>NC_090647.1:308428510-309103510 GCF_040937935.1 Hyperolius riggenbachi
TGGCATCCGTGAATGAAGGTCATTGTATCTCGCTTGTACCATATGGCATGTATCACTATTAGTCCACTAAATCTTCAGCTACCTGCAATAATATTATATTTTGTACCCTTTTAAATATCTGGTCTAAGATCTACTGTGCAAGGTGGTAAAACAGATAAGTTCTTAATGTCAGATAGATATTGAATGTACACCTGTAGGTCAGCTTAACAGATACAAATCATTTTAAGTTCAAAATAAGACATCTTAGTTTTTCAAACCGCAACCATGGGCAGGGCGACAATTGGTTTAGGTCCTTACACAACTGTAGTAGTTTATTATTAAGTACATTCTCTAGTACGATTTGTAATCTTTAGACATAAGAGCGGGGGACTTTAGAAACACATAAGACGAAGCCACAAGACTTTCAAATATTCTGAATATAAGGAATGAAGGAAGGGAATCAAGAATTCATTGCACATATGTTTCATTTGTTTTTTTACCAGACTGTGAATATTTAAATATCTGCTCCAAAGGGCATATGGCATAATGATAAGAGGACAATGACAAAAACACATTGAACAGCCAAATTAAATTACCTAAAGGTAACCTATCACATAATGAATCCCCCTAGGATATTCCCTCAATAATGCACTTTTTTGTAGTTTAATCTAACTCTTGGAAATGTGTTTCTAATTCAGTGCTTAATTATGTTAGTGTGCAAAGAAACATGTCCACTTCAACAAGCTTCTCTTAAAAAGGAAATTAGCAAGCTTAAATAAAAAATTCTTTATTATAAAACTAGGCCTAAGGCCTGTTTAAAAACGGGCGCTAGGCTGTGGCCGCGACCCCCCGCACTGCACTCTCTCTCCCCCTTTCATTAGCCGCGCGCAGGCAGCCAGATGCCCGCCCCCTTCTGGACCTGTCCTCCTCTGTTGCACGTCATTCCCCCCAGCTCTTGGCAGCGTTTCTGCATCCCTGCACATGTGCATAACGGAAAAAGCACTGGCACAGGGACATGGGACGCAGACACACTTGCCTATTATTAGGTAGGATGCTGTGAGGGAGACTTTATTTTGCAACCTTTGTGTGGGCAATGCATCCTTATAGTAGTAATTTACTATCATTGACTTCAACTTACATGAAGCTAGTGAATATGCATAACACCTCCAATAAACCTAAGATTATTGGCTACACGTATCTACAGACAGCAAAGTGCAGGTACTTACAGTTAGTGTTTTTAATCTGATGGTTCTTACTTGTTTAACGACAAGTTTTTGACCAGTCCTGCTCCTCATAAGGTAGTGGTGAAAGGTAAATATTTATGGTTAATTAAGATTAACAGAGTAACCAAGCAGCTCGGGGTGACCCAAACTACTAGGAATGTACAGGGGGATAAAAGAGACCGAAAAGCCCTCCTACTAATAAGCAATGCTTGGAGAAATTTGCTTTCTTAAAACAGAAGGAAATTTGCAATAATTCAGCTATAAGTGAACATTTGTGGTTACCCACAATGCACCACTACTGAATGTGCAAATTATCTCTGGCTTACAAGGGCGAAAAGGGATATTCCAATTAAGATGAAGTACTCTTCTTGCCATGTTTTTATTTCAGTTTAACCCTTTGATGAAATGGGAGAGGTGTACGTCAGTACCCCTATACTCATTTCACCTGGGGGTCCCTTCCTGAAGGGGACTACCAGATGCTACCGTGAACCCCCCCCCCCCCTTCTCCTGTGCACTGGAGGTGGGGAAGAGCCCCTTTTTTCAAGGATTGGACAAGTGCTCTGGAAGAGAGCGGGAGGCTTGGCTACCCCTCTCTTCCAGAGCCCCCCATACCATGGACTAGGTGGAACTGGTATAGCTCAAGCTGCGGAGCCTCACACAGTCCAAGTTTTGCAATCTGCCAAATTGCAGTCTGCATGGGTTAAAAAGAGTTAAAAGGCTGGGGGTGCATCTTTATTTTTTAATAACTTTTTAATGTCCAAATCACATTTAAGTTTGCAACATTGCAGCCGTACAGAGATACCTGATCAAAGTGCTAGTTCACCGGGTATCCAGGTGGTCATTACGCACTGCGTGCTGATCACCTGGAAACCCCAGCATGAAATTCACTGCTCTTTCTTTTGACATATGTAAATTTACACTACCAATAGGTTGATACATTGTCGTTTAAACACATTAAAAAAAAAACTCTTTTATATCCAATTCTTTAACCACTTTGTCCTCCTTGACGTAGTTCTACGTCAAGGAGGACATGTGCGCTCCCGCGGCCCATCATGCACGTGTACACGCGCTCCCGGCAGCGGATTCATTAGCCCAGGTATCAATGAATCGGGCCATGGTGCCCGATCACTGATTCCTCTCCCCCGCAGAAAAAGCGACAGCTTCTCTCGGAAGCTTCGCTTTTTCTGACTCCTATGTCCCTCTAAGCGTACTTTGTACGCTTAGAGTGACGTTATGTAAACAAACTCAAGGTTGCCATCTTGTGGCCAAAAAGTAAAACTACATCTAAAAGTAAAAAAAAAAATAAAAATACACATATATTTCCCCAAATCAAACACTATTTACATCCCACCCTCCCAAAAATACCCACATAAAATGTTTAATTAAAAAAAAAAAAAAACAACATTACAATAAAAAAAACCAAATATTTACCTAAGGGTCTAAACTTTTTAAATATCTATGTAAAGATGAAATATTTCTATTATTTTTTTTCTATATAAGCTTGTAAATAGTGATGGATACAAAACGGAAAAAAAATGCTCTTCTATTTCCAAATAAAATATTGTCGCCATACATTGTGATAGGGACATAATTTAAATGGTAAAATAACCGGGACAAATGGGCAAATACAATACGTGGGTTTTAATTATGGAGGCATGTATTATTTTAAAACTATAATGGCCGAAAACTGAGAAATAATGATTTTTTTTAAATTTTTTTCTTATTCTTACTGTTAAAATGCATTTACAGTAAGGTAGCTCTTTGCAAAATGTACCACCCAAAGAAAGCCTAATTAGTGGCGGAAAAACAAGATATAGATCAGTTCATTGTGATAAGTAGTGATAAAGTTATAGGCTAATGAATGGGAGGTGAACATTGCTCGGATGCATAAAGTGAAAACGACGAGGGCTTAGGCGGTTAACATTTTCTCAAAAACGTCAAGGTCTTTTTGAAACAAAACATGTTCCCCTCATTCCTTTTAATATATTTTGCCATTGATTTCCCTCTGCCATGGCACCTTTTTTTTTTTTTTAAAGAAATTGTGGCTGAAGGTTTTATAGGTGCATATACGTGTGACTACTTGCATATACTGTACTTTGCAACAGCATACACTTTATCATTATGTAAACTTTTATCATTATGTACATACTGTATAAATACATCCACTTTGGATTCAACATTCTGACATTTACTTTTATTGAAGAATTTTAGAAACTGCTACATAATTCCAGGTCTTGTTATTATCATTACTATTACTGTATATGTGAAAACTGTATTTTTGTATTTATTTTTTATTGATTATAGTAGTTAGAATGGTTTGTTGAGCTGAGTACATTTGGCAATTTTAGGCACCACTACTGGCCTGAGGAAGCGGGATTGCACCCGTGAAACGCGTTTTGCCTGTGCTTTAATACATTTCTCTGTCTCAAGAGATTATCATTTTTAAGGTAAGCCACCTCATTTCTTCTTTTGCATTTTATTATTATTTTTAACCCAGTATTAAATATATCTGGGTGCCTCTTTACCCCAATTGTTCTGAGTGTCACCCCCTCACATGCTGTGGTGAGAGGCGTCTGGCCTGGCCTCACATAGTGGATGCCATAGTGAGGGCCAGCCTTTTTTACTTTCTACGAGAGCAACCATTACCAGTCCATTTTGGACACCCCAAGTGGAGCTGGGATTATTGACTCCATCTGCCTCATGTGGTTGGTTGCCCCCCTACAACCTACCTTTGTGAGTAGCTTTATTATACAATTGCATTGTCCCCATATTATTGAAACTTACTACGCTATTTCGGTTCCCGTGTTTGTTTATCTGTGTCCTTTTCCTTAGGGTGTCGCCACAGGTTGTCCCACCCCATTTCAGCCCACAGACGTGCATTTGCAATGTTCATCCATCATTATTAGTTATGTCACTCTGCAGCACTGTTCCCACCACTTTTTCTCCTCCCATCTCCATTGTGAATTCAGGCTCTATAGAGCCAGAGTCCCAGTGAATTTCTCTGATGAGCTGTCTAAATAATGTGACAAATTCAGCATGGGTTAAAGGAGTTATCTGGAGTAAAAAAAAACAAAAAAAAAAACACACAGACAGACACTTACCTGGGGCTTCTATCGGCCCCCTGTTGTCGTCATGTCCAGTGCCGTCCTCCTACGATCCTCCATTCCCCACCGTCGGTCCCAGTCTAATTATCCCTTCAGCAAGACTGCGGCTGGGCAGCCGTGGCCGCGCGCATGCTCGCTCCTGCTCGCTTCTCAGGAGCTTATTGCGCACGCGCAGTATGAGAAAACCTCGTACTGCATCTGCACAGTAATCTCCCGGAGTTGCGAGTGGGAGCGCACACTATTCATCTTGTTAGATGAATAATTAACCGGTGCCCGTAGCGGGGAAAGGAGAATCGTAGGAGGATGGCGCAGGACATGATGGCTACAGGGGGCCTATAGAAGCCCCAGGAGGGGGATTATTCTTGGGGGGGGGGGCAACAAGATGAGTGGAGCCACCGTCAAGCTGCTTATCAATAAGTTTTAAGATGCTCACCATTTTTAAACTTGTCGTCTCAGAGATACTTGAACGTGATCAGATCAATTGTGTAAATGCACAATAAATCAAATGAACATCGCTAAGATACACAGAAATTCAGGAATTCAGCATCAAACTGTACTATAATAATCTATAAATAAAACTAATAAATGGTTTGCCTGACTACATTATATACATTGCCTGTTTCACATTAAGGTGTTCTGCAGAATTTCTAGGCAATTAATGAAGTCCAAAGTATTTGTACCTTAACCTCCTTGCCGGTTATCCTGAGCTCAGCTCGGGGTAACCTGCGCAGGAGGATTTCTCAGGCCCCGCTGGGCCGATTTGCATAATTTTTTTTTCCTACACGCAGCTAGCACTTTGCTAGCTGTGTGTAGTACGTGATTGCCGCCGCTACCCACCGATTCGCCGCTACCCACGGCGCCGAGCCGCCTACCGCCCCCAGACCCATGCACAGCCTGGCCCAGGGGTGGACTGGCCTGGGGGGAAGGGGGGTAATCTCCCCCCGGGCCGCCTCCTGTCTCCTGTATCAGGGCCGCTCAGAGCCACGTTTTACATCTATGTTGGTCCCGCAGCGGCCTTTTAAACTGCGGGACCTTCTTGCTCCCTGTTGTGGCTGCTGCTGTGACTGGCTGCTAAGCAGCAGAGGTCCTGCCCCCTGCCTGCAGACACAGCCAGTCAGTGAGAAGAGCAGAGGCGCATGGAGCGTGTCATTTGAAATGGCAGAGAGGCTGCTGTCCCAGTCCTGCCTGATGTCTGCAGCTTTCCTGCAGTGTGTGGAGTGCCAAACGTTCCCTTGCTTGAAGTAGGAAGGGACAGAAACACTGGCCGTGCAGACTTGAGCTCCGTGCAGACTTCAGCTCTGGACACTCTTCCTGGTAAGCTGACACTTCCCCTCCTCCCCATTTGTCTCCTGTGTTTTCATCAGACCAGCCCTCCCTGTGCTCACACAGCTGCCCCCTCCCCGTATCTCTATCTCTCTTCTATGTGTGTAACCCTTTCACTGCTGGTGCCCTGTTAGCCAATTTAGCTTGTTGCAGCAATGGAAGTTTGTTTAAAAGTAAACTTGAAATAAGTAAAAAAAAAAATTCACTAACCTGGGGCTTCTGCCAGCCCCCTGCAGCCATACTGAACGATCCTCCGGTCCAGCGCCGCAGCTCAGTTTCATAATCGCAACTCAACGGCCACTGCATCTGCGTGGCCATGGCTGCACGCAACCTTGTTCACCTTCGCCAAATCGGGAGCATCCTGTGCAGATGCAATATGATGTTTTCTCTACATGAATGAGAATGCGTGCGACTAGGGCTGTGCAGGTGCAGTGGCTATTGATTTGCAAGTCGGCGAGAAGGAAACGTAGCCACTGCAGGGGACAGGGGGGATCGTTCCAGGACAGCGTGGGCACAGGGCGGCAGCAGGGGCCTGGCAGAAGCCCCAGGTAATTGAAACTTGTTTTTTGTTTTTTTGGGGGGTTTTAAGGTATTTTAGTCTTCCTTAAAGTGTACCAGAGACATTTTAAAATAAAAGTTTTATACATACCTGGTGCTTCCTCCAGCCCCCTCCACACCAATTGTTCCCATGCCGCCATCCTCAGCCTTCTGCAGCTTTGGTACCGTAACTTCCTCCAGTAGTGGCCAGTCTGCGCAAAAGAAGTGCGCCGTCTAAGTCTCTCTCTGGCAGCCGCAGACTGGCCGCGACTAGAGGAAGTTACGGGACCCGGTGCCGGCGATAGAAAAGGCTGAGGATGGCGGTGTGGGAGCGATCCGAGCGAATAAGGCTGGAGGAAGCCCCATGTATGTATAAAACTTTTATTTTAAAACGTCTCTGGTTTCCTTTAAGTAAACCTAATGTGGTCAGTGTAATTTACCTAGGGCTTCTACTAGCCCGCTGTAGTACTTCTGGTCCCTCTCTGATATCCATTCAGCAGCTGTTCCCTCCAAAAGCTGCATGTGCCTCCTCATTTGCGCTCCCAAAGCTGGGAGCATTCTGCATTTGCACAGTTTGTAAAAATTGCTACTGCGCATGTGCCAAATATTTCCAACTATGGGAGCGCGATCAGGGAGGCATGTGGCCGCGCATGTGTAATAGTCAGTAGCTGACTTAGTCTGGCAGCTTTCAGAGAGGCACAACTGCTGAATGGATCAGACTGGAAGCATACATTTGAAATCGGCGCGGTAGACTTGGGCGCAGGATACAGCCGGTATATGGCTGATCCTACTTCTGCACAAGTCCCGGCCGTATTAATTACTATTCCCCCTCCAGGTCGCCATGGATGGTGGGGAATGATATAATTTGGCTTCCAGCGATTGCTGGAGGCCAAATTATTGTGTTTTTAAGCAACTTCGGCTCCGTCTTCTGACGGCACCGACGTTACTCACTGAGCGCCGCTATAGACTGATTCCCATTACTGTCTATGGCGACGCCGGCTGCGCCCAAATCTAGCAGCACTGAAAAGCACTGCTCTGGACTGGAATGTCAGCAAGGGGACTGAAGGACTGCAGGGGGCTAGAAGAAGCTCCAGGTAAGTTACACTGGGCACCTTAGATTCACTTACGATATACATTTAAAGGGAACCTTAACCGAAGAAAAAAAAAGTTTAACTTACCTGGAGCTTCTACCAGCCCCCTGCAGCCACCCTGTGCCTGCCCTGTCACTGAACAATCATCTGGTCCCTAGCAGTGCCCCTCTTCCGGCCAGGCGTCTCTACGGCCACTGCACAGCCCTGGCCACACTCCCTTCCTTGTAGAGATTTGGAGTGGCTGGATAGTGTACTGGTTAAGGGTCCTGCCTTTGACATGGGAGACCAGGGTTTGAATCCTGGCTAGTAAGGAGTTCAAGGCAAGACTCCCTAACACTGCAGGATGGCCTCCTGAGCGCGTCCCAGTGCCCGCAGCTCTTGAGTGCATTGAGTCTGACAGGAGAAAAGCAATATACAAATGTTTTGATTACTATTATTATACATTTCCCGTTGCTGCATGATCAGGAGGTGCACGGACTGGGGCCGCACATCCAGAAGAAAAAAAAAACGCTGCCGGGGCCTGGAGGATCAGTATGTCCCGGTGCGGGCACAGGGTGGCTGCAGTGTGCTGGTAGAAGCACTAGGTGAGTCACTTTTTTTTTGTCTAGGATTTAGGTTTACTTTAAAGTAAATCTAAAACCAATGCAACACAAGAATTTATACTTACCTGTGGCTTCCTTTAGCCCCCTGTAGTCCATGGGCTCCTTCGATGTGTGTCTGGTACTGTCCATTCTCCCACTGTTAGCCTCAGTAGTTTCAGACTACAGGGGTTAAGCCGGATGTTGGCTACTGCACATGTGCGGCCATGTGCCTCCACAATTACGCTCCTGTAGTGTGGAACATTCAGTGCATACGCAGTAGCAATTTTTACAAACTGCGCAATTGCAGTGTTGAGGAATCTCTCACCCTCTCCAGAGGACTTGGGCTGAGCTGCCTCTGTGCTCCATGGCCACCCCCCTTAAGAGTAGTACTCACATGCCCCCGATCCAGCGGCGAATCTCTCTGCTTATGCTGGGAGTAACAATGGTGACTGGGGGGACACAGTAGTCACAGGGGTTGAAACAGGAGCCACAGTGGAAAGCACAGGTGACACAGGGACAAAAGAGATACAGGGGAAACAAGTGCTACAGCGGGACAAGAGGCACAGGGGAAACAAAGATGGCACAGGGGACAAAAAAGACAGTCAGGGACATGAGGTGACACAGAGGGGGACAAAAAAGATGGGTAACCAAGGGAACATGAGGTGACGGGGACAAAAGAGATGCAAGGGAACAGAGGTGACGCGGGGAAAAAAAGGAAAAGGGGGACAGGAGAGCAGAGGTAACACAGGGGGACAAAAGAGACACAGGGGAAACAGGTGACACAGAGGGGGACAAAAGAGGCACAAAAATGACACTGTTCTGACTTAAGAACTGATTCAGGTTAAGATTGAACCTGCATTCTCTATCCCGTTAATCGGTGACTACCTGTATTTCACTAGCCACTTTATTATGTATGTCTTGCTAGTACTGAGTTTGACCTTTTTTGCCATCAGAACTGCCCTAATTCTTCGTTGTGTCGTGACATTCCTCAGACATTTTTGGTCCATATTGACATCATATCATCATGCAGTTGGCCCCGCCCACATCATTTCATGGTCACGCTCCCAGGGCCTATGGGTTGTGTTTTCCCCCCAGGCCAAAAGTTCCCAGTCCTCCCCTGGCCTGGCCAATCAGGGCCAGGCAGCGCTGAGGGGTGGATTGGGATTCCCTATGATGTCCCAACGTCGATGACGTCGGTGACGTCATCCCGCCCCGTCGCCATGGCGACCGGGGAGGCCCAGCAGGAAATCCCGCTCTGAACAGGATTTCCTGCTTACTCCGATCGCCGGAAGCGATCGGAGTGGCTGCAGAGCTGCCGCTGCTCAGTGGCTATCATGTAGCGAGCCCTGGGCTCGCTACATGATTTAAAAAAAAAAAAAGAAAAAAGTGCTGCGCTGCCTCCTTGCCGGGGGAATTAGACCGGCAAGGAGGTTAATAGTTGTTTAGAAACAATTTATGCATTCTATAGAATACTAGAATGTGGTCTGTAACATATATATTTGTGTGTGTGTGTGTGTGTGTGTATGTGTGTGTGTTAGCAGCTCACACCAGGATTTTTAGTGAAGACAAGATGCTAAATTTCAGCACTACCTGGTGTAAAGGCAAAGGACGGCATACATATTGACTGGAGCAGAGCAATTTCATCATTGTGACAATGCAGAGCATTGGTTGGTAAGATTAAGAAGACAAAGCGCAGCATTTAATGAAAAAGGCTGCACTGTGTCTTGTAAGTAACAATGTAAGATTGGATTCACAAGCAAATGCTTCTTGATTTGAAGACACTCATGCTTACAAACTGTGCATCCTGCATACAATTAACAGGTAAGTACCAGCTAATCAATGTAAGGATTCATTAAAAAGCTCTTTATAGGCTATAGTGGGCTTAACAATGGACCAGTAAACTATTAGTCTTATTGGTCAGATGATCAGAACAGAATACATGTTGTAATACTTTAACCTCTTGAGGACTGCAGGGCTAAACCCCCCTAGTGACCAGGCAATTTTTAGTTTAAAAGGCCACTGCAGCTTTAAGGCCAAGCTGCAGGGCCGCACAACATAGCACACGAGTGATTCCCCCCCCCCTTTTCTCCCCACCAACAGAGCTCTCTGTTGGTGGGGTCTGATCGCTCCCCCCCTGTTTATTTTTTTTTTAATAAATATTTATGTTGCTGCTTTTTTTTCAAAAACCCCTCTTCCTTTAAATCCCCTCCCTCCGTCCCTCCCTCCCCCCCAGCCGGCCAATCACGCAATCGGCTGTCATAGGCTTCTGCCTATGAGAGCCGATCGCTCTCTTGTCCCCCATGGGGACAGCCATGTCACACGGCTGTCCCCAGTGCAGCGCTGCTGCTCATCGCAGCGCTGCACGTAGTATATAGACGGCGTGATCGCCGTCTAACAGTCTCCCGAGCGGCAGTAGCCGCTCGGAGACTGAAGGCGGAGCTCCGCTCCGCCCACCAAGCAGGAGATGCGCGCGCATCATGCGCGCGATCTCCTGCAAATGCAAGCCCCAGGACTTTCCGCCAATCGGCGTTAGGCGGTCCTGGGGCTGCCGCCGCGGCCACGCCTACTGGCGTGTAGCCGTCGGCAAGTGGTTAAAAAATACGATTAACCCTTAGACTGCCTCAGACATCTAAAGGTGTTTTAGTACAAAACTACTTCTGCCTGCCCTGGATGTTTATAGGAGTTTTTATTTCTCCATATGCCTTTGCCACTGATTTCTAAAGGTAGTTAGTACAAAGTTTTGGCTCACCGCCAACTTTCTATTTAACTTGAAATATGCAAATAAATGCTTAAAATGGACCATGTTTTTATCTCAAGGTTTAATTGGTACATTTAAAATTAGATTTTCATAATAAATTAGCATAATTCTGTATCACAATAGCATAATTCTCAATGATCTCAAGTTTATTTGCACCTCGATGACAATCCCTAATGATAAATGTGGACTTTGGTACATGTAGATTCGGGCAACACAATTCAAACATTGCTGGCACTGGAGTGTAGATTAAAAAAAAAAGTAGCTATATGGGGGAGGTATGAGGAAATTGCTAAGTGATGGTATGGGCACAGGACGTCTGCAGGGGGCTGGTGGAAGCCCCAGGTGGGCAAATTTAATGGCTCTGAGGGTAAGTGAAAGGATTTTTTTTACTGGTCGGTTAAGGTTCCAACTCCTGATGCCTGAGCATGACTGATCACAGTGCTATTTTCAAATCCCCCCCAACCGATAAGAAACCACTCTGACTTGTGCCGATCATCGTGCCTGCGCCCCCTCCATACCAACATAACACTTCACTAGCCTCAAGACTAGTAATGTGTCTGTACAGTATCATTCCCTGAATTATCACCTGAGGGATGGTTACCCAATCACCGAGGGGTGACCATTATCGGATGTGTATACATAGCTTTATCCCACAGCCTATACATAACCCTAACCTCACATACATATTAATATCCTCAGTGGGTTGGGTGCAGGGTGAGCCGAATGATGGCTCACCTTGCTGCCGCTCAAATTCCCAGCAGGTGTAAAATACTAATCCACCTCTGAGTCATAGCAACTTGGAGGGAGAAGTTATTCAGCTATTGCTGGAACCCCGAATTACCCCTGCGGGGAGTGCACACTATAGCATTAGTGCTATAGAGGCGCCCAACTCAGTCTAATGTAATCCTTTCCTGGCTCTACCCACCTCCAACAGTCCTAAATGATTACACTAAAGCTTTGCCTTGTCTCCCAAATTAGTGCTTTACCTAAATATAACCCTAACCTACACCATGATTTATTGTTTACCATTACCTAGTCTAATAACTACCTTTTACCAAATAACTCTACCCTAATCATAAAATCTGTTACAGCTAAACAGCAACACTTCTCCCCAACCCTAATGTACAGTGACCATTCTAACACACACACATAAATAAAATAAAGTTGTGTCTTTAGGGACAGCAACAAAAACCAAAGCTTCATACGTGGTCTGTTACTATGGAATATTTAGTCCCTCTTTACTGAGCAGCGCTGCAACTGTTAAGGCTGTAACACACTGCTAACTTAGATCAATAAAAATGCAATTGGGTGAGGTTAAAAAATCTTAACTGGATTTTTGGAGAATCAATTCTTTTTAATGCTCCCAGGTATACAGGGCTTTTATGTGTAGTTCCTAGTGCTAATTGGCTGGAACTACTGGTGGTCAATCTGTGTTTATAAATCCCAATCACATCACTACAACATACAGTAGTTATGCAAACAGAAAATAAGGTCGCTTAGAAAATGATTTCCAAAGCATGTCACACTTGTCTATAGTGTGGTTCTGAGTGCTTAGGGATAGACTCTTTTGACCAGCAGATGCTTCTTCAACATTTTGGCACAGGGAAACTGAAATTTATAGGCACTACATTGCTCTTTATGACTGTCCAGAGTTTAGATATGTATCAAAGCTTAACTTCAACAAAGGTCGAGCAAGTGAAGTATGGCCCGATGATAGTCGTGGAGCAGAAATGCAGATATCAAACCAACAAACATTGATTTTGGTAATACTTATGACTAACTCTGCATAGTTAATTGCAAGCTTTCGAAACATTGTTTCTTCTTCAGGCATTATACAGAACTGAATCAGAACTATTTGGTTATATGAACACTACTGGAAGGCTTGTGGAATCAACACTATGCACAGAATGCAGAGCAGGACATAAGATAAACATGGACAGTGGTGGCAGCAATCAAAAGCTTAGTGGCATTCTTAGCCTTGACAACAATACTACATAACATTTTGAGTTCCTCTTTAAGAGCTCCTTAACCAATCTTAGTACTGAAAGCAAGCTCTAATATCCCTTATTTTTTAATGGATTTTCATATATCTGTTTTGTTGTAAGTGCTTTCTTACTTAGAGAGTGATGTTCAATAAATGGGTTTGCTAAGCGCGTTCACTTTTTATCTGTTGCCACTGCACAGCAACATTATTTATTAAACAGTATAGTTATTTTTCTCAGCTATGCATTTTGCAGCATTGTCAAAATCTTGACTCATCTTATACAGCAATAATAATTTAATGAGGCATTTTCATGTCTTGAGATAAGCATCATCAACCACAGTACAGCTGATAAAAAAAAAGCATATGGCTGTTAGGCTAGAGTTTAACCCATACACGGAAACATATTTGCAATGAGGTGGAGAATTGATCCACTGCAGATCCAATTTATGGTTAAATTATTTAAGTCTCTAATCAAATCAGAAACTTTAGTGCATAACATTTTGACAACACAGTTCTGTGGTCTGTAATAGGGCATGACAAAATCTCATCAGCAAAAGTCAATAGTAAAGTGAAATGACTAACACGGGCAGAACACTTCCATATATCAGTAAGATCAGCAGTTTGAAATGAATAACCACATCATTTCTGCTATGAGTGTTAGATGAGAGCAAGGATAACCGTGATCATCTGACTGGTCCCATGGGTATAAATGTTAATTTTAAAGTATACCTTGACACAGAAAAAAAATCAAATAAGATTGATTGATCACAGAGAAGTGCAAATATTATTAGTCAAAGCGTTTTTGCCAAAACAAATAGCTAATTAAGATTTAGGATATTTCTGTTCACACCTATTTTGTCCAGAAAGGAATGATGCCTCCCTCACACGAATAAATGATAAGAAACGACTGTGCACAGTAGACTAGGAAGGCTACTACTTACTGTAAATGGCAGCAGCATAGGAAAAAGGTAATTTATTCTGTGGGACAAACGTACATTCTATATGTATGGGTGAAGATGTATTGTAAATTCACAATTTTTCATGATTGTGGTCCATTAAAGGCCGTTTTCAGAGTATATAATTTAACATCTTATATTATATCATCTTACATCTTAGTAACCAGAGGGTACATTGTTATTTTTTGGATGAATTGAGGCCCGTGCAGTTCAAGGTCCTCTCCTTAAATATTGGTCACCTGACCAGAAACAACCCGAGGAGAACAAACACGGAGTGGCTCTGTGGGAGGCACTGATGCTTAGTTTGCATCCTTTTATTGCCTGGGCTACAAGAAAGGAGGCCCATAGTAGTATTGCTTTTTGGATATACAGCAAAGTACCCATTATCCCAAACTCAGGGAACCGGAAGTCTTAACTAACTGGCATAACAGAGGGATAACAGGAACTTTGTTTTGGACAGGATTTGAGGCTTTTAAAATACTTACCAAGCCTCCAGCGATATCTAGCAGCCTTCCTGCAGCACCTAGCAGGCCCCTAGTGGCTTCCGACATCCATGCACGGAAGTCTCATGTCACCTGACTCAATCAGCGCACAAGGGAAGCCAGAAAGTCACTAGGAGCTCGCCAGGTGCTGCAGGAAGGCTGCTAGACATTGTTGGAGGCTCGGTAAGTATTTGGGGGGGAGGGATGTTTGTGTTTTTTAGGCCGGCTGCTCAGACAACCGGCAAGCACGCGTATCTGGCATCAGGCGATCCCAGAGACTCTGCTGTATTCTGGAAATTATTATTTGTTTTAGAACAGAAATAATGTAGATTGCACTGTTTTCAAGTGTGGCCTTTTAGATTTCTTTCAGCTCACTACAAAAGTAGATGGTTCTTTATAACTTAGCCAGGTTCCCAGGCACCAAACCCAGAGTCATACAATCCATTGCTTTACATTTATGATTGTCAAGTATCCAAAATCAACTGGATGCCCATTAAAATAAATGGATGTGTTAAATTAGGAACAAAAGCAGACATGATAAAGTGGATGTAAACTTCGTATACAAGGACAAAAAAGGAATAAGTTGTGTGGCTTTACGTAGTATCCTGGAATGATGCATTATGGGTCTTGCTTTTTGGACATCTGCTTTAAAAGGAACCCGAGGTGAGAGACATATGGAGGCTGCCATATTTATTTCCTTTAAACAATACCAGTTGCCTGGCAGTCCTTCTGATCTTTCTGGTCAGTAATGTCTGAATACACACATGAAACAAGCATGCAATAAATCTTCTCAGATTTGTCATAGACATCTGCATGCTTGTTCAGTGTCTAGGGCTTAAAGTATTAGAGGCAGTGGATCAGCAAGACAGCCAGGCAATGTGCATTATTTAAAAGGAAATAAACATGTCGGCCACCATATCCCTCTCACCTCATGTTCCCTTTAAGTGATTATTTGCAATAACCTGTTATTTTTAGAAGATAATACTGCAATTTGAAACACTATTATTGTAACAGCAAAAAAAGCTAAAGTACCAAACAAGAGAATGTTAAGTTGAAATTATGGTAAAATAAAAAAGAAAATAACAGGGCTGAAGAGAGCGTAATGGCTGAAAGTGCATTTGGGAACAAATTACAGATTCACATGCCCTGAGCTACAGAAAAAGCTGGAAATTGTCTGAGGTGCTGTACTGTTGTACTTTCAATTGTCTGTCACTTAATGGAAATGAACAGGCAGTGAAGAAGAAGAAGAAGAATAACAAGATTAACTTCAGAAGATTTATCAAAATTTGTAAACGAACAAACTGTTGTGGTAGCATTCTTGCAGAATAAAAAAAGGCTCGGTGATCAATACATATACCTGTGCAAAATGATCTAGTTTCAGCTACACAGTCTGCAGATGTAAGACTCCTTAAAGAGACTCTATAACAAAATGTTAAGCCTTATTTCTTTTATCCTATAAGGTCCTATACCTGTTCTAATGTGGTCTGTCTTACTGCAGCCTTTCCTAGTTGCACAGTGGCTGTATTATCTCTGTTATATAATTTAATCTTCTTTCCTCTGACAGCTTTGTTGGGCTCAGGCACTCAGGCAGGAATGTGCTGGTCTGCTTGTGATAGGATAGAAGCTATACACACCCTCTCCACACCCCCTTCAGGCTCTGTGTGAGTCACAGACTGAGCTCCTCTCAGCCTATCACACTCTGGTTAGCAGCCATGTCTTTTGTTTGTAAACAGTGCCTAAAACTGGCAATTACAAGCCAGGATCGCAGCAGGGAGTGGCAGAAAAAGCACAGAGAGGCCCAGGAGAACATAATAAATAGAATGGTAAGCTTTTTATTGTAAGAATTTTAGAGTACAGATTCTCTTTAAGTAAGTTAATTGTTAAAAGATGAGTGGACTGTCTGATAAAATATTAAGGGTTCTGAAGACTGTGTTTGGAAACAACGTGCTCCTTACTAGAGGTGGTCAGTTTATCAGTCCATTATCTGGTCAGTTTTATGCTGGATACACACGATGCATTCCCCCACTCGATGCGCCGCTTGATTCCCGTCGATTTGCGTCGACTCGATTATTTCCAAAATGTCTGATTCACGTTTCGATGGATTGTTAGGTCGATTTGGCATACTTTGCATGTGAATCGACCTAACAATAATCAAAATGCGCTCGGAAATGCTCGGTAATAATCAAGCGGCCAGAAATCGAGCGGCGCATCGAGTGCAGGAATGCACCGCGTGTATCCAGCATTAGTAAAAGCTTACTCTCATAGTGAAGCACCCTGAAAGGTCACTAAAGATAGGGTCACAATGGTCCATTTGATACCAGAGCTGGGCAGGCCTCATGCCAACAGCTCCCTCTGTTCTCCTCTGTCCCCCTCCTGTCTCACCCAAAATGCCCCCCTACAGCCTCTTGTAGGTTAGCGAGTCGCACAGTAGCTGGCCCAGCTGCATGCATCCTAGATCACGTGCCCCTGGCTGGGAGTGCACTGCTCATGTGCATGATGTCATGACTATGTCATGCACATGTGCAGAGCTCCCGGCTGCAGGCGCACACATTTGTGCAATCAATCACTTGATACACTGTTTTTTTCTACTTCTTTCAGAAACGCTAAGCATGTGAAATGTTTGTAGAAATGTGTTTTCCAAAGATAAAGAAGCAACTAGCAAGCTAAAAGGATGCTATTGGGAGATGTCCCTCTATGCAATGTAGTCCCCAGAAACTCATTTACCAGTTCTCAAATTGGAAATACTAGCATTACACCTTTACATGCTTTGAACATTTTGTTGCAATTTACAAGCAGTCATATGGACTCCTATAACAATTTCCACTTTTCCAGAAAACGTTCCACTATATTCTGGAATTCCATTTTATGAATGTCCTTCCATTCAGACAATAGATGCTAGTCAACATTCCAACTTGAGATGTTCATTAGGCCTTTGGTCTGGGGTTTGTGCAAGTCCAATTTGTCTACACGAGACTCACAAAATCATCTTTATAGCATGCGGCAACATCTTGACCAAAACTGTTGAAAGCTTACAAGTTTCAAGAATGTAATTGTTGTAACAATTGCTCGTTACTCACCTTGCCTCGCTCCTGCGCTGGCTCTCCTGCAAGAACGGCGAAGCGCAACGCCGCCGAGTCCCACACAGCTCCGCTCTTTTTTCCCCGCAAAGCGGAGGACGCTGACCCAACGTGCTTCCAGGTTCAGCATCCTCTGTTGCTAGGCACGCACCTCTTTTGCCCTTATATTGCAGTGGCCATAGGCGGTACTGCACCCACCCTAATTGAGAGGCTGGGTATTTAAACACTGCACTCTCACACTTCATTGCTGTTGCATCCCTGGTCACAGCCACTGTGTTCCATCACCATTCCCCCCTTCCCTTTCCGGGATCTCCTCCCTGTTGGCTTTCCCTCGACCAGGATCTCCCTTCCAGGACACCCCTTTGGCTTATCCCTGTTTCTGCTATACCTGCCTTCTTGTCTGCCTGATTTAGCCTGCCTGCAGTCTAACCAGGATCCCGGCACTCCCTGTCTGACGCCTGTCTGCTATCCATTCATACTGATTTCTAATGCTGGGAATACACGGTTTGTGTCTGCCATGCGATTTTGCTCTCGATTTTGCTCTCGATTCAGCTCTTGATTCTTATCTTCCTCTCGTTTTTCTTATCTTTTTCCATTCACTTCTATCAGAAACCGAGTGGCAACACAATCAAAAGGGAGATCGGACATATCGGAAATTATCTATCGAACTATCTAATCAGCTACAAAACGAACCGTGTATTCCCAGCATAAGATTAGCTTCCACCACCAAATTCTTAAAGGGACACTATTGATTGACATGTTTTTTTCAATTGAGATAAGAAATGTTTGGGAAGTGCTGCTAAGTACTTGTGTATACATTTCACTGCTTATCTATGTGATTACTGTTATCTAATTCCTTTCACACTTTTCTGATAGAAGTCTGCTGTAATTCTGACTGCAGACTCAGCCATGAGGGGAGGGGGGATTTCCTACACAGTGTATCATTAATTCTGTGTGCAAAGAGCTCAGTCAGAAACAGGCAGAGCGTTCTCTCACAGAGAGTAGAGGAAATGTATCTTATTTGCAACATAAACATCTGTAATTGTGTGTGTGAAACCTGATATATGAAAACAAAAGCCTTTCAGGTAATCTGCTTCAATATTACACTGTTCTTAGCATGTCAGGTTGCAGAGATTCTTACAGATTCACACCTCTGCAAATGAGACATTCCAAACATAGCTAAAATCCAGTGGTGCTCATCAGAGCTAGGATATCCGAGGTACTCGGATAATCCTAGCTCTTTTTCACTATTCGAGCTCGAATACCGAACTCGAATAGTATTAGCTATCCGGGCTGTGCTATCCGAGCGCACTCGGATAGCAAGCAGCTATCCGGAGATATCCTAGCTATCCGAGCTCGGATAGCGTCACGAGCTCGGATAGCGTCACGACAGACGTCACCTTGAGTCCTCACAAGCGAATCAGAGGTCTCCCAGCCCTCTGACTGCAGCCAATCACAGAGGGGGAGCCTGGCCAAGCCCCCCTCTATAAATAGCGGACGCTATCTTGCTTCACTCGTCCTGCTTGCGACTTACTGACTGATTGTACTGAGAGAACTGCTCCAGTGCTTTTTGTCTGTGTGCAAGTGCATTTCCATTGCTCTAAACCTAGCGTTTTTACACTCCAACACTTGATCTTCAACTGTATTGCTTTGTATTGTAGATAGATTGTATTTTAGGCAGTTTAGTTAGTGTGAATAGGGACTAGGGAGGGAGACGGTCACTGGTGCTGCTGCTGCAGGCCTGCAGCCAGCAGCCAGGCCTGTGCCTGCCCTGCTCTGTGCTCTAGTCTCTACCTTACCTGTGCTCTCACCTGTCCTACTCTACTCCTGTACTACTACTTCTGTGTTAGATAGAATATTGTACTATTTTGTAGTTAGCAAGGCCCAGCTTTACTGCTATACCTGTCCGGCTGTATCTGCCTCTCAGTAATCTAGTCACACCTGTTGTACTATTTAGCTCGATTCTTCTATTGTTTAGTTAGTACTAGTAGTACTGTGTATACTCACTCACTGTACTCTAGTCTGTGTTTAGGGACCGTCAGTTAGCGTCAGCTAGGGTCTTAGTGTGCGTGCGCACGCACCCTCCAGTTAGTGCTACACCCGTCCTCCTATTGTTTATATATATACTACTTCTATTGTGTCTTAGCTGAATTGTACTGTAGTCTGACACTGTCAGTCAGCGTTAGCTAGGGTCTTTGTGTGTGCAGTGCACATCTGCGCTGTCAGCACCCTCCAGTTACCACCACCATGCGCAGTTCTGCGTCTGCACCAGTGGCTATTCCGCCATTAGCCACTGGCCGTGGACGCCTTGGCCACCCAACAGCTGGGAGTCACGCTGCAGAGACACAGCAGCAGCAGCAGCAGCAGCGTGTGGCCCAGATGTTCCTCCCACCGCCAGGTCGTAGCCGTCCTATTGAGGAGAAGGACGCAGACGCTGTGGTGGAACTGATGGTGGATGAGCAGGCCACCATTAGCTCTGGAACAGAGTCCTCCACCCCCGCCACCACTCCTGTTCGCAAGAGCAGCAGCAGCGCCCAGCACTGCCTGGGGAGCAGGAGGAGGAGTGCAGTTCTCCAGCCCCAGCGGGCGACACCAGCACCCTGTCACTTAGCACCTTCTTCCGGACCCCAGGAACAGAGAAGGTATGGAGTGCTGTTGCAGAAGAATTGGCAGAGGAAGGAATGCTCATGGGCACTTTGGGGGATGATGCTTTGGACAGTCAGACAGTGGTGACTGTCCATCCGTCCATGCATGCAGAAGGGGAGTTTGGGGGATCCCAGCAGGACATGTTTGTGGAGGGGAAGGATGATGATGACATTGTGAAGGACAAAGACTGGTTGCCACCAGGTCCTAGGAGTGGGGATGTCATCAGCTCTGAGGAGGAGGGGGAGGAGGAGGATGCGTCTGCGGGCCTTGCTAGAAGGATCAGCATCGCAGGCATGGGCAGGATCACAAGTGGGCGTGGTATGCAGGCCACACAGCGTGCTGATCAGGAGACGAGTTCTGCCAGTGCCACCACCAGCCGCACCAAGAACCCAGCCCCCCCCCCCCCCCCAACCACCACAGGGAGACCAGCGGCAACAGCACCTTCCCAATATGGAATTTTTTCACCCTTCCATATTTGGAGTGCAAGTATGCCACCTGCAACCAGTGCCGCAAGCAGCTCAGCAGAGGGAAGGAGCCCTCTGCGTTTGGCACCACCTCTCTGGTCAACCACCTTGCAGGGAAACACTTTCACGAGCATGAGGAGTTCGTGAAGTTGAAGGAAGCTGGCAGCGGCAGTGGCAGACCCGCCACCACTGCGAAGCCGTCGGCAGCAGGAGTGCGTCAGCTACGCACTGCTCCTCCTCCCTCTGCAACTCCTGCCGCCGACACTGAGGCCTGTTCTGGCAGCCAGTCCTCAGTGGCCTCCTCTGCTCCCTCCACTGCTTCCCGTGCCAGCAAAAGACCTCGCCAGACCCTTCTCAGCGACACCTTCCAGGGGGTGGTCAGGGTTCTGCCTCCCAGCAGCCATCGCGTGCGTCAGCTGAACGGCTTGCTGGCACGGGCCATGTGCTCCCAACTCCTGCCTTATTACCTTGTGCAGGAGGGGAGCGACATGCGTGCGCTCCTGATGTGTGCAGCCCCCGATTGGCCAATCCCCAGCCGACATTATTTTGTACGCACGGCCATCCCTGCACTTCACCGCTCTGTGATGGCCAATGTCGGGAGAGGGCTGGATCACGCGGTGGGTCAACGGGTCCACGTCACCATGGACTCGTGGAGCAGCCGGTTTGGGACAGGCCGCTATCTGTCCTTCACCGCGCATTGGGTCAGCTTGGTGGAAGGGGGTGAGGAGGGGGGAGCAGCATCGGCCGGCACTGCCAGAGCAGCAGCAGCACCAACAACGCAGTGGGTGGTGCCACCATGCAGGGTCAGCGGAACAGCAGCAGGTTCCTCTGATCCGCTTCCATCCTCCGCCACACCAGCCCAAACCCCCCGCCTCAGCAGCAGCGTGAAGCCCCGCCACTGCCAAGCGCTGCTGGAATTGGTCAGCCTGGGGAAGACCAAACTGACAGCGAACCACATCCTGGCCAAACTCCGAGAGCAGGAGAGGAATTGGCTGACCCCCATAGGCCTCAGAGTCGGAGAGGTGGTGTCCAACAATGGGGCAAACCTGGTCGCTGCCATCAGCAGGGGAGACCTGACCCACATCCCCTGCCTGGCGCACGTCCTGAACCTGGTAGTCTAAAAGTTCCTGCGGACCTACCAGGGGATGGACTGACTCCTTGAGGCGGCAAGGAAGGTTGTGCGTCACTTCCGGCACTCGCCTGCAGCCGTGGCGAGCCTGGAAGAGGTGCAGAAGGAGCTGCACCTGCCACAGCACCGGCTCATGCTCAATGTTCCAACTCGCTGGAACTCCACCCTGGCGATGTTGGAGCGTCTGGTTGAACAGAGGCAGGCTGTCAGCCAGTACGTTGCACGAGCAACAGTTGCCTCCCTCACTGCAACTGGGCGTGCCGCCACCAACCTCCCGTCCATCATCTCCACGGAGGACTGGGGGCTCATGCAGCAGGTGTGCTCAGTCCTGGCACCCTTCCTGCAGGCCACCAACATGGTGAGCAGGGACCATGCAATGGTGTGCGAGTGGGTCTCCTTGGTGTGTGTGCTGGACAGGGCCCTGTATGCACTGGTGGAAGAGGGAGCGGCAGCCTTGGACCAGCAGGAGCTGCAGGCATCTTCACAGGCCACCTCTGAGGAGGAGGGCTCGGAGTTGGTGGAGGTCCCTGACCTTGCTGCTGATGAGGGGGAGCAGCAGAGCGCAGCTGGACTGGTGCAGGGGTGGAGAGAGGATGAGGTGGAGGAGGCAGAGGAGGACAGCAATGTCGGCTCTGGGGCTGCCGATGATGTGCCAACAGACGTGGCCAGACTGTTCCCAATGGCAGCGCACATGCTGAGGTGCCTGCGCAAGGACCCAAGGGTGATGATGCAGAGGGAGGACATCTGGATCTGCATGATGCTGGACCCACGTCTGAAGGGGAAGCTCAGCCAGTTCCTGCCTGCAGGAGGAGACCGTGCGCAACAAATGAGGGATTTGCAGCTGTCCCTTGTTGAGCGCTTGCAGGAAGCCTTCCCTGAGCCATCCACCCCCACTGTCCAGCCAGCACAGAGGCAGCAGCAGGTGCCTGCATCCACCAGCAGCAAGCGCTCGCGCACCACAGACCTGCTGTCTCTGACCCAAGAGCTCTACATGAGTGTAGAGCTGCCAAGGACTAGAAAGGAGGTGCCTGCAGCAGCATCCTTCTCCAGTCACAGGCAGCGCTTGATCCGCATGGTGGCTGACTGCATGGGGTCCTTCAGCGGCCTTGACAGCGTGGCTCCTGTTGAACCCTATGGAGTATTGGGTCAAGCACCTGCCGATCTGGAGCGAGCTTGCGCAGTACGCCCTGGAAGTGCTCTCCTGCCCCCCTTCCAGCGTACTGTCAGAGCGTTGCTTCAGTGCAGCCGGTGGAGTCGTCACTGAGAAGCGATCTCGTCTATCTCACAAGTCTGTGGACAGACTGACGGTTCTCAAAATGAACCAGGCTTGGGTGGAAGGCGAATTCATGGCCCCTGTTGTCGGCGAGAGGGGTACATGAAGTGACGACTGGCACACACACATACACCTGCTGCTGCTGCTGCTACTGTTATATTTCATCCTGCTGTCTGTGTGTTTCCACTGCCAGGGAACACATTACAAGGTGCTGCTGCCCAAGCACCACCAGCTATTACGCTCAAAAATAGCTGCATTAATTTGAAAAAAATAAAAAAATTGTAATTATTTTAGAGGTGTCCGGATTGAAAACTGTGCTGTCCCAATTGTGTATTGGACACAATGTGGGCTTCACGACCGCTGTCTGGAACCTCATGCTGTTCATTTACGGCCCTGGGACCACCGCTAGGACCCAGGGCCTACTATGTCTCGCTGCCTGCCCTCCTGCCTGCTGCCAAATGCCAGTCTGCCACACACACTTATCCTCCTCACGCTGCCTGCTGTTATATTTCCTCCTGCTGTCTGTGTCTCCTCTCCACTGCCAGGGAACACATTACAAAATGCTGCTGCCCAAGCGCCACCAGCTATTACGCTCAACAATAGCTGCATTATTTTGAATTTAAAAAAAAAATTAATTATTTTAGAGGTGTCCGGGTTGAAAACTGTGCTGTCCCAATTGTGTATTGGACACAATGTGGGCTTCACGACCGCTGTCTGGAACCTCATGCTGTTCATTTACGGCCCTGGGACCACCGCTAGGACCCAGGGCCTACTATGTCTCGCTGCCTGCCCTCCTGCCTGCTGCCAAATGCCAGTCTGCCACACACACTTATCCTCCTCACGCTGCCTGCTGTTATATTTCCTCCTGCTGTCTGTGTTTCCTCTCCACTGCCAGGGAACACATTACAAGGTGCTGCTGCCCAAGCGCCACCAGCTATTACGCTCAACAATAGCTGCATTATTTTGAATTAAAAAAAAAATTGTAATTATTTTAGAGGTGTCCGGGTTGAAAACTGTGCTGTCCCAATTGTGTATTGGACACAATGTGGGCTTCACGACCGCTGTCTGGAACCTCATGCTGTTCATTTACGGCCCTGGGACCACCGCTAGGACCCAGGGCCTACTATGTCTCGCTGCCTGCCCTCCTGCCTGCTGCCAAATGCCAGTCTGCCACACACACTTATCCTCCTCACGCTGCCTGCTGTTATATTTCCTCCTGCTGTCTGTGTCTCCTCTCCACTGCCAGGGAAAACATTACAAGGTGCTGCTGCCCAAGCGCCACCAGCTATTACGCTCAACAATAGCTGCATTATTTTGAATTAAAAAAAAAAATTGTAATTATTTTAGAGGTGTCCGGGTTGAAAACTGTGCTGTCCCAATTGTGTATTGGACACAATGTGGGCTTCACGACCGCTGTCTGGAACCTCATGCTGTTCATTTACGGCCCTGGGACCACCGCTAGGACCCAGGGCCTACTATGTCTCGCTGCCTGCCCTCCTGCCTGCTGCCAAATGCCAGTCTGCCACACACACTTATCCTCCTCACACTGCCTGCTGTTATATTTCCTCCTGCTGTCTGTGTCTCCTCTCCACTGCCAGGGAACACATTACAAGGTGCTGCTGCCCAAGCGCCACCAGCTATTACGCTCAACAATAGCTGCATTATTTTGAATTAAAAAAAAAATTGTAATTATTTTAGAGGTGTCCGGGTTGAAAACTGTGCTGTCCCAATTGTGTATTGGACACAATGTGGGCTTCACGACCGCTGTCTGGAACCTCATGATGTTCATTTATGGCCCTGGTACCACCGCTAGGTACCAGGGCCTATTATGTCAGTCACATCACACTGCCTGACACACATTACTCATCCTCCTGTAGCTGCATTGAGCTTCTGCTGTCTGTGTGCTTCTACCACTGCCAGGGAGAACAGAAGAAGAACTATTTTCTACTGCCACCTGCCCACCCACTCTCCTACCGAGTACCGACCGACTATTACCACACACTACAAATAGCTGCAAGCCTGCAACTACTACTTCCTCCTCCTGCTGATGTCTGTGTTTTACCACCGCCAGGGTACACAGAAAAAAGCGCTGTGGCTTGCAATGTGCCACTACCTACCTATTATGCCATCAACACAAATATAACTATGGTGTTATTACAATAAAATATTTCCAAAAATGAAGTAAAAAAAATATATTACAAAAGAAAGGAAAACCAAGACACATAATATAATGATAGAGAAGAAGAGGAAGAAGAAGAAGATATAGAAGAAGAAGATATAGAAGAAGATGAAGAAGATATAGAAGATGAAGAAGATGAAGAAGATATAGAAGAAGAAGATATAGAAGAAGAAGAAGAAGAAGAAGAAATAGAAGAAAATGAAGAAGATATAGAAGAAGAAGATATAGAAGAAGAAGAAGATATAGAAGAAGAAGAAGAAGAAGAAGATATAGAAGAAGAAGAAGAAAAAGAAGAAGATATAGAAGAAGAAGAAGAAGAAGAAGGAGATATAGAAGAAGAAGAAGAAAAAGAAGAAGATATAGAAGAAGAAGAAGAAGAAGGAGATATAGAAGAAGAAAATATAGAAACAGAAGATATAGAAGAAGATATAGAAGAAGAAGAAGAAGATATAGAAGAAGAAGAAGATATAGAAGAAGAAGATATAGAAGAAGAAGATATAGAAGAAGATGAAGAAGAAGATATAGAAGAAGATGAAGAAGAAGATATAGAAGAAGAAGAAGAAGAAGATATAGAAGAAGAAGAAGAAGATATAGAAGAAGAAGATGAAGACGACGTAAATGAAGACTTCCAACAACCATTTTGGACACACCTTCTCATGCAAACACTTTTCATGAAGTTAATTTACTTTTTTTGAGACCTTTTTTTATAACTACTACATCACCACATAATCACTTGATATTTTTCTTCATAAAAAAGGTGGTTTCATGCATCATTGACCTCCTATACAAGTTTTACAAGCTATTTAAGGTCAGCTCGAATATTTTACTCGAATACAGACTCGGATAGTGACGTCGGATATCTGAGGTCGAATCGGATATTCGATTACATCGGATATCCGACTTCGAGTGAATTTGGATAGTTTACTATCTGAATTCGACCAAACTCGAATAGGATAATGAGGTATCCGAGCAACACTGCTAAAATCTACACACAATGAGCTTGATTCACAAAGCCGTGATAACTGTTATCACGGCTGTAAAAAAGTGCTTTGCGCGTGTTTTTGCGCGTTTTTGCACAAGAAAAACGTTTATCTCACCCAAAAATTTGAAGTTTCGCACATTAACATACGCAATCGTGCGACAATGCGAATTTATCGTGCTAATGCAGAACGTTAACATGCAAAAAATTTGCGTTATTGTGCGAACGCGAATTTTTGCACGCGATAACAGTTTTCACACTAAATTTTGCATGAAGCACTTTTCACAGTATGATAACAGTTATCACTGCTTTGTAAATCAAGTCCAATGAATTAAAGCTTTTGCTTCTGATATTTACCATGAAAAGTAGGAAAATGTTTACACAGCTACATAGACATTATTTGTACATTGTCATTTTAGAACACATGGCTTGATAGAGTTCCTTTACAGGAACACTGTAGGGGGGTCGGGGGAAAATTAGTTGCACTTACCTGGGACTTCTAATGGTCCCCCGCGGACATCCTGTGCCCGCGCAGCCACTCACCAATGCTCCGGCCCCGCCTCCAGTTCACTTCTGGAATTTCAGACTTTAAAGTCTGAAAACCACTGCGCCTGCATTGCAGTGTCTTCGCACCCGCTGACGTCACCAGGAGCGTACAACGCAGGCACAGACCATACTAGGCCTGCACAGTACGCTCCTGGTGACTTTAGCGGGTGCGAGGACATGGCAATGCAGGCGCAGTGGTTTTCAGACTTTAAGGTCTGAAATTCAAGACGTGAACTGGAGGCGGAGCTAGAGCATCGGTGCGTGGCTACACAGGCACAGGTTGTCTGCGGGGAACCATTAGAAGCCCCAGTAAGTTCAACTCATTTTCCCCCGACCCCCCTACAGTACTCCTTTAACTATGCAAGCAGACAGGTGGAATTCTGTTGACACCACCAAACTCAGGTTCTTCTGTCCAACTTTGTAATAACAAAGCTTGAGTCATCGTTCCTAGAGAGTCTTTTTACTGCTCTAGAGTCTGCATGCATTACAACACTCCAGAAGATAGTTAAGGTTATAGACTTGTGCATGGTGAACTTAGACTTGTGTGCAGCTACAGAGAGAAAACCAGTTCACAGAGCTCACAACAATCAGTTCTCATTGCTTTTATTTTCACTTTAAAACTTAAAAATGAAACTTCTAATTTGTGATTTCATTAAAATGCTTCAGAACCAGTGATGAGTGAAAAATGCCGATATCCTTTTTGCCTTCATTTCTATGAAAATAATGTTACAATCGACTTTTTGCGCCAATATAAATGATTTTTCACGTTTTCAATGTGAAAATGACTCGCGCAACACTGTTCAGAACTTGTATTTGTGTAGTAGAAGAGAGAGAAAAAAAAAGATAAAATGGGAGACTTTAGTAGTTTACTTATTTTACAACTACAACATCCAACTACATGTAGTATAAAAGGTACACATTTTTAACATCTGTTTAAAAGATAGAGAAAATGACTCTGTGGCAGAAATCCAACACAATATACCGGTAATATTAAAGAATGTACAGTAGTGAACTTTACTGACCTGTTAGGACAGTAAATTGATACCCACGGATTGAATAGTCTATGAGGAATGCATACCAAAAATAATGCAACTAGTGGTACAAAAACAATGAAGATCTCAATGCATTTCACAAAACAAAGACATTCACTTCTTTAGGCAGGTGGCTGTTAAACAAAATAAGAACCACAGAGGGGAAATGCACTGGTCACTGCACAGCCAAAAACAACTATAAGTGTGTCAAGTGACCCACTTGTGCTCAGAGACCAGTATCAGGACGATGGGGAAATTGAGTTATTGATTAGAACTGTAACCACAGATTTGCAGAAGCCCATTACCTCGCACACCCTTAGAGTCAACATAACAACTATATGCTGCCTGTGCTGCCAATGCCTAATTGAAGGACTGTAACAACATAATATGGATGCTCTTTCGGATTTCACGGAATTGAAATCATTTTAAGAAATGCAATATCCTATCTTCTTATATAACTTCATACATTCACAAAATATATACCAACCATGATTAAAGGTGCCTATAGACAATAGAAGATGCATGATCTTATGAGCAACAGAGAAGTTGGGGAGTGATAGTACATCAATGGGCTTACCACAAATGATCTAGTCTAGGTATGATTCAGTCACCAAGCATAGATTTTTTGTGTGTGTTTGGCTTGGGACATAAACATGAAATATCAGCAAGTGCAGATGTATTGTATTACAGCCAAACCATTTTACAATACGACTGTCTTGACTAACTATTACCATTACTATACATATGAGATCCGTAATGATCCCTAATTAATGCAACATTTACACTGTTAAAGGGAATCTTTTGTGCATTTTCTGCAGCAAAAAAAAAAATAGAGTCCCTTAAAAGTAAACTCCAAGGGACCAGAAAAAAAGTAGTTTACTATATCAGAAGTTTACTATATCAGAATTAGAGATGGCCCGAACCTCCGATTTTAGGTTCGCGAACTTCCGCAAAAGGTTCGGTTTGCGCGAACTTGCGTGAACCGCAATAGATTTCAATGGAGATGCAAATTTTGAAAACTAGAAACATTTATGCTGGCCACAAAAGTGATGGAAAAGATGTTTCAAGGGGTCTAACACCTGGAGGGGGGCATGGATGAGTGGGATAGACACCAAAATTCCCGGGGAAAAATCTGGATTTGACGCAAAGCAGCGTTTTAGGGGTAGAAATCACATTGAATGCTAAATTGCGGGCCAAAAGTGCTTTCAAACATCTTGCATGTGTATACATCAATCAGGGAGTCTAATTAGAGTACTGCTTCACACTGACACACCAAACTCACTGTGTAACGCACCGCAAACAGCTGTTTGTGTAGTGAAGGCCGTGCTGGACTGGTGTGCACCATGGCGAGAGTGCAAGCCGTGGCGGTGTTCAAGCCCCTATGGTCGCTGGGCTGTGGTAGCTCAATGATAGAACAACAGTGACTGTCCAAATTTGGTCTGTCCATAATGAAGCAACAACCTTATTATCTTCTTGTATGTAGGTAGGCATAGGTAGGAAACCCAGTATAGGTAGGTAGGCATAGGTAGGAGTCCCAGTAGTTAGCTAGGCATAGGTAGGAGACCCAGTATAGGTAGGTAGGCATAGGTAGGAGTCCCAGTATAGGTAGGTAGGCATAGGTAGGAGTCCCAGTATAGGTAGGTAAGCATAGGTAGGTGTCCCAGTATAGGTAGATAGGCATAGGTAGGTGCCCCAGTAGTTAGCTAGGCATAGGTAAGAGTCCCAGTATAGGTAGGTAGGTGTCCCAGTAGTTAGCTAGGCATAGGTCCCAGTATAGGTAGGTAGGCATAGGTAGGTGTCCACGTATAGGTAAGTAGGTGCCCCAGTAGTTAGGAAGGCATAGGTAGGTGTCCCAGTATAGGTAGGTAGGCATAGGTAGGTGTCCCAGTATAGGTAGATAGGCATAGGTAGGTGCCCCAGTAGTTAGCTAGGAATAGGTAGAAGTCCCAGTATAGGTAGGTAAGCATAAGTAGGTGTCCCAGTATAGGTAGATAGGCATAGGTAGGTGCCCCAGTAGTTAGCTAGGCATAGGTAAGAGTCCCAGTATAGGTAGGTAGGTGTCCCAGTAGTTAGCTAGGCATAGGTCCCAGTATAGGTAGGTAGGCATAGGTAGGTGTCCACGTATAGGTAAGTAGGTGCCCCAGTAGTTAGGAAGGCATAGGTAGGTGTCCCAGTATAGGTAGGTAGGCATAGGTAGGTGTCCCAGTATAGGTAGGTAGGCATAGGTAGGTAGGTGCCCTAGTAGTTAGCTAGGCATAGGTAGGAGTCCCAGTATAGGTAGGTAGGCATAGGTAGATGCCCCAGTATAGGCAGGTAGGCATAGGTAGGTGACCCAGTAGTTAGCTAGGCATAGGTAGGAGTCCCAGTATAGGTAGGTAGGCATAGGTAGGTGCCCCAGTATAGGTAGGTAAGCATAGGTAGGTGTCCCAGTATAGGTAGATACGCATAGGTAGGTGCCCCAGTAGTTAGCTAGGCATAGGTAGGAGTCCCAGTATAGGTAGGTAGGTGTCCCAGTAGTTAGCTAGGCATAGGTCCCAGTATAGGTAGGTAGGCATAGGTAGGTGTCCCCGTATAGGTAAGTAGGTGCCCCAGTAGTTAGGAAGGCATAGGTAGGTGTCCCAGTATAGATTGTTATGCAGGGCCTGGCTGGCACAGTAATAGCAATTACCAAGGTCCAGCTGCAACAGATAGGGCTGTATAATGCAGTGTCAGTGGGCAACACAAAAAAAACACATTAGGAGAACATTAGCTTTCAAAAGAGCTGTTGAGGGGTACTATTTTAGCAATAACAAACAGCCAGGAGCAAGCTAACAAGCCTACAAGAGCCTAAATAATCTTTCCCTATGAGAGTCTGTCAGCAGCTGTCCCTTCACTAATTACTGCAGGTACACAAGTGAGTGTAATGACCAGCGGTGCCTGCCTTTTATAAGGGGGGAGTGGCTTCAGGAGAGAGTGTAGCCTAATTGACTACAATGTGCCTGCTGACTGTGATGTAGAGGGTCAAAGTTGACCCTAATGGCGCACTATGGGGGCGAACCGAGCTTCCGCAAAAGTTCGCCTTCGCTGGCGAACGCAACTACCGAAAGTTCACCTGGAACCGTTCGCAGGCGAACCGTTCGGCCCATCTCCAATCAGAATTAGTCATACATTGTATATTTATACAGGCACAGTTGCTGGGACCTAAGGACTAAGTTTACTATATCCAGAGGTTTACTATATAGGAGTTTACTATTCCAATATTCTACTGCAAAGACCAATTCCAAAGAGGAAATAAATCATTCTAGATACCTTGGAAAATGTTTAGAGGCACCGCTGCCTGTGCCCTCATTAGGAACATCTTTTTGTTCCTCTATTCCTTGTGAACTGTGAACTTCATGACTTCAAAAGTGGCGTGAGTGGTCTTGCAGACAGTAATAACAATAATTAAAAACAAAACAAAAATTAAAAGAAAACTTTGCTTCTCCATTCTGCAAAAAAATAGGGTAATAAAAAAAAGAAAAGAGAAAAGTAACAGCCCTTGTCCTAATTATAGAGAGTGACCTACTATCAAGACTGAAAGGGAGGTCACTTGTGCTGTATGGGGGGCGGGGAGGGGGTGAGGTTCGTCGAAAACCCCGGAGAGGTTGTGTACCATCTCTCTATGCTTTCCAAAAACTAAAATGCCAATTTTCCCTGTTATCGGGCTGTGCAGTGTTACGAGAGAACAAGTTCAGTAAAACAAGTATGTATTCTAAACTCTTGTTTAATAATGTATAGTTTCACTGCTAGAACAGTGTGTAATAACATCCTTCAATACACTTTGCCAGCCTATTAGTCTATCTTCTGTCCTGCATCTCCCTTCCATTTGCTATGTACATTTGTAACATGGGAGTCAAAGTGTGAAGAGAGAAAATGGAAGATCATTAGAAAAGTTTCAGAGCCAATGTATTTTGCATGAGAGAGCTGGGTCTCCCTGAGAACTGTGACATTGTGTTCCTAGGTTTGCATCAATACATTCATACATTCTTTATATAACTTCAGTTCGGATTTCTTCTTCTCATTTAAACTGGGATTTTCATTCAGTGGTAACCCTATCAGTTCCCAAGAACTGTCTCCAAAAGTCTATATTGAGATATCAGTTTAGTTGCTGTAATGAGGCAATATAGACATAGCATAAGCCTTAGCCTGCATACCAGGCAATTATTAACGACAAGAAGTTTTAACTGCAACTGTCTGTTCATTAACTTCAACAATATGTTTTGATGTTGGTGTATTCCAATCAGTAGCCGGGTGTACTCAATGCAAGCTAGGCGAGGTCACCAAAAATCCCAGCCTGTAAGACCTCCTTCTACAGCTGATCAAATGCAACAGACATCTTTTTGTCCCTTTTACCTACTACCAGCTCAACAAAAGTAAGTTAGGCACATTTTCTACAAATACATGAAAATTCAATGAAAACAGTCTACATTTTTTTTTTATCAAAGAGCAATTTACATTGTTGCAGCTGTACTATAAATGAAAGTTTAATAACTGGAGATTGTTAACTTTGATTGGCTAAAATGTAGAACTGCACATTGTTCTGGTAAGCATTATCTATGGAACAAAAATGTATTGAAGTCACATGCAGAAAAAAATATACTACTGGTAAAAGTAAGGTGAGATTTTAACCTCCTTGCCGGTTATCCCGAACTCAGCTCGGGGTAACCTGCGTAGGAGGATTTCTCAGGCCCCACTGGGCCGATTTTCAAAAAAAATGTTCCTGTACGCAGCTAGCACTTTGCTAGCTGCATGCAGTTTCCGATCACCGCCGATCGCCGCCGATTCGCCGCTACCCGCCGCGCCACCCCCCTCCAGACCCCTTGCGCAGCCTGGCCAATCAGTGCCAGGCAGCACTGAGGGGTGGATCGGGATTCCCTATGACGTCCCGACGTCCATGACGTCGGTGACATCATCCCGCCCCGTCGCCATGGCGACCGGGGAAGCCCAGCAGGAAATCCCGTTCTGAACGGGATTTCCTGCTTACTCTGATCGCCGAAGGCGATCGGAGTGGATAGGGGGATGCCGCTTGTCAGCGGCTATCATGTAGCGAGCCCTGGGCTCGCTACATGATTTAAAAAAAAAAAAAATTTAAAAGTGCTGCGATGCCCCCTTGCCGCCAGAATTGTAACGGCAAGGGGGTTAAAGGACTCCTCGTGCATTACAGTATTAGGTTGCATATTTACAGTTGGACTTCAGAGAAAACTTTGATACTGGTAGGAAAAGGTTAACACATGTTTTTTTTTTTTTGGGGGGGGGGGTGAAGTCTGTATTGCTGCTGCCATGTTTCTACTGGAGAGATTTACCTCACACTTTCTTTCTGATGAATGGGGTGTGTCAGTCATGCGCCAACAGCTTTCAGTGCTGAGTAATGCAGTAAGACCTCTTTTAGTCGGATAGTAAAGTGGTGCATTTAACACTCCATGTAGTTGCCCAACTGCTGAAATGATTGCTTTCTGGTTGCACTATAATGCAACTGAATGGAAATGTTTGTCGCCACATGGGGTTGACGTGTGTGGTCACAGTCTAGGAAAAGAACCCCACATGTCACTTCTAGTGAGTAGCCTGACAAGATATGCATGAATGAGACTGCAAGCACTTGAAAAACAGGAGTAAAGTGTTCTGTCAGCTGTCTACATAAAAAAAACAAAAACCTAAATATCATCAAAGACCAACAATTAACACTACTCATTCAAAGGCACATCAGCCATGAGGCAAGGTGAGGCAGGAAGCAACAGCCTCAGACAAAAAGGGCAATTTTATAGCATTATAAAGGATGGTGTGAACAATATTTAATAGTTCAATAAAATCAATAGGTATTGTTGTTGTCTTAAGTTTTGTTACTACCAATAGTACTTACAGCTCTCCCCATACTATCCTTTAGGCAACAAAAAGTCTTAACATGCCCCACCCTCAATACAACTATTCTGACATAAAAAAACAGGAACCCCCACATGTTAATGATAGTCAAATTGTACTTTAACAGAAAGTATTTACAGTAAGATACTTTTCCAATAGGTGAGCAAACTGCAGTAAAAATTGCCAGAGTGTCCTTGTTACTGTATTATAACCTGTGACAACAAAGGAGATTCTCACGGACAGCAATAGCATCCACACAAATATTTAACCTTTCCTTGATGTTGACCCACTCTAAAAACTGAACACAAACATATTTGTCTGGATTTTCTTTCTAATATTTTAAAATCTTGCATTGTTGTCCTAGCTAGTTTGAAATGTCTTGAAATGCCATGATCTTCAACAGTCTTCTATGTTCTGCATAAATAGAAAATGCGAACAGAGGTGAAAAGGATTTACAATATAACAAGTGAAAAAAAAATATGTTTCTGTTGCAAGGAAATACTCGGATGAAGGAGCTATAAAGTTTAATAGGAACTAAAATTGGGGCAGATTTAACAAAATCAGTACAAGGTAAATTGGAACAAAACTGAATGCAATACTGGAGCAGTTTCTAAGAGCCAATCAGAGTCCTTGGAATTAGCAGCTGCTCTACTTTTGCATCAGTTTTGACTAATTTTCCTTGCTGTGGTGTTAATAAAGCTGCCACACTGAATACAGTATAGCATGTTCTAAAAACTCAATTTCTTCAGGTTAGTAGATTCTAGCTAAGGTTAGTAGATCTCTATAGCTAAGGTTTTTCTATAGCTTTTCCTATGCATACGATGTGCCTCACTTAAGCACCACCATAGACATGATGTTGATACGTCTATGGCCGTGCATCGGTATAATTCGAATGTCAGCGATACCTGGACCCCAAATTACTCCTCCCTCCAAGTTGCTATGACTCGGAGAGGGAATAGTAATTAACACTGTTCGGTATTTCAGAGGCAGGGTGAGCCATCATCGGGCTCACCCTGCACCAAATTGACCGGGCAGTAAAATGCCATGTATCAAACGGCAGTTGCTCAGTCCAACTGCCAGAGTAGCGTGAAAACAGATAGGGGGGCAGCCTGCATCTTTGTAAAGATGCTTTCCTGGGAGTCGTTTTGTAAAAAATAAAAGAAATACGGAGAATCCCCCATGAACAGATGGGCTAATCAAAAACCTGTCAGTTCTATCAGGTAACTATTAACTACTGTGGAGCAACATAGGGAAAATGTAATTCATAGCTAATTTTAAAAAAAGTAATTCATAGCTAATTTTACCCTGGAAGAAACATACTTATTAGTATAAGTGTGCATTCCCATGCTCGACTACAGGACTTCACTAGCACTGCCCCCTTCTTGTGGAACTCTCTCCCACTGCCCATCAGTCTTGCCCCCTGTTTCAACACCTTCGAGCAAGCCCTTAAAGGGAACTGAGCACATTCTCTTTCACTGGAATCTCTCCTGGCATAGAAGCTGCCATGTCCCCCCCTCCCCTTCTCACATTCCTTATTTACAGAAGTCAGAGATGCTATATTGACACATTGACACACACAATGGCTTTGAAGAAACAGTCCTAATTACTCACCCCCTATGCTGCTGAAAAGGCATTTTTTACCTCTTGGTAATTAGCTCAGTAAAAAAATTAGGTTCCTGAAGTCTCTGTGGTTGGGGACGGTCGGGCAGGCCTGCTGAAACAGGCTACTAAAAGTACTTTGAATGTAAAATACAAGGTAAAATTAAAGTTCATTTTAATAATGAAACAGATTGTCGGCATGCATTTTTCATGTGCAATAGAAATGTCCTGAGTGATAAAAAAGGTGCTCGGTTCACTTTAAAGCTCGCCTCTTCAAGGAGGCCTACCCCACCTCACTGCTACCCTAAGTCTCTCTGCTGAGAACCTCTCGATGTGGCCCCCTAACTTTCATGCCACCACCCTCACCTTTAGATTGTAAGCCTTTGGCAGGGCCTTCACTCCGTGTGTATCAAGTGCACTTTACCCACAGAATAATGTTAACTTGTATTATTGGAACTACTACTCCAGTGTATGATATGGCATTGTGTATCTTATTGCTTATTATCTATTGTGCTGTCAGCCACCCCTGTTATTTTTGTCTGTAACCTTATTTATTGTCCAGAGCTGTGCTATAATGTGGTGCTATATAAATCCATCCAATAATAATAAGGTTAGTATAGTATTAGGACCTGTACTGTTAGAGCCTATTTTTAGAGTTATTATTGTCACTTAATAAATGTGACCCTCTTTACTGCACATTGCCAGGGCTATATTTAGGAGAATATTGCTTAGGGCACCATTGAGTGACAATACCTGCATAGCAGATTTAGCACAACTAGCAGCACCTGCACTTGAATCTTGTTTCTGCCTTGCTTAAAGTGAACCTTCAGTCAGAAAAAAATTAGTTTTACTCACCTGGGGCTTCTACCAGCCCCCTGCAGCAGTCCTGTGCCCTCGCAGCCACTCACTAATCCTCTGGTCCCCCGCTGCCAGCTAGTTTCATTTTTGCCAACAGGCCCATCAGGACTGGCCACGCGTAGCTTTTTCTGCATTCCCGACTGCAATTAGCGCTATTGCATACAAAAATACCCGTTGCCGCATTACGAACGCATAGATATACGGCAATGCGTAATTTTGTACGAGTTGCGGTCCGCAATAGCGCTAATTGCAGTCGGGAATGAGGAAAAAGCTATGCGTGGCCAGTCCTGTCGGGCCTGTCGGCAAAAATGAAACTAGCTGGCAGCAGGGGACCAGAGGATTATTATTATTATTATTTAGTATTTATATAGCGCCGACATATTACGCAGCGCTGTACAGTGTATATATATATATCTTGTCACTAACTGTCCCTCAAAGGAGCTCACAATCTAATCCCTACCATTGCCATATGTCTATATTATGTAGTGTAAGTACTGTAGTCTAGGGCCAATTTTAGGGGGAGCCAATTAACTTATCTGTATGTTTTTGGAATGTGGGAGGAAACCGGAGTGCCCGGAGGAAACCCACGCAGACACGGAGAGAACATACAAACTCTTTGCAGATAGTGCCCTGGCCGGGATTCGAACCAGGGACCCAGCGCTGCAAGGCGAGAGAGCTAACCACTACGCCACCGTGCTGCCCCAAATTAGTGAGTGGCTGCGAAGGCACAGGACTGCTGCAGGGGGCAGGTAGAAGCCCCAGGTGAGTAAAACTCTTTTTTTTTCTGACTTAAGGGTCACTTTAACCACTTGAGGACCACAGTGGTAAACCCCGCTAAAGACCAGGCTGTGCTTTGCATAATTGGCCACGGCAGCTTTAAGGCCAAGCTGCAGGGCTGCACAACACAGCACACGAGTGATCCCCCCCCCCTTTTCTCCCCACCAACAGAGATCTCTGCTGGTGGGGTCTAACCGCCCCCCAGTTATTTGTTTGTTTGTTTTTTTAAACATATTTATCTCTATTTATTGTTATTAAAAAAGTGAATTTTTTTATTGTTTTCCCCCTGTCCCTCCCGCCCACCCCCCGCCAGCCAATCAAGGCGATCGGCTGTCATAGGCTTCTGCCTATGAGAGCCGATCGCTCTCTTGTCCCCCAGGGGGACAGCCATGTCACACGGATGTCCCCAGTACAGTGCTGTTGCCGATCGCAGCGTTGTACTGTGTAAATAGATTGGCGATCACGCCGTCTAACAGTCTCCCGAGCGGCAATAGCCGCTTGGAGACTGAAGAGGGTGTAGAGCTCCGCCCCCGAGCAGGAAATGCGCGCGCAGCCTGTGCGCGATCTCCTGCAAAATGGAGCCCCAGGACTTGACACCAATTGGCGTTAGGTGGTCCTGGGGACCCAGATGAGTATTAGGCGTGAGAGCCAACTTCAAGTACAGTGTGTGTTCAGTCAGTAGCCAGTGTCCAGCGGAGGCTTGCTGAGATAGAAATATAGCAACCCAGAACATGGAGAGGCCAGTTCTGTTTAAAGTGTTGTTACGAGAGACTGTGTGCAAAAGCTTTAAAGATACAGAGACCTTGTGTTGATGATACAGTTGTTGATGCAAGATACAGCTGCCCAGTTAAGGTGAAGAAATATTCTGCCACTTATATAAAGTGTATTGAGAGTAAAGGCCTTGCTGTCACTAAGAGACATTAACAGCCTCCATAAGTACCCCGCTTGCATTAAGTCCTGTTATAGAGACTTTTTTTCTGTCAAGTCCGTTTCAAGTCAAGAGTAAAAGTTCAAGTATTCTTCTGTGCTATGTTCTGTTAAGCGTTACTGAGAGTTTGATACAAGAAGTGAACCAAAGTGTGATTTGTGCATATTACTTAAAGAGACACTGAAGCGAGACTAAATCTCGCTTCAGGTCTTATATATAGCAGGGGCACGTGTGCCCCTGCTAAAACGCCGCTATCCCGCGGCTTAACGGGGGTCCCTTCACCCCCAACCCACCCCCCGCAAAAGTTGGTCGTAAAATGGTCGTAGGGAAAACTCTTCCTGGAGGCAGGGCTAACGGCTGCAGCCCTGCCTCCCAGCGCGTCTATCAGACGCACATCGCCGCCTCTCCCCCGCCCCTCTCAGTGAAGGAAGACTGAGAGGGGCGGGGGAGAGGCGGAGATACGCGTCTGACAGACGCGCATGGGGCAGGGCTGCGGCGGTTAGCCCTGCCCCAACCAGGAAGCGCTCCCCCGCTGCACGGAGGGAGTTTGGGGGGACAGGGACCCCCGTTAAGCCGCGCTATAGCGGTGTTTTAGCTATGAGGTCTGAAGCGAGATCTATTCTCGCTTCAGACTCTCTTTAAGTACATGGTCCTAAAGAAACCAGAAATTACGAAGGTCGTGAGAGTAAAAGAGAACCTTTCAGTATTAAAAGATAAGTGGAAAAGAAGGGGTTGCATTGCTTCTTGTGATACTAAAGTGTGCTACAGTAAGAAGTGAACTGTCATCTGACCAAGATACAAAGTTAAAGGGAACCTAAACTGAGAGGGATATGGTATTTACTTTTAAACAATACCAGTTGCCTGGCAGTCCTACTGATCTCTTTGGCTATAATAGTGGCTGAATTACACACCTGAAACAAGCATGTAGCTAATCCAGTCTGACTTCAGTCAGAGCAACTGATGTGCATGCTTGTTCAGGGGCTGTGGCTAAAATTATTAGACACACAGGAACAGCAGGAGAGTGTGGCAACTGGTATTATTTTAAAAGGGAAAATCCACATCCTTCTCAGTTTAGGTTCCCTTTAACTCACTTGGATTACAAGTTTTGCACCAACTCTAAATTAGAGCTTATTCAGCCTAAAAGTCAAAGTGCACTAAAAGAGAGTTATATTGTGGGAGAGTGATTTGGGTGGCATAGCTGGGTGCATTGGTCACTTTAGCTTTTATTTTGTTTACTTTTATTTTCCTAACCTTTTTGTTTATTTGATTTATATTTTATTTTGTTTGTTATTTTGGGAGGCCCTATCCAGAGAGGTGTGAAGAGCAAGGTGGGTTTATGGTGAGATATTATCAAGGGTAAAGAGTCTAAGTGATCTTTGAGCAAGGTGAACATCCTTTTGGGATCAACCAACAAACCGTGCAACTATACAGTACCATCTTAAAGGGGTTCTTTCGCGAAAAAGTAGGTAGTTAAAAAATATGACAGATGACAGGTTTTGGGCCAGTCCATCTTTTTAAGGGGGATTCTCAGGGCTTTCTTTGTTTTCAACAGCATTTCCTGAACAGCAGTTTAACTACCAAAATAGCAAGATACCAGCCGGCCTCCCTAATCACTTGCACACTATTATGTCAGTTAGATTTTGCAACTGTTGTTCAGGAAATGCTGTTGAAAACAAAGAAAGCCATGAGAATCCCCCTTAAAAAGATGGACTGGCCCAAAACCTGTCATCCGTCACATTTTTTAACTGCCTACTTTTTTCGCGAAAGAACCCCTTTAAGAACTGTCACGAGTTCCCCCAAGGTTTTGCTGAGCAATATAGCTTGGACTTGGTTGCAAGCTATAGAGAACTGTTTAGGAACTGAAATTGCTCAGTAGACCATTCCCTTCCCCAGCCCACGCCCTAACAATGGTACTGGGATGTGAACATGCTGTAAAGTAATTGATTATTGTACAAGAAGACCTTTGTAGCTCAAATTTCTTACATAATTTGTATGTAACTTAACCTTTTTATTTTGCAGCATTTACCGATGCACCGGCTGTGAAGACTTGGGGATTGTGTATTTTAACCTGTGATGTGCAAGGGAGGTGTGTTGGGTTGTTGAAGTGTTACAGGTTGATTGAAGCTGACAGTGACCATGGTTAGGTCGCAAATAAATCTTTGATAATTTAATCTGAGTCAGTGTCTGGCGGATTCCCCTCAGCCGGGGCCTGGTGCTAATGTTTAAATCAGGTTACAGTAATAACTAGAACAATGCCCTTGTTCCTCGCTTATTCATCAGTGTCACTCATTAATCTGTGACGTTTAGAGTTTGCTGTAGTGGAATACCTATACACACCATGGCTGCATAGTGTACTGGTTAAGGGCTCTGCCTCTGACACAGGAAACTTGGGTTTGAATCTCAGCTCTTTCTGTTCTGTAAAACAGTACCTATTCAGTATGGAGTCATTGGGCTAGACTCCCTAACACTGCTACTGCCTACTGAGCGACTAGTGGCTGCGGCTCAAGCACTTTGAGCCCACCTGGAGAGAAGTGCAATGTAAATGTTATTTATCTTGACTTGATTCTTTGCTAAGACCGCACCTTGGCCACATTCCATTTAGTGTTTGTACAAGGCCCTGATTCAGGGCCGTTTTTTCCACCGTGCGGGCCGGGCGACCACACTGAGCGCTGACAGGACAGGAAAGGGGGCGCGGGCAAGAAGACACTGACTGGAGCCGCTGCGTGAGCAGGACAGGTGATGCGCGCTGCGATACAGGCGAATGAAAGTACGCCAGCGCGATCATCACCTTCTGTCCCAGTTCCCACGCTCCTCCTGGGTGTCCTGTGGCGGCTTCCACTCTGACGTCACCGCGTGATGGCATGACACTTGACGTCTAGTGGTGCAGGCCAGGCTGAGCGCCGATGCGTCTGTGTGGCCTGCCTGGTGACCCGCCCAGCCGCCCTGCGTGCTTTGCCCCCGGATCATCATTGGCGGCGGCGCCTCTCAGCAGGTGGTCACAGACAGTAAGTGACCTGCTGCTGCTGTCATCTGACTTTGCCTCTGTGCTCTGTCCTCCAATGCAGGACTGCTCTGACCTATTCTAACCTACACTGGAGGGCAGCTACCTAATCTAACCTATACTGGGGGGGGGGGGGGCACCTACCCAATCTAGCCTTTACTGGGGGGCAGCTACCTATCTAACCTATACTGGGGGGTAGCTACCTATCTAACCTATACTGGGGGGCACCTACCTATCTAACCTATAGTGGGAGCATTAACTTATCTAACCTGTATTGGGGGAACCTACCTAACTAACCTATACTGGGGGCATCTACCTATCTAACCTATGCTGGGGGCAACTATTCTGGCTACCTATATTAGAGGCACCCACCTAGCTAACCTGTACTACTGGGGGCACCTACCTATCTAACTTATACCGGGGGCGCCTGCCTATCTAACCTATACTGGGGGCAACTAAACTGGCTACCTATACTGGAGGCACATACCTGGCTAACCTATACCGGAGGAAACTATACTGGCTCACCTATGCCTGGCTACCTATACTGGGGGGACCTATAGCTGGCTACCTATACTGGGGTAGCACCTATTCTGGGCTACCTATACTGGGGGAATCTATACTGAGTGCAACTAGACCTGGCTAACCTATACTACGGGCACCCATACCTTGCTTGGGGGGGGGGGGGGCGCAATTTTTACACCCTCATCCTGGGTGCATTTTAGCCTAGAAACTGCACAGCCCTGATTGACTAAATATAAGGCACAGTCATATACATTTAATTTTGCTTTTTCAACATGAACTTAAAAGCTTCCTAAAACTGTAAAGTAAACAACAGGAAATCTGGGGAGACAGGGAGCATGTTACTGACACTGAAGTCAGGCACCTTCTAGGACAACCTCATTAAGGACTTTTAGCTTGACATTGGAGCAAAAGCTAGCAATTTTAATACAGGAAAATGAGCACAACGTCACAGTCAGAACAGCTACAAAGTGCAGAATCAGATAATTACAAATGCCTATTTCTGTTGGTTTACTTTAATTAAGCTGTCACGGCACTATATAAATAGCTAGAGATGGAAAAAAAAGAGCACAAAAGAAGCAAAATAACCACATCACCTCTTTTGTGCTCTCTATAAAGAGAGACCTAAGCAAATGGTGCAATTCCAAATGTCCTGACCTATATAAATCTGTCAAACATTGAAGTTGGGTAACAGGAATTTACAGCACTGTACTTCTCTGTTGAATGGAGTACAGAAGCCCTGCTATGTAGTTAAGTGATATTGTACTTCAGGAGAGAAAAAATAAAAAGTGACTGAACACATGAAATGCTCATTTATTAGTATTTATGGTTATATTCTATTATTGTGCATTTAATGGGCTTATCGACCACTATACAAACACTGTAAATTGTTTTATTGAAAAACGTCATTTGTAGACTCAAATACAGCGATACACAGAGAAAAAAAGAAAACCAACCAAAAATAGAAGAACATGTTTGGCAAACAGCAGTTTAACTTGCTTGGGTCTTCTTCCAGCCCCCTACAGTCCTTCTGTGCCGGCACAGTGATTCTGCTTACTGAACAGGAAGAGCGGAGATTCAAACCCTGACAGGGGAAGAGCCCTTAACCAGCAGGGCCGGCGCTTCCATAGAGGCAAAGGGGGCCCTGCATCTATAGGGCCCCCCATGTGTCCCTTATCACCTGAATAAATAAAATGGCTGCCGGCCAGATATTCCCCTCGCTGTTGCTGCCGGGCCAGATCTCCCCCTCACTCGCGGGTCGAGGGCCCCATTGTAGCTAGAACCAACCCAGTTAACCAGTACACTATCCAGCCACTGCCTTCACTTTATGAAATTGATGAACAATACATCTCTCTGTAACAAAACTCACACATTTAACTACCTGAAGACCGCTCCACGTCCATGGGTGTGGCCGCAGCGGCAGCCCCAGGACCACCTAACGCCGATTGGCGTCAGGTCCTGGAGCCGGCTACGGAAGGAGATCACGCGCATCTCCTTCTTAGGGGGCGGAGTTTCGCCCCATCTCAAGCCCTTCATACTTTTAAAAAAATTCACCGATCAATGCATTCCATGGAAGTTCCCAAAAGTTCTAGAGGAATGGAATTTGCTAATTCCTCCAATCCCTATGCAGCATCGCACATCACTTTTAACACATTGTTTAACTTTATTTAGCTATTGGTATTATTATTACACGCACACCCTACTCCCCTCCCCCATTCTGGTTTGTATTGCCCAGAATGGTTGATTGAGTAAGGTATACAGTAAATAATCACTGACATCTGAAAGCCCCCTGAAAAAAAAGCTCCAAGATATTGCCCTACCCCAGGTGGAGGGAATACAAATAGTTAAATGCAAAAAAACACGACAACATCTTGAAAAACTATTTTAATCATAAAATTATATTTCCAACAAATATTTTACTTAAAACGGACCTGAACTCAGAACTTTTTTGGCACTGAAAGGTAAGCAACAGCATAATAACTTTTAAAGAAAAAAACATTCCTTTGTTACAACTGATCTAAATCCTGCAATAAATCTGTGGCGTGTCTACTTCCTGCTTTCTTGGAAGCAGACATAGAGTTAACATCCTGTGGTTACAAATTAGTTTCTCTGCGGTGGCAGATAGCTGGCACAGCTGAGAGATCAAATTACACTGGTGATTAGTCACAAATGAGGTGGAATTAGACAGGCCAAACTCTCTAAGTACATACAGGGTACATTTTTCTGTGTTTTTCTTCTGTCCTGTGCAAGATTTCAAGTCCACTTTAATTGCCCTTGCAGTTATCCATGTCTTACAAGCGGTTTTAAGCACTGTAATTATCTGTGGTCTTCCTTAAAGGAAAGGTTCAGGGAGGGGATTAAAAAAATAAAAATACATTTCCACTTACCTGGGGCTTCCTCCAGCCCGTGGCAGGCAGGAGGTGCCCTCGCCGCCGCTCCGCAGGCTCCCGGTGGTCTCCGGTGCCCGACCCGACCTGGCCAGGCCGGCTGCCAGGTCGGGCTCTTCTGCGCTCCATTTCCTGGGACTTCTGCGTCCCACGCCGGTGCGCTGACGCATGCGCAGTACAGCCCGGCGGACGTCCGATGACGTCAGCGCACCGGCGTGGGACGCAGAAGTCCCAGGAAATGGAGCGCAGAAGAGCCCGACCTGGCAGCCGGCCTGGCCAGGTCGGGTCGGGCACCGGAGACCACCGGGAGCCTGCGGAGCGGCGGCGAGGGCACCTCCTGCCTGCCACGGGCTGGAGGAAGCCCCAGGTAAGTGGAAATGTATTTTTATTTTTTTTAATCCCCTCCCTGAACCTTCCCTTTAAATCTTTCTTCACACTCCCTTTCCAAAAGGACAAGAGCAGTTATGTCCCCTCTTATGGCTAACATGTGCCACTGATGCTGAGCCTAGAAATTCTATTGACAGTGGTAACCAGGTAATAGAGATTCAGCCTTAAAGATTTACTTCAAGGATGAATACCCAACACTGCAGGCTGTTACCCTCAAATAATGACTTTGGGGCAATTTCTGGCCCATTGACCAGAGCAGCACTGGTGGATCTAACACTACACTATGCCAGGAAATGAGTTTTCAAGACTGTCGTGGTAAATCCCATCAAAATACAAAACTTCATATACAGTGTACGACTTCCACATTTTTTAAACTAAAAATTGCACTTTCAGATAGAATCCTTAACTCTCCGCCATGCAGTGGCCAGCTGCAGGCATCAGCTCTCGTGCGTGAAGTGTCCCTCTGAGCAAACTTCTATCTACGTTCTGCTCTGCCACACTTATCTCCCCAGTCATATGTCTCTGCCTTTTTTTTTATTCCTTTCTTCACTGATTCCACAAATGAAAGGAGGCTAATGTTATTTTACTTGGGATTGCCCTAACTTGCCCCTATCAGTACTTACAGCAAGTAAGTAGCACTGTTTTCTGTCTCAAATGGTGCCCAGTGGATAGGACTATTTTATGATCTCCAGGCATCTGTCTTTTACTAATTGTTAAGTAGTTGAAGCATGTGGGAGACTCACCCCACCTACATGTTGCACATTACTCTCTTTTAAAGTGAACATTCCCCCCAAAAATGGCACCCTGCAAGTCTTTTAGGACTTAATTTAACCTCCCTTGCAGTAGGATTACTTTCAGATTTTTTTTAAAAGTGGTGCAATTTTTTCACAAGCTTTTGGACCGTAAAAATCATACTGCTAGATAGATCTGTGTCAGCCCTGCACATACCACACCTTCCATGGATCCAACTTGGGATTACCAATTTAGCACTCTGAGCCTGACTCGGGGTTACCGCCAAGGAGGTTAAAGCACATCATTGTAGAGCTGAAAATAAATACAGCAATATTTGGCAACATTGTTACTCAGATACCTGTAAACCTCCCCAAACATAAGGTTTTGTATAATTTCCAGGTGTAAATTCAACAGGGATTTAAGTTTTTGCTTTAAAAAAAAAATAGCTAAGAATCACTGTTTTAGTTTGTTAGTTCTAGCATCTTTGTAGCTAAAGCACCCCAGTAAGGGCCGGTTCACATTCGGCACTTCCCCGCCGCTTGCCTGCAATCGTGTTCGGTACTGTGATCCAGCGGTGAAATCATGGGATTCTTTGCAATTTGCACCTGTGATTCCTATTCGATAGAAGGAGAATAACAGTGCGATCACCTCCGAAACGTTGCATGCAGCGCATTTGCAATTAATCAAAATCACAAACTCTGCAGTGTGAATGTATCCATAGGGATACATTCGTAGCCGCGTTCTGCTGACCGCCGGTGATCAGCAAAATGCTGAAAATACGCCCAGTGTGAACCAGCCCTAAGCCAGCAAGGATACTTACCCAGAAATTGTGAGGTTAGTTTTCAGTTTATTGGCATATCTTAAGAAAGACTAAAGGTGGCCACAACACACACATACATTTTTTTTTAAATATCTGTTCAATCTAAAAGTTGCAATCAATTTTTCTGACTGATTGTAACATTTAAAAAAAATGACCAATGTACCACACACCTATGTTCAATTTTTCCCCAATTATGATTAGTGTTGGGCGAACACCTGGATGTTCGGGTTCGGGCCGAACAGGCCGAACATGGGCCAGATGTTCGGCATGTTCGGCCCGAACCCCGAACTCAATGGAAGTCAATGGGACCCCCGAACATGCTCATTTTGGGGGCCCTATGGGGTCGCAGGCATACGGGGGGAGCATGCCCCGATCGCGGGGGGGGGGGGTCGGAAATTCCCCCCACCCCCTCCGCTAGCGCTCCCTCCTTTGCCCGCTTCCCCATAAAAAAAGTTTAATGCAAGTTAAATAGTACCGGTGGCTGGCAGTGGAGTGAGGAGGAGGAGTCCGAGTAGGAGAGTGACGCGGTGAGGCCGGGCAGCGGGCGGTTCAGCGGTAGTACCCTTGTGGTACTTCCGCCCTTTCTCTGACCTCACGTCCTCTGCGTATGCGTCACGCGTACCCTCGTATGCGTCATCACGTAGAGGACGTGAGGTCAGAGAAAGGGCGGAAGTACCACAAGGGTACTACCGCTGAACCGCCCGCTGCCCGGCCTCAACGCGTCACTCTCCTACTCGGACTCCTCCTCCTCACTCCACTGCCAGCCGGTACTATTTAACTTGCATTAAACTTTTTTTATGGGGAAGCGGGCAGAGGGGGGAGCACTAGCGGAGGGGGTAGGGGGAATTTCCGACCCCCCCCCCCCGCAATCGGGACATGCTCCCCCCTTATGCCTGCGACCCCATAGGGGGGCCGTATTCGGCCGAACAGGGCCCTGTTCGGCCGAACAGGGGCCCTGTTCGGCCGGCCATTGAGCAGTTCGGGCGAACTGGAACAGTTTGGCCGAACACCATTAGGTGTTCGGCCGAACACGAACATCACCCGAACAGGGTGATGTTCTGCAGAACCCGAACAGTGGCGAACACTGTTCGCCCAACACTAATTATGATAAACATTTTATTATGATAAAAATGATTGGAAACTGAGAAAATTGCTAGGGTGTGTACACACACCACACAAACTTTAGAAAAATTGAAGGAAAATTTCCAGCATTCCAGATCGATAAAAATTGAAAATAACCAGGAAATCCGATCAGATTTTTCAGTCAAATAAAAAAAAAAAAAGCTTTCAGTTTTTTCAGGAGATCAGATTTTACTGTATCATGTGTGGCCACCTTAAGGCCACCTTTGACCTTGTTATGTTAACCTTTAAACTTGAAATATTGTACAAAAGTTTGTAAAGGTTGCATTATAGGGAGACATACTGGCTTCAGGCAAACTGGATGCCAGTACATTAGAGTGGTGATTCATAATGTTCATATTTCTTGTTCAACAGTCATGATCAGAAAAGGCTTAGATAAGAGTTAAAGGTGCTCACAATCCTATTGTTTATCTTAAAGGGATACTGTAGGGGGGGTCGGGGGAAAATGAGTTGAAGTTACCCGGGGCTTGTAATGGTCCCCCGCAGGCATCCTGTGCCCGTGCAGCCACTCACCGATACTCAAGCCCCGCCTATGGATCACTTCTGGAATTTCAGACTTTAAAGCCTGAAAACCACTGCGTCTGGGTTGCCGTGTCCTCGCTTCCCCTGATGTCACCAGAAGCGTACTGCGCAGGCACAGACCATAATGGGCCTGCGCAGTACACTCCTGGTGCCATCAGTGGGAGTGAGGGCACAGCAACGCAGGCACAGTGGTTTTCAGACTTTAAAGTCTGAAATTCCAGAAGTGAACCAGAGGCGGGGCCGGAGCATTGGGGAATGGCTGCGTGGGCACAGTATGTCTGTGGGGGACCATTAGAAGCCCTGGGTAACTTCAACTCATTTTCCCCTGACCCCCCTACAGTGTCCCTTTAAGTTTATTATCTCAGATGAAACATATGCTATTTATTGAATATATCATCATTATGCAGAAACCTCAACTGCATTATAATTAGAAAGAGAATGGGCCTGATGCATGATGGAGCGAGATTGGCCGCACTGTGCCTGCATCGACTGGCCCCGACGTGCCAACTTGCCAAATTACCGGGCCGGATTGCAGAGGCTGCAGGCAGTGGAGGAACGCGACAAGGGAGTGATCAGGCCAAGGGGGGCTGAAGCAAGCCCAGGTATGCATACAACTTTTTTTCCTTCATCTCAGGTACACACTTTCAAGGTCAGATTGTACAGTTAATATCCTGATTTCATTATGTGAAATGGTTTAATTACTAACTCTACATCTGCTTACATAATTTCAGAATTAATTGTCTGTTTGTTATTTTATCTGTTGCCCCAAGAATAATCGTATTTGGTATTTCCCTATGTAGCATTTTAGAAGGGAGCAAAAGAGAATCTAGTGTTAACTTGTGTTTTTAACAATTTCTTTTGAAGGCTAGATTTTTTTTATCTCTTTCATTTCAGAAAAACTGAATGCTAATGATCTATCCATAAACTTACGGTAAATATTGCCACTAGGTGGCCTGATCAAAACTTTCTACATAAAAAGGTGTTTCCTGAGTGTACAGAGAGTTTAAAGTTTGCCAGACATCTACCATATAAGAAAAGTTATCATTTCAGAATTAGTAAAATCTAAACTCTCTCTCCAAAGCAAACTTCTATCTTCAAATATCCATTCAGTTGGAATCAAGAGTAAATCCAGTTTTTTTCTAATGATTATATAGATGAGAGATCTAACTTCTTAAAAAGTTAATCACAATAATGGTTTGCTTTCTATTTCCCATACATACTGAGAATGATGCATGGGCCAATTTGAGGAGCCCCAACTTGTTATGAACCTGCTCTCAGAATTAGTTGTTTTTTTTTACCATCTGTAGCAGGTAGATGGAAAATAAGTATGTATAATTTTAGCAGTTCCTCACAAGTTGGATTCAAAAACAATATAGAAATACTTTAAATAACTAATCAAACCACTTAGGACTGTTGCATCTAGAGAAGTGTGTTCTTAGAAGAAACACATCATCATCTTTCAGATGCGGGTGTTGCATGAAGGCAGTCTCTTGTTTCTTTGGGCTATTTAGCTCCTTGATGTTATGAGATACAGTATTGACTAAAAGGTAAAAACAAGAATATGGAACTCTTCATATTATTTGATCCTCAGTTTTTAAAAAAAAACAGTAAATGAATGTGCATCATAATGGGACACTATAGTAAAAAGCACTGTTATGTAAACCACTGTCTTAGGGAACACTTTAATGGATGGTATGAAATGGGCACAATGCAAAGGAGAAACTTAAAATGAAGGCTACTCAAGGAGGCTGCTACAACAGTAAACAAAAAATGAAAAAAAAGTTTAATCATACGCACTTCTAAGTCCATCCCTCCTAATGAGTAACTTTCTGCAAGGATTCCCTGATATTCAAAACATTATTTGAAGGTTACTCAGTGGTGAAAAGGGTTGAGCACCTGCTGATACTGATGCAATGTTTACTGATATACAGTAGCTGTTAGGTATTGTGTCTAATGATCGGTAAACACTTCCATATAACACATCATGCCCTCAATGCAGTTCACTACTTCTCTGCCTAGGATGTTTCTAATCCAGTGAATGAAATAAAGACAATCAAACCACGGATGTCTTTGTCAGAGTTGTTTGTCATGGTCATACAAGCTTTTCAGTTTCATTTTTCATACATTCATGTTGGTTTTCAGCATACATACCAACAAAGCACCAGTTCAGATGAAAAGAATGACTTGAAGAAAGACTCCACAATGAAATGTGTCACTAACAGAGATAAATTAAATTGTACAAAGTCAATATATACTTTTCAATAAGCAGTGCAGGAGTTCATTAGAAAATAGCTGTGTATGCATTCGGGATTGACATAAAAACTGACGGACTGAATAACTGCAGGCTTAGAGTATTGCTTGTGTGCTTCTTTTATTGTTCTTTCATAGGAGAGTAATGGCCAATCCTCTATTAAAAAGGAAATAAAGTTACTGTGTTATTGGTATAAAGTACAGCACAATGAAAGTGAGTTTTTGACATATTACGAGCTAATTCTTGAAGCACTTTCTTTCAAGGACAAGGTCTCAGCCTCCTATGAGCAGAGAACTAGCTTTGAGCATTTATTATAGAATCCAGCAACTCCAGCAATGTTTCGGCCTTCGGCGGTGGGGGGGGGGGGGGGGGGAGTATGGGGAAGGAGTGGAGTAGGGTAAGTGTGAGAATCAATGCTAAGGTTGGACTTCATGTGCAACAATAAATATATCCCTATTCCCAACAAAAGAGTTCCCATAAAACACTAAATTGTCTCTGGTGCTTGTAAAGATTAGATACTCATTAAAGAGACATACACAAGTTAGATTTTTTTTCCACTCAAAAGGATCATTCTTGATTGTTTATAGGTATCAGTTGTATTCTCTTCAGTTATGTAGTCCACTGTAAAATGCTTAGTTTACCACAGCCCCAATGCATGCAAACCTGTATCAGGGGGTTGGGAACACTTCAACATTTTATTGAACATGTTCTGGGTCTGTGTTTGCCAAATGCCAAATCCTGCTGTGACACCAATATATCATACATTTTGTAAGCAACTGACCTGCTGGCTCCAGTGATGCCCCGTTCTCGGCAGGCTCTCGCACGCGTCCTGGCACTTCCTCTTCAGTGCGACGCACTTGCTCCTGCTCCGTTCTTGGCGTCCATGGCAACCAGGACGATCGGGGAGTTCCTGGTGATGTCAATCAGCAGGCGCTCATCCTACACACTGAGACGCCGGAGGGTTTAGTGTCAGCTGACACCTTGATTAGAGCCTGCCGTTGATTGGTTGGTCAGGCTCTAAGTGTATTTAAACTCTCGTCTCACATTCAGTCCTTGCCCGTGATAGCAACCAGTACGGTGGTTTTGCGGGGCACTTTGTCACTCTGTGATAAATTAATTATTGTATTTCAATTTGACTGCCTGAGTGACTTACATTAGACCTTAGCTTTACTGACCACTCTCTTGCCTAGTCCTCTGTACGTCAGCCATCTGATCTCTCGTGTATGACCATAGCCTGTTATCGACCTAGCTTTTTTCTTAGCCTCTCTGCCATTTGATCTCACGTGTATGACCTTAGCTTTGGTTCTAGACCTCTGTGTATCCATTTAGGACTAAGCGTGATACATTTCTTCTTGACTGGTTATATACCAGCATTGATTAACATGGATCTTTGAAATGTTTTTGTTCACTTGATCAAATTTCTTCAAATGTGTCAGTTTTCTAGATATTTATGCTTTTGAAGCGGACAATAGAAATGTGAACTTCTGCTAGCTGTCTAAGAGCTTGATTCACAAAAGTGTGCTAAGTGTTAGCATGCTAGTGAAAAGCCACTTAGCATATGCAAACTGGATTTGCATGCGCTAATATGCACGCAAATGTTTGCGTGCGCAAAGTTTTTACGCACAAAGTTTTGCGCACAAGTAGCGTGCTATGTAGCATGATAAGCATACTTTGCACGCGAAGTGGCTGATTTTCCACATGAAGCAGTGCGCGCAAAACTTTACGCACGCAAACTTTTACGTGCGCTAAAATAGCACGCGAACAGTAACAGCTTTGCCGTGCAAACTACTTAGCACCCTAGTTTGCACATGCAAAGCTTTTAGGCGTGCTAACTGTGTTAGCACCCTTTAGTGAATCATGCCCATAGTCTGTGGTTACTGATTCAGTCATTTTAGAGACTGATTGATGAGCAAAGTGTGCTCATCTTTCAGAATTTAAGAATTAAATGCAACTGCTCTAGGGATGTAGACTAAGAACGAAGCACACAGGTTAATAGGAATAACCAATGAAATGTTAATCATTCTAAGTGGGCTCTCACCCATATTATCATTGCCTGCAACCTTATTTATTGTCCAGCACTGCATAATATGTTGGTGCTATAGAAATCCAATTAAAGAATAATAATGTTTGAAAGATATTGATAATTTTGATAAGTTAGCAGTTGATTAATTTTTTACCCCATTGATATATATTTTTATCCATTACATGGAAAATCTTTTTCACTTATTGCTACCACATAGTGAACTTGACTGCCGATTTCACAAGACTCTCACTAAGCGAGATAGGGTCGATTCGCTAAGAAACTGAATTCATACATTTTGCCCACTCATCCCTAATATTGATAGGATTTCACCACTTCCTCTCTTGATAGGAAGTGAGGGAATTTCATCTCAACAGAAACACTGGCAGCCAAGGCCAGATTTAAACTTTTTGTACCCCTAGGCCAAGTATGTGGCTTACATTTCTTGTGCCGCAATGCCCCTCCCATTCCACGTGCAGCCCCTTCTTCCATGTGTATCAACCACGCATCAGCCCCATTGTTTCATGAAGTTCCCTTCAGCATCAGTTTAACTTTTTCATGTATTGCTACTCATTTTCAGCCTCCTCTTTCATATGTAGCAACCCCTCTTTTATGTTTAGGAACCCCTTTAGGTTGCAGCCACCCAAGGCCTGGCCTTTGTGGCCTTTCCAGAAATCCGGCCCTGCTGACAGCAATAAAAATCCACAACTGGTTGCAAGTCCCTTTTTATCTTACAAAATAAAATACTGTGCTTGAATAATTACTACATTTTATACTTCACATATTCCCAGCCACATTAACAGATAACCAAAAACTATGCAATGTGTAAGTCATACAATACATATTCTTCCTCTAGAGATTTAGATAAAAAACGTATGTATATAAAATCTTAAAAAGAAATTGGATAAGTAAAAAATAAAAGTCCTCATTTTGTCTCAGAAATAACAATTTCATTCCTGAGAAGAATTACATTCTGTAATTGGAGCTTTTTAACAATATACACAACACATCGGAAATGAAATTTCATTCAATAAATCAGGTTAACCTTTTCAATGTTTCCAAGTGGAAATTAATTACTCATATCTGCTCACAAGACCTTTTCAGAGTGCATAGAATTAGTGTTTTCAGCAGACCATAGGAGTCCGGGTAAAAGCTCAGCTAGTATTCTTCGTCATTAACCATCTCATATAATGTGGATATAGAAAGATGAAGAGAAAAAGGACTGGCAGAAGTCAGAGAAGTGCTGCTGGACAAAACCTTTTAAATCTAAACTAAAAGAGGGCATTTCATAATGATGATAAATAGAGAGAGTGATCATCAGCATGGCTAATGTACATGTTCATGACGGGTTTCTGTGTTTTGATCATTGTACAATTACCTATTAACAGTTAGCCAAACCTCTTTTATGTCTGTCAGTGTATGCATAAAAATACCAAAAGCTCATCTCCAGGAAAATAAAAAAAAGAAACTTTTTTTTATTTAAATGAGTAATACATGATGTGTTTTCTTTTCCTGTTATGTTGTCTGGCTACATGTGTGCCTCATGTGCAAAGTGTTTACTGATGTGGCTGGAGGAGCAGAGGACTCGTCCTGGAGCCAAATGAGAGTGCGACTGCAGCGGACATCATAACTGATAGCTTCCTGTTCGTTCTTTGTCAGCCCCCACTGTACTGTCCCTCCTTCAGCCGCCCCTGAACAAGGCTGAATTTTGGTGCCCTAGGCCATGGCCTATGTAAACTAGTTGCAAGAAATTTGACCCTGTCAGTAGCTGAACTTTGTATGGTACTTAGTGACTCCAGCTGCTGCCAATGTGGTTGTCTGGAGTTTGACTATATATTAGCTGCTAAGTCTGATTTTGGCTATCCCAGCACCCCACACACCTGAATTATTCAGTAGGCACCACCATAGCCACAAATTACATATATTCTGAATATCCCCATGTGCCATAATCATCTTTATCACTCAGGGATGTTGTAGAAAGAAGTAAAATGTAGTAGGAGGGAGTATTGTAGCAAGTTGTTGGCCTGAAATCTAGGGAGAATACTACTTACAAGGCCTCTGCTGTACTGTGTACTTATGGCCACTTGTCACTAGGAGGCAGTGTGAGACAATAGCAAAGGACATTTGCTTTTAGTTTCTATAAAAAAGCAGTCAGCTGACCGCTGGATCATCTGCCCCATGGAATGCTGTAAATGATCACAGCAATCTGTGTAAAGCCCACTGCAGGGCTGTTGCACTGGGTTATCTGCCACGTGATAAATCTTGCATAGTTAACAGGTTAAAAGCTTCAGTACATAATTATGTTCAAAGTGCACAGTGGTAGCAACCAAATATATACATTTTCATGGAGCAGTGAATCCTAAAGTCTATTCACAGCCAGTTATTGTTGAGATTGCCTACAGGACATTTTGCAGACCCTTATCCATTTAGGTTATAATGTGCAGTGAGCAAAAGTAGTATTTAATCCCCTGCTGGTTTTGCTGGTTTGTCCCCTGACCCAGAAATAATTGTAATGGTAGGTTTATTGTAGCTGTGAGAGACAAAATAACCACAAACATCCTCAAAAGTCCAGTGCCCTAAAGTCAGTGCTTGATGTGCATTTTAATGAGTGAAATACATATTTGATGCCCTATCAACCAGAAGGATTTCAGGCTCCAAGGTGTCTTTAAAGAGACTCCGTTACAAAAATTGCATCCTGTTTTTTATCATCCTACAAGTTCCAAAAGCTATTCTAATGTGTTCTGGCTTACTGCAGCACTTTCTACTATGACAGTCTCTGTAATAAATCAATGTATCTTTCCCCTGTCAGACTTGTCGGCCTGTGTCTGGAAGGCTGCCAAGTTCTTCAGTGTTGTGGTTCTGCTATGAACTCACCCTTCCTGGCCCCTCTATGCACACTGCCTGTGTGTTATTTAGATAAGAGAGAAGAGAGAAGCTGCTCTAATCAGCTGGATAAATCGTCCTCTGAGCTGGCTGGGCTTTCACATACTGAGGAATTACAGACAAGGGCAAAGCTGTTTGCAGGAAGAAAAGGGCAGCCTGAAACGTCAGTGCATGAGAGATGCAGGGGGAAAGAAACACACAAATGATCTCTTGAGATTCAAAAGGAATGCTGTATACAGCCTGCTTGTGTATGGATGTATTTTCTATGTGTGGACATACTGTACATCAACCTACTTCCTGTTTTGGTGGCCATTTTGTTTGTTTACAAACAAACTTTTTAAAACTGTTTTTAACCACTTTTAATGCGGCGAGGAGCGGCGAAATTGTGACAGAGGGTAATAGGAGATGTCCCCTAACGCACTGGTATGTTTACTTTTGAGCGATTTTAACAATACAGATTCTCTTTAAGCAGCTTGGTGAGAAGGTGAAAATAATTGACCTAATAATTCATAAAACTGAAAAAACACAAAATAACTGTCAATCTTCCTCAGTCTGGGGCTCCATGCAAGGTCTCACCTCGTTGAGGTACACTGATCATAGTAACGGCAAGGAAGCAGCCCAGAACTATATGGGTGGGGGAGGATGGGGACTTGTTAATTATTCCAGGGCAGCTGAGACCTTAATCATAAAGAAAACCACTAGCAACACACTACACTGTGAAGGATTCAAATCTTGCAGAGCCTGCAATGTCCCCCCCCCCCCCCTACTCAAGACAACACATGTACAGTCTGCAGTTTGCCATAGCACATCTGGATTATCCAGAGAAAAACTGGGTGAAAGTGTGGTGGTCAGATAACTCCAGTGCACTTCTGTTCCCAGCTAGAGATGGCCTGAACTGTTCACAGGCGAATCTCTAAGGGCCCTGTACTACTTCTGGGTCTCTATGACCCGGAGTAGTATGGCTGCGCTGGCCCAGCGGTGCGTGTCCTTGATCGCGCGCCTGTTGCCGGGCACTCTCTGCGCATAAGCATGACGTCACTCATGACGTTACGCACATGCGCAGAAAGTGCCCGGCAACAGGAGCGCGATCTAGGACGCGCACCGCCGGTCCAGCGCAGCCGTACTACTCCGGGTCATAGCAACCCGGAAGTAGTACAGGGCGAGGTATTCGCCGGCTAACGGTTCGGGAACCGTTCACCGACATCTCTATTCCCAGCAACCTGCTTTATAGCCACTCAAAGCCTCAAAGCCACAAGCCCACGGCCATCCCTGCAGAGTTCCACTACATAGTGGCCAAACTCCACCGCCATGATTTTGCTTGGGTGCCAGAGGAGCCTGCTATTTTTTTTTGGGGGGGCAGGGAGGGTGCATCTGGTGCCCAAATTTCAGGCTGTAGCCAGTAATTTCTCAATTTAACATGAGCACCTTTAGCTGACCAAATTTCCCGCGTCCTTCTTAGTGAGCTTTGAGAAGAAGATACCTGTAAGACATTCACAGTGAATCTGCACAGCTAGTAAAGGGGATTTACATGCAGTTTAGCGTGTTTACATTTAAAAACAAGAGTTGCTGCTATATTTGTAGTAACATAAATAATAATTTTAAGTATATAGTACAATTTTAGTAGTAGTTGTAGTATCGTATGCCTTTTTTCAATTTTGTTCCAGAATTAGAGCACTTTACTGAACACTTTGGCGAACCATGAAATGTAATTCTGCTGGGTTGTTTTGTAGTATGTATGAAATGATCCTATTCCATTAACTTTCATTGTGCTGAACAGGTAAAACAGAAAAACAAATTTATGATTGTAATAGGAATAACATCCATTAATCAGCTTAGAGTGCCCATTAACACGAGAGAACCTGTGGAGACAGGGTAGGGTGTCTACTAATCACTTAATATGTTTACAGTGGCTGATACAAAATATGCTGTCAACTTATAGTCCTTAAGAGGCAACAGGAGGATCTTTCTGACCCTATTAGATGGTTTGTATGAATACACAGCATATTGCTGTACTGAAAATAAAACAATTCAATTACAGCTTTGTGCTTGCCACCTGCTGTCAACTTAACAGAGCTGGAAATAATGTGCTATAGAAACTTTTCACTTATGATTAATATTATAGCTCGTAGCAAGCCGTCTGATTTTAATAAAGAATTTATGCAACTTATTATTGTAAAGGTAATACAAATGTTACTTGTTAGGCCTAAATTGTTCCTGATACATGACATGAATATATAAATCATATATTAGGATAATACATTTCAGCATGTTCCAGCAGATATACAATATACAAATTGGATTTTAGATAAGGTATATACATTGGGGAAATAATTATTTGATCCCCTGCTAAACTTTTGAAATGAACAGTTTGTCATTTTTATGGTAGTTTTATTTTAATGAATTGATATAGGAAATAAACCAAAAATCCAGAAAAACAAAGATTAGATCAAAGTTATAAATTGTTTGACATGTCCTTGAGTGAAATAAAAAGTATTTGATTCCCCACAACACACACAGAATTCTGGCTCCACAGACTGGTTGTGCTCCAGTGTGGCACCTAGATTCAGGGCAGGGCCGAGGCAGAGGCTGAAGAGGCTCCAGCCTCAGGGCGCAGTGTAGAAGAGGGCGCACAATTCATTCAGCTGTCATTCCCAATTTTGTTTGAAGCACAAAGAAATAAGAAAAGGACATACATACCAGTGACTGCAAGCCAGATAACTAGAGATTAAGGTGTTGGGGATGTTGGGGGCCCTGTGGCCCTCTTAGTATAATAGCAATCAGTGTGTGACAGCTGGGGTGGGAGGGATGGAGGGGCGCACTTTGCTGTCTCAGCCTTGGGTGCTGGAGGACCTTGTCCCGGCTCTGCCTAGATTACAATCATTCAATTATAGATACTCCTGATCTCAACTTATTTGCATGAAGAATACCTGTCCACAGAGTCAGTTCCATTACAACTTCTCTATCACCATGGGCACCATGGGTAAGTGCTGCAAAGCAACAGTGCTAGGCACTGCAATACCATATTGCCCTTTGCTTTTGTTCTTTCTCCACCTTCTTATATTCCTGTGTTGTTGTGCTGTTATAACAGAATATAGTTGATTTTGTGCATGGCTTTTTTGTTTTTGATATTTGGGATTATTTGTGCTTATTGTTTCCACAGCACATTACATTATTTGTGACTTTTCCATATTATAAATAGGTTTGTGTAGACTTGGCTCAAATTGTGTTATTTGTGACGTTTCCCCTCAAATACAAGTCATGTTTGTAACTTTTACCCCGTGACAAGTGCTGTAGTTATAGTATTCCATTGGAAGGTATGCTTTCTACAGTGTCCTGTCACAGACCATGCTGGGCACCTAGGAAACTAAACCCCATTACTGGAACACTATGAATGACTCCACTGATGTGTCTGTATATATATGAAGTTTTCTTTAATCAATCTATCTTCACTGCTGGTTGGGTCTTGAGAGCAGGTTAGGAATGCAATCAGTATCCCCTGGATGATCTCAATTAATTTAAAGTGGATCTACAGCATAACATAACATCTAGTGAGTTTAGAAAATAATACACCAGTACTGTTCTCTCCCTTTAGGCTACTACTGGTCCCTGTCCCTCTTCTTTATTAATGTGAAGTGGTTTTCTTCACTGCGCCATGGTCACAGCACCCTCAAATGATGAGCAATTCAATGCTCCTTCAGTGAATGTGTTGGGTCTTTTACTTGTGGCCACTGGAACTGAATCAGAAAGCACAGTGAGAAACAGACTCCAATTTAATTCTCTCTTTCTCATCAGTTTTCTCCTAGGGCATTTTCTCACATCTTATAAATTAAGACTTTTAAGCCACTGACAAGGAATAAAATACTTAGAACAATCTTAACAGTACTTGCAGAGTGCTGAAAAATTATCTCCAAGGACAGTGGTGTCCAAAGTCCAGTATGAGGGTCGAATGCGGCCAACCAAGCTTTTTCCAGTGGCCCCCAAATCTCCTGTGAGATTTTTATTGCATGCAGCTCGCAGGCCGTTTCTGTGGCACCGCATACACCAATGTTTAGGGCCATCTTGTGTCATCACTCTGCCTTGCCCTCCTTTCTCCTACAGTCCCATAGGAATTAGTATAGAACTACAAAGAAATGGCCACCGACCACAGTGTATACTCGATATACACTGGAAAATGTCAGCCAATTTTTGTAGTCTTATAGCAGGGCCGGGTTGAGGCAGAGGCAAAAGAGGCTTCCGCCTCACGGCGTAGCATAGGAGGGGGGCGCACAAATCACTCAGGTGTCATTCCCCTTTTGTGTTTGAAGCAGAGAGAAATGGGATACATAGTGGTGAATGCAATCCAGATAACTAGAGATTAAGGTGTTGGGGGGGACAATAGAGAATGGCTGCAGAAGTCCCAGTGGAGGGGGAGGAAAAACAGACACGATGAGTGAAGGGAAGCCACTTATGCAAGCAGTAGCCACTAGGTCAGCAGCAGCAAGTCATTAGCAGCCATCACTGCACACTTAAGGGGACATGTTGACAGCACACATGGAATTTGGTTTATTTCCCATTGAAATGTTTTATTTGTTAAAACTATAATAGACATACTGCACCTACAGGTAATCAGAAAAACACTGTATATAATTTCCCTAGTTCAGCCCTTTAGCTATCTCAAGACCGGTGATATGGCCCTTTGTCCAAAAACTCTGGCCACCTCTGTCCTAGGAGAAATCTTAGGAGAAAACGTGAAATGAATAAGGGCCATGGGTCAATAATTTCTATTGTGTTCAAAAGGATAGAAAATATTGAAAAGGGGAGTTGAAGTCTTCTTGAATAGTGTGACTGGCAACAATAAAGAAATACATTTGGATTTAAAATGAGAATTATCTGGGGCTAGCATGAGTCAATGCTTTCTCTCTGCACTTCAGTTTTCATGTTAAACCAGAGATTTGTTTTCAGTTCCAGTATTTAAAGAATGCTTGAAAACCGAGTATATCAATTAAAAGTATTTTGAACATCAGCTTCTAATCCAAGAATGTATGTTTTTTATTGATTTCTCATTAGACCCATTACTATTATTATTATTATAAAAGGATTTGTAGTGTCTAATCATATTATTTAGCACTAATGTAGATATAGTAGTAATAACCATAATTAACATTTCTCAATGTCATTGGCTTAGCTATATTACTTGGCTAAATGGGTGACAGAGATTAATATTGGGAATATAACTGGAATGACATTTTTATATTTCTCCATAATCACTCTTCTTTAAGTTATACCTGAGCGCAGGAACTCTTTAGCAAATAAAGGCTACAACTATGTTCCCCTCACAAAGATGACTCTACACATACCTTTGTTGATAAATTTAAAGAGCATTTCAGGAGAAATTCCTCTATTTTACTACATATAATATTATGATAGCACACATACAGTAGATAACACAAGTGCTAAAAAATACAGTCTGCAGTAACACCACAGCGGATTCGAGGTCCACATCCGAAAAGACATCCTCCATTTTAATGTTTAGTCTGTCCATAAGACTTTGGAGGATGAACAGTAGGGTTGAGCTCCAATTTTGCATAACTCATTTTGCATCCAAATTTTCACTTAAAGAGACACTGAAGCGAAAAAAAAATTATGATATTATGATTTGTATGTGTAGTACAGCTAAGAAATAAAACATTAAGATCAGACACATCCGTCTAATTGTTTTTAGTACAGGAAGAGTTAAGAAACTCCAGTTGTTATCTCTATACAAAAAAGCCATTAAGCTCTACGACTTTCAAAGTCGTGGAGAGGGCTGTTATCTGACTTTTATTATCTCAACTGTTTTCTTTTTCACTGCTAGAGGAGAGGTCATTTGTTCACAGACTGCTCTGAAAGAATCAATTTGAATGCTGAGTGTTGTGTAATCTGCACATATTAGAGAATGATGCAATGTTAGAAAAAACACTATATGCCTGAAAATAAAAATATGAGAATATTTTCTTTGCTGCTAATCTTCTAGTAATTATTCATAGTACACAACCAATTAATTATATCATATTTTTTTTCCGCTTCAGTGTCTCTTTAAGATGCCAAATTATAAAGTGAAATTTCTAGCAAATTCGTAATTTTTTGATAATCATAATTATGACTGATTGATTCTGGGGGAATAAGTTAAATAAAAAAAAAAAAAGAAGAGTTTTTTGAGAAAATCAATGTAAAAAAAATTCAAAGAAAAATGTTTTGGCATAAACTTGGTAAAATGGGATTTTGCTGCTGTACACTTTAACCACTTTACCCCCAGCGGTGCGGATTTCTCCATCCCTTATTCCACCCTGTTAACACCAGGGATGGAGAAATCCGCACCTCGCCGCTGTCCGTGCTCCCGCTCGTCCGCGCGCCCCCGCGCTCGTGCACGCCGCCGCCCGCTAATCCGGAGATCAATGAAAGGGAAAAACTGTTCCCGTTCATTGATCTAAGCCCCCGCAATGATCAGCTGCTTCTATTAGAAACAGCGCAATCATTGTGATTTTCCCAGCCTCGTTGTGCTTCCTGCAAGCACACTTCCAGACGCTTGCAGGTCGCATGAACAAAAAATCACTGTGGCCATCTTGTGGCCAAATAGTAAAACTACACCTTAAAGCATTTTTCATGTACACATACATTAGTTTTACACAATAAATTAACTCATTACCTCCCACACTCCCCAATTATTTTTTTTTGTAATAAAAAAAATTGCAATAAAAAAAAACATAAATAGTTACCTTAGGGACTGAACTTTTTAAATATTTATGTCAAGAGGGTATAACACTATTACTTTATAAACTATGGGCTTGTAATTAGGGATGGATGCAAAACTGAAAAAAAAGACACCTTTATTTCCAAATAAAATATTGGCGGACATAATTTGAACGGTTTTATAACCGGAACAAATGGGCAAATAAATGTCATGGGTTTTAATTACAGTACCATGCATTATTTAAAAACTATAATGGCCGAAAACTGAAACACAATGATTTTTTTCCCACATTTTTTCCTATTTTCCCATTAAAACACATTTAGAATAAAATAATTCTTGACATAATGTCCTACCTAAAGAAAGCCTAATTGGTGGCGAAAAAACAAGATATAGTTCATTTCATTGCGATAAGTAATAATAAAGTTATAGATGAATGAATGGAAGGAGCGCTGAAAGGTAAAAATTGCTCTGGTGTTTCAGGGGTAAAACCCCTCAGTTGTGAAGTGGTTAATATACACATTTTATACATTTGAAACAAACATGTGACTTTAGAAAGATAGAAAGTCATATACTTACCTCCTAGTGGGAACCCTCTGGATCCTCCAGAAGAAAGAAAAAGAATAAATCCAGCCTTAGAGATGCCCTTTAATGTCCTCAACAGTTGTCACCTCTCCCTAAGAAATTTCTCTATAAAATGGGGAAAAGCAAAATGGAAGCCACCATGAAACAGAAACAACAGATTTTGCAGCTTTGCTCAGCAAGGTTAAAATACTACTGTGCATTAGTGACTGTAAATATATTGATTTTGATATCTTTAAATTTTCAGCTCCTGTCACATGACAGTACTCCCGTTACAACAGAAATATGGAAGTGGCCATTGCTGACCTTTTATGAAATTCTAGTTTTCTCGTGGTAATATAAATCCTCTCATTAAAATGTGTTTTTTATAAACCATTCAACTGGAACAGGCATGCAGATTGTGTGTTCTGATACTTCCCTGACATTTCTAATCTACATACATATTTCAGGTGAGTGATTCAAATTATTACAGCAAGTGACCAGTGTTGCAGCTATGTGATTAGCATATTTAGATAGAGGTCAACATTGGCTGTTCCCGTAGTTCTCTCATGCAAGGTATACTTTAAATATTTATATGTACATGGATGCTGGGAAGAGAAGGCTGTTTTAATGGGAATGGTCTTTTCTATGTCCGACTTATTATTATTATGTTATTATTATTATTATTATTATTATTATTATTATTACAGTGTATTTATATAGCACTTTTTGGCAGCATCTTTGCAGACTGCACAGTCATGCCTGCGTATGCTTTCACTTTCTGTTTTGTCAGTGAACACTGCATCTCATTGATGCCGGTTTCATTGATCACGGCCACTTAGGTCCCATTCACCGATCTGTGTAGTAACGGGCGGCGATGTGAACGCATACAGGAGAGCGCGAAGTCTCAGGGGCATATATATATATATATATATATATATATATATTTAGTGATGTAAAGGTATAATTCCTTTTTGTTGCCTCCAGATCAGCTCTGTTTAGGAAAAAAAAATAACTGGCACACATAATGGCCTCAATTCACTAAGCTTTATCAAACACTTTATCAAACGTTTGATAATTTACCTCATGGGTAAAATCTAATTTTGAATTCACTAAGGTGTTATAGATTTATTGAACGTTTTATCGATAAAGCATTCAATAAATCTATAACACCTTAGAGAATTCAAAATTAGATTTTACCCATGAGGTAAATTATCAAACGTTTGATAAAGTGTTTGATAAAGCTTAGTGAATTGAGGCCAATATGTTTTTTTATGTGCATATGAGGCACAGTCGAGATTGATTCTGTTTCAAAATGTGTTATTGAAATTTGGAAATTTGAAAAAAATACATATAAAACATTTTCATATGTGTTTTAAGTATGCATAGAATATGAACCAAAGAGCATATTTCTTTATTGTTTATAAAAGTTTTATGTAAAACAAACCATAATGATTCAAAGGTTCATCAGCGCCATAGGAACAAAATATGTAGTAATGCCAACGTTTTAAATTGTATTCATGCATTGCATTGCTTGACTGCCCCCGCCTATTGTGGCTGCCTAATGTGTCCAATTAACTAGCTCCTTAATGTGACTTGTAATTAGCCCATACACAGTTCTCAGCTTTAATAGCTAGCCTTTGTTGTTGCTAACAAACCATTACCTGCGATCTTGCTGTTTCTCTGGACTGTGAAATACAACTAACTCCACTCACTGAACTATTCTTGTCAATGGGAAGAAAAGAGAAGGAAAATAAGGGGAGAGCAAAACAAAAGAGAAGGAGGAGGAAAGGACACGGGTGGACTGCCACCAGGAGCAAATGGTGCTACACGCTTCAGGCTCACATGGTGCAACACACTAAGACCTTATAGCATGAATATCTCTGATCATGCCTTCCAAGAAATATTTCTTAAAGGGGAACTTCAGCCTAAACAAGCATACTGTCATTAAGTTACATTAGTTAAGTTAATTAAAATAGATAGGGAATATAATTTCTTACCCACCCTGTTTTAAAAGAACAGCCAAATGTGTGTGATTTCATGCCATCTTTTTCATGGGGGCAGCCATCTTTTTGGTTGAAAGGAGGTGACAGGGAGCATGAGACATGGTTCCAACTATCCTGTGTCCTGATAACCCCTCCCAGCTGCGCACGCTAGGCTTCAAAGCTCAAATTCAAAATGAAAAAAAAAATAAAAAGAAGAAGAACAACATCAGAAATCCCATCATGCTTTGCACAGCATAAGGGGAACAATTCCAGGGCAGTTTTCTTCTGTGCAGGTAAAAATGAGGCTTGGGTAAGAAAAACAAAGTTCTGATGCTGGGGAACTGTTAAACACCAAGCCTTTTCAATGCTGCTGAGTAGATTTTTAGTCTGGAGGTTCACTTTAAAAATTGTTCTCTAAATATTCTAGCACTTGGCTTTGGATTGTCAAATAACACTTATTTTTGGAAACAAAGGAAGAAATGCCTTCCTAATATTTTTGTAAGTCTTAAAGGGAACAGAGATGAACGTTTCACACAAAATAAACATATCAGTCGATAGCTTGTAAAGAATAAATGTTCTACCTGATAATTTTGCCGTTCTGCTGTGCCTTTTTTAGTGTTTTTTATCCATTATTGCTCCAGGAAAAATCAAATATGGCCGCCGACTCATATCCCTTCTGCTTCCGGGTTATGAGTTGTTCTGGATGTGCTGTCTAGGCTATATGAGACTAGGCTGCTATCTAGGCTATTTAAGAAAGGCTGCTGCAGCCTTTCATCTGTGTGCTTTCATTTTGGTATGATGTGCAGCTGCATGTAGGAAGTGTCTCTCATAGGAATGAAACTGCAGTCATCATCATTATCTATGCAGACAGAGTGCACACAGAGAACACAGATCATATTGCAGCCACACTTGTCTGTTTCAAAGATTCTCTCTCAGCAGGAGCAGCCCCTCCCATGTCATCACAGCTCTCAGTATGCAAAGCAGGAAATCTGAGCCAGGAGGTGGCAGGCTTGGGCTTGAAAAGACTCCACAGAAGAGTGACTCAGCTATAATGATTCAAACCTAGACTGAGCCAGTAGGGGATTCTTATCACAGCTGTTAATAGACTAATTAAGCAGATAAGAATGAAACTAAAAGCAGGGTAGGTGTTTACTGTCATGTTCCCACTGATAAATGTAATAAAATACATGAGGGCGCTTCGTCTCTGGTTCTCTTTAACTCCTTGATTGTCAGGAGCCTACTTTTTTCACTATTGTGAATATGTGCCAGATTGCTTTAACTTGATCCTTTGCCATTTCTTTTTTTAGAAAAAGTATATATATATATATATATATATATATATATATATATATATATATATATATATATTAGACTTGTGTCCAGAATCTTCTTTTTTTTTGGTGTATCTCCACCTAATGGGCTGAAGGAAACTCTACAAACCCTACCAAACAGTTAGCATTATTTACTACTTGGTATTGGTCAAGCTTGTCAAAGTAATAGCTTGTAATTGGTTTCAATGGCTTTGGGGTTAACTGAACTTCTAGAATGGCCTTCCTCTGTCACCTAGTATTTTTTATATTTGGCTTGGTTTGACAATTTTACAGAGGAAGTTGTGAAAAACAAATTACATGTTTCAAAACATGTCATTGTCAGAAATGACTCCCGTTATCATCTAGGCAAATGTTTGATTTGGAGTTAAAAAAAATGATTTCTTAAGAGTACCACCAGAATCAGAGTCATTTTTATTCATTTTTATTACACCAGGGTAATTAATTCACCAAATAAATGCAATCAATCTTCCCCTTATAGTCCCCAATATATATTTAGCAAATGAAAGGCAATATAAATCTGCTGTTCACTGAGATTTGACAATTATTGATAAACCCCACCCCTGTCGCAAACCTATATTAAAGTTTGGTGCTCTGTGGCCACCCCCACTGTGTTGCAGCAACCTGCCTCTGCTAGGCAACTGCCAAGCTGGTGGCAGACTGCAGCAACACAGTGGGGGAGGCCACAGAGCTCCGGACTTTTTGGCAGACTTTTTAAGGGTAAACGGAGATTACCAATTATGGTCATTTCCTGGCAAACTGCTGAATTTGATTGCCATTTACTCACCACACCTACATTAGGGGAATATGAGAGGACTATTCATTGCACTTTCGTTTATCCTGGAGGTACTTTATAATATCTATTATTTCAAGAAGTTTTAAACCAGGATGATACCATTTATTGGCTAACTAAAAATGAACAAAATTAAGCAAGCTTTCGGCCTTGCAGCCTTCGTCTAGCTTATATCCTGTTAGTTTGCAAACTGGTGGTACAGACAGCTTATATACATGCAACATCAAAAGGGAAAACAGATATTTTTTTCAAGCATAAATACATGTCATTAAGATGCCTTAATTCACACAGACCATCAACCTGGGGTTAGAGGTTGTAAGCTAAGATAAGGATCCTTGTTTAACACCTGCTCAATACAATACCCTACTGCTATTATTTCAAGTAATCTATGCAGCCTCGCTTATGGCAGCAATTATCACTTCACACAAATCTTTTGCAAAATATAAAGCCACTGCTAACTATAGTAACAGATTTGCAAAACTAGTGTGTTACCATGATCTGTCTCTAGGATATATTAATTAAGACAGCTGACTTACAAGAGAACTGTTAAAGGGACCTTGAGCAGAGGCATAAAATTAAAATCTGAACTTACCTGGGGTTTTGTAGCTCGCGAGGTCTTCCGGCAATCTCTGGGTCCCTTCCGCAGTAATCCAGAGGTTTTGGTTACAGTCGCACATGCACGCAGCCACCACATCATCACGCCTGTCACCATAAGCATCCTGTGCAAGCAGGGTTCTCTAAAAACGAAACAGTGCATGCGCAGGACGCTTACAGCAACCGGCAGGATGTCACACCGGGTGCACCCACAGATGACTTCAGCCTAAGTCACCAGATTACCAGAGCCACCAGTGGGACCACAGAAGGGACCTAGAGGATGCCAGAAGACCTTGCAGGCTACGGGGCTGGAGAAAGCCCCAGGTAGGTTCAGATTTTAATTGCATGCCTCTGCTCAGGGTCCCTTTAAAGTTAATTGGCCTTTTTCAAGTTTTCTCCTAGGAGATGATTTTTCATCTTTTCTTTAAAATATCAATTTCAAGCACTTTGCAGCTGAAAAAAAGTATCAAAACGTAAATGAACGAGTACTGTCAAAATTATTCTGAGTATTTTATTGCATGCTGAAGGTTTAACCTCTTGAGGACCGCAGCTAAACCCCCCTAGTGACCAGGCCATTTTTAGTAAAATAGGCCACTGAAGCTTTAAGGCTAAACTGCAGGGACGCACAACATAGCACACAAGTGATTCCCCCCCCCCTTTTCTCCCCACCGACAGAGCTCTCTGCTGGTGGGGTCTGATCGCTCCCCCAATGTTTATTTATTTTTTAATAAATATTGTTACTTTTTTTTTTAACTGTTTCATTAAAAATCTTCCCTCCTTCCCCCCAGCCGGCCATAGGCTTCTGCCTATGAGAGCCGATCGCTCTCCTCTTGTTCCCCAGGGGGACAGCCGTGTGACACGGCTGTTCCCAGTACAGCGCTGCTGCCGATCGCAGTGATGTACATGGAAATAGACGGCGATCACGCCGTCTAGCAGTCTCCCGAGCGGCAATAGCCGCTCGGAGACTGAAGGCGGAACGGAGCTTCGTCCCCCCAAGCAGGAGATTCGTGTGCAAGCTGCGCACGATCTCCTGCAAAACAGAGCCCCAGAACTTTATGGAAATCGGCGTTAGACAGTTCTGGGGCTGCCGCCGCGGCCACGCCCATTGGCGTGACGCGGTCGGGAAGAGGTTAAAAGGCATTATACTGACAAGGTGGGAAAATATCACCTAGGAGAAAACATAGGAGAAAAAGTGAATTATGCATATGGGCCCTAGACGCTAGTATTTATTTATTTGTATAAAGCACAGCAACACTTTGGGAAAAAGAAACCAACTGTACAGGTCTTCAGTTGTCATTACAATTGTAAAAAAAAGCTTTTTTTCTTATGTGATTATTATGTAAAGCTCAGTATAAGAATATGAAAATGAACTGAAAGTAATCTGAAGTTAAAAAAAGCACAATTTGACCTTGCAAGGTCCGTTCCTTAGTGTTTTTTTCTCAAGCTGTCCATCTTTTTTTGTCCTGACAAGCAATTTTAGGATCATTTTACTCTGCATTTCACTTCAAAGCTAGCAATCCTCACACCTCATACAACTTGACCCTGTCTTACTCAGTTTTGACACATTTGAAAGACTCTCTTTGCATGTAGACTGTGCTGCTGTAACCTTTGTACAACGCTCTCCAATTTCTAAAGCATCTTGGTAATTGCTTCGGCAATCACGCCTACTGCCACTTAGAGAATATTTTCGGTGTAAGTGTCACTGTTGTTGCAAGCAGCAGGGAAGTGTCCTTTTGTCTGCAACAGCTTCATGGATATTGTCAGAGAATTGTCGCATGCAGCTCTAGCCGCATAGCATCCTTTATATCTAAGCTTCAGTTTCTTTCATCACTCACGGCTTCTCCTATGGAGATTTATCCAATGTGAAGATCCTTTTACGGAATATCATGTCAGATTAAATGTATTTAGATAATTAGCTTAATCAGCCATGCTGCAAAGTTACTATTATATTGGGCAGGTTGAAGTTGGACTAAGTTGTCATAATGAGATAATGAAATACAGCATCACTCCAAACATCTTCGAAAGAATTTCTGTGGTCAAACAGAAATGTATTTTTTGAACCGACCAGAATAACTCATAGTTACATACTTATTTGGGTTGAAAAAAAGACATTCGTCCATCGAGTTCATGAGCTTTCAAGGGCTGCAAATGAAATGTGTTAGCTAAATTTTCCCATTAACATGAGCCACAGAATACCCAAGTAGCTCGGGGTGACCCAAAACCAATAGGAAAGTATATGGGACCAACAGAGATCGAAAAACCCTCCTATAAAAAAAAAATCAAGGCATATTGTGATTTGATTTCTTAAAACAGAAGGTATTTGTGATATTTCAGATTTAAGTGTGTAACTGTGGTTACCCACAATGCACACTGCTAAATATGCAAATTATTTCTTTATGCCCCTGAAGCCAGGCTTACATCCAGAACCACTGGTGTCTAGCAAGCCTATAGCTTTAAATTTTACAAGAACCACATCAACACAACATGCAAACAGCCTGTTTTGGAAATGTTGGTCCCCCTCCGTGCATGGCAGGGATTGATATGGGATAAGGCTTGGACCAGAACAAAATACCCAAGCAGCTCAGGGTGAGCCAAAACCACTAGAAAAGTATAGGCAGCCAAAAGAGACAGATAACCCCTCCTACTCAAAAAGCAAAGCTTTGCCTTCTTTTTTTTTTTTTTTAAACATTTGTCTTTTTATTAAAGTTTTCATAGCATACAAGTAATTCTTGGTGTCATTTTGTAAATACAGTTATATCAATATTTGCATTACAGAGATTGGTATTTAGCAATGTTATACATATCATTTATCATTCGGTATTCCTAGTTATGGTGACTTATAACTAAAGTAATCTTAACCTCACATTTCTAAAATAGCCACTTTAAGTTATGAACTGTATAACCCTTCTATCCTAACCACCTTATCAATGTTGATGTATTATTTAGAATATTATAGCCTGAGGGTGTACTTATAAAGAGCTGGGGTTGTAATTCAAGTCCTGCTCATTTTCATGGCCTCTCCGGCTGAACAGGACCCGGATTTCCCAGGACTGTTGTAGGGTGGTTCCAGTATGAACCACTATGGGTTGTAGTATAGTGAAAGTAGTACGAAATACCTTGCAGCTGCAACCCAAATTAGTATTCACCAGGGAGTCGACCAGTCACCACCTGTATCCACCAGAGGTGTAGCAACAATCCACCATAGAAATCAGGCTGGGTCTCGACCTGGATTTAAGGCCTGATGGCCACTTTTATTGTAGATATCACAGTAAAAAACACACAACGTTTCGACCTCAAGGGTCTTTCTCAAGTGCTTGAGAAAGACCCTTGAGGTCGAAACCCAGCCTGATTTCTATGGTGTATAGTGAAAGTAGTACGACCTCTGAGGTTGTGATCCCTGAGGGTTGAGGCTAAGAGGTTGGATGGGTATGAATGATTATGGTATGTATCTCATTTATGAGAAGTATAAAGTGGACTGGTCTATAACTATAGCTAACATTTAAAACATATAACACATAAACCGGGTGGTGGAGGGACAGTACTAATTTAGATGCTAAACAGTGTCTTCCATGAATTTGGGATTATTGCTCCAGGTCTTTTTGGCCAATATAAATTTGTGAGCTTAAGTTCCATAGTTAGATTATAGGATACCTTAGCCACTAGTTGAGATAGAATAAATGTTTTTTTGGATTTCCAGTTGGTTGTGATAATATTCTAAGCTACCATAATAATATGACAGATTATGAATTGGTGGGATTTTCTGATTTTCTCAAGGCCAATTAGTAATAGTGCCAGCTGTGGTTGGAGCCGGAAGGAATTTGAGTAATTTTTGCGAATTATAGTCTCGACTTCCAACCACATTTGTGATACTAGAGGACATTCCCATAACATATGGAATAAAGTTCCTGTTTTTTTACCACACTTCCAGCAAGTGTCAGATGTTGGGTGAGGAGAAGGCCGCTAGTCTTCGAGGGGTGATATACCATCTGTATAGCGTCTTTTGGTATTGTTCCCAGTGGGAGTTGCATTTGGAATATGAGAGTAACGACCTGTTCGCTTTAAGAATCTGGTCCAGTGTAAATGTAGCCTTCAAATCGTAGGACCATGTTTGTACGTATTTTTGGATAGGGGAATGTTCTGGGATTACTAGTACATTATACCAGGTCGATATACCTCCTTTAACAGGTATTTTTGAGTTAAGAAAGGTGACAATATGCGCCTTGTGTTGGGGAATCAGAATTTTCTTGGCTCTGAGAAAACCAGAGATTCTTAGATATGAGAAAAACATAGAATCTGTGATCTTAAATTGTTGTTGTAGTTGAGTAAAGGATTTAATATTAGTTTTATCTAAAAGATCATTTAGGTAGTTCATTCTTTTGTTTGTCCATTCAGACATTTGAAAGCTTTGCCTTCTTAAAACAGAAGGTATTAGCGATATTTCAGATTTAAGTGTGTAACTGAGGTTACCCACAATTCACCACTGCTGAATATGCAAATTATCTCTTTATGTCCCTAAAGCCAGGCTTACATCCAGAACACTCTGCTGTACTGGTCCAAGCCCTATCCCATAGAGCCATATCAATCCCTGTCACACACAGAGGAGGATCACAAGTTTGAAACAGGCTGTCTGCATGTTGGGTTGATGTGGCTCTGTAAAATGTAAAGCTATAGGTTTGCTTTACACCAGTGGTTCTGGATGTAAGCCTGGCTTCAGGGGCATTAAAAGATAATTTGCATATTCAGCAGTGGTGCACTGTGGGTAACCACAGTTACACACTTAATCTGAAATATTTCTGCACACAAAAAACACATTTAGTGTGAACTAACCCATTAATTAACTATAGTTCTCAGTTTTTCTGTGCCAAAAATGTGCACAAAAGCAGAGGAGAGCCAGTTGGAAACTCTTCGAGACCGGGGAGGAGGGCGTTCTGCAGTAATTCCTCTCCTGCAATGGACGAGGCTCTGCCGACAATCTCATGTTGACACATGCAGGGGGGCTAGCTCAACATAGGGGGGCTTTCAGCAGCTCGGAGGGCACACAGAGGCATGCCCTTTTTTATATATAAAAAAAAAACTCAGGTACACTAAGTTTTATCATAGGAGATCATCTACAATTGAAAAAGTACCAAAAAGTATGTGAAAGAGTACGGTCAAAGTGAATTTCTTGCTTGTTGGTAGCTTAAAAGGCAATATACTGTAGTTATAACATGTGAAATACAGTGGCTTGCAAAAGTATTCGGCCCCCTTGACCTTTCCCACATTTTGTCACATTACTGCCTCAAACATGAATCAATTTTATTGGAATTCCACGTGAAAGTCCAATACAAAGTGGTGTACATGTGAGAAGTGGAACGAAAGTCATACACAATTCTTACCATTTTTTACAAATAAATAACTGCAAAGTGGGGTGTGCATAATTATTCAGCCCCCTGAGTCAATACTTCGTAGAACCACCTTTCAGTGATGCTCATCCGAGCTAGGATATCCGAGATACTCGGATATCCTAGCTCTTTTTTCACTATTCGAGCTCGAATACCGAGCTCGAATAGTGTTAGCTATCCGGGCTGTGCTATCCGAGCGCATCGGATAGCAATCAGCTATCCGGAGATATCCTAGCTATCCGAGCTCGGATAGCGTCATCCACTCGGATAGCGTCACATCAGATGTCACCTCGAGTCCTCACAAGCGAATCAGAGGGCTCCCAGCCCTCTGCCTGCAGCCAATCACAGAGGGGGAGCCTGGCCAAGCCCCCCTCTATAAATAGCGGGCGCCATGTTGCCTCACTCGTCCTGCTTGTGACTTACTGACTGACTGTACTGAGAGATTGCACCAGTGCTTTTTGTCTGTGCAAGTGCATTTATTGTTCAATACACCTAGCATTTTTACACTCCAACACTTGATATTCACCTGTGTTGCTTTGTATTGTAGATAGATTGTATTTTAGGCAGTTTAGTTTGTGTGATTAGGGACTAGGGAGGGAGACTGTCACTGGTGCTGCTGCAGCTGCAGCCAGCAGCTAGGCCCTGTGTCTAGGAAAGGCAGCCTGCCCTGCTCTGTGCTCTAGTCTCTACTAGTTACCTTACCTGTGCTCTCATTTGTCCTATTCTACTGTACTACTTCTGTGTTAGATAGATTATTGTACTATTTTGTACTTAGCAAGGCCCAGCTTTACTGCTATACCTGTCCTGTATCTGCTATCTGTAATCTAGTCACACCTGTTCTATTGTTTAGCTAGATTCTTGTATTGTTTAGTTAGTACTGTGGTGTACTGTAGTGTACTCTAGTCTGTGTATAGGGACCGTCCGTGACCGCGTTACCTAGGGTCTTTGTGTGCGCAGTGCACGTCTGCGCTGTCCGCACCCTCTCGTTAGTGCTACACCCGTCCTATTGTTTATATTACTTGTATTGTGTATTTGCTGAATTGTACTGTACTGTAGTCTGTGTATAGGGACACCGTCAGTCAGCGTCAGCTAGGGTCTTTGTGTGCGCACTGCGCACTCTCTCGTTAGCTTAGCACTACACCGATCTCTGCTGTAGAGTACACCTGTCTGTCACCTCACACACCCACCACCACCACCACTCCCACCCCATTAAAGTACCCCACTTGTCCCACCTGCCTATACATAACTTTTTTTTTCATTTGTATAATATTAAAAATATACGATGTCTGGCACTGGCAGCCGCGGTTTGGGCAGGGGCAGCAAGGGCATCGGCAAGAGAGGAGGTCGTGGGCGTGGCAGCCGCGCCACCACCACCACCATGCGCAGTTCTGTGTCTGCACCAGTGGCTATTCCGCCATTAGCCACTGGCCGTGGACGCCTTAGCCGCCCAACAGCTGGGAGTCATGCTGTAGAGACACAGCAGCAGCAGCAGCGTGTAGCGCAGATGTTCCTCCCACCGCCAGGTCGTCCTCCTATTGAGGAGAAGGAAGCAGACTCTGTGGTGGAACTGATGGTGGATGAGCAGACCACCATTAGCTCTGGAACCGAGTCCTCCACCCCCGCCACCACTCCTGTTCGCAAGAGCAGCAGCAGCCGCCCAGCACTGCCTGGGGAGGAGGAGGAGGAGTGCAGTTCTCCAGCTCCAGCGGGCAACACCAGCACCCTGTCACTCAGCACCTTCTTATCCCCAAGCACAGCGGGGCTATGGAGTGCTGTTGCGGCAGAATTGGCAATCGAGGAGGAAGAAATGCTGATGGGCACTTTGGGGGATGATGCTTTGGAGAGTCAAACAGTGGTGACTGTCCCTCAGCCCATGCATGCAGAAGGGGAGTTTGTGGGGTCATCCCAGCAGGACATGTTTGCGGAGGGGGAGGATGATGATGACAGGGTGAAGGACAGAGACTGGGTGGCAGATCCTGGGGATGTCATCAGCTCTGAGGAGGAGGAGGAAGATGCGTCTGCTGGCCTTGCTAGAAGGATCAGCATCGCAGGCATAGGCAGGATCAGAAGTGGGCGTGGTATGCAGGCCACACAGGGTGCTGATCCGGAGGCGGAGAGTTCTGCCAGTGCCACCAGCCGCACCAAGACAACCCCCCCCCCCCTCAACCACCACAGGGAGACCAGCGGCAGCAGCACCTTCCAGCCGAAGGGGCAACTTCACCTCCCCAATTTGAAGTTTTTTCACAATGCCACATGTGAAGTGCAAGTATGCCACCTGCAACCAGTGCCGCCAGCAGCTCAGCAGAGGGAAGGAGCCCTCTGCGTACGGCACCACCTCTCTGGTGAACCATCTGGCAGGGAAACACTTCCATGAGCATGAGGAGTTCATGAAGTTCATGAAGTTGAAAGAAGCTGGCAGTGGCAGACCCGCCACCACTGCGAAGCCGTCGGCAGCAGCCACCCCCCTCCTCCACCTCCTCCAGCAGCACCAGCAGGAGTGCGTCAGAAACGCACTGCTCCTCCTCCCTCTGCAACTCCTGCCGCCGAGATGAAGCCTGTTCTGGCAGCCAGTCCTCAGTGGCCTCCTCTGCTCCCTCCAGTGATTCTCGTGCCAGCAAAAGACACCTTCCAGGGGGTGGTCAGGGTTCTGCCTCCCAGCAGCCGTCGCGTGCATCAGCTGAACGGCTTGCTGGCCATGTGCGCCCAACTCCTGCCTTATTCCCTTGTGCAGGAGGGGAGCGACATGCGTGCGCTCCTGATCTGTGCAGCCCCCGATTGGCCAATCCCCAGCCGACATTATTTTGCACGCACGGCCATCCCTGCACTTCACCGCTCTGTGATGGCCAATGTCGGGAGAGGGCTGGATCACACAGTGGGTCAACGGGTCCACGTCACCATGGACTCGTGGAGCAGCCGGTTTGGGACAGGCCGCTATCTGTCCTTCACCGCGCATTGGGTCAGCTTGGTGGAAGGGGGTGAGGACGGGGGAGCAGCATCGGGCACTGTCAGAGCAGCAGCAACAACGCAGTGGGTGGTGCCACCAGCAGGTTCCTCTGATCCGCTTCCATCCTCCGGCACACCAGCCCAAACCCCCTGCCTCAGCAGCAGCGTGAAGCCCCACCACTGCCAAGCGCTGCTGGAATTGGTCAGCCTGGGAAAGACCAAACTGATGGCGAACCATGTCATGGCCAAACTCCGAGAGCAGGAGAGGAATTGGCTGACCCCAGAGGCCTCAGAGTCGGAGAGGTGGTGTCCGACAATGGGGCAAACCTGGTTGCTGCCATCAGCAGGGGAGACCTGACTCACATCCCCTACCTGGCGCACGTCCTGAACCTGGTAGTCCAAAAGTTCCTGCGGACCTACCAGGGGATGGACCGACTCCTTGAGGCAGCAAGGAAGGTTGTGCGTCATTTCTGGCACTTGCCTGCAGCCGTAGCGAGCCTGGAAGAGGTGCAAAAGGAGCTGCACCTGCCACAGCACCGGCTCATGATCGATGTTCCAACTCGCTGGAACTCCACCCTGGCGATGTTGGAGCGTCTGGTTGAACAGAGGCAGGCTGTCAGCCAGTACGTTGCACGAGCAACAGTTGCCGCCATGACTGCAACTGGACGTGCCGCCACCAACCTCCCGTCCATCATCTCCACGGAGGACTGGGGGCACATGCAGCAGGCGTGCTCAGTGCTGGCACCCTTCCTGCAGGCCACCAACATGGTAAGCAGGGACCATGCAATGGTGTGTGAGTGGGTCCCCTTGGTGTGTGCGCTGGACAGGGCCCTGTATGCACTGCTGGAAAAGGGAGCGGCAGCCTTGGACCAGCAGGAGCTGCAGGCAGCTTCACAGGCCACCTCTGAGGAGGAGGGCTTGGAGTTGGTGGAGGTCCCTGAACTTGCTGCTGATGAGGGGGAGCAGCAGAGCGCAGCTGGACTGGTGCGGGGGTGGAGAGAGGATGAGGTGGAGGAGGCAGAGGATGAGGAGGACAGCACTGTCAGCTCTGGGGCTGCCGATGATGTGCCAGCAGACGTGGCCAGACTCTTCCCAATGGCAGCGCACATGCTGAGGTGCCTGCGCAAGGACCCAAGGGTCATCCAGATGAAGCAGAGGGAGGACATCTGGATCTGCATGATGCTGGACCCACGTCTGAAGGGGAAGCTCAGCCAGTTCCTGCCTGCAGGAGGAGACCGTGCGCAACAAATGAAGGATTCGCAGCTGTCCCTTATTGAGCGCGTTAGGAGGAAGCCTTCCCTCAGCCATCCAACCCCACTGTCCAGCCAGCACAGAGGCAGCAGCAGGTGCCTGCATCCACCAGCAGCAAGCGCACGCGCACCACAGACCTGCTGTCTCTGACCAACGAGCTCTGCATGAGTGTAGAGCTGCCATGGACTAGAGAGGAGGTGCCTGCAGCAGCATCCTTCTCCAGTCACAGACAGCGATTGACCCGCATGGTGGCTGACTACATGGGGTCCTTCAGCGGGCTTGACAGCGTTGCCCCTGTTGATCCCATGGAGTATTGGGTCAAGCACCTGCCGATCTGGAGCGAGCTTGCGCAGTACACCCTGGAAGTGCTCTCCTGCCCCCCTTCCAGCGTACTGTCAGAGCGTTGCTTCAGTGCAGCCGGTGGAGTCGTTACTGAGAAGCGATCTCGTCTGTCTCACAAGTCTGTGGACAGACTGACGTTTCTCAAAATGAACCAGGCTTGGGTGGAAGGCGAATTCCTGGCCCCTGTTGTCGGCGAGAGGAGGACATGAAGTGGCACACAGACATTACACCTGCTGCTGCTGCTGCTGCTGCTGTATTTCTTTCTGCTGTGTGTGTCTCCACTGCCAGGGAACACATTAAAAGGTGCTGCTGCCCATGCGCCACCAGCTATTTACGCTCAAAAATAGCTGCATTTCTGAAAAAAAAAATGTAATAATTTTGTGTTATTATTTTAGAGGTGTCCGGGTTGAAAACTGTGCTGTCCCAATTGTGTATTGGACACAATGTGGGCTTCACGACCGCTGTCTGGAACCTCATGGTGTTTATTTATGGCCCTGGTCCACCGCTAGGAACCTGGCCCTATTATGTCTCGCTGCCTGCCCTCCTGCCTGCTGCCTGCTGCCAGTCTGCCACACACTCATCCTCCTCAAGCTGCCTGCTGCTGTATTTCTTCCTGCTTTCTGTGTCTCCACTGCCAGGGAACACATTACAAGGTGCTGCTGCCCATGCGCCTCCAGCTAATTACGATCAAAAATAGCTGCATTATTTTCAAAAGAAAAAAAATGTAATTATTTTAGAGGTGTCCGGGTTGAAAACTGTGCTTACCCAATTGTGTATTGGACACAATGTGGGCTTCATGACCGCTGTCTGGAACCTCATGGTGTTTATTTACGGCCCTGGAACTACCGCTAGGAACCAGGGTCTATTATGTCTTGCTGCCTGCCCTCCTGCTGCCTGCTGCCAGTCTGCCACACACTCATCCTCCTCACGCTGCCTGCTGCTGTATTTCCTCCTGCTGTCTGTGTCTCCACTGCCAGGGAACACATTACAAGGTGCTGCTGCCCATGCGCCACCAGCTATTTACGATCAAAAATAGCTGCATTATTTTGAATTTTTTTTTTAATTATTTTAGAGGTGTCCGGGTTGAAAACTGTGCTGTCCCAATTGTGTATTGGACACAATGTGGGCTTCACAACCGCTGTCTGGAACCTCATGGTGTTTATTTACGGCTTTGGTACCACCGCTAGGAACCAGCGGCTATTATGTCTCACTGCCTGCCCTCCTGCTGCCTGCTGCCAGTCTGCCACACACTCATCCTCCTCACGCTGCCTGCTGCTGTATTTCCTCCTGCTGTCTGTATGTTTCAGCATCAGAAAAGAAAAGCAATTGAATCAGGCACTGCAGTGATTGCTGTTTTAATGGTGTTTCAGATTGTGAATTAAATCACCCAAATATTACCGAGCCTGAAATTCGAGCCCTTAAATGGCTAAAAAATTTTCCTGATTTAATAATAAAAAAGTCGGACAAGGGTGGTTCCGTAGTTGTTATTTCGGCCACCCAATACAGGGAGGAGGCGATGCGGCAACTGCGGGACCCCCGAGTCTATACATCAATCAGTTTTGATCCCACATTCAAATATCAAGGGGCGTTGAGGTCACTCCTCAGGCAAAGGGTTGAAAAGGGTTTTTTGACCCCGGGTTTAGCAACTAATCTACTTCCCGAATTTCCTCGAAAACCAGTATGGTACTGTCTCCCCAAAATTCACAAATCACGGACCAGACCACCAGGACGTCCGATTGTCTCAGGTGTCGGTTCTGTCACCGAGAGACTTTCTCATTACCTGGACCATCTCCTGAGACCTCTTTTACAATTGGTGCCTTCGCACATGTCTGACACCTTAGAGGTCCTTCAAGGAATTGAAAATTATGAATGGTCACCGGGTGACTTACTAATGTCCATCGACGTTGAAAGCCTCTATAGCCGCATACCTCATAATGCAGGCATAGAGGCAGTCGAATGGTTTTTAAACCGGGTTTGGTCCGATCATGATCACGTAACATTTGTATGCGACTGTTTGCGTTTTGTTCTCACTCACAATGCGTTCAAATTCGATGACGTGTGGTATATGCAGGTGTCAGGTACCGCAATGGAAACACCGGTCGCATGCGCATACGCTAATTTATTTTTGGCAGCTTGGGAGGAGGATTGCGTCTATAACAGACGTAATCCCTACAGAAGCTGTATCAGGAGATGGTCCAGGTATGTGGACGACGTCCTGGTGTTCTGGTCTGGGTCCCCTTCGGAGTTTACCCGATTTGTAGATTATCTTAATCTGAATGAGGTCAATATGGCCTTCACGTTTGAAATAGGCCCCGACAAAATTGCCTTTCTCGATTTGGAGCTGCAGGTTTGCGGTTCTCGCCTAGTGGCGAGGGGGCACCACAAGCCCACAGCTACCAACTCACTTTTGCGAAAGGATAGCTTCCACCCTGATCATGTCACTAAATCATTGCCTTATGGCCAATTCCTCCGTCTGAGGAGAAACAACTCAGAATTGGAAGACTTTGTAACTCAGGGAAATGCTCTGAAAAAAAGACTTTGCAGTAGAGGGTATCCCGAGAACGAACTTGATACTGCCTTCCATAGAGCCCTACAAAAAAAAAAAAATCGAGACGACCTCCTGTTCAAGGATCGCGATCCTAAACGCGATGAAAAAAATTGCCTTTACATTTAACTACACACAAATGGCCAACACAGTTAGAAATGTTATTAAGAAGAACTGGTCTGTCCTAGTTAAAGACCCTATTCTGAAATCCTTGCTGCCCTCTTCCCCCTTGGTGGCGTTCAGGCGTGCGCCCACTATTGGAGACCATGTCACTAGGAGTGAGTGCACGCCTGGTCCCATTGAGAATTGGTTACAAAGATGTCGGCCGAAGGGCAACCACAGATGCCAATTTTGCTCCCACTGCCAATTTATGTGTACCGGCACATCTTATCGTGTAGGTGCCTTGCAGTGGACAGTGCGTGACTTAATTACCTGTAATACTAAATTCGTGGTTTATGCTCTGTGGTGCCCTTGCGGCCGATTTTATATTGGCAAAACCACTCGCCCCTTAAAAGAGAGAATACAAGAACATTGGCGTTCCGTTGATAACGGTAAAGGCGCCACGAGATTGATAGAGCATGTCAGACAAATACATGAAAGCAACCCAAACATGTTAAACTTTTGTGGTCTGGCACAGGTCATGATTCCAAAACGGGGAGGAGATTGCTCTCGTCTCCTATTAAGAAAAGAGTCGCTTTTGATCATTAAAAGTGAAGCCCTGGGCCCATTGGGTTTCAACGATCATAACGATTTAGCATGTTTTTTAGATCCATAGCTGTAGCAACCTATGCATTGAGATTATCCCTTAAGTTTGAATATGTACTTTTGATATGTAATTTTAGATGTTGCAATTTTATGCAAACAGGTTTGCAATGAGGATGATGATTCCTGTAATAATTGCTTCCATTGTCCAGTAGTTTTTTCCTCCTTTCTCTCCCCCTCGCATTTTCGGTATTTTTATGCAATCCCACGTTCCACATGCACGTTTAAGTCACTGTACTTCACAGCCAGCCTCAAACGGCCCCTCCCCCTTTTTCTTACAACCGATTTTGCAATCTGAAGCAATATGCTCCTTTAAGATGGTGAATACGCCTCTTTTTTAGATTGCATGCGTATGCGGTTACGCGTCCGCTTGCGTGCCGATACGCATTGTCTGCGCCGACGCGTAATTTGTTACGCATACGGTAACGCGTTTTCCTTTTGGACGCGTGAACGTCTGGTTGACGCTTACGTTTTTCGCGCATGCGGCCGGAAATACGCATGATGTCATTGCGTACCCGCCCCCAGTTCATGACACAGGAAATAAAAGCCTGTGCATTCATGTGTACAAACGTGGATCAGCCTCGGAAGAAGCACCGCCGTGCAAAATGGCCGTTAGGCTACCGTTTTTGCCCTGCACCCACCACCGCCACCTTTTGCTATGGTAGGACATCCTCCTCTTGCAACTGTTTGAATGCACAAGATGTTTGCACATGACGATTTTTCTACAGATGATGATGTTTTGTACCTACCTTTTTGAATGTCATAATTTTTGCAATAACAATGGTGATTTAATTCACAATCTGAAACACCATTAAAACAGCAATCACTGCAGTGCCTGATTCAATTGCTTTTCTTTTCTGATGCTGATCCTATGTGTATGTTTCGCCAGTCATGAGCACGCAGTAACTGTTACATTATCAAGGTGGCTTTTAGAACACCTGTCCATCCTCACTCCCAGTGACCCGGCGACAGGCCTTGTAGTGCCGGCAACCTTTCACTCCTTGATCTGATCTGTCTGTATGTTTCCACTGCCAGGGAACACATTACAAGGTGCTGCTGCCCATGCGTCACTAGCTATTTACGCTCAAAATTCAAAAATAGCTGCATTATTTTGAAAAAAAAAAATAATTATATTAGAGGTGTCCGGGTTGAAAACTGTGCTATCCCAATTGTGTATTGGACACATTGTGGGCTTCACGACCGCTGTCTGGAACCTCATGATGTTCATTTACGGCCCTGGTTCACCACTAGGAACCAGGGCCTATTATGTCAGCAGTCACATCACACTGCCTGTCAGTCTATAGAGAGGGGGAGGAGGTGGCACTAGTTGCTAAATGGCAACCACTGTGGGGGTCAGTGGTCAAAGCTAACCTGTGCCTCCGGATCACGAACAGTGTGCAAATCCAAATCAGTAGAAAGGTAGAATCCGGGCACCAGTATACTGCAAGTTCCACATTTATTTCATCCCACACAAAGACAGACACATGTGCATAGGGCTGGTCTAACAGCCGTTTCACAAGCCCACACGCTTGCTTCCTCAGAGACAATAAGCCCTAATACAATGACACAATATATACAAACATTTCCGCAATTGATTGCGTGCATACGGAAGAAGGAGGGAGGAGAAAAGGAGGATCCACTCACCATTCTGCCCATGCGCCACCAGCTATTTACGATCAAAAATAGCTGCATTATTTTGAAAAAAAAATTAATTATTTTAGAGGTGTCCGGGTTGAAAACTGTGCTGTCCCAATTGTGTATTGGACACAATGTGGGCTTCACGAGCGCTGTCTGGAACCTCATGATGTTCATTAAGGCCCTGGTACCACCGCTAGGAACCAGGGCCTATTATGTCAGTCACATCACACTGCCTGACACACACTACTCCTCGACCTGTAGCTGCATTGAACTTCTGCTGTCTGTGTGCTGCTACCACTGCCAGGGAGAACAGAAGAAGAACTATTTTCTGCTGCCACCCACTCTCCTACCAGCTATTACCACACTACAATAGCTGCAACTACTTCCTCCTCTTGCTGATGTCTGTGGCGCAATGGACTGTGAGGTCAGTTGACGGCCTATGTTGTACTGCTGAACTATTATTGCACGAGGCTCAGCGACCGCGTGGCGGCTCCACACCCTTGCCTCCCATGCCCCCTCAACCCACACGCTCCACCTACACCAGATCACAGCTACTAAAATGGGAGCCCAGCGCAGCCCTGCACCCAGAGAGCAGGCTCCTGTTTGACTCCGTCTGGAGCCATGTCCAAAAAATCACTGCCGCTAGGTCAGGGCCCCGCTGGGGCCAGCGACGGAGAGGCTGTCGTGCCGGCGCTCGCGTGAGACTAAGAAGGAAGGGACTGCGTTCTGCCATCCCCGCGGTCCTCCTGGCAAACGTCTGCTCTCTCCTAAACAAGTTGGACGAACTGCGGCTCCTCAGCAACAAGAGGGAACTTGGCAACAACACCCCAGTCCTCTGCTTCACAGAATCATGGCTACACGACAACATCCCCAAAAATGCCCTCCACCTCCCTGGTTTCAGTATCATCAGGGCAGACTGTGAGAGCGTGCTCTCTGCGAAAAGGAGAGGGGGCGGCATCTGTTTCTACATCAGCTCCGCCTGGTGTCCCAACACCTCTGTTCTTGCCAAGAGATGCTCCCCAGATCTGGAACTCCTTCTTGTTAACTGCAGACCAGTATACTCGACCAGGGAATTTTCCTCCTATGTCCTTGTCACAGTGGGAGTTGTCCCTTCCAGACTCGTTATTCATTATCTTGGGGGACTTCAACAAGGCCAACCTACGCCAAGAACTGCCGCGCTACCACCAGCATGTCACCTGCCCTACTAGGAACGCCAACACTCTGGATCACTGCTACACGGTCCTGAAAGACGCATACAAGGCAACCCCGTGGGCAGCACTCGGCTCATCAGACCACTGCATCATTCACCTGATACCCACCTACAGGAGATGCCTGGAATCTGCAAAACCAGTCCTAAGATACAGCAAAGTATGGTCGGAGGAGGCTAAACTACAACTTCAAGCCTGCTTCGACTGTACGGACTGGAAGGCTCTGGAAGCACCGAACTTAGACGAGTGGGCAGACACTGTATCCTCGTACATCAGCTTCTGTGAGGACCAGTGTGTACCAACGAAAATCTGCAAACACTACCCGAACAACAAACCATGGTTCTCCAATAAACTTCGGCACCTGCGCAGTAGCAAGGAACTGGCGTTCAAGTCTGGCAACCATGAGGAGTATAGGAGGGCTAAAAATACCCTAAACAAGGAACTGAGGACCGCCAAAAAGAACTACGCTGTTAAACTGGAACAGAACCTCTACTCAAGGGACACCCGTACTGTCTGGAAGGGGCTCAAGGCTGCCACGAACTACAAGCACCCACCCCAGCATGCAACTCCTAGCACCGAGCTCGCTGAGAACCTCAGTGAGTTCTATTGCAGATTTGAGAACCTGCCAGCCCCAGCAAGGCCCCCAGAGCCTCCTGTCACCTCCTCCGACTTGGCACCCCCACATCCAAGCCCACCCCCTCTAGCGGTGGAGGAGGACGATGTCCGGAAATACCTGTCAGGGATAAATGCAAGGAAAGCCTCAGGCCCAGATGGAGTGTCACCAGCCTGTCTGAAGACCTGCGCGCAGCAGCTTGCTCCAGTTCTCTCATCCATCTTCACCAAATCCATCCAGGAAGGCAGGGTCCCTGCTTGCTTCAAGAGGTCCACAATTATCCCTGTCCCCAAAAAACACGGTGTCTCAGACCTCAACAATTTCAGGCCGGTGGCTCTCACATCGGTCATCATGAAATCCTTTGAAAGCTTGGTTTTGCCTCTCCTGAAGCTATCCACTGAGTCTCGGCTGGACCCGTTTCAGTTTGCATATAGAGCAAACAGGTCTACTGACGACGCCTTAAACATCTGCCTGGAACTCGTAAATGAACACCTGGATAGACCTGACTCATACGCCAGGATCCTTCTACTCGACTTTAGCTCGGCTTTCAACACCATCAGCCCCCAAATACTTCAAGAGAATCTGGCTGCCCTTGGGGTCCACCCTACTCTCCGCCTCTGGATCACAGACTTCCTAAGTAACAGAACCCAGGCCGTCAAGCTGGATACGATCATGTCTCAACCAAGGACCACCAACACAGGGGCCCCTCAAGGATGTGTACTGTCGCCGTTCCTATTCTCCCTATACACTAACAATTGCAGGTCCACTGCGAACTCCATCAAAGTCATTAAGTTCGCTGACGACACCACCATAGTTGGCCTCATCTCTGGGAACGATGAGCAGGAGTATCGCCACCAGGTTGACAGAATTTGCCACTGGTGCAGGGAGAATGGGCTGGTCCTCAACACTGCAAAAACGGTTGAGATGACCATTGACTTTAGGAAACACGCTTCCACTCCACCCCCGATCAGCATTGATGGCACAGTAGTTGAGAACGTTCCCTGCGCACGGCTCCTCTGCACGACAATCTCTAAGGACCTGACTTGGAAAGCCAACACAACCTCCACCCAGAAAAAAGCCCAGCAGAGACTATTTTTCCTACGCCAACTAAAGAAGGTCGGTATGGCCCGCGAGCTTCTGACGAGCTTTTACACTGCCACAATTGAATCTGTCCTCTGCTCCTCCATCCTGGTCTGGTATGCCGGCTCCTCCGCCAGCGACAGACACAAACTGCAGAGGGTCATCAGATCAGCGGAGAGAATCATTGGGAAACCACTCCCCTCTCTAGACCAAATCTTCGTCTCTAGACTGCACTCCAGAGCTCATAAAATCGCTAATGATCCATCCCACCCAGGCTTTCGCTTCTTCAGTAGACTTGCCTTAGACCGGAGATTCCGATCCATCTACACCAGGAACAGTTTCTTCCCCTCAGCCGTAAACTATCTGAACTCTTAGGTCTCTCTACTGGTACTGCACGGCTGCACACTACATGTATACGTGTTCAAATGTATCCAATCGACGTAACTTGTATCCTTTATATTGTCTTGCTGCTTACTATGTATTTGTATCGTATGTCTTGTTTCTTTGCACACTAGCCCTGTATTTGCCAAATCCAATTCCGGGCACGACCCAGTCGTGCTTGGCGAAATAAAGTATTCTGATATTCTGATTCTGATATTCTGATATTCTGCCACCGCCAGGGTACACAGAAAAAGGCGCTGTGGCTTGCAATGTGCCACTACCTATTATGCCATCAACACAAATATAACTATGGTGTTGTTATTAAAATAAAATATTTCCACAAATGAAGTAAAAAAAATATTACAAAAGAAAGGAAAACCAAGACGCATAATATAATGATAGAGAAGAAGAGGAAAAAGAAGAAGAAGATATAGAAGAAGAAGATATAGAAGAAGAAGATGAAGAAGATATAGAAGAAGAAGAAGAAGAAGAAGAAGAAGTTATAGAAGAAGAAGATGAAGATATAGAAGAAGAAGAAGATGATGAAGAAGAAGAAGATAATATAGAAGAAGAAGAAGATATAGAAGAAGAAGAAGATATAGAAGAAGAAGATGATATAGAAGAAGAAGATGATGATGAAGAAGAAGAAGATATAGAAGAAGAAGAAGAAGATATAGAAGAAGAAGATGATGAAGAAGAAGAAGATGATGAAGAAGAAGAAGAAGATATAGAAGAAGAAGATGAAGATATAGAAGAAAAAGAAGAAGAAGATATAGAAGAAGAAGAAGAAGAAGATATAGAAGAAGAAGAAGAAGATATAGAAGAAGAAGAAGAAGATATAGAAGAAGAAGAAGATATAGAAGAAGAAGATGATGTAGAAGAAGAAGAAGATATAGAAGAAGAAGATGAAGATATAGAAGAAAAAGAAGAAGAAGATATAGAAGAAGAAGAAGATATAGAAGAAGAAGATGAAGAAGATATAGAAGAAGAAGAAGAAGAAGATATAGAAGAAGAAGAAGAAAATACAGAAGAAGAAGAAGAAGATATAGAAGAAGAAGAAGATATAGAAGAAGAAGAAGATATAGAAGAAGAAAAAGATATTCGAATAAGATACAAGAAGTAGAAGATGAAGAAGATTCGAGTAGAAGAAGATATAGAAGAAGAAGAAAAAGAAGAAGATATAGAAGAAGAAGAAGAAGAAGAAGAAGATATAGAACAAGAAGATGAAGACGACGTAAATGAAGACATCCAACTTACACCCATTTTGGACACACCTTCTCATGCAAACACTTTTCATGAAGTTAATTTACTATTTTTGATACCTTTTTTTATAACTACTACATCACCACATAATCACTTGATGTTTTTCTTCATAAAAAAGGTGGTTTCATGCATCATTGACATCCAATACAAGTTTTAAAAGCTATTTAAGGCCAGCTCGAATATTTTACTCGAATACAGACTCGGATAGTGACGTCGGATATCCGAGGTTGAATCGGATATTCGATTAACTCGAATATCGAACTTCGAGTGAATTCGGATAGTTTACTATCCGAATTCGACCAAACTCGAATAGGATAATGAGGTATCCGATCAACACTGCCACCTTTTGCTGCAATTACAGCTGCCAGTCTTTTAGGGTATGTCTCTACCAGCTTTGCACATCTAGAGACTGAAATCCTTGCCCATTCTTCTTTGCAAAACAGCTCCAGCTCAGTCAGATTAGATGGACAGAATTTGTGAACAGCAGTTTTCAGATCTTGCCACAGATTCTCAATTGGAATTAGATCTGGACTTTGACTGGGCCATTCTAACACATGGATATGTTTTGTTTTAAACCATTCCATTATTTCCCTGGCTTTATGTTTAGGGTTGTTGTCCTGCTGGAAGGTGAACCTCCGCCCCAGTCTCAAGTCTTTTGCAGACTCCAAGAGGTTTTCTTCCAAGATTGCCCTGTATTTGGCTCCATCCATCTTCCCATTAACTCTGACTAGCTTCCCTGTCCCTGCTGAAGAGAAGCACCCCAGAGCATGATGCTGCCACCACAATATTTGACAGTGGGGATGGTGTGTTCAGAGTAATGTGCAGTGTTAGTATTCCACCACACACAGCAATTTGCATTTTGGTCAAAAAGTTCCATTTTGGTCTCATCTGACCAGAGCACCTTCTTCCACATGTTTACTGTGTCCCCACATGGCTTGTGGCAAACTGCAAACGGGACTTCTTATGCTTTTCTTTTAACAATGGCTTTCTTCTTGCTACTCTTCCATAAAGGCCAACTTTGTGCAGTGCACGACTAATAGTTGTCCTATGGACAGATTCCCTCACCTGAGCTGTAGATCTCTGCACCTCGTCCAGAGTCACCATGGGCCTCTTGACTGCATTTCTGATCAGCGTTCTCCTTGTTCGGCCTGTGAATTTAGGTGGACGGCCTTTTCTTGGTAGGTTTACAGTTGTGCCATACTCCTTACATTTCTGAATGATCGCTTGAACAGTGCTCCGTGGGATGTTCAAGGCTTTGAAAATCTTTTTGTAGCCTAAGCCTGCTTTAGATTTCTCAATAACTTTATCCCTGACGTGTCTGGTGTGTTCTTTGGACTTCATGGTGTTGTTGCTCCCAGTATTCTCTTAGACAACCTCTGAGGCCATCACAGAGCAGCTGTATTTGTACTGACATTAGATTACACACAGGTGCACACTATTTAGTCATTAGCAGTCATCAGGCAATGTCTATGGGCAACTCACTGCACTCAGACCAAAGGGGGCTGAATAATTACGCACACCCCACTTTGCGGTTATTGATTTGTAAAAGATTTTTGGAATCATGTATTATTTTCGTTCCATTTCTCACATGTACACCACTTTGTATTGGTCTATCACGTGGAATTCCAATAAAATTGATTCAAGTTTGTGGCAGTAATATGACAAAATGTGGAAAACTTCAAGGGGGCCGAATACTTTTGCAAGCCACTGTATCACCTAGGATAAATTTTAGACGAAAAAGTAAATTGGATCAGGCCCAGAATATTTTACCTTTTTTATTGTTATGTTCCTCTTTATGACATATTGCCTAGCTAGTGTCTCTGTTGTAATCCTTAGTAGCCAATCTGTGATATTTATACAGGAATGATCACTACCATAATTGTCTTAGAAAAGGAAAAAACACTATTTAAAGCGCCTGTTGTGTTCAGTAATCAGGGATGCAGAAAAACTGGAGCTAGGCTTATTTACAAGTTTCAGCAGCTCTCAACATTAGTACTTTCCTCCATGTCTCCAGCATGTAGGAACAGGAACTAACATATAACAAAAGAGCAATTGATCTCAGCATAGAAGCAAAAATATATAATCTTTAATTCAAAGGACACTTACAATCAAGCGAGCAGCAGAGCTCTATGTACATTTAGTTGAACAGCCATTAAATAACACACTCCTCTCAACTAGAGATGTCGCGAACCTCCGATTTTCGGTTCGCGATCCTTTGCGGAAAGTTCGGTTCGCAGAAAAGTTCGCGAACCGCAATAGACTTCAATGGGGATGCGAACTTTGAAAAATAGAAAAAATTATGCATGCCACAAAAGGGATGGAAAAGATGTTTCAAGGGGTCTAACACCTGAGGGGGGCATGGCGGAGTGGGATACATGCCCAAAGTCCCGGGAAAAAATCTGGATGTGACGCAAAGCAGCGTTTTAAGGGCAGAAATCACATTGAATGCTAAATTGCAGGCGTAAAGTGCTTTAAAACACCTTGCATGTGTATACATCAATCAGGGAGTCTAATTAGAGTACTGCTTCACACTGACACACCAAACTCACTGTGTAACGCACTGCAAACAGCTGTTTGCGTAGTGAGGGCCGTGCTGGACTGGTGTGCACCGTGGCGAGAGTGCAGGCGATAGCGGTTTTCAAGCCCATATGTGCGCCGGGCTGTGGTAGCTCAATGACAGAACAACAGTGACTGTCCAGCTGATCAAATTTGGTCTGACCACAATGAAGCAATGACCTTATTATCTTCTTGTATGTAGGTAGGCATAGGTAGGAGTCCCAGTATTGGTAGGTAGGCATAGGTAGGAGTCCCAGTAGTTAGCTAGGCATAGGTAGGAGACCCAGTATAGGCAGGTAGGCATAGGTAGGAGTCCCAGTATAGGTAGGTAGGCGTCCCAGTATAGGTAGGTAGGCATAGGTAGGAGTCCCAATATAGGTAGGTAGGCATAGGTAGGTGTCCCAGTAGTTAGCTAGGCATAGGTAGGAGACCCAGTATAGGTAGGTAGGAATAGGTAGGTGTCCCAGTAGTTAGCTAGGCATAGGTAGGAGACCCAGTATAGGTAGGTAGGCATAGGTAGGTGTTCCAGTAGTTAGCTAGGCATAGGTAGGAGATCCAGTATAGGTAGGTAGGCATAGGTAGGTGTCCCAGTAGTTAGCTAGGCATAGGTAGGAGACCCAATATAGGTAGGTAGGCATAGGTAGGTGTCCCAGTAGTTAGCTTGGTATAGGTAGGAGACCCAGTATAGGTAGGTAGGCATAGGTAGGAGTCCCAGTATAGGTAGGTAGGCATAGGTAGGTCCCCTAGTATAGGTAGGTAGGTGTCCCCGTGTAGGTAAGTAGGTGCCTCAGTAGTTAGGTAGGCATAGGTAGGTGTCCCAGTATAGATAGTTAGGCAGGGCCTAGCTGGCACAGTAATAACAATTACCAAGGTCCAGCTGCAACAGATAGGGCTGTATAATGTCAGTGTCAGTGAGCAACACACAAAAAAAACCCACATCTGTTGAGGGGTGCTATTTTAGCAATAACAATCAGCCAGGAGCAAGCCAAGAGCCTAACTAATCTTTCCCTAGGAGAGAAAATCTGCAGCAGCTCTCCCTAGTCTGTCTATTTGGAGCAGGCAGACGAGTGAGTGTCATGGCCAGCAAGCCTGCCTTATATAAGGGGGAGTGGAGCTCCAGGGCTTAGTGTAGCCTGAATGGCTACAATGTGCCTGCTGACTGTGATGCAGAGGGTCAAAGTTGACCCTAATGGCGCACTATGGGGCGAATCGAACTTCCGCCAAAAAAAAACAAAGTTCACCTGGAACTGTTCGCCGGCGACCCGTTCGGCCCATCTCTACTCTCAACATCAAACCATCAGTCACTCAACTAAATAGTAACCTCTGCAATCCACATCGATTGGTGTGTGTGTGTGTGTATATATATATATATATATATATATATATATATATATATATATATATATATATCTCCGATGGAAGAGAAACAATGTTCCTTTATATACCATGATCCACTATATTATACCATGATCCACCATATCATTCACTATATCCACACCTATGGAACCGATGATAAGTGTAAATAATAACTTGCCAAACAAACAAATAAGCAAAGTTAATGTTTAGTGGAAATAGATGTATGAAGCTGCCAAGATGAGTATTTGCATCACTCTAGTGATTTCCCACCAGCAACGGCACTGCATGAAGCTACCATCCTGGGAGCGTGAAATGCGTAGGTGGGCGGAGCCAGCAACCTCCTCTCACTTAACCACAACCAAATGTGTGACAGACAGTGGGGAGCGGCCCGCTAGATGCTGTGCTAGAATCCAAAAATGCCTACATGCACAAGCCTTAAAGTGTACCTGAGACTAGAAGCATACTTACCTGGGGCTTCCCTAAGCTCCCTTAAGGCCGCTAGTCCCTCGCCGTCTCCCCGCGTGGCTCCGTTCGCCTGCAATTCAGCCCAAAAGACTGGAATATCTTTTGAAAATATTGCTCTTATATGGAGGGAGTGAGCTTCTACACCTGCACGCTCTTCCAACATCTGAAAATTGCTATCTGCTACCCTTCTAGCTGCTCCATCTATCTACTGCAGCCAGAGATCAGCAGGATAGCCAGGCAACTGTATTGCTTAAAAGGACAAATATGGAAGGCTTACTTTAGGTTCCCTTTAAGATAAGAGAGGAATAGAAAAAGTAAAAAAATCAATGCTGCTTGCTGTGCAGAGAATGCTATGTGTACATAGCCCTGATAAATAGGATGAGGATATAATGGATTAGAACCCTGACTTTCTGAGCCCAAGAGCAGATATACCAATAGAGCTGATTTAGTCATAGTATAGCCTGCCTGTAAAGTGATAATACAAAAGATCCTTTATTTCCAGTTTGTCTAAAGCTGCAGCATGAATGTTCTTGTAATCGTCCTCCTTCATTCTCTTTATGTGAATAGAAACCCCCTGCAAGTGCAGTGTCCCCATAGAGGAAATTGCAAGCATATGCACAGCTGCTGCTTCATAGAGGTTCAGGACAATACAAACACACTAGAAAGAAATTGCTTAGGATACAATGAACCTGCAGATATCGGCAAGGGAGGTTTGAAGCACCTGATAGTTTTGCATTTATATTGTCAGCACAGAAGGGGCTGCTGTTGGTCTACAAAGCAATGAAACTTGTGAGCTCTCGGCTGTTCCTCAGAGGAGCAGCAAGTACAAGTGACAGCTCTGATCCTGCAACAAACAAAAGATTTCAATCTTTGTTTCTTTAGAATAGATTTGATTTGGTTCAGCAGTAAAATTAAACAAGAGGTGAAAAACATTTAACAAATCTGATTGGAAAGTAGTATAACAGATTGCTTTTATTTTTATTGTACTCTAGGGCATCTAGAAAGCAACCTTTCACAATGAGAACTTTGAGCTCCCATGGGCAGGGCTCTGTCTCCTATTGTGTCTTCTCAATATTGATGCATTTACTGCCAGTCTCATATCTATCCATTTATCTATCTACCCATTTTCTGAGAGAGCCTTATACAGTGGTATCCATGGAATTCACTTTTGCTTGTTCCAGGTCAACAAAGGCCGGGTTTACAGTGGGTGTTGCTTTTCCTGTAAAGCGGTGCCACACATTACGCCTGCGTTGTGTCACATACAGTGAAGCTACAGTCAATTAAAAGTATGCTTTACTGACGCTGTTTATGTGTGCAGTTTGTGTTAACGCACGATGCTGCTCACCGTTATACCGCACCCCACCCCCTGAGCTGCATAACAAAGCGGCCATTATGCTGCTCTGCAATGCACCGCTGTGAATGTAGCCTATAACAATGCAGATCATCTGTATGCACTATTCAGCCACAACATTGAAACCACTAACAGCTGAAGGGAAGAACATTGATTATTATATTGTAATAATACTTGTTGAGGGCTGGGATATAATAGCCATGACTTGAACAGTTTTTGGTAGATCTGTTGCAATCAAGAAAAATGGACATACAGTGCTGCCCATAATTATTCATACACCTGGCAAATTTTGACTTAAAGTTACTTTTATTAAATGAGCAATTAATTTTTTGATGGGAAAGGACATGGGTGTCCCCCAAAAGATAATAAGACTATGTACAAGAGGCATTATTGTGTGTGTGTGTGGGGGGGGGGGGGACATTTCTCAGCTTTTATTTACATTTGAGCAAAAAGTGTCCAGTCCAAAATTATTCATACCCTTCTCAATAATCAATAGAAAAGCCTTTTTTGGCTATTACAGCAATCAAACGCTTCCTTTCATTGCAGACCAGCTTTTTGCATGTTTCCACTCTCCACAGGTATTTTTGCCCATTCATCTTTAGCAATGAGCTCCAAATCTTTCAGGTTGGAGGATTTTCTTGTCATATCCCTGATCTTTAGCTCTCTCCACAGATTCTCAGATGGATTCAAGTCAGGATTCTGGCTGGGCCACTCCAAAATGTTAATGTTGTTGTCTGCTAGCCATTTCTTCCCCACTTTTGCGATGTGTTTTGGGTCATTGTCACACTGAAATGTCCACTGGTGCCCAAGGCCAAGTTTCTCTGCAGACTGCCTGATGTCATTGAGAATCCTCATGTATTGCACTTTTTTCATGGTGCCATTTACCGTGATTAGGTTCCCTGGTCCATTGGCCGAAAAACACCCCCAAAGAATTAGGTTCCCTCCACCATGTTTGACAGTGGGGATGAGGTTCTTTGGGTTGAAAGCTTCTCCTTTTTTATGCCATTGAAGGAAACTTTATTGTGACCAAACAATTCAATTTTTGTTTCATCTGACCATAACACAGAAGACCAGAATTCTTCTTCTTTGTCCAGATGAGCATTTGTATAGGTCAAGTGAGCTTTTGTGTGCCTTATCAGGAAAAGTGGCGTCCTCCTTGGTCTGCAACTGTGGAACCCAGCAGTGTGCAGTGTCCAATGGATTGTCTGCCTTGAGACTTTGCCACCAACAGAGCCCCGATTCGCCAGGATGGCCTTGGTGGTGATCCTTGGATTCTTTTTCACCTCTCTCACTATCCTCCTGGCTAGCACAGGTGTCACTTTTGACTTCTGACCACGTCCTCTCAGATTTTCCACAGTGTGGATTTTTTAATACTACTTTGCACTGTAGCCACTGGAGCTTGAAAACATTTAGAAATGGCCTTGTAGCCCTTTCCTGACTTGTGAGCAGCTCCAATGCGCAGCCACAGGTCTCACTGAGCTCCTTTGTCTTAGCCATGACTTCCCACAAACCAACTGCAGAGAGCTGCTGTTTTTCACCTGTTGAGTTGATTAAAACAGCTGTTCCCAATTAATCAAGGTAATTAAGATGCTTTAGAACAGCTTGGACTATTTGGAATGGTATAGAACGTAGGATTTTTCCCATAGACTGTGACAGTTTCTGAAGGGTATGAATAATTTTGGACTGGACACTTTATGCTCAAATGTAAATAAAAGCTGAGAATTTTTTTTTCCCACAATAATTCCTCTTGCACGTCGTCTTATTGTCTTTTGGGAGACACCCAAGTCATTTACAGTCAAAAAATTACTTGCTGGTTGAATAAAAGTAACTAAGTCAAAATTTGCCAGGGATATGAATAATTCTGGGCAGCACTGTATATAAGGATCTGAGTGATTTTGAAGTTGTGATGGTCTGTGGGGTGTTCCTGGTTTGCAGAGATTAGCACTTTGCAATTAAAAAGTTACCAAAATGTAGGTGAAAAAGTACTACCAAATTTATTTTAAGTACAGTACTTTCTTGGTTGCTGGTGGTTTAACTACCTGAAGACTGCGTCACGCCAATGGGCATGACCACGGCGGCAGCCCCAGAAACGCCAATTGGCGTCAAGTCCTGGAGCCAGCTACAGAAGGAGATCGCTCGCATCTCCTGCTTGGTTGGTGGTGTTTCGCTCTGCCTTCAGTCTCCCAGCGGCTGTTAGATGGCGAAACCGACGTCTAATTAGGGTGTACAGCACTGTGCTGGGGACAGCTGTGTGACACGGCTGTCCCCTCCTGAGTCTCGGCGGTGATCGGCTGTCATAGGCTGAAACCTATGACAGCTGATCACGGGGATTGGCTTTCGGGGGGAGGGAGGGGGGAATACAGTATGTAAATGTAAAAAAAACAGGAAAATTGAATAAAAACAGACAAGTAGAAACAAACATACATTTGGGGGAGATCTGAGAAAAAGGGGGGGGGGGATCACTTGTGTGCTGTGCGGCCTATTAACAGAAAAATGGCCTGGTCTTTAGGGGGGTTTAACACTGTGGCCTCAAGTGGTTAAAAAGCATTTTATTAACAAAGGTGTGAAAATCTCACCTAGGAGAACACTCAGGAGAAAAAGTTAATTGCATATGGACCGAGGAGAGGAAGATGTCACCAACATTTTGAGTTCCATTTGAAGAAAAGGATTATGAAGACCTGAAACAAAATGGTCCCATAACATCTTGTCCTATATTACTAAGTTATTAAACGCTGTAATCTTTACTAGTAAATTTACTCCTCAGAGTCAAATAATCACATGGGTGTGTCAAAAAATGAATTCTGTTATATATGCAAATTAAGTTGTTGAACAGCTTATCCTATATAACCTGATGTCCTGAAAAGTGAACAAAAGGCAAAACATTTTTATCCAACAGAAGACACCCCGCTGTAAGCATGTTAATACTAAAAAGTCCAAAGTTCAAACTTCCGTTTGTTTTGCAGCTGGATGAAACTGATTTTACAGCAGACCATAATGGTTGCTCTTTGGAATGCAATCTTCTCCATGCAATTGTTAAGCTGCAGAAAAAAAAAGTATGCTACTCTGTTCTATGTTACTACTTATCTATTTACCATTAATACTACACATTCCATTCATTTTCTTATAAATATATTTTCAGTTTATCTTTGCTTTATGTGGAGGTGCTCCCTGCTATCTAAAAGATTCATAAACCGATTATTTTCCACAAACACATTGATATCAAACTCAGAATGAGCATATGTTTATATAGTTAAATAATGAAAATATAATTTAACAAATTCATGAAAAATTGATGAAAAAAATGAAATTAATATTTAACGAAATATACTGTTTATATAATGTCAAAATCGACTTGTATTACAAATGGCATTGAGAGTAAATAGTGTGCTGCTCATATGAAATTATAAGAATGTAATAAGAACTGCAGTGCAAGTAAATGTATTGGTAGCGTTAGTAAATAAAGAACATTGAGCTGGAAAAAAGAAACCTTTGAAGATCGGTTTGTGGGGTTCTGCCATAGCCTTAGCGTTGCATCTGTTTAATTACCACAGACAGGCTTCTGTACATCAGGGCTTGATTCAAGGTCTCTGGCCCTGGCATCCACTTAATATTCATTACATGTCAACATCTTGTGGGATTTGTATTTATTGACCATACAAATTAGAGCGACATTTTCGTTTTCTGACACAAATTACTTGTCACATCTCATAGGTGTTCTAAGTAAACAGTGAGTGATTATTAACTCTTAAGTCATTTACTATATTAATTATAGCCAGCAGGGTGTCTTACAATTAATTGCAAGGTGATTTTGAGAATTATTTAATCATTATTAACTTTGTGCAGCAACCTGATGTAGGCTGATTTTACTGCTAGTTATAAGTAACGGAATTAGTTAGCCAAGAACACTCGGGCACGTTACAAAAAAAAAAAGTCCTTATTGTGTGTTGTGTTGTGGATTATATATATATTTCCTGGGGCAGGGGACTAATTACAATTCACATGATCTCACAGTGGATTTTTGATGATACCCATCACCAAACAAGGAATAAAGATCATGTATACCTTGCAGCAGCCCTTTTTTCTACCAATACCTTTAGGCTTGAGATTGTTTGGCTGCAGGCTAAAATAAGTAAGAGACTACAGTGGTGCCTGAGGGTCATTCCAGTTATATAGTGGCAATCAGCAGTATAGATTTTGTTAATACTGAACTTAAGGAGGCCAGACCTTTCTACAACCCACTTAACTAGTCTAGCGTTAAAGGTAACTGAGCACCTGGAACTAAACATATATAAAATGACTTCCTTATAAGGGAGGTTTGAAAAAAGTGTGCCTTTGGGGGGGGGGGGTAGAGATTGGGGTGATTATATGGTGTGCTGCTCTTCTGAACCCACATCCATATGGGATGCACCATCCTCCTTAGGAGAGACTGCAGTTGTGCCCCATTTTGAAGTTCCCTGCGAAGTACAGAGCTGTCCTCACGTCCATAGACTACATCTCCTGACATGCATTGCAGCAGCCGTAGGTACGTGACTTTTCCAGGAACTTCAAAATGTGACACAGCTGGGGTCTCTCCTAGAGAAGATGGTGCATTCCATATGGATGCGGGTCCAGAGGAGCAGTACACAGTAGGTAAGTAATGACCCTCATCCCACCCATCAATGGCACACTATAATAAACCACCTATATGGGGAAGCTCATTTTTTATATTTTTAGTTCCAGGTGCTCAGTTGCCTTTAACCTTAAAGCAAGCCTGTACGGAAAATAACCTGATGAGATAAACAATTGCATCTATCCTCCTATTCCTAAAATGACTTTTACAGAACCCTACAGTATTATTTTCTATTTAAAAGCTAACAAAAAGTTAAGTGAAAGTGACCCTGAACAGACCTAAAAAATGCAATACTGAACTTACCTGGGGCTTCCTCCAGGTAATTCAGGGCTTTAATTAGTTATCAGTGAGCATTATGCTATAGTCTAACTGGGTCGCAGCTATAGAAAAACCCTTATTTGCTCAACTTAATATTTAACCCTTTTTGGGAGTGAAAGAAAAACAAACACAGCCTACAGTAGGTATTTGCAAGAATAGTACTGTACATACACATGTTTATCTTACAGTATGTCATATTTCAGTTAAGGTACCCTTTAAAGTGAAATCCCATCTTTGATAAAAAAATAATAATGTGACATGTATTGGTGTTATGCAGGTGTTTTGTGATTCAATGTCATCAATATTACCATATATCACTGATGACTATAAGTCAACTTTGTGTATAAGTCCACCCCATTATTTGACTTAAAGAGAATCTGTAACGTTAAAACGTCCCCTGGGGGGTACTCACCTCGGATGGGGGAAGCCTCAGGATCCTAATGAGGCTTCCCACGCCGTCTGCCGTCCCTCGGGGGTCTCGCTGTAGCCCTCCGTACAGCGGTGACGTAATATTTACCTTTGCAGGCTCCTGCGCAGGCGCTCTGGCTGCTTTTGCTCCGAAGGAGGCGGAAATACCCGATCTCAGTCGGGTCCGCTCTACTGCGCAGGCGCAAGTCTCCGGCGCCTGCGCAGTAGAGCGGACCCGACTGAGATCGGGTATTTCCGCCTCCTTCGGAGCGAAAGCAGCCACAGTGCCCCCGCTGGAGCCTGCAAAGGTAAATATTGAATTGAACAGTCGGCACAGTCGCCGGCTGTTCGGAGGGCTGCAGCGAGACCTCCGTGGGACAGAGGACGGCGTGGGAAGCCTCATTAGGATCCTGAGGCTTCCCCCACCCGAGGTGAGTACCCCCCAGGGGATCTTTTTGTCGTTACAGAGTCTCTTTAAAGTGGATTTTTTTATTGACTCAATAAGTCAACCAGGGAAAGTTAACGACTACACTTAGGGATCAGGAGGGTTTAACAGATGCACTGCATAAAGTACTGCACCCATTAACCCCTCCTGGTCCCCACAACAAGTTGAACTTTTTTCCCATCTTAGTACTTGCAGTATGCAGTGTTGCCATTATGTGTCCCCCTCCCCTTTCCCTGCTAATTAGACAAGCCAGTACCTGTCCCCATCCTGTCCACCTCCATTGTAATCCATGCAGCTAGTCAGTATTTGTTCCTCTGCTGCCAACCCCACCACCACCAGAACCAATGTCATAGCCCGGGGGTGTCCCAGTATCTATATGTCAATTTGCACCCCCCTTATTGGTGCCCACATCTGTCCCTGTCCCCGTGTGAACGTTTGATCTAGGGTTAAAGAGAGCAGCCGCAGTGTAACAGTGCATACTAAATCCAGTGCCAATGCTCCACGTGGCAGATCCTCTTTTCTCCTCTTTATTCATGCTGGTGAGCATGTGCTTGTCTCCAGATGTACGCAACATCGGGAACCTAAACAAGCATTGATTTTAAAAATGAAAAGGAAAAAGGTTTTTTAAATTCAGAAAAATGTTGCCTTGTTCTCACTATTCCTCTTAAAGGACATCCGAGGTGAAAATAAACTGATGAGAAAAACAATTGTATTTATCCTCCCTCTCCTAAAAATGACTTTTTTTTTAGATATCCCATTTTATTTTATCTTTAAATCTAGTTTTTAAGAAGTGCCTGGCTCTTCTACTGACCACATATGCTATTGCTCCGTTGTTATTGCCTGATGATGAAGTGGGATCAAACCTGCGAAACACGTTGCAATGATTTTAAAAAGGAAAAGGAAAAAGGTTTTTTAAATTCAGAAAAATGTTGCCTTGTTCTCACTATTCCTCTTAAAGGACATCCGAGGTGAAAATAAACTGATGAGAAAAACAATTGTATTTATCCTCCATCTCCTAAAAATGACTTTTTTTTTTTTAGATATCCCATATCCCAGATCAAACCTGCGAAACACGTTGCATATTTGGAGTTCATAAATAAAATATATTGACTTTCTTTACTACAGTTGTTGTGTGTCTACTTGGAGGAGGTAAGTCCACCACTACCTCCTCTATTTACCAAGAATTTGGTTTTTAAGCTCATTTAGCTTCCTTTTATCCTTTTGGCGCCTCTGTTCTCCTGCATAATAGTTTTTAAGTTTGTACTGTTTCATTGTCTCTGCTCAATGAAACACCTTCATTGAAGTATGCCAGAGCTCAAATCTATGATTTACCCTTTTTATCTCTTTCGCACTCTCAGAAGCCATTTACTGACAGGAAAGCAGTTTATGGCAGTAACTACTATCAGTAAGGGGTTATACTATAGTCTGACCCAGTCCAACGTGGTCCCGAACTGGACAGAAACTGTCACTTGCATACCTGATGTTTAACTCTTTCAGGCAGAGAAAGAAAAAAAAGGAACACAGCCTAGTTATTTGTATGCTTGGCACTGTACATGCACATGTCTAGCTCATCATGTCACGTGTCACCTCGGTTGTCCTTTAACATACAGAGCAATTTTGGTGACAGTGGCACAAAATTACGTGAACATTATGCAAAATTATGGTTTCAGATTACATTTACAAACAAAATTATGTTACTCAAAATGTTGCATTATGATTTTGCATCCTATTTGCGAATTACCATGCAAAATTACAATTATGCGAAATTTGTGTTCATCGTCAAGGGAGAGCTTGGCAAAGAAGAGCAACAGGTGAAGTGCAGGAAGAGAGGTGAATGAGTCAAGTGGCTGAGTATAGTATAGACTGGAGGGGTGTATGTCTCTTAGTAGATAGTTGCAGTGGTCAAGGCGAGAGAAAAGGGCACGTATTAGCATGCTAGTGGAGTCCTGAGAGAGAAAGGGTCACGTGTGAGATATGTTTTTGAGTTGAAGATGACAGGAGGTGGTTAGAGAGGGAAAACCGGTATGAGGGATAAATAAGAGGAATTGATTATTACCCCTGGGCAACATGCTTGGGAGAACTGAAGTTATAGTGGTGTTACTGACATTTATTGTTATATCGGGCAAATAGGTAGAAGGAAATGGTGGGAAAATAATTAGTTCGGTTTTATTCATGTTACATTATAAAAAGCAAGAGGGCATTAAAGAAGAAAGGGCCCCATCTCATCTTATTCAATTTTTTGGTCATCTTTATACCAAAGAAAATGCATGGAATTCAGATGCTAGATACATTCTGTAGGTTAGCTGTCTCTCCACATTCCAAATGAAGGAGTACATTTGAAATCGGCGCCGGTAGACTTGGGCGCAGGATACAGCGGTATATAGCTGATCCTGCTTCTTGCACAAGTCCGGGCCGTTTTAATTACTATTCCCCCTCCAGGCCACCATGGATAGTGGGGAATGAAAGCCGAATTATTGTGTTTTTTAAGCAACTTCGGCTCCGTCTTCTGATGGAGCCGACATTACTCACTGAGCGCCGCTATAGACTGATTGCCATTACAGTCTATGGCGGCGCTAGCTGCGCCCAAATCTAGCAGCGCTGAAAAGCACTGCTCCGCAAATGAAGGGACCAGAGTATTTTGCTCTGTAGCCAGCCCCCCACTGCCCGCGAGGTCCCCCGGCATCCTCTTCGGCTCTTCCTTGGTTCCTCTGGTGGCTCCAGTAATCCGGGGACTTCAGCTGAAGTGGCACGTGTGCACGCCTGTCACGCACAATCGCGTCATCCCACCAGTGCGTATGTGCAGCTCAGTCTTTAGAGAAACTTGCAAGTGCAGGATGCTTACAGCGACCGGCATGATGAAGCGACGGATTACCAGAACCACCAGCAAAACCAAAGAAGAGCCGAAGAAGATGCCAGGAGACCTTGCGGGCTATGGGATGCTGGAGGAAGCCCCAGGTAAGTCCAAATTTCAGGGGAGGGGGGGGGGGTTACAGTTCAGGGTCCATTTAAACACAATCAGTTCTTTTGTTTTCTTTTTTGTTAAAGGATACCACAACTGAAACTAAGTTTGCAGCAGTGTGTGAGGGAGTCCAAGTAAATACCTTCAGATTCTCCTGCCCCCCTCCGTCTGCCTCCGCTCTTCTAATATACCTCCCGGTGCCTGGTGACTCTGATTAGCATGTGACGCTTAGTGTAATGGAGCGCACACGCAGCCCAGGGGAGGCAGAGGAATCAGCGTGCTTCTGAGCCGATCGTTATGCACCGGCCAGAAGTGAAGAGGGGATGACATACTGCGTGCACAGGGCGCAGTATGTCCGGGTGGGTGGTCCTCAAGAGAGTCGCCGGGCACCGGGAGGTATATTAGAAGAGCGGAGGCAGATGGAGGGGGGCAGGAGGAGCTGAAGGTATTTACTTGGACTCCCCCACACACTGCCGCAAACTTAGTTTCAGTTGTGGTATCCTTTAAGCATTTACATTTGAATTGCTCAGCACCTACTCTACCTATTGTCTTACAGCAATTATTTCACAGCATTATTAACCTATTTTGGTTCATGGACGTAGTTTCTACGTCCAGGAACCATGCGCTCTACCGCGCGCTCCGCGGCCAATCGCGCGCGTGCACGCGCAGTCCCGACCGCGGATTCGGTAGCCAGGGAATCAATGTATCAGGCTATGGTGCCCAATCATTGATTCCTCTCCCCCGCTGAAAAAGCGACAGCTTCTCTCGGAAGCTGCGCCTTTTCTGGCCGTTCCCTCTCCGATGAGTCACTCTAAGCGTGTGTTACGCTTAGAGTGACGTCATGTAAACAAACTCATGGCCAAAAAGTAATACTACACCTGTAAGAAAAAAAAATACAAATTAACACACATTTACATTATAAATCTATTGTTTACCTCCCACCCTCCCAAAACTACCCAAATAAAATGTTTACTATAAAAAAAAAAACCATTACAATAAAAAAAAAAAAACATGTAAATATTTACCTAAGGGTCTAAACTTTTTAAATATCAATGTAAAGATGAAATATTTCTATATTTTTTTTTATTTTAAACTTGTAAATAGTGATAGATGCAAAATGGAAAAAATGCACCTTTATTTCCAAATAAAATATTGTCGCCATACATTGTGATAGGGACATAATTTTAACGGTGTAATAACCGGGACATATGGGCAAATACAATACATGAGTTTTAATTATGGAGGCATGTATTATTTTAAAACTATAATGACTAAAAACTGAGAAAGAATGAATTTTTCCATTTTTTTCTTATTCTTCCTGTTAAAATGCATTTACAGTAAAGTGGCTCTTAGCAAAATGTACCCCCCAAAGAAAGCCTAATTGGTGGCGGAAAAAACAAGATATAGATCAGTGCATTGTGATAAGTAGTGATAAAGTTATAGGCTAATGAATGGGAGGTGAACATTTCTCACGTGAAAACTACAGAACCTGAATGGGTTAAAGTGGATCCGAGTTCAACTTTTACTCATTGCATAATTGTGTTCCTTTCCTATTGTTTATAGGGCATTCCTCAAGCCAAATACTTTTTTGTTTTTTATTTAATACTCTAAGTCCCTATAAACTAAACAAGCCGGGCCACAAATTTTCAGATGGCCTTGGCATTTTCAGACAGTAGCGAGGGCTCATGGGAGCTCAATCTGGGCAGGAGGAGGGGGAGGTATTACTAGCCAGAGATTTCAGAGGCAGAGGGGAGGAGGAGGGGGATTAGGTTTTTTTCACAGGCTGAGTGCTGAAGATGCAGATACGCTTTCCTGTGTGTAATGTTTACAAACATGGATGCTGTCATTGTATAACAGGAAGAAATAATCATATTCTATTGAAGCTGTTTGCAGCTAGATTTTCTGTGTAAACTATCTAAACTTTAGATAAGATATATAGACAAGTTACTTGTTATAGTTAGTTTTCATCTCGGATCCGCTTTAAGCAGTTATGCGATATTCTCAAAAAAAGGAAAAGCAAAATTTAATTAATAGAGCAGGCCTAAGAACTTAAATATGGTAAGATTTATATAATAAATATATTACTAAACACACGTTTGTATGAAAACATGTCGTAAAATGTAGAAACTGTTTGAAGCCCACTGGAAATGTGTACGTTTCATTAATTTGAAGATAGGGTTCCTTTTAAAATATAGCTATACAATTCACATTAGTACTGTTCAGTGGACTTGCCAGTTGAGCAGCCAAGTCACTGTTCTTATTCTTGTTCCTGCTAAGAAGGACATTTACAAACTTTGTTAAATGGAAATTGTAAACACATAGATGTAGTCATTTATTGAAGCAGCGATGTTGATCCTGGCCTGTGGGATCTTTATTGCATATAATAATTGAATCCCTAGCACATGGTTCAATCCGTCTTCCCTGGACTCATTTTACTACAGCAAATCTCTGCAATACAATGCTATGTCTAGGTAAACATCTGTCAGACAACAACAGATAAGTGTAGACAGCTGTTGCCAGGCTCCCATGAAAACAAATAGAATTTCAATAGTTCCCAGTGGACACAGTGCATACTTCAAAAGCCTGCGCTTGCATAACTGAAGGGAACATATAATAACTATTTACAAACTTTGTTTCATTGCTCCCATGCTTCATAATTTAAACTAGGCAAGGAAGTTGAGAAAAACTTTAAGGAGAACCTGTCACAAATATTTATTTGTAATAGTTGGTTTTACCATCCAGGAAAAGAAATCTAACCTATCATTTATAGTAGAAATAAAGTTGTCCAAGAAACTAGATTCTGTGTGAAAACACAAATATACATTATTACTAGCAATATAAGACCTTTTTGCAGTGTAGTAGTAGTTGCTTAAAGAGAGTCTGAAGCGAGAATCGCTTCAGACCTCACGCCGCTATCCCGCGGCTTAACGGGGGTCCCTGATCCCACAAATCCCTTTGGTACAGCCGGGGAGCGCTTCCTGGTTGGGGCAGGGCTAACCGCCGCAGCCCTGCCCCACGCGCGTCTGTCAGCGTGTATCTCCGCCTCTCCCCCACCCCTCCCAGTCTTCCTTCACTGAGAGGGGCGGGGGAGAGGCGGTGATGCGCCGCTGATAGACGCGACTGGAGGCAGGGCTGCGGCGGTTAGCCCTGCCTCTAGGAGCGACCAAATGTACGACCAAGTCGTGCGGGAGGGGATTTGGGGGTGAAGGGACCCCCGTTTAGCGCCGCGATAGCGGCGGTTTAGCAGGGGCACACATGCCCCTGCTAACTTTGAGCTCTGAAGCGAGATTTATTCTCGCTTCAGAGTCTCTTTAAGAAGAGTTGAACATATATCAGAATGAGTATTTTTCTAACAAGCAAGCAGTTCAAACTATCTTGTATGCCTTCTTTGCTTGACAGACCTGAACAGGACCAGCGTTTACGGTTTCTAGTACAGAGAGCATATAAAAAGGCAAGGAAATGTCTACTTTTAGAGTAACTTATTCGAAAACAGAATTAAAATAATTTACACTATTTACATGTCCATAGTTCCTTTATAAAATCCCATGAGACAGATTGGTCTGAGGTGGGGAACCCCTCAATATCAGGATATGTGGCCTCATTATTAACTGTACCTCAGAGTTCAGGAATACCTGCTTCATCTGAAGTCTTCTGCATGCAGGGCCGGATTTAGGCCAAGGCCACAGAAGCAAGGGCACCAAAGCAGCAGGCTAAAGTGGTGCAGAACTTGCAAGCTCGCAAATTCTGCAATGCAGGGAGATCAGGCTGGCGCCTGTGCAGCGGCCACCTTGTTCTTTGTACACGTTTGCATTGTGGCTGGCGGCTATGGACTTGGGCAGCATTGGAGACAGAAAGGAAGAGGAAACTTCTGCACTGGAGACGATTGGAAAAATGAGTGACAGTGATGGCTGCTGCGGTGTGAAGGTGAGCTGGCTACCTATAGTAAAAGAGGGTGGGAAAAGGAGGGATTAAGGGAGTCATCTGGCTACCTATACTAGAGAGAAAGGGGGAGCAATCATCTGGCTACCAATACCGGAGGAAAAGTGGAGAGGGGGTCATCTGGCTACCTTTACTGGGGGGGGGGGTCATTAGGCTACCTATACTAGGAGCGAAGGGGGGGGGGGGTATTCTGGCTACCTATACTGGAGGGAAGGGGGAGGGGTCAACTCACTACCTATACTGAAGGGGGGGTGGCTGTTGGCAGTGGCCTTGGGTGGTAAAGCGTACAAATCCGGCCCTGCCTCCATGTGCAGCCTCTGCTTGGATTTTGTAGGGCTCCTGGAAGAAGGAGTACCTGGGTTAGGAGATGAGTCATTAGAGCCACAAGCTATAATGTGCCCTTGTGTATCAGCATCACCATCAGACTACTCCGCGGCAGATCTCAGGGCTGGTGCTGTAACCCCCAGGCCGGAGCCATCTTGGATCAGGCCACGCGGTTTCCCAGGGTAGAAATCAGATAACTTCTGCGGTCTGCCAGTATTCTTTTTGTGTTTTTGGGAGGTATCCACCTCCACTAAGTCTCCCTTCATTAGATCGCCAGGTCACTGAGCGCTATAAGGGATGATTTGTGCCACTTTAGGTAACCTGGGATCGGAGCTCTTCTCCTATGCAGTCATCTGCTCTGCTGGCAGCCACGCCGCCAAATGTCCATAGTTCTGAATGGCCATTTCCACTGACCTAATGAGGAAAATAACGGAGACAAACAAATCTTAAAGGGAACCAAAACTGAGAAGGATATGAATTTTTCCTTTACAAATTATCCCAGTTGCCTTACTCTCCTGCTGATCCTGTGTCTCTGATACTTTTAGCCACAGCCTCTCAACAAGCATGCAGATCAGGTGCTCTGACTGAAGTCGGACTGGATTAGTTGCATGCTTGTTCCATGTGTGTGATTCAGCCACTACTGCAGCCAAAGATCAGCAGGAGTGACAAGCAACTTGTATTGTTTAAAAGAAAACATTCATATCCCTCTCAGTTAAGGTTCCCTTTAAGCTGCTAGTTATTTAGCCAGCCGTTAGGTTACCAATCAAACCCTGCTGAATTTGGTTGCCACCGTTTATTTCCTTCCCTAGTCAATGGACAGTTACAATTTTTTGCTCATCACTAGAACTGACCTTATCATTAAGATGGTGGGTCCAATGCAAGCCAAAAAACACGTCAGCTATAGGAAAGATGGGACTGTAAAACCATACTGTGGTAAGCATGTCTGTTACTGCAAGATGCAGGGAGTGTCACATTTATTTTAAGTCTGAATTCAAGTTGATCTATGCTCTTGATTTATTTAGCGAGAATAGATCTGCTACAATAGGTCTGCCACAGTGGGGGCCATTGTTTACATTAGAAATTTCAAATTTAAATCCCCTTTTACAATCTCCTCCTGTTTTCTGTGGCTCTCTTCTCTTACGCCCACAGTGCTGTTGATCTGCGACCATACGGTTGGTACAGAGACCTGTTCAGAAGTACCAGAAAAGCCTAGCAGTCCCAGCCATGCCCCAGCATAATGTGTGATAACATTACCTCACAAATGTTTTGCACTGTGTGAGGATCTTTCATGATAGAGGAAGCTATAGAGCAAGCTTCTCCCAAAGTAAAAAGGTGGGCCATAAGGATGTCACTGGCGACACTAAGTAAGGGCTTGATGTAAGGTGAAAACTACGCTCCAATCAAGTTAAGGTGCATTCACATACACAATGCAGGGACTGGGGCTCAATCCCTCAAGTGACAGTTCAGAGGCAAGTGCTGTACACATGCATGGTTAGCCTACAGGGGAAATGTCTGTTGCTATACAGGGGAGAGAGAAGGAAGAAAGCATGGAGAATGACAGAGCAGCAGGGTGAGGAGGGGAAAAACAGACTAGGGTGTTTGGCATCGCCATCACTAAAGATTCAGCATTCCAGATTCTATTTTGTGACATAATGGGACACCAGTACACAGGCTCCATTCTCAGTCCAAAGTCCTGAATGGCCACCTTAACAGAGTGTCATCTAGTGTGTGCACCTATCTTTACTCACCAAAGGACAAATTAGCACAATGCCTTCTTTACAACTCATACTACAATGGTTTAACCAACATACTTCCTTTTCAGAGCAAACTATTAACCCATTGTTAGATTTTCCATCTACTTTATGTAACGATCGGTGTAACACAGAGAGGATCTGATTACCGGTGATCTGCAGTATCACCGAGAATGCAGATATATACCCGATTATTAATGATCTGCAGTCTTACCGATAATCAGATATATCTCTAACCTCTGGACAACTGAGTGATGAGAGTGTTTTTGGTGCAACAGTAATACTTTGAGGACCGCACCTGAATATCAGGTACTAGAGCAATAGGGAGTATTGCTCTGAAGCAAGTTCCTTCCGTTGGTCTGAACTCTCCACAGGGAGGAGTCAGGCCGAGAGTGGGAAGGACAGAACGTGAGTGACACCAATGAGGGAGTGTCACTGGCAGATCTGCGAACTATCTCTCAACAGGAGAGATAGTTCTCGAGGTCGGGCAGGCCAGGTCGTTAACACACGGATAGATAAAGCACAGAGACAGGAGACAGATGCAGAATCTAGAGACTAGCCAAGTTCAGCAACAGAGTATCAGAATGACAAGGCACAAAATCAGAGATCAGAAGAATGGTCAGGAAAGCAGAAGGTCATAACAAATAATCAACAATTCCTAGACTAAGGTGTGAGTTCCTTGATCATCAACACCTAGGAAACTGGTCTAGATAATAACACAGATGATAACAGAATTTCCTAGACTAAGGTGTGAGTTCCTTGGTCATCAACACCTTGGAAACTAATCTAGAATAATAACACAAATGATAACAGAATTCCTAGACTAAGGTGTGAGCTCCTTAATCATCAACACCTAGGAAACTGGTCTAATGTAACACAGATACTGACAGGGTCTGAGTGCTACCACGTAGTGATCGCAACACCAGACACCAGAGGAATGACCAGCACCCAGTATATATACACCAGCGCTCTCCTGCGCCTCCCCTAACTGCTGGACCAATGAAACCTGAAAGAATTGTCAGCTGACCGGCCTGGTCAGCTGACACCCCTCTGGCTGTCATAAATGTTCTGCCTCTCCGCGTGCGCACGCGTCCTTCTGAACCTGTGTGGACTATCAGTCCCAGCCACACCAGACATGTGTTGTAATGCCTCTGCTGTTTTAGATACGGAATCCGCCGCACCGCTGTCTGAGCGTGCGGCGTTCTCTCCGCGTTCAGCAGTACAGACAGAAGTAGGCCTATGCGTGCAAACCGCCGCGTCGGACGCGGAATCCGCTGCCCTGTTCTCTGGGCATGCGGCGGTTTCTCCGCGTTCTGTCAGGCCAGTGAATGCAGGTCTCTGCGCGCGAGCTGCCCTGTTGAACGCGGAATCAGCCGCCTTACTCTGAGTACTTGCGACGGCTTTTCCGTGTTTTCTCACACTTTATTTGGCAAAACTAAGTAATAAAGGGGTAGATTTACTAAACTGTGGTAGGCAAAATAATGCGTGAAAAGTCCTACTGCATGATATGTAGAGTGTATTGCATTACATATAATGCATTGCATTCTTTGGGACTTGTCGTAAGGCTTCAGAAGCACTTGTGTGCTTAGTACGGACCTACTCTTCTTCAGTGGTACTTCGGGACATTAGCACTTCCAAAGGCTGAGGGCCGAAGATGTATTGAATCTGCTGGTCGAATAATTTAAGCAGGGGAACAGTGGTGAAACGAGAGGACCTCCACAAGGGCTCTCCATATGCCTGCACCATGGCAAACCCCCCACACTTTTACCCCTAAAGTCCCACCATACTCCCTGCATACACACACACAGACACACACACACACAAAATCACTGAGGCTTCAAGACAATCACCCTTGTTAATGCCACATTTTTGAAACCTTACCAATAAAATACCTACACTGTTCTTACCAATAAAGAAGATCTTCAAAATAAGTTTGATATTAATTTACCTACTTTTAATACTCTTTATTGCTTTGAAAAGTTATTTTCAGATGGAATGCTAAATTATCGTCTGGTATAAAACTCAGGAGAAAAAGCTGGATAAGGGACGGTATGCTAAAAGCCCTTCTGTGGCCCAAATCAATGACTAGGAGATAATCCTGGTTGAGTTAAGGGACATGAAAGCCAGCTCATCCTTTTCAGAACGAAAATGTAATAACAGGATAGGTTATACTGAAAATAAATATTAGGCTATATGACCCAATTGTTAGTTACATGTTTAAACTATTTACTGCAGTTGGTTATTTCTTGTATTTTCTTCTCTGAAAATTATAGAACACATACTGATATAATTTAATAGAAAACAAAGTGCCATTGTTATTCTTATTTGAAGTGTTTGCTTCAAAACTAATATGAGAAAAACATTCCGCTTCCTGAATTTAGAGGAGACAATAACAAGCTTGAAATAGCGGCTGTAATTATGGATCCAGTATCTATAGGGCTATAATCCTTTAAAAATAACTTTCAATACAGCCGAAAGCATTTGCTGTTTCCCAGGAGTCTTTGCAGCAGCGAGACTTTGGCCGTACAGAGGAAGCAACAATCTTTCTTTACTTAATTAAGGTTTTCTTTTGCAGTCTCCCCTTGCTCTTTTCGCACACTGCTTCTCAAATTAAGATAAGGGATTGATCTGAGTCGCTGGGACAATGAGTAGCGCTTAATTAGTTCATTACTCCATATATTTTTACCGTGGACTTGACTGATGTTTTATTAAGCTTCTGGTAATTGCATAGTATATTACTTTATTATAGAAACAACAATATAATGTCATGAATTAACTTTTTACCTTAAAGTTGCAGACTTCTTTTTTTCCAAGAGGCAGATGATTTATGTGAGGTCATTTATGTATCCATGTTTACAAATGAATATGAACGCTAAGGAGGCAAGGCTCAATTATCTTTTCTATCAACTGGAATTTTGGCTAAGCTAATTATAGGAGCATATTGTGCACACATTAGGATCAAGTTCTTAAAGGGAAACTCTTTGAAATATTCTGTAACTGAGAACTGAATAGGAATAGCTTTTAAAATAATTGTTTCTTTCAAACATATCAGCCGCACTCTTCGTAGTGAACTGGCAGACTCGCCTCTTCAATGAGTTTGGAGACAACAGATTATTTGCTGCAAGGACAAATAGATCTTAATGAAACACAAGAGGTTTTCTTTCATTTATGTTATGAGGCTGGAAACCCTGCATAACTTCCAGAGAGAGAAACAAGCAGGAGAGAAAACAGGAGCTCCTTATGGTGTAGTATATCAAATACAATGGAGGGGACTAAAACAAAGTTGGCATTTACAAACCCAGGTTGCAGAACAGCAACCTTGGTAAAAGGTTTGGGTGCGGTGAATCCGACCACTCCATGAAGATGGATGTACCCTGATTGGTGTGAACGTTCTTCAGAAAAACTTATAAGTATGGTCAACAAGGGGCTTAAAATGGCCTAAACTAATAGGAACCCTAGTAGGGGGTTGTAATGAAGATTGTGTGGGAAAGATGCACCCAAAAAAGATAAAATATTTAAAAAAAAAAATCAAAAGGTAACAGGTACTTAACTCAAGTGATGAAACATAGTTAGAGGACAACTGTAGTGAGAGGGATATGGAGGCTGCCATATTAATTTCTTTTTAAGCAATACTAGTTGCCTGGCTGTCCTGCTGATCCTCTGCCTCTAATGCTTTCAGCCATAGCCCCTGAACAAGCATGCAGCAGATCAGGTGTTTCTAACATTATTGTCAGATCTGAGAAGATTAGCTTAATGCTTGTTTGCAAGCAAATTGACCAGCAGGGCTGCCGGGCAACTGGTATTGTTTAAAAGGAAGAAAATATGGCAGCCTCCATATACTTCTCACTACATTTGTCCTTTAATGTATAAAATGGGTAATTTATTGTAAAAACAAAAGTCAAAGTGTTTCACAGGTATCAACCTGCTTCCTCCGGTCAGTGAACAGAGTCTTCATATAAGGATTGCTCAGTTGTGTTTGTTTACCTTAACCATTTATTTTCACTTGAAGTTCCTCTTACCTTTTAAACTGCTTTTAAATATTTGATATTTTGGGGGTGCCTCCTTCCCTCCAAAGCTGCATGATACACACCGTATTAACATTGGAAATGCTGATTTCAGCAGTCTTTCAATATATTTTATAAGCAAAGCAAATTATAATTGCATAGTTAGTTTGGTTGATTAGAAGAAACCCAATCAATCCAAGCTCAATCAGAAAATATGGTAACACAAGTCGGCACCCTTAGATATCCCGGTTCTTGTAAGGATTATTTGCAATAACTAATATAACCAGGTAGATACTTATTTTACTCTACCTGCAAGTCTCTTTTCTGGTCACAGCCCAGTAACGTTGTTCAGGCTACAATCTGCAGACACGGCCATGGATGTTGCAGTGTGCCACAGTAGCTAGCACTCTTGCTATGTAGGTTCTGTTCCAAGCCAATACACAATCTGTATGAAGTTTGTATGTTCTCAATCCATAATACATATACTGTATATTCCTGACTGGCTCAAACTTTGAGGACAAGTCCCAAGTGTTGCTCCTTTGCAGCAAAGTGCATAAGCTAGAGCTGGCACAATTTTTAAGGTTGGTACCTTAGGTGCAATAATGCAATAAATACTGTGTTTCCCCAAAAATAAGACACTGTCTTTTATTAATTTTTGCTCTAAAAGATGTGCTAGGGCTTATTTTCAGAGGATGTCTTATTTTTTGGCAAACACTGGTAGCTTTCCTATACAAAATGTACATACTGTATGCCATGTGCAACATACACAGAGCTTGTGGTTTGCAGATATTGGCTCTCAATTACAAGAAATTAATTCTGCTGGTCATGTAATTAAGAGTCTATTTCTTGCAGGCAGAGAACTGTCAGGCTCCCCCAGCATAGGATAAGCTATGTGAGTGTGTGTCCTGGGAAGAGATGAAAAGGTGAAGTGCTGCTGATGCTTATCACACAACAGATCAGGAGGGCTGGCTCCAACAAAAACACAAATTGCCTGACACATATATAGGACTGAATAGAACTCACATTATACTGCTGCTCTCCTGTATCCAGGCTTTGTATTAAGTGTGACTTGCTGGTGTCATGTGGGCTGCTGCTAGGGCTTAAATTTGGAGGATGTCTTACATTTCAAGCATTCTTGAAATTCCTGCTAGGTTTTATTCTCAGGGGATGTCTTACTTTAGGGGAAACACGGTAGTGCATTTTTTTTCCTTTTTTTTCCCTGTAAAATACATAGAAAATAAAATTATTACTGAAAACAAGTATTGCCCACAAAAAAGCCTAATTAGTGGCAAAAAAAACAAGATGTAGATCATTTAGGTGTGATAAGCAGTGATAAAGTTATGGCCAAATGAATGGTGGGAGTGCTGACAGAGGAAAATGGCTCCTGGCATCAAAATAGAAAAGACAGTAAAAAGGGTAAAATAGACTGCACCGCTGACACTATCCTCGGAGCATCGATCATACAGTATGTAATAACATGCGATCGGAAGTCATAAGAGGATGTCAGGGTTGTATTGCTACTGGTGGATGAAGAGGGGAAGCAGATTCAGCCTCCCTAAACAGGTAAATATAAAAATGCTCCCTGTGCCACTCTGCATGACCGCAGTAGGCAGAACAATGAGTGCAGCATCTTCAAATGAAATATTTCGTTTGAAGATGCTAACAGGTTAAGAAATGGTTGTCAGCCTGTCATGAGAAAGTGATAAACTGGAGGGGTTTGATTGGTCCATTTTGAAGTTGCATAAATTTGCATAAAAAAATTGCACAAAACCTGCACCTCAGAATTATTTGCATCTCATTGACCATCCCTATTTACCACCTCTTCGGCAAAGATGTGTGACACTGACGGTAAGTGAAAGGAAGCCATTCAGGCATTGGTGTAGAGAAACTGCAGAGCTTTCATGTGACCAGGAAGAGGTTTATATAGTGTGCACCGACATATCTCCACATCAGACAATCATCTGCAGATCCAAAGAGCCATCCTGGTGGATCTGATCTGCAGATGATTGTCCATTAAACAAGGTGTGTATGAGATCTGCAGATATCATAGACTATGAATGCATTTTGCAGCAACGGATCTTTGGCAGGAGCTGCTCTTTTGCAGATACTGATCTGTTGCATGTGTACAGCATCTTTGTGTCAAGCATCTTGCAAAGTTTTTTATCTGATGGGGAGTGCAGCTCCATAGAATAGACTGTGTAGAGTATGGCTCTCATACTACATGGAATGGGGTAAGATTGGCCTGTGATCTTGCCTTTTCCAAAGACTTTTATCTCAAGTGTGTACGTAGCATTAGTCCCTGACTTTGTACAGACAGACTAGCGCAGGGAAGTCTGACAGGAGTACCATTTTCAGACAAAGAAATCATAGTGCTCCACACAGACACTATGCAAATGGTTTTATGTTGTAAAACACTTCTTTATATCCAGATATGATGTTCTTCAATGATAATCAGGAATCTCTAACTGTAAGAACTTTTAGTGGCCATCTAGTGCTAAACTAAACATTGATCCAGTGGTTTAGATACAGAGCAACAGTCCCTATTTTAAATTGTACACTGGGCTCCAGCACTATATAAAATCATTCCATGATATCTAGTCCCAAAAGCTGTGTTCCTAAGGTAGCCATGGTGTGAAAAGTGTAGGCATTATGAGTGGAACAATTTCTTAAAGATGAATGCTATATCTAAAATAAAAATATAATTACAATTATTAAAGAGAACCCAAGGTGACAAACCAGTGACATGATATCTGTACCTGATAGGTTGAAGTGCATGCGGCTAGACGTGCACTTCATCTAACCGTGTGCACTTCAGGCGCAGATATGTCACATAACTGGGGGGAACCTTCCCCTCAAACTACCGCTAATCTATCCTATTGAGCACTGGCTCTGTAGCTCCTGATGAGTCTTATTGGACGAAATGCGTTAGGCGGAGAAAGTGCTGTTTGACATCATACCCAGGAAGTCCTTCGGTGTTCTAGGAGCATGCCACACACATGGAGTGGCTGGTGATATGGGATTCTTAGCAGAAGGATGCCGCAGTCTTTACCATTCCATACCAGTGCCTAGGTGAACATCGGAAAGATATCGTGTGCAAACCTTTTATGGATGTGGAAGCATAAATGTGTCTTTTTAGCAGCGTGAGCTTTGCTATGATAATATGTTACGCTATGGTTTAGTATTGTTTTTATCCCTGAGTTGGATTAAAAGCCTGAGGAATTTTGATACTGTGAAAGTGGAGTCTGAGCCAGTTATGTCTGAAACTGGCACCTATACAAATGATAGATCCACCTGGTCTCTGAGGTGGCTTCTATCCGATGAGCCTCAGCAGTGTCACTGGTGGATAAAGGTGGCAAGTGCTGCTTTAAAATTAAACTAGTATCTCCATAAAACTTGTCAGCAGCAGGAGCACATGCACAGAGCCACCATTTCAAGGGCCACACATGTGCTCACTGAGGAATGAACTGGTCACTATGGTTGCACACGTCACTGCCAGTGCCAGTAACTGGGCAGCGGGTCACAGTGACACCGTATTCATGTGCTGTGCCAGCACCTGCGTTTGCCACTAGTAAATGCACTGTCTGCAGCCTATTTGTTGGGAGGTTCTTCCCATCAGCCCTTCCCCTGGTAGTGTGTAGAGGGCACCACACACTGAGATAGTGGGGCTTGAGGCAAAATGTAGTGGCAAGTTTCAGCAAAAGTTAAACCTTTATTATGAAACATTTGTGTCATGAGCACAAGGCACCTATGAAGTGTCCATAATAAATGTGGTCTTTTACTGTGCAAGTGTGCATAAGATACCATATTGACATTGGCGGGTGAAGTGGCCACCAATTATTTCTCTGTCCAGGGCCACCACGAGCCTATAGCAGCCCCTGTCAGCAGAGAGAAGCATGAAATGCTGTACAATTTCCTAGTAGATGGCTGCGCTGATTTTGGACTATGATAAAACATAATGCACCAACAGCAGATAACATGGCTCTACAAACCATAACTCACTTTAGAAAACTCACACTGGACCTCAAACAACTTGGATTCTGTGCCTCTCCGCTCTTCCTCCAGACACTGGGACAATCTATTTCTAAAAGGAATGCTACATTTATTCTCATCTGGAAAGTGGATTTTGAACCACTGAGCAACAGTCCAGTCCATTTTTCCTTGGCTCAGATAAGATGCTTCTGATGTCGTCTCTGGTCTAGAAGTGGCTACTGGACAATCGTCACATCAGCAATCTTCCCCATAATTATTTGGCCTATTGAACCAGACTGACAGACCATTTAAAGACTTAGGATAACTTTGCAGGTGTTTTGGGTTAAGCAGCTGAGTGGAATGAGATACCATTAGTCTACAATGTTAAACTATTTCACAATATTCTAATTTTCTGAGATACAGATGCAGTGTATTATCAGCAAAATGAAAATATTTTTTTTTTTAGAAATGCATCACTCTTTGTGTGTTAACCATATTTAATAAAAAAGAAAATTCAAAATAAGAGGTTGTATATCACTCACAATATTCAATTACATATAGGTAGTTAAAGTAGACCTGCTCTCTTGCACCGGGCGGAAGGAAAACAGACAAATGCGCCCTGTATGTATTTTAGAGAGTTTAGCCTGTCAGATGATACAAAATTGTGCAGAATCATCAACTCTCAGGAAGATAGTGTCATATTGCAACAGGATCTGGATAGGATGGCTATATGGGCACATACATGGCAGATGAAATTCAATGTTGAAAATGTAAAGTCATGCATTTTAGTCGTACCAATGGTCTAGCACCATACAAAATAAATAGGATACAGTTGGGGACATCAAACTTGGAGAAGGACTTAGGAGTACTCATCGACAACAAGTTAAATAATCGTACTCAATGCCAAGCAGCTGCAGCTAAAGCTAACAAAATTTTGGGATGCATTAAAAGGGAAATAAAAACTCGAGATGCTAGCATAATATTGCCCGTTTAACTCTCTAGTAAGGCCACATCTGGAATATGGAATTCAGTTCTGGGCACCACATAACAAAAAAGATATTGCAGTTTTAGAGCAGGTGCAGAGACGAGCAACAAAATTGATACGTGGGATGGAAGGTCTCACTTACCAAGAAAGGTTAGATTTAGTCTAGAGAAAAGACGCCTTAGAGGAGATCTAATTAACATGTATAAATACATCAGAGGGCAATATAATAGCTTGGCGGGTGAGCTTTTTGTCCCTAGGCCTTCTCAAAAGACTAGAGGACATGATCTGCGTATGGAGGAAAAACGTTTTAGCCTTTTATTTAGGAAAGGGTTCTTTATAGTAAGAGTGATTAAGATGTGGAATGCATTGCTACAGGAAGTAGTTATGGCAAACTCTATACCTGCATTTAAAGGGGGCTTAGATGCTTTCCTTGCGTTGAAAGACATCCATGGCTACAATTACTAGGCAATGCCTAATGATGTTGATCCAGGGATTTTATCTGATTGCCATCTGGAGTCGGGAAGGAATTTTTCCCTTTTGGGGCTAATTGGACCATGCCTTGTAAGGGTTTTTTCGCCTTCCTCTGGATCAACAGGGATATGTGAGGGAGCAGGCTGGTGTTGTACTTTGTACTGGTTGAACTCGATGTATGTATGTCTTTTTTCAACCCAAATAACTATGTAACTATGTAACTATGTAATCCCCCCCTCATCTGTGACTAATCCCAACAGTAATTTGATCTCTCAGCTGTGTCAGATGGCTGCCTTGGCAGAGCAGCTAATTTTTAAACACAAGATGTTAACTCTGTGTGCTTCCATAAAAGCAGGAAGTAGACACCCTGCAGATTTATTGCAGGATTTGTATCAGCTGTTGTATCAACTGTTTTTCTCTAAAGGTTATTATGCTGTTGCTTATCTTTTAGAGCAGAGAGGACGTTCTGAGTTCAGGTCCACTCTAAAGGAAAAGAGGAAGGGAATGGGGATGAACAATAGGAGGGAGCGGAGGAAGGGATGAGGCAATTTGCTGCATTTCCTGGCTTGTAAGTTTGGACAGGAAAATGCATCACAGCATTTGACCTCATCCGCCGTGCAAGACACATATTGGTCCTTACCAAAATCCAAACCGCAACAGGACAAAGCCTTTGCCCAGCATCACAGTTTATTTTATTTCAACCAACACCTTTGAAAATGGTTAATAAACAACCAAGACTTTCATCAGTAGCACAGGAAACCAAACTGACTTCTTGATTTAAAAAAAAAAAAAAAAGATCTGATTAAATATAAATGTGCTGATAAAATAAAAATGAGTAGTTACAAGCTATGAACACATGTAGAGGCTGTCTAACATGCGTTGGATATTAAATATGTATAGAGAGTGAACAAGAGATTATTTGAGCGTCTGATTATTTAGTACAACAATCAGATCAGTGGCTGTATGAAAGACCTATATGTTGCTGGCAATTATGTTACATATGCATCCCATGTGCACATTCATTCCTAGACTTTAATATTGAAGGAAGTTATTTACATGGGTTTGATTGCATATTTATACTACCGTAAGTATATAGGTAGAAAAAACAACAACGTTTTGTAAAAAATAATACCTTTTAATGGCTAACTAATAGAGTTAAATGATGCAAGCTTTCTGGGATCTACCGTATTTTTCGGACTATAAGACGCTCCGGACTATAAGACGCACCCAGGTTTAGAGGGCAAAAACCAGGGGGAAAAAAAATTCTAAACCTGCTGCGTCCATATTCCAGGAGTGTCTTATAGACCTTCCCCCCAAGATGTCTCTAAGTTACACTGCCCAGCTACAATAAAACTTGCTGCTCCCACCAACTATACTACAGTACACTAAACTACACTTAACTAACCCCTGATGCCCCCCTCCAGCTACACTGCACTAAACTACACAAATGCCTTCTCCCTCCCCGCTACACTGCACTACTTTACTCTAACCACTGCCTCTCCCCACCTTAGCTACACTAACAACTACAAATACATTGAGGAAATTACCAGCAGCTTCTTCTTCATTAAGTAGCCAGGTCTGTTGTGGGTGTCCAGGCTGTAATTAACCACTTCCCGACCGCCGTATGTACAATTGGCGGCCGGGAAGTGCACCCCGCAAGGACCGCCGTATTGACAATTGGCGGCGGTCCTTGTAGGGGCATGGGCGGAGCGATCGCGTCATCAGTGACGCGATCCTCCGCCTCCGCCTGGCGCCGCTCACCCGCCGCAACATCCCGCCGGCCATACGGAAGCGCCGGCGGGATGTTAACCCCGCGATCGCCGCATACAAAGTGTATAATACACTTTGTAATGTTTACAAAGTGTATTATACAGGCTGCCTCCTGCCCTGGTGGTCCCAGTGTCCGAGGGACCACCAGGGCAGGCTGCAGCCACCCTAGTCTGCACCAAGCACACTGATTTTCCCCCCCCCCTGCCCCAGATCGCCCACAGCACCCATCAGACCCCCCCCTGCCCACCCCCCAGACCCCTGTTTGCACCCAATCACCCCCCTAATCACCCATCAATCACTCCCTGTCACTATCTGTCAACGCTATTTTTTTTTTTATCCCCCACCCTGCTCCCTGCCCCCTCCTGATCACCCCCCACCCCTCAGATTCTCCCCAGACCCCCCCCCCAGACCACCCCCCCTGTTTACTGTATGCATCTATCCCCCTGATCACCTGTCAATCACCTGTCAATCACCTGTCAATCACCTGTCAATCACCCATCAATCACCCGTCAATCACCCCCTGTCACTGCCACCCATCAGCCAGCCCCTAACCTGCCCCTTGCGGGCAATCTGATCACCCCCCCACACCAATAGATCGCCCGCAGATCCGACATCAGATCACCTCCCAAATCCATTGTTTACATCTATTCTTTCCTCTAAACACACACTAATTACCCATCAATCACCCATCAATCACCCCCTATCACCACCTGTCACTTTTACCTATCAGATCAGACCCTAATCTGCCCCTTGCGGGCACCCAATCACCCGCCCACACGCTCAGATTGCCCTCTGACCCCCCCTTATCAATTCACCAGTGCATTAATTACATCTGTTCTTCCCTGTAATAACCCACTGATCACCTGTCAATCACCTGCCAATCACCTATCACCCATCAATCACCCCCTGTCACTGCCACCCATCAATCAGCCCCTAACCTGCCCCTTGCGGGCAATCTGATCACCCACCCACACCATTAGATCGCCCGCAAACCCGCCGTCAGATTACCTCCCAAATGTATTGTTTACATCTGTTATCTTCTCTAAACACCCACTAATTACCCATCAATCACCCATCAATCACCCCCTATCACCACCTGTCACTGTTACCTATCAGATCAGACCCTAATCTGCCCCTTGCGGGCACCCAATCACCCGCCCACACGCTCAGATTGCCCTCAGACCCCCCCCTTATCAATTCGCCAGTGCATTAATTACATCTGTCCTTCCCTGTAATAACCCACTGACCACCTGTCAATCACCTGCCAATCACCTATCACCCATCAATCACCCCGTCACTGCCACCCAACAATCAGCCCCTAACCTGCCCCTTGCGGGCAATCTGATCACCCACCCACACCAATAGATCGCCCGCAGATCCGACATCAGATCACCACCCAAGCGCAGCGTTTACATCTATTCTCTCCTCTAAACACCCACTAATTACCCATCAATCACCCCCTATCACCACCTGTCACTGTTACCCATCAGATCAGACCCTAATCTGCCCCTTGCGGGCACCCAATCGCCCGCCTACACGCTCAGATTGCCCTCAGACCCCCCCTTATCAATTCGCCAGTGCAATATTTACATCTGTTCTCCCCTGTAATAACCCACTGATTACCTGTCAATCACCTATCAATCACCCATCAATCACCCCCTGTCACTGCCACCCATCAATCACCCCCTGTCACTTCCACCCATCAATCACCCGCTGTCACTGCCACCCATCAATCAGCCCCTAACCTGCCCCTTGCGGGCAAACTGCTCACCCACCCACACCAATAGATCGCCCGCAGATCCGACATCAGATCACCACCCAAGCGCAGTGTTTCCATCTATTCTCTACCCTAAACACCCACTAATTACCCATCAATCACCCCCTGTCACTGCTACCTATCAGATTAGACCCCTATCTGCCCCTAGGGCACTCAATCACCCGCCCACACCCTCAGAATGCCCTCAGACCCCAGCCCTGATCACCTCGCCAGTGCATTGCTTGCATCTATTCCCCCCTCTAATCACACCTTGAGACACCCATCAATCACCTCCTGTCACCCCCTAGCACACCTACCCATCAGATCAGGCCCCAATTTGCCCCGTGTGGGCTCCTGATCACTCGGCCAATCCCTCAGATCCCCCTCAGACCCCCTTCCGATCACCTCCCCAGTGCATTGATTGCATCTATTTTCCCCTCTAACCACCCCCTGAGACACCCATCAATCACCTCCTGTCACCCCCCTAGCACTCCTATCCATCAGATCAGGCCCAATACAACCTGTCATCTAAAAGGCCACCCTGCTTATGACCGGTTCCACAAAATTCGCCCCCTCATAGACCACCTGTCATCAAAATTTGCAGATGCTTATACCCCTGAACAGTCATTTTGAGACATTTGGTTTCCAGACTACTCACGGTTTTGGGCCTGTAAAATGCCAGGGCGGTATAGGAACCCCACAAGTGACCCTATTTTAGAAAAAAAGACACCCCAAGGTATTCTGTTAGGTGTATGACGAGTTCATAGAAGATTTTATTTTTGTCAAAAGTTAGCGGAAATTAATTTTTATTGGTTTTTTTTCACAAAGTGTCATTTTTCACTAACTTGTGACAAAAAATAAAATCTTCTATGAACTCGCCATACACCTAACGGAATACCTTGGGGTGTCTTCTTTCTAAAATGGGGTCACTTGTGGGGTTCCTATACTGCCCTGGCATTTTAGGGGCCCTAAACCGCGAGGAGTAGTCTAGAAAACAAATGCTTCAAAATGACCTGTGAATAGGACGTTGGGCCCCTTAGCGCACCTAGGCTGCAAAAAATTGTCACACATGTGGTACCGCTGTACTCAGGAAAAGTAGTATAATGTGTTTTGGGGTGTATTTTTACACATACCCATGCTGGATGGGAGAAATTTCTATGTAAATGGACAATTGTGTGTAAAAAAATCAAACAATTGTCATTTACAGAGATATTTCTCCCACTTAGCATGGGTATGTGTAAAAATACACCCCAAAACGCATTATACTACTTCTCCTGAGTACGGCGGTACCACATGTGTGACACTTTTTTACACCCTAAGTACGCTAAGGGGCCCAAAGTCCAATGAGTACCTTTAGGATTTCACAGGTCATTTTGCGACATTTGGTTTCAAGACTACTCCTCACGGTTTAGGGCCCCTAAAATGCCAGGGCAGTATAGGAACCCCACAAATGACCCCATTCTAGAAAGAAGACACCCAAAGGTATTCCGTACGGAGTATGGTGAGTTCATAGAAGATTTTATTTTTTGTCACAAGTTAGCGGAAAATGACACTTTGTGAAAAAAAACTATTAAAATCAATTTCCGCTAACTTGTGACAAAAAAATAAAAACTTCTATGAACTCACCATACTCCTAACGGAATACCTTGGGGTGTCTTCTTTCTAAAATGGGGTCATTAGTGGGGTTCCTATACTGCCCTGGCATTTTAGGGGCCCTAAACCGTGAGGAGTAGTCTTGAAACAAAAATGACCTGTGAAATCCTAAAGGTACTCATTGCACTTTGGGCCCCTTAGTGCAGTTAGGGTGCAAAAAAGTGCCACACATGTGGTATCGCCGTACTCGGGAGAAGTAGTATAATGTGTTTTGGGGTGTATTTTTACACATACCCATGCTGGGTGGGAGAAATACCTCTGTAAATGACAATCTTTTGATTTTTTTACACACAATTGTCCATTTACAGAGGTATTTCTCCCACCCAGCATGGGTATGTGTAAAAATACACCCCAAAACACATTGTACTACTTCTCCTGAGTACGGCGATACCACATGTGTGGCACTTTTTTGCACCCTAACTGCGCTAAAGGGCCCAAAGTCCAATGAGTACCTTTAGAATTTCACAGGTCATTTTGAGAAATTTCGTTCCAAGACTACTCCTCACGGTTTAGGGCCCCTAAAATGCCAGGGCAGTATAGGAACCCCACAAATGACCCCATTTTAGAAAGAAGACACCCCAAGGTATTCCGTTAGGAGTATGGTGAGTTCATAGAAGATTTTATTTTTTGTCAAAAGTTAGTGGAAAATGACACTTTGTGAAAAAACACAATTAAAATCAATTTCCGCTAACTTTTGACAAAAAAATAAAATCTTCTATGAACTCACTATACTCCTAACGGAATACCTTGGGGTGTCTTCTTTCTAAAATGGGGTCATTTGTGGGGTTCCTATACTGCCCTGGCATTTTAGGGGCCCTAAACCGTGAGGAGTAGTCTTGAAACGAAATTTCTCAAAATGACCTGTGAAATTCTAAAGGTACTCATTGGACTTTGGGCCCTTTAGCGCAGTTAGGGTGCAAAAAAGTGCCACACATGTGGTATCGCCGTACTCAGGAGAAGTAGTATAATGTGTTTTGTGGTGTATTTTTACACATACCCATGCTGAGTGGGAGAAAGATCTCTGTAAATGGACAATTGTGTGTAAAAAAAATTAACAAATTGTCATTTACAGAGATATTTCTCCCACCCAGCATGGGTATGTGTAAAAATACACCCCAAAACACATTATACTACTTCTCCTGAGTACGGCAATACCACATGTGTGGCACTTTTTTGCACCCTAACTGCGCTAAGGGGTCCAAAGTCCAATGAGCACCTTCAGGCTTTACAGGGGTGCTTACAATTTAGCACCCCCCAAAATGTCAGGACAGTAAACACACCCCACAAATGACCCCATTTTGGAAAGTAGACACTTCAAGGTATTCAGAGAGGAGCATGGTGAGTCCGTGGCAGATTTCATTTTTTTTTGTCGCAAGTTAGAAGAAATGGAAACTTTTTTTTTTTTTTTTTTTTTTTCACAAAGTGTCATTTTCCGCTTACTTGTGACAAAAAATAATATCTTCTATGAACTCACTATGCCTCTCAGTGAATACTTTGGGATGTCTTCTTTCCAAAATGGGGTCATTTGGGGGGTATTTATACTATCCTGGAATTCTAGCCCCTCTCGAAACATGACAGAGGGTCAGAAAAGTCAGAGATGCTTGAAAATGGGAAAATTCACTTTTTGCACCATAGTTTGTAAACGCTATAACTTTTACCCAAACCAATAAATATACACTGAATGGGTTTTTTTGTATCAAAAACATGTTTGTCCACATTTTTCGCGCTGCATGTATACAGAAATTTTACTTTATTTGAAAACTGTCAGCACAGAAAGTTAAAAAAATCATTTTTTTGCCAAAATTCATGTCTTTTTTGCTGAATATAATAAAAAGTAAAAATCGCAGGAGCAATCAAATAGCACTAAAAGAAAGCTTTATTAGTGACAAGAAAAGGAGCCAAAATTCATTTAGGTGGTAGGTTGTATGAGCGAGCAATAAACCGTGAAAGCTGCAGTGGTCTGAATGGAAAAAAAGTGGCCGGTCCTTAAGGGGTAGAAAGCCCTAGGTCCTCAAGTGGTTAATGCAAATGACATCCCCGCTGGGAGGCAGCAGCAGTAACGTGATGCAAAGTGTCTCTGATGTTCAAACAGCAGCCGCTTAATAAATGGATACTCGTCCTGGCTGGGATTAGTGTTGGGCGAACATCTAGATGTTCGGGTTCGGGCCGAACATGGCCGCGATGTTCGGGTGTTCGACCCGAACTCCGAACATAATGGAAGTCAATGGGGACCCGAACGTTTGTGCTTTGTAAAGCCTCCTTATATGCTACATACCCCAAATTTACAGGGTATGTGCACCTTGGGAGTGGGTACAAGAGGAAAAATTTTTTAGCAAAAAGAGCTTATAGTTTTTGAGAAAATCGATTTTAAAGTTTCAAAGGGAAAACTGTCTTTTAAATGCGGGAAATGTCTGTTTTCTTTGCACAGGTAACATGCTTTTTGTCGGCATGCAGTCATAAATGTAATACATATAAGAGGTTCCAGGAAAAGGGACCGGTAACGCTAACCCAGCAGCAGCACACGTGATGGAACAGGAGGAGGGTGGCGCAGGAGGAGAAGGCCACGCTTTGAGACACAACAACCCAGGCCTTGCATGAGGACAAGAAGCGTGCGGATAGCAATTTGCATTTTGTCGCCATGCAGTCATAAATGTAATACAGATGAGAGGTTCAATAAACAGGGACCGGAAACGCTAACCCATCACAGATGTTCATTGTTCATGTTACTTGGTTGGGGTCCGGGAGTGTTGCGTAGTCGTTTCCAATCCAGGATTGATTCATTTTAATTTGAGTCAGACGGTCTGCATTTTCTGTGGAGAGGCGGATACGCCGCCGATCTGTGACGATGCCTCCGGCAGCACTGAAACAGCGTTCCGACATAACGCTGGCTGCCGGGCAAGCCAGCACCTCTATTGCGTACATTGCCAGTTTGTGCCAGGTGTCTAGCTTCGATACCCAATAGTTGAAGGGTGCAGATGGATTGTTCAACACAGCTACGCCATCTGACATGTAGTCCTTGACCATCTTCTCCAGGCGATCGGTGTTGGAGGTGGATCTGCACGCTTGCTGTTCTGTGTGCTGCTGCATGGGTGTCAGAAAATTTTCCCACTCCAAGGACACTGCCGATACCATTCCCTTTTGGGCACTAGCTGCTGCTTGTGTTGTTTGCTCCTGGTGGGGTCCCTACATCTCTGCAAACCAGAGTTACAGGGGTCCAAAATTGGTAAAATCCCCCATAGGATTTCATTGCCTCCCTATTTCACTTTCCAAAATCTCACATCTTTTCAAAGGGCAATGGCTCAGCAGTACCAAATTTTCTAGCATTGTAGGGACCCTTAGGGGGAACATGACTGGTGAGTTTCGGGCCCCTAGGCCGAAGAGGTCATAGCCTAGGGTCACAAAAACCTGTTTATTTGGGCTATTTCAATGGTAGTGATGGTGGCGTACATAAATCTCAGCCATGGCCGTAAGCAACGTCTGAATCTCACGAAATGTCTCATGCAGGTAGAAGACATATTGTTAGACTTGGATTCCAAAGATGGGGTCCCTACATCTCTGCAAACCAGAGTTACAGGGGTCCAAAATTGGTAAAATCCCCCATAGGCTTTCATTGGGCCTCCTATTTACCGTTCCAAAATCTCACACCATTTCAAAGGGCAATGGCTCAGCAGTGGCAAAACTCACCAGTCATGATCCCCCTAAGGGTCCCTACAATGCTAGAAAATTTGGTACTGCTGAGCCATTGCCCTTTGAAAAGATGTGAGATTTTGGAAAGTGAAATAGGGAGGCAATGAAATCCTATGGGGGATTTTACCAATTTTGGACCCCTGTAACTCTGGTTTTCAGAGATGTAGGGACCCCATCTTTGGAATCCAAGTCTAACAATATGTCTTCTACCTGCATGAGACATTTCGTGAGATTCAGACGTTGCTAACGGCCATTGCTGCGATTTATGTACGCCACCATCACTACCATTGAAATAGCCCAAATAAACAGGTTTTTGTGACCCTAGGCTATGACCTCTTCGGCCTAGGGGCCCGAAACTCACCAGTCATGTTCCCCCTAAGGGTCCCTACAATGCTAGAAAATTTGGTACTGCTGAGCCATTGCCCTTTGAAAAGATGTGAGATTTTGGAAAGTGAAATAGGGAGGCAATGAAATCCTATGGGGGATTTTACCAATTTTGGACCCCTGTAACTCTGGTTTGCAGAGATGTAGGGACCCCATCTTTGGAATCCAAGTCTAACAATATGTCTTCTACCTGCATGAGACATTTCGTGAGATTCAGACTTTGCTAACGACCATTGCTGCGATTTATGTACGTCACCATCACTACCATTGAAATAGCCCAAATAAACAGGTTTTTGTGACCCTAGGCTATGACCTCTTTGGCCTAGGGGCCCGAAACTCACCAATCATGTTCCCCCTAAGGGTCCCTACAATGCTAGAAAATTTGCCACTGCTGAGTAATTGCCCTTTGAAAAGATGTGAGATTTTGGAACTGTAAATAGGAGGCCCAATGAAAGCCTATGGGGGATTTTACCAAATTTGGAGCCCTGTAACTCTGGTTTGCAGAGATGTAGGGAACCCATCTTTGGAGCCCAAGTCTAACAATATGTCTTCTACCTGCATGAGACATTTCGTGAGATTCAGACGTTGCTAACGGCCATTGCTGCGATTTATGTACGTCAGACTCGCCACCATTGAAATTGCCCAAATAAACAGGTTTTGTGACCCTAGGCTATGACCTCTTCGGCCTAGGAGTGCATTGAACGCGACCCACGCATTGTGCGCATTCTGGACAACACCAATTACTGGGTTTATACCCTTCTGGATCCACGGTACAAACACAATGTTCCAAAACTGCTTGAAGAAAGAGCCAGACAGGTCAAAATGGAAGAATACCAGCAGGCCCTTGTGGAGACTTTAGAGAGGAGATTGACATCCTCCCCCTCCTCTAGCCAGTTGTACGCCAACAGACTGACTTCCGCAAACCCAGGACGACCAGGAGGGCAGCAAACAACACAAGCCGCAGCTAGTGCCCAAAAGGGAATGGTATCGGCAGTGTCCTTGGAGTGGGAAAATTTTCTGACACCCATGCAGCAGCACACAGAACAGCAAGCGTGCAGATCCACCTCCAACACCGATCGCCTGGAGAAGATGGTCAAGGACTACATGTCAGATGGCGTAGCTGTGTTGAACAATCCATCTGCACCCTTCAACTATTGGGTATCGAAGCTAGACACCTGGCACAAACTGGCAATGTACGCAATAGAGGTGCTGGCTTGCCCGGCAGCCAGCGTTATGTCGGAACGCTGTTTCAGTGCTGCCGGAGGCATCGTCACAGATCGGCGGCATATCCGCCTCTCCACAGAAAATGCAGACCGTCTGACTCAAATTAAAATGAATCAATCCTGGATTGGAAACGACTACGCAACACTCCCGGACCCCAACCAAGTAACATGAACAATGAACATCTGTGATGGGTTAGCGTTTCCGGTCCCTGTTTATTGAACCTCTCATCTGTATTACATTTATGACTGCATGGCGACAAAATGCAAATTGCTATTCGCACGCTTCTTGTCCTCATGCAAGGCCTGGGTTGTTGTGTCTCAAAGCGTGGCCTTCTCCTCCTGCGCCACCCTCCTCCTGTTCCATCACGTGTGCTGCTGCTGGGTTAGCGTTACCGGTCCCTTTTCCTGGAACCTCTTATATGTATTACATGTATGACTGCATGCCGACAAAAAGCATGTTACCTGTGCAAAGAAAACAGACATTTCCCGCATTTAAAAGACAGTTTTCCCTTTGAAACTTTAAAATCGATTTTCTCAAAAACTATAAGCTCTTTTTGCTAATTTTTTTTCCTCTTGTACCCACTCCCAAGGTGCACATACCCTGTAAATTTGGGGTATGTAGCATATAAGGAGGCTTTACAAAGCACGAAAGTTCGGGTCCCCATTGACTTCCACTATGTTCGGAGTTCGGCCATGTTCGGCCCGAACCCGAACATCTAGATGTTCGCCCAACACTACACGTGACCCGTTCGGCCAATCACAGCGCTAGCCGAACGTTCGGGTAACGTTCGACCATGCGCTCTTAGTTCGGCCATATGGCCGAACAGTTTGGCCGAACACCATCAGGTGTTCGGCCGAACCCGAACATCACCCGAACAGGGTGATGTTCTGCAGAACCCGAACAGTGGCGAACACTGTTCGCCCAACACTAGCTGGGATCCTGTTTGCGGCGGGGAGGCAGCTGATTCAGCGTAATCCTATTTGTTTTCAAAACGGCATAACAGCAGCCGCTGTAATGACAGCGAATGCTGTTCCTGGATCCTCGCAGCGCAGAAGGGTGATCGCGCTGAGAAGTATGGTAATAAATCTTCAGCCGCTATAGCGGCAGAGTCCTCAGAGGCTTCCGTACTTCATTGTTTACTGGCGTCCTCTCATGATGACAACGGCGCACGTGCGCATGTGTGCCGGGGTCATCATGAGAGGACGCCAGTAAACAATGAAGTACGGAAGCCTCTGAGGACTCTGCCGCTATAGCGGCTGAAGATTTATTACCATACTTCTCAGCGCGATCACCCTTCTGCGCTGCGAGGATCCAGGAACAGCATTCGCTGTCATTACAGCGGCTGCTGTTATGCCGCTTTGAAAACAAATAGGATTACGCTGAATCAGCTGCCTCCCCGCCGCAAACAGGATCCCAGCCAGGACGAGTATCCATTTATTAAGCGGCTGCTGTTTGAACATCAGAGACAATTTGCATCACGTTACTGCTGCTGCCTCCTAGTGTTGGGCGAACAGTGTTCGCCACTGTTTGGGTTCTGCAGAACATCACCCTGTTCGGGTGATGTTCGAGTTCGGGTGATGTTCGAGGGCTTTGAAAACAAATAGGATTACGCTGAATCAGCTGCCTCCCCGCCGCAAACAGGATCCCAGCCAGGACGAGTATCCATTTATTAAGCGGCTGCTGTTTGAACATCAGAGACAATTTGCATCACGTTACTGCTGCTGCCTCCTAGTGTTGGGCGAACAGTGTTCGCCACTGTTCGGGTTCTGCAGAACATCACCCTGTTCGGGTGATGTTCGAGTTCGGCCGAACACCTGATGGTGTTCGGCCAAACCGTTCGGGTTCGCCCGAACTACTAACTGCCCGGCCGAACAGGGCCGAACAGGGCCCCTGTTCGGCCGAACAGGGCCCTGTTCGGCCGAATACCGCCCCCCTATGGGGTCGCAGGCATAAGGGGGGAGCATGCCCCGATTGCGGGGGGGGTCGGAAATTCCCCCCACCCCCTCCGCTAGCACTCCCCCCTCTGCCCGCTCCCCCATAAAAAAGTTGGCGTAAAGTTAAATATTACCGGTGGTGGCTGCTGCAGTGGCTGGCTGGCAGTGGTGTGAATGAGGAGGAGGAGTCCGAGTATGACGCGTTGAGGCCGGGCAGCGGGCGGTTCAGCGGTAGTACCCTTGTGGTACTTCCGCCCTTTCTCTGACCTCACGTCCTCTACGTGATGACGCATACGAGGGTACGCGTCACGCGTACCCTCGTATGCGTCATCACGTAGAGGACGTGAGGTCAGAGAAAGGGCGGAAGTACCACAAGGGTACTACCGCTGAACCGCCCGCTGCCCGGCCTCAACGCGTCATACTCGGACTCCTTCTCCTAGTCCTCACTCACACCACTGCCAGCCAGCCACTGCAGCAGCCACCACCAGTAATATTTAACTTTACGCCAACTTTTTTATGGGGAAGCGGGCAGGGGGGGAGCGCTAGCGGAGGGGGTGGGAGAATTTCCGACCCCCCCCCCCCCGCGATCGGGGCATGCTCCCCCTTATGCCTGCGACCCCATAGGGGGGCCATATTGCGGCATGTTCGGGTCCCCATTGACTTGCATTGAGTTCGGGGTTCGGGCCGAACATCTGGCCCATGTTCGGCCTGTTCGGCCCGAACCCGAACATCCAGGTGTTCGCCCATCACTACTGCCTCCCAGCGGGGATGTCATTTGCATTAATTACAGCACAGGATACAAGCGCCGGCTTAGTAAGCGAAGGCACATGCGGACTATAAGACGCACCCAGTTTTTCTCCCTACTTTTGGGGGAGAAAAAGTGCGTCTTATAGTCCGAAAAATACGGTAGTCCCCTTCTTCAGGCATATTTATTTGCACAGTATGCAAATTTATTTATAGCCAGGTTGGAGGAAAACTTCCTTTCAACTTGTGAAATTAAACCATGGGCTTACTTCAGATTTATAGACGATATCCTATTAATCTGGACAGCATCACAGGAAGAATTAATCAGATTCCACAAAAACTTCTCAGAGTTCCACAAGAACATCAAGTTAACGCTCTGCTTTTCAACCTCCCATGTCAGTTTCCTGGATCCCACAATCTATATACAAGATAGAATTTTACAAACATCCATATACCGTAAACCAACTGACCGGCATATTTACCTAAAATGGAAGCGTTTCCACCCGGAACACACCAAAAAATCTATTGTTTACAGCCAGGCTCTGAGGTATAACCGAATATGTTTTAATTCAGAGGACAGAGACAGACAACTTATGTCACTACGTAAAATATTCATAGATCAGGGATATCATCCACAAATCATTGACGATTAAATACACAGAGCAACTTTAAAATCTAGAGAGGAACTATTGAAGTACACCCCAAAGACTGAAAACAACAGAGTCCCAATAGTGGTCACCTACAATCCAAGATGAAAGATGCTGAGGAAGATATCGAAAGCCCTGCAACCAATACTCCACAAAGACAAACGCCTGAAAGAAGTTTTTCCTGATTTACCACTGCTTGCTTTCAGACAACCTCCCAATTTGAGACAAATGATTATCAGAAATGCATTATCTACATCAGACACTCCAGGCACATTACCCTGTAATAACACAAGGTGTGAGACCGGCCCTTATATCTTATGCACAAGCCAAATACAAATACCAAACTCACAGAAATATCATCAAATACAAGACCAATTTTCCTGCGAGTCATCCAATGTTGTATACATGATACGCAGCATGAAATGCCCCTCAAGAGGAATCTATATAGGAGAAACAGGACAAAAACTGCGCACAAGAATGAACCATCACTGCTTTAAAATCAATGAAGGTAAAATGGACACACCAGTGGGCCAACACTTTTGTGATCCAGGACACAGCATGCAAGATCTAAAAGTACTTGTTCTTAAGGGTAACTTCAAAAATGATCAATCAAGAAAAATTTCTGAGTACAAATGTATGAAAATGTTCAAGACATTAACAGAAGGTTTAAATTGTGGAACAGGATTCATGACACCGTATGTAACATGATTGATTTGGCTTCATGATCTTCAGAAACCTGCTGGATTTCATGTATGGTTGCACTAACTCACTGGCTCCAGCCTGCTGATCACCTGACACTTAACGGATAAACAGTAACCAGCACAACTGTCATCTTCGTGTTTACCATTTATCTGCATCAGTGTTTTACTTCAGCTGGTACTTATCCGTTAGCCGGGCGCATCCGGCAGGTGGCGCTGTTGATGTTAATTCCAATCATAATTACTTCACGTCAACCTGTGAATGTAAACCGCCGGATGCGCCCGGCTTAAACAGATCAAGCCGCCGGCTTGCTTCGTGTCTCGCTCTTCTCCCCCTCTTGCCCTCTCTCCTATAGAACACTGGGGAGGGGACATGCGTGTCCCCCCAGAGTCGTTCGTCGCAATGCCGCGACGAACGACTCTAGGGGGGACACGCATGTCCCCTCCCCAAGGCTCATACGAGAGAGGGCAAGAGGGGGAGGAGAGCGAGACACTCACGAAGCAAGCCGGCAGCTTGATCTGTTTAAGTCGGGCGCATCCGGCGGTTTACATTCACAGGTTGACGTAAAGTAATTATGATTGGAATTAACATCAACAGCGCCACCTGCCGGATGCGCCCGGCTAACGGATAAGTACCCTTCAGCTTACATCTGGAAATATGTCTGAAGAAGCGGACTAGATCCCAGAAAGCTTGCATCATTTAACTCTATTAGTTAGCCATTAAAAGGTATCATTTTTTACAAAACGTTGTTTTTTTTCTACCTATATAATTTGTTTGGCTAACCCGGTACAGAAACTTTTTTGCTACTACCGTAAGTATATAAACTGAAAAATAAAGTCAATGTAAAAAAAAATATCAGTGTTTTGTATGATCTACATCATGAGCATGTGGTAGTATTTTAAATACTATGGCAGATCTTGTTTAAACATACATCCTTTTGCCTTCCTGAATCCCTTTCTCTGTGAGTTACGATAAGGCATTGATCTAAGTTGTTAGGACAATGAATCCTTGTTAATTAGTTCATTAGATTTTAATTTGTTCTGAGCTGCCTGGATGCTCGATTAAACTCCAGTTAATTACAGAGTTTATTATTTTGTAAAGTTTACAAGAAGCATGGCAATGGAAGGAAGGGAGCTTTGAGAGAACATAGTCATGTGTTAACTACGGATCTTTTAACACCATTCCATGATGAGAAAACCTTTTTCAAACGTGTACATTAAAAGCAAGGACAGAATATTAGAATTAAGAGATAAGTTAGCCAACAAGCCGTAAACAATGCAATGTTTTAACTTATTAGATGTTCAATTTTATAAACCCATTGGACCAAACAGAAATCAAAGACTAGAAAAAACGTTCAAAATATTGACAAATACTCACTTGGTTAAGGCTTCCATTTTTATCGATTGGGGAAGGGTGAGAGTGGTGGGGCATTGGCAGCTTTGTACTTTCTACATTGAACAGTTTTGATTGATTCTCTAATAGATTTCTGTTTAAAGCTGATCAAAATCAAATGGTGCAAGTTGGTAAATGATTACCAACTTCAAATAAGTTACTGGTCAGGGTCAAATAGATAATTTACCCCCCTGCAGAGATGGGCACAGGGAAGCATTATAGAATAATGATCTCTCACCTAACCTTGTTACTGTGGTGATAGGGCTCCCCTCCATACAGTACCGCTGGCAGCCTCTATGTGCCGAATGGATTGGGTCACGGTTTGATTACATCATCAAGCTAGGACCCAATGTATTTGGCACATTGAAGCTAACAGCGGTACTGTATGGAGGGAAGCCTGGTCACCGTAGGAACAAGGTCAGGTGAGAGATCTTTACTTAGTAATCCACCATGCTGCCCGCTTGCAGCATGGGGAGGGGGAGGACATTACAGGGGATCAGGCGGAGAGTAGGAGGATCCTAACCCCAGGAAGGCATCCATGTTTAGTGTAGATAGGGGGAGGGGGATTGATGAGCCCAGGCACTGTGTTCATTTAATGGGGTAACATATTCACATCACGTACTGTAGCTTTCAGGAACCACTTGCAACAATATGAATATACTGTAGTTAGGAAAGGAAGTGGTTAAAGACATACATTATAGGCAATGTTAATATACAATGTCCAACTCAGTGTATGCCCATTTAATTTTACTTTAACCACTTGAGGACCCACCCTTTACCCCCTCTTAAGGACCAGCGCTGTTTTTTGTGATCTGTGCTGGGTGGGCTCTGCAGCCCCCAGCACAGATCAGGGTGTATCCTGAGCGATCAGATCGCCCCCCTTTTCTCCCCCCTATGGGGATGATGTGCAGGGGGTCTGATCGCTCCTGCTGGCTGTATTGTTGCGGGGGGGGGCACCTCAAAGCCCCCCTCCGCGGCGAAATTCCGCTTCTCCCTCTCCTACCTTGCCCCCTGGTGATCGGGGCTGCACAGGACGCTATCCGTCCTGTGCAGCCTGTGACAGGATGTCCCCTGTCACATGGCGGCGATCCCCGGCCGCTGATTGGCCGGGGATCGCCGATCTGCCTTACGGCGCGCCGTACAATGTAAACACAGGAGACATACGTCTCCTACGTTTACATTTAGTCTGCGAACCGCAATCAGCGGCTCGCAGGCTATTCACGGAGAATTGCTCCGTGATCTGACAGGAAACGGCCGCACGCGCGAGCGGACTTTCCTGATTAATTAGGGAGGCACCTGGCAACGCAGAACTGCGTCGCTGGTCCTCCAGCTACCACTTTGCCGCCGCACGGTATGAGTGTGCGGTCCGCAAGTGGTTAATACTTAGCTTATTAAACATATGGGAGAAAAAATCTATTCCAGACGAAAACCTTATGTCTCAGTGAAGGCTTTTAACTCCCTATGGGTAAAACATCCTAGAGAGGGTTAAGATTTACGATGGTTGACACCATTCAATCTCAAACACTAGTGAGATCCTTCAAATCTACACACTACACAATTCCTAAAAATACCAAAATGTAACCAGTATTCTATTATTAGAAGGCAACACTGAACTAGAGAATTCCCAAACTTCAAGCCACCATAAAACACTCTCTCACATATGGTATATATGAAATACATTATTATCCAGATTTCAAATGTTCTTCAGTACTTCATGCTGCCTTTAATAAAATAGCAGATCAAAAGGCAAGAACATTGCCATCCTACTAATATAATAAATGGGAAAGTTCGGATGTTTGGATGTTTGGATATTTGGATGTTTGGATGTTTGTTACTCGATCACGCAAAAATGGCTAAACGGATTTGAATGAAATTTGGCACACACATAGTACATTACCTGGAATAAAGTATAGGATACTTTTTATTCCCATAACCAAAAAGGGGGTGGAGACAAATACAAATTATACTGGGAAAATGTAAACTGCAGCCATTCTTACACTGTTAATGGTAGGGTTCTCAAACTTTGCACAGTTGGTTATTGGGTGACTGAGATTAATATTCAGAAAGGTGGGTGGAGTCTATAAAAGCCAATCAAAATTAACCTATTGATTTTCAAGGGGAATATTTACATTGCTGCCATTCTTGCACTGTTAATGGCACAAGCCTCAAACCTGGTACAGTTGATCATTGGGTGACTGGGGTTTACATTCATAAAACAGGGTGGAGCCACACACAGCCTATATTATTTGTTTAATTTTAATTCAGGTTATTGATGCCAAAGACCACAAAGCTCACAAACTTGGTCATTGAGTAGATTAATTGTGTGTTAGGGTTAGGAAAAGTGGGCGCAGCCAGCACCTGCAAAATACATAATCGGGCAATGCTGGGTCATCAGTAGGCGGAGACAAATGCAAATTTCACTGAAAGAATGTAAACTGCAGCAATTCTTACACTTTTAATGGTAGGCTTCTCAAACTTTGCACAATTGGTCACTGGGTGACTGGCATTAATATTCAGAGAAGTGGGTGGAGCCTACAAAAACCAATCAAAATTCACCTATTGATTTTCAAGAGGAATATGTAATTGCTACCATTCTTGCACTGTTAATGGCACAAGCCTTAAACCTGGTACAGTTGGTCATTGGGTGACTGGGGTTCAAATTCAGACAAAGGGGTGGAGCCACAAACAGCCAATCAGATTTGTTTAATCTCAATGCAAATTATTGATGCCAAAGACCACAAAGCTCACAAACTTGGTTATTGAGTAATTGTGTGTTAGGGTTAGAAATAGTAGGCGGAGCCAACTCCAGCCAAATACATACCTGGACAATGTTAAAAAATAAGTGGGTGGCGAAAAATACAAATTTCATTGCGCAAATGTAAACTGCAGCCATTCTTACACTGTTAATGGTAGAGTTCTTAAACTTTGCACAGTTGGTCACTGGGATTAATATTCAGAAAAGTGGGTGGAGCCTATAAAAGCCAATCAAAGCCAATCAAAATCCACCTATTGATTTTTAAGGGGAATATTTAATTGCTGCCATTCTTGCACTGTTAATCACCCTTGGCCATTGGGTGATTGGGGTTCAAATTCAGAAAAGGGGTGGAGCCACATCCAATCAGATACATTTTATTTCATTGCAAATTATTGATGCCAAAGACTGCAAAGCTCACATACTTGGTCATTAAGTAATTGTGTGTTAGGGTTAGGAAAAGTGGGCAGAGCCAACACTAGCCAAATACATACCCGGGCAACGCCGGGTGTCCAGCTAGTCATATATAAAGGCAGCAGAGTGCTATAGTATGTCAATCAACAGAATGATTATCCAGATAACCTGCCTCCAAATCTAGCCTTCATGAAGCAGTATATTTCTAGCAGGACCTGCTTCCCCGTGCACAGGAAACAGTCAATTCTGGATGATGAAGAGTTAAATCTACCTGAGTGTAAAGCAGACTGCCTGCTTTTGACAGTCCATCACCAATTCATAAGCAGATGGCATTTTAGAGGTGGTGGATTCAGCAGCAGCATCAAACATTTTCTTCATTGTGTAATACATTTAGATATTTGACATAGCATCAAAAAAAATCCAGACCCAAGTAAGAAAAATGCAAGATCAAATATAGTGCAGAATCATATCGATCTTGCTCGTGTGCCAGCTGCCTCACTCTCCTTTAATTTACACCCATCACTCATGGCAGGTTATTGTGGCTAATACATACCTTTCCAAATAGATTTTGTAGAAACGCCTCAATGAACAGGTTTTCTACCTACTGGAAAATTGCCTCATGTTATGTACTTGGGCTCCACGTCACTAAGATGACAGATTTCTTCTTAGCTGAGATGTTTGGAATTAGTAGTTTGAAGCACAATACAAATTAATAGTGTTTTCTTTTTTAAAATTATGACTTGATCAGGTCCCTCGTACATCTCTTGACTCCAGAGCAAAGATTACATGTTATGCATGTTTTACCACTTTAAAGGGGCCCTGTCATATTTTATGTATATTGAAATAAGTTACGTTTATTTTCAAATAACTGCACAGACATTTAACAAGGAGTCTGAGTCTGTACATGTAAAATGGGCCCCCAGTAAAAACAGCACCAGAGATAGCAGCAAGCAGAATATCTGTAATAATAGTGATATTCTACTAGTTAAAGTGAACCTCCGGACTAAATATCTACTCAGCAGAACTAAAAAGGCTTGGTTTTCTTTAACACTTTCACAGCATCAGAACTTTGTTTTTCTTACCAAAGCATCATTTTAGCTGCATTTTTAGCTAAGCTCCACCCATCAAAGAAAACTGCCCGGGCTTTTTTTTCCCTGATGCTGTGCAAAGCATGATGGGATTTCCTATGTTGTTATTCATGTTGCCTAGCAACTGGGAGGGGTAATCAGCACACAGGAGGGTTGGAACTGTGTCTCATGCTCCCTGTCACCTCCTTTCAACCAAAAAGATGGCGGCCCCCCATGAAAAATATGGCAGCCCACATGAAAACACAAACATTTGCCTGGTCTTTTAAAACAGGGTGGGTAAGAGATTATATTACCTATCTATTTTAATTAATATAACTAATGTAACTTAATGACAGTATGTTTGTTTAGGCTTAAATTCTTCTTTAATCCTGATAGTAAAAAGTTAGTAATCTTTACCAATATTTTACTACTGCCTAACCTAACCTCACCTAAACACTAGGTCTCCCTCTCAATGCCTAAGACCCCCCTGGTGGTGCCTAAAACTAAGGACAGGACACCCGTGCTAAACCTCCCTTGGTAGTGCCAAAACCTTCAAACACTTTTCACCCCCCACACGCATGCCTAACACGAAGGACTTAAGCAATCCCCCATGGCAGCCCCTAACCCTAAGACCACCTTCCCCAGTCCTCCATGCCGTCTAACACTATCCACCAATATCTCCGGTGCCACCATAGGCAGTATCCAAATCACTGCTAATAGCTATTGATATTGCCACCTATGTTGGGGCCATTTTTACCTGTTTTGGTCGTAGTATGTGCTTTCTATACAGTCTAACAACACTAGATAGTTTGCAATGTCCCATGGCCATGAGTGAAGGGTTTAACCACTTAAGGACCGCAGGATTTCTTACAGATCTGTGCTGCGTTGGCTCCTCAGCCCACAGCACAGATCAGCAGGCAGGCAAGCGATCAGACTTTCCCCCTTTTTTCCCCACTAGGGGGATGTCCTGCTGGGGGGTCTGATCACCGCCGGCTATTTGTCTGTAGCGGGGGCTCCTCAAAGCCCCCCTCCGCAGCGCTATCCTGCCCTCCTTCTCCTTCCCTCCCTCCTCTCCTTCCCATGGGCGGTACAGGACAGCGATCTGTCCTGTACCGCCTCAGATAGAGTTTAGCCTATCAGATGCCAGCAATCCCCGGCCAATCAGAGGCCGGTGATCGCCGATCTCCTTTCCGGCGCTGCTGTGGCAGCAGCGCCGTATAATGTAAACACCGTGGATTTCTTCCCCGCGTGTTTACACCCTCCGTGAACTGACATGGAACGGCCGCTCGAACGATTGGCTGTTTCCATGGTAACACCACTGCGACCTGCCGGTTGGTGTTAGACGTTGTTAAGTGGTTAAGCCTGCTGCACGTAACATAACTGGAATAAAAATGTGCTTTCTGAAGAATATAAAATTGGGTAATTCTTTTAACTATAATTGAGGACCCCATGCAGTCCAATAAGTGTAAGGTTTTCCTCCAGTGAGAATAAAGATATTCCCATAATCTGATGCGCATGCTGTGGATCTCTCTTCTACCTTTTTTTTGACAACTTTTTAGATGCTAATAGGCATGACGTTTAGATCATTCTGTAAAAATTAATCAAAATAATAAATTATCTCTTTTTTTCTTCATTACATTTTTATTGTAATGCAAACAGTAGCATAGCAATACAATATTTTACATGATCTAATATACAGGGAGATTCATGGCTTTAACATAATATATAAAGAAAATGCTATTCACAGTAAATAAGCACGTTCCGCTCTATGTAGTTGTGGATTCCAAGCAATCCAGTGGGGATATAGCTCAGAAATGTGAAGTCAATAGTATCCTATTTATTATTTAGCCCTATCTAACAGTAATGTCTCTTAAGGTGCGGAGTAGTGATAGTGATACCAGCAGTAGTTTAATAAATATATTTCTATTTTTTTATGTCTCTACATGTAGCCTTGTGAGTCACTGAGCTATAGTAGATTCATTATATCATGACCAGTCCAGTCCAGTCAAACTTAAGATCCATTCTTTAATAATGTCCATGTTCGTTTGTGTCTAGCACACATAGAGCTACAGGATCCTTCTTGTGTTTCCTGATGTGCCTTAGCATCTTTGTAGAGCTGGCATCTATTGTCTATTATGTGACAGGCTCTTTTGTTTTGCTTTGTAGAATGGTTGTGACAAATTGTTCCATCCCATAGACAAGGAATGTGGATGAGTCAAACAAGAGCTTGTCACTCAGAGGGCTGTGTGTAGGTGGTCTGCTTCTTATGTAGAAAACAGTTAACACTTTGAGGGTTGAAAGAAATTCATGGGGACTTATCAAGCTTGCATTTTTAAAGTACTGTAAATGGAACAAAAGCAATGATGATCAGTTCAATTTCCCCCATCTAAGTCTTTAAAAGAAGTGTATATTTTTGTCTTAGTTAAGGTTATATGTAAACACATTTATGTGCTAGCTGCTGTACTCAATATTATTTTGTCCTCAGTACAAACCTAGTTTGAGTGAATATTAATTTTCTTCAGTTTGACTTAGGACAGTAACTTTGTGCCTATTCAGATGAGCTTATGGGACAGGAGAAAGTCCCGGGTAAGCATAAAATCTTTAGTTATTTTGATCTCTGGTTCTCTTTAACTTTCTAATTAGTAAGCTGTGTGTCTAAACAATGCCTCAAAAAGAGTTAGAAAGCAACCAATGACAAATTAAGGGCTCAAAACCACTGGCAGCCTTTTTTTAACCACTTAATGACCACAGCGCTAACCCCCCCTAAAGACCAGGCCATTTTATGTTGTGCTGGGCTGTGAAGGCTTTTCAGCCTTCTGCACAGCCCAGCTTGGGAGCCCAGCGATCGGACTCACCTCCTTTTTTTTGTCCCTAAGGGGACATGCCGCCGGAGGGGTCTGATCGCTGCAGCAGTTTATTGTTTTTTTTTTCTTGTGCCTCTATGAGGCTCTCTCTCCCTCCCCATCCCTCCGGTGATTAAATTGGAACAGGACGGCGATCCGTCCTGTTTCGCCTCTCATAGGCATCAGCCTATGAGAGGACGGTGCTCCCCGGCCAATCAGAGGCCGGGGATCGCCGATCTCGTACAGCGCTGCGGCCCCCAGCAGCGCTGTACGCTTGTAAACATAGGGGATTTCTTTCCCCTTATGCTTACAAGCAGCCTGCTAGCTGCGATCGGCGGCTAGCAGGCTATTCACCGAACTCGGCTCCGTTAACGGGCAGGGAATGATCGCGCATGCGCACGGCCGTTCCCTGGGAAACTGCAGCCCCAGGACTTGACACCAATTGGCGTTAGGCGGTCCTGGGGCTGCTGCCGCGGTCACGCCCTTTGGCGTGAGGCAGTCGTGAAGTAGTTAGGCACTAGTGATTTGAAAAGCTCTTGTTAATGCAATGCTATGGGGGATTTTTCTAAAAAATCACATCCCTCTAGTGGGATCACACCCATAGCATTACATTAGCAACAGCTTTTCAAATCACAAATGGCTCAGTAACGTATTGCTAGTGGGTCCCAGGCCTAATAACAATGTTGTCACTGGCTCTGAGAGAACAGAGAGCCTGGAGTGACTGAGTGAAAGTAGCCATACATACATACACACACACACACACACACACACACACACACACACACACATACACACACACACACACACGCATACACACACACACACACACACACACACACGCATACACACACACACACACACACATACACACACACACACACACACGCATACACACACACACACACACACACACACGCATACACACACACACGCATACACACACACACACACACACGCATACACACACACACACACACACACACACACACACGCATACACACACACACACACACACACACATACACACACACACACATTTTTGCCCAATTGTCCCAAATGATTAGTTTCTCTCTGATCAGAATCAACTACAATGCCAGACTACGCTCCAGAGAAATGAAGATTGCCAAGGACCCCTCACACCCTGGCCACCAGTTTTTCAATCCGCTCCCCTTGGGGCGGAGGTATTTGAGGTATAGGTCCATCTCCACAAAGACCATGAGACACAAAAACAGCTTCTTCCCCCTTAGCAGTAAACTCGCTGAACTCCATAAACTCTGCTCATGCTCTCCCCCCGTAGACTTTCTGCCTGTAACCAACCTAGTTATGGAGAATTGTGGTTTATGTATATATATATGTGTAGGTATATGTGTTGTATTGATGTCTATTATGTCCTATGTTCTGATGTCTCAGATGTTTCTATGTATATGCCCTGTATTCATGTGCCAAGCCCAATTCCGGGCACGACCCAGTCGTGCTTGGCAAAATAAAAGGTATTCTGATTCGGATTCTGAATTGATTCTTTCTATGCACTGCAGACGGATATGCAATAGATTCCAGCAGGAAATCTGTTGAAAAATCAGTTGAACTGCAGTATAGCGATTCAGGGCAATGCTATGGGATGCTGATCATCCACCACTCCTATCCCACTCGGATTATCCAAAATCGTTCATCCAGTCCTACCAATACTTTTTATTGAATTTACGGTACAGTCGATCAGAAATTGGGAAATCTGACGAGAATCGAACACGTAAATCATTGTGCATGTGGCCTGCTTAATCATTCCAAACTTCTTTCAGTGTGATGTGATGTTTTTATGTATTTAATTTGTACGATTTCATTTCCTCTTACTTGGTATAAGATTTAAGCTTTTTTTTTTTTTCTTTTTTTAATTTTAGCTCAATTTACCAGTTTTACTATCAAGCTTTGTAAGTAAGTTCTTACTTTACAATTGTGTTACAAAGAAAATATATCCACCTTTGTGACTTTGATTTTCTAACAGAGTGAAATTACTTGCTACAGCAATAAAGCAAGATGCTGATCTGTTTACAAAACACAATCTATCCAAAATACTTAAAAAAAATGTTTTTTTCCCCCTTAATGTACAGTTGGATGTTTCAAGTGAACATTTATTCATTTCACTAAACTCATGCATCCACTCACAAAACACCCCAAATCTGATGAATGGGTAATAATTGAACAAGTGCTAATCTGTGCTTTGTACTGTAAAAGCAGGACAAAATCTTCCTGGTCTAAGCAACAGGTATCTTGGGTCTAATGGGAAATAGTTTGACTGATGGGTCACAGCACCACCCTTACCTAGACCAATTAGCAACTTTTAGTAGTGCTAGTAATGACATGTGCATTAATCAGTCCCTGACCTGGAAAAGTAAACATAACATTGTAACGATTGTGGAACTTTCTCCGTGATCAGCGCACAATGCGTGCGCTGATACAGCGGAAATCCTCCACAAGCGTATATTTGCAGGCACCCAGCAAAAGGTGCTATGCACCCGTAGAGGGAAAATTCCTGTCGGCAGATGGCGCTGGGGAGTGCAGAGGAACCAATCCTCTGTACCTCCACAAATGCCAGACAGGAATTTGTACGAAGCGCAGAACGCAATCGCAAGAGAGGCGATTGCGAATGAGAACGAGCAAAGGGACAGGTTGTATGTGTGTGCGCCAACCTAGTCGCCACCCCACGACAGTGCACACACAACAGCCTGTCCCTTTGCTCATTCTCATTCACAATCGCCTCTCTTGCGATTGCGTTCTGCGCTTCGTACAAATTCCTGTCTGGCATTTGTGGAGATACAGAGGATTGGTTCCTCTGCACTCCCCAGCGCCATCTGCCGACAGGAATTTTCCCTCTACGGGTGCGTAGCACCTTTTGCTGGGTGCCTGCAAGTATACGCTTGTGGAGGATTTCCGCCGTATCAGCGCACGCATTGTGCGCTGATCACGGAGAAAGTTCCACAATCGTTACAGTATGAACAGCCAAGCATTGTGGGACACACATAGTACTTATAGTACACGCCTCCAATGAATGTGGCCAGGCAATTTGCATGACAACGTATGCAATTTCCTCAGCAAGCACAAGCTGCAAAACTGACAGAAGCTCTTCTTTCCAGAGTCCTGCAGCATGCAAATCTACACAATGGTCAAAAGGCTGGCTGCCTGCACAGGCAGCTGAGCAAATCATCACAGTACCCCCCCCCCTCCAGGGTCGAATTCCAGACGACCCTCAAAACTGCTATTAGCAACAGACTCAAACTGAAGACTCATGAAGGACGGGGCAGCCCGACAAGGTCCAATTCCAGAGTCAGTCCACCCGAAACCGACCTCATCGGAAACAGAAGCCACCAAAACATGCCCATCAGTACTACCAGTCTCAGTATAACACCCATCAGGACTGTGACCGCCAGAAAAGAAGCCATCGACACCCTCCAGACAATACCCACCACCTTCCAAGGAGCGTCCAAAAATACCAAACCTGCCACAATACCTGTTCGAAGTGTCCCTTACAACTCAAAAGCCACCGTTGATCTTATCCAGGGGACCAAGCAAAATTTCTCCCGGAATCTCCCAGAACCTTTTGAAGCTCCACAGAGATCCCAAGAGGGCAGAACAATCACCAGGCTCACATGGAGAATTACCAAGAACCCCCATGGAATCAATGACAAAACCTGAGACTGGATCTCATCACCATGAGGGGAATGTACAGGTATATTTACTGGAACACACACTGACTCCCTAACTTCATTCTCACTGTACCCAGAATTCTGTGTGGCAGTCAAACTAGCTTGTAACTCCAAAACTGCAGAAAAACAGGTAAAAATAGCAGCAATACCTAGACGAGCCTCTAGGGGCAGGGTAGGAGATATTGTACAAGGCAATATTGACTCATCCAGAGTACAGGGTGGAGAGTCAGAACCTCCCTCAGAGCAAGAAAGGGGCTCACAAACGTCAGTGTGAAAGGAAAACATGTTTTTATGCATGGTACAGGGCAGGTTCAGAGAAAGCGTCTCTGAATAAGGCAAAGAGGGTTCAGCATCAGATTCGCAAAACCGAAGTGCTGTCTCACTCTTAGATTCGGCTAACAATGTCGAATCCGAGGAATCAGAACGCAAAACCTGCGAATCAAAATTCACTTTAGGTTGTGAAACTGACGCTTCTATAGCGCAAACCTCTGCGATCTGCGGAGCAGACTGCAAGGCATCTAGGACCGAAACACTGGAGCAACTGTCCCCAGGCAACGGGCCCTCACAGGTGAGAACAGGGTGAGACAGAGACTCATTTGCAGAAGAAATAGCGACATCAACAGGACAAACTTTATTAGGCATAATAATTTTACTTTTGACGCTGCATAGTCGAGAAATTTTCCCCATAGCAGGGTCACAGACGGAAGATCTCAAAGATCTGTTTCTAAATGACAACGGATCCCACACATCCTTGAGGAAACCGGCAGACTCATGCCGATCACAATCTGCAGGAACATCCGAGAAACAGGCATCAGATCGCACAGATTCAAACTGCACACTGTCAGGAGCGAATCCTTCAGGATTCGCACAGGAATCAACCACAGCGGCACACTCATTCATTTCAGATTGCACAAAGTCAAGACTCTCATGCTTTACCCCAGAAAGGCAGGAACAATCATCCGACAACGATGTCTCTTTATTGGAATCAATTGGTTGGTGTGTGTGCAACTCATCCAAAATTGTTTGCCATACATAGATCACCAGATCCACATCATCCTTGTCACATTCATCGGAATCAATCAGAAGGTACATTGAATCGAGACAAGCATTCAAGACATTTTCGCTTTTTGCGATGTAAAAATCGCAAAAGGCTTTCCAATCAAAATTGAATTCTTCCAGCAAGGCCCCAACATCCCAGGAAGCAAATGGGGGTTCAAACAGGCCAGTATCCAGATAATCTCCATAGGGTTGGAGTTCAGGAACAAGAACAGATTTTTTAACTGCTTTAATGTAGTGTGCGATCCTACCTATAGCAGGATCCACATAAGCTTTGGATTGGGGCAAAAAAGCCGGAGACGGAACAACATCATTACAAACATCAATAGGGAGTGTTTTATTCCGATGCTTGCGTTTTTTAGTTTTCTCTCTCTTTCGCCACTTTGCATGTCTGCTGTTTAAAACCTGAAGTGGCAACAGACACATTGAACTAATTGTCATACTGAAAAGTTTTGCATGGAAGGGAAAGATCAGCTGACTTATCAGCAGCTACACACTCAATCAGAGCAGGTGGTAAGCCAGGCAGTTTAAACCAGTGAGAGAATATCACTGCAAGCAACTGATACAGATTGCCATTCCAAGAATTGATTTTTAACAGATTATATGCCCAGGTGAACAAATCGTCTTTTAAGAGCACATAGGCAAACAGAAGAGCCGACGTGGACGGATCAGAAATCTGAAAGGTGGGATTCAGGCAAAACCTCACACATTCAGAAAGAAATTCCGCCTTGGTCTCTGAATTAAGCCTTTTAAAGCTCTTAAAGACACAGGACCCAAACTCGACAAAATCGTACAAATCGGAATTTCCGTCTACACTGGGGTTTTGGGTTGGGCTTTTCATACTGTAACAATTGTGGAACTTTCTCCGTGATCAGCGCACAACGCGTGCACTGACACGGCGGAAATCCTCCACAAGCGTATATTTGCAGGCACCCAGCAAAAAGTGCTACGCACCCGTAGAGGGAAAATTCCTGTCGGCAGATGGCGCTGGGGAGTACAGAGGAACCAATCCTCTTGTACCTCCACAAATGTCAGACAGGAATTGTACGAAGCGCAGAACGCAATCGCAAGAGAGGCAATTGCGAATGAGAACGAGCAAAGGGACAGGTTGTATGTGTGTGCGCCAATCCAGTCGCCACCCCGCGACCGCGCACACACAACAGCAGATATGAAATAGGAACGCGATCGCGAGAGGTGCGATCGCCAGATGTGACACAAGGCAGATCGGAATAGAATACGAGGGTAGCAAAGGCACAGCAAATAATACAATGAGAAGATGCGGAAAATAACAAACGCTAGCTAACCGCGAACACCGCACTCATTCGCAACACAGTGCATGCGGTTATGCGCGGTCTCCACGTGATAAGCACAAAAGAGACAAGCACGCCTAACTAACCATCGACAGACAAACATGAAACAGAGGACGCGAGCGCTTGCTTAACGGTTACCTCACCGAGCCTCCAGCAAGCGGTCGTAGCAGACAAGACAGACACACGAAAAACAGGGACAAGCGAGAGATAGGATCCACAGCACTAGCGAGAAGCGAGTGCGATCCAGGTACAGAGTAGCAGAACAGAAGGATCCCCAGCGCTAGCGAAAAGTGGCTAGCGCGATCCCAGAAGACAGAACAGAAGGATCCCCAGCGCTAGCGAAAAGTAGCTAGCGCGATCCCAGGAGACAGAACAGAAGAGATAGCTGGTAGCAACCCTTCCCTCCCCCCAGCCGGCCAATCATGCGATTGGCTGTCATAAGCTTATGCCTATGACAGCGATCACTCTCAAGTGCCCAAGTGGGGCAGCCGTGTCACACGGCTGTCCCCAGTACAGCGCTGCTGCAGATCGCATCACTGTACATGTAAATAGACGGTGATTGCCGCTCGGAGACTGAAGGTGGGAAGGAACTCCACCCCCCAAAAAAGGAGATGCGCGCGCAGTCTGCGCGCGATCTCCTGCAAACTGCAGCCCCAGGATTTGATGCCAATTGGCATTAGGCGGTCCAGGAGCTGCCACTGCGGCCACGCCCATGGGCTTTGAGCGGTATTTAGGTAGTTAAGGATGGATAATATAGGTACTGCCTGATGAAAATGTTCAAATACAAAAGTGCAAAAACTGCAGGATGATGTTAAACCTCTGAGAATTGACAAAGCTAAAAAAATATAAAACAAGGGTAAACAACTGCCTCATTTCTTGAATACACTCAATAGGGCCGGTTTTCACTTGGAATGCAAATCGCAATTGCGTTTTGACTCCTGTTCATCAGAAAAAGAATCACAACAAAATTGACACCAAAGCGCTGCATGCAGCCCATTTGCAATTTATGCAAATTGTAAACGCTGCAGTGATTTGAATGATCCTATAGGGATATATCAGCAGCAGTGGTTTGCTGCCAAGTGTGAACCAGCCCTAATATTTTCAGATCCTGGCATCAAATGACATTAATGGACAGGCAGATGGCATTGAACAAGCCTTTTAGCCACTGATTGCCGCCATCAAGTGTCTTTTGGTTGCAAAAGAAGGCAACTGAATGGGAGCATTAGTAACCACAAGCATGTAAGCAGTAGACCCGCAGTTTGGTTACTGCCCGGTAAAAACTCTGCACATGAAGAGATGCCGCAAATGCTGGACACTTCAGCCGGCTGAAAGCGCCCTCCACATAAACAGTAGTTAAGAGCGCTGCTGCTGCTCATGTGAAAGAATCCTCAAGCATGTTTAACCACTTCACAACTGAGGGGTTTTACCCCTGGAGCACCAGAGAAATTTTCACCTTTCAGCGCTACTTCCATTCATTCATCTAACTTTATCATTACTTATCTCAATGAAATGAACTATATCCTGTTTTTTCGCCACCAATTAGGCTTTCTTTAGGTGGGACATTATGCCAAGAATTATTTTATTCAAAATGTGTTTTAATGGGAAAATAGGAAAAAATGTGGGGAAAAAAATATTTTTCAGTTTTCGGCCATTATAGTTTTTTAAATAATGCATGCTACTGTAATTAAAATCCATGAAATTTATTTGCCCATTTGTCCCGGTTATTACACCGTTTAAATTATGTCCCTATCACGTTTGGCGCCAATATTTTATTTGGAAATAAAGGTGCATTTTTTTCAGTTTTGCATCCATCCCTAATTACAAGCCCATAGTTTATAAAGTAACAGTGTTATACCCTCTTGACATAAATATTTAAAGAGTTCAGTCCCTAAGGTAACTATGTATGTATTTTTTTATTGTAATTTTTTTTCTTTTTATTACAAAAAAAAAAAAATGGGGAGTGTGGGAGGTAATGAGTTAATTTATAATGTAAAACTATATATTTATATATGAAAAATGTTTTTGGGTGTAGTTTTACTATTTGGCCACAACATGACCACAGTAATTTTTTGTGCATGTGACCTTTATGCGTAGGAAGTACACTTACAGGAAGTGCAATGAGGCTGAGAAACTTTTTTTCACAATGATCGCGCTGCTTCTCATAGAAGCAGCCGATCATTGCTGGGGGGCTTAGATCAATGAATGGGAACGTTTTTTTCCCATTCATTGATCTCAGGGCAAGCGGGCGGCAGCATGCACAAGCACGAGCGAGCGGGAGCATGGACAGCGGCGATAGTATCTATGCTCCTGGTGGGGAAAGGATGTCAAAAGGAGTGTAGATACACGCTACTGCGGAGGTAAAGTGTTTACTATTATTATTATTGATTTATAAAGCGCCAACATATTCCGTGGTGCTGTACAAAGTAAGAAACAAACATGGGGTACATAATACAGACAATGGTGTACACTAATATACAAAATACATAATTAGTGACAAAATACAAAAAAATGATACAGCATACAACATACAAAATATAGAATTGGTAATGACAGTGATAAAAGTAACATGATGAATAAAATGTATAATGATTTCCAAGACACAAAAGGGGGAGAGAGCCCTGCTCTTGCGAGCTTACAATCTAAAGGGAACCCTGGTCCTTCAAACCTTTGACAGCTATCTATATTAATATTAAATATATATTTATCATCATAGAAATCGAAACTCCAATGGACTCAAATGTCACATTTTTCCAGTACAATTCCACTTTCAGTTAAGGTTAACATTGAATAGTTTTTGATTGTTGCTCTGAGAGTGTAAGCAAGGATTAAGAACAAAGTAGGGTATCTGTTAAGCCTCCAGGGGTACTGACATACAGAATAAGGGCCTATTTCCACTACACGCAGATAGGATGCAGAATGGGTGCAGAAAAACTGACTCCAATGAAAGCCTAAGGGGCTGTTTCCACTAACACGATTTTTCTGATGCAGATTTTCCCATAGGCATTCATTGGAGTGAGTTTTTCTGCATCCAATCTGCATCTAGTGGAAATAGGCCCTAAGGAGTACGCCAATACAAAGCTTCCCACGTTTACCTCCAAACCTCCATCACTGCCTGAGACCCTGTGGAAGTTTGCATCCTCATGAATGAGCAGCTCTGGCTTACTGCGCAGGTGCAGCCGTACTTGAGCATTTGCAGTATGGCGGTGCTTGTGCATGAGGAGGAGCTGGGCCAATAACATATCTGACAAGCTCTTGAAGAATATGTTTGGGGGTTCACTAAGCAACACTGGGGTCCAGAAAGACACTGAAAGCATCTGCAGGATCCAGAGACTTTGCTCTTCTTAAGCAAGTCTCTCCTTTTTCATTTTTCTATAAAAGGACATGGGGTAGGGGAAAAAACACAAAAAGAGCGCACTCAGAAAACTGATGATAAAAGGGAGACCAGCCGGTCGTAGACAGATCTCACCTGATGTGGTGGCTGATATGCCCTTATGGGTATTATCAGCTTGCAGGCTTTTGTCCCTCTCAGACCAGGGACCAGGTCAGAAGCAGGCTCTTTGTCCAAAGGGATCCTGTGGCTTGAAGCAGGATATCAGGAGCAGCTGTCTGGTTTGTAGCTATTGGTGTCCCAGCACTGGCTGTAACACCAGAGCTGCAGGCACCTGTGGGCTGTATGAGACTCAATCCCTTAGCAGGGAGAGTCTCCTTCCTGAAAAGTTAGAAATCTACACACTGCTCTGTTCAGATACACCACAGCAGTGGCTGGGTGGTGAGCAGTAGCACTGAAGTGGTTGAAAGAAAGCACAGGAGACCCGTGCTGGAAGTAACTGATTCTTTAATTAATGTAACAAATACAACTAGTTTCAGGAGGCCATTCCTCCTTTCTTCAGGCAAACCACTTCAGTGGTTCAGTGGTTTGCTGGTGGCTTAACCACTTAAAGGGAATGTCCAAGCAAAATAAAAAAATGAGTTTCACTTACCTGGGGCTTCTACCAGCCCCATGCAGCCATCCTGTGCCCTCGTAGTCACTCACTGCTGCTCCAGTCCCCCGCTGGAAGCTTGCCGACCTCGGAGGTTGGCGGGACGCATTGCGTACATTTTTACGCATTCCCGCTAGTGCAGCAACATTAACACATACATTTTTACGCGTTACGGGTTCAATGCGTAAAAATTTACGCACTGAACCAGTAACGCATAAAAATGTATGTGTTAATGTTGCTGCACTAGCGGGAATGCGTGACTACGAGGGCACAGGATGGCTGCATGGGGATGGTAGAAGCCCCAGGTAAGTGAAACTCATTTTTTTATTTTGCTTGAACCTTCCCTTTAATGCTATCTGGACAGATTGCGTGCACTCCCGGAGATGGGAACAGAGTTCCCATTCATTGATACAAGCCCTTGTATGAAAGACCGACACCGTCAACGAGACGGCTCCGTCTTTCACAAATCGCCTTCGGCCCCATCCACTCATTTGTTCCACTTTGCGGAGGAACTTTCCACATGCAGAAGTGAGCTGTGAGTGCATCTTGTGGCCAAATAGTAAAATTACATCTGGAAATAAAAATGTCCAGATAATGACTTTTTTACTTTTAAAATTAGCCCTTACCTCCCACTCTCCCCGATAGGTACACAATTTTTTTTGTAAAAAATCAAATAAAATAAAAAATATACAATAAAAAAAATTACATAAATAAATAGTTACCTTAGGGACTGAAATTGTTTTTTAATATGTATGTAGTAAAGTATATTACGGTTGTTTTTAAAATTATGGGCTTGTAATAATTGATGGACACAAAACTGAAAAAAATGCACCTTTATTTCCAAATAAAATATCGGCGCCATACATTTGGTATAGGGACATAACTTAAATGGTGTAATAACTGGGACAAATGTGAAACTAAAATACATGGGTTTTAATTATGGTAGCATATATTCTTTTAAAACTATAATGGTCGAAAACTGAGAGATAATTAATTGTTTCCATTTTTTTCTTAATCGTCCTGTTAAAATGGATTTATAATAAAATAATTCTTAGCAAAATGTACCACCAAAAGAAAGCCTAATTGGTGGTGGAAGAAACAAGCTATAGATCATTTAATTGTGATAAGTAGTGAAAGTTATTTTCAAATGAATGGGAGGTGAAAGTTGCTCGGCTGCATAAGGTGAAACAACACTGAATTAGAGTGGGGCCGAACCTCCGATTTTAGGTTCGCGAACCGGGTTCGCGAACTTCCGCGTAAGGTTCGGTTCGCGTAAAAGTTCGCGAACCGCAATAGACTTCAATGGGGATGCGAACTTTGAAAAAAAAAATTATGCTGGCCACAAAAGTGATGGAAAAGATGTTTCAAGGGGTCTAACACCTGGACCCCCAGGTGGAGGAGTGGGATACATGCCAAAAGTCCCCGGGAAAAATCTGGATTTGACGCAAAGCAGCGTTTTAAGGGCAAAAATCACATTGAATGCTAAATGACAGGCCTAAAGTGCTTTAAAACATCTTGCATGTGTATACATCAATCAGGTAGTGTAATTAAGGTACTGCTTCACACTGACACACCAAACTCACCGTGTAACGCACCGCAAACAGCTGTTTGTGTAGTGACGGCCGTGCTGGACTGGTGTGCACCATGGCGAGAGTGCAGTGGCGGGTTCACTGAACAGGAATACAGTGGCGAGTTCACTGAACAGAACAGGTATGCAGTGGCGGGTTCACTGAACAGTACAGGTATGCAGTGGCAGGTTCACTGAACAGGTATGCAGTGGTGGGTTCCCTGAACAGAACAGGTATACAGTGGCAGGCTCACTGAACAGAACAGGTATGCAGTGGTGGGTTCACTGAACAGAACAGGTATGCAGTGGTGGGTTCACAGAACAGGTATGCACTGGCAGGTTCACTGAACAGAACAGGTATACAGTGGCGGGTTCACTGAACACAACAGGTATGCAGTGGCGGGTTAACTGAACAGGTATACAGTGGCAGGTTCACTGAACAGAACAGGTATGCAGTGGCGGGTTCACTGAACAGAACAGGTATACAGTGGCGGGTTCACAGAACAGGTATGCAGTGGCAGGTTCACTGAACAGGTATACAGTGGCGGGTTCACTGAACACAACAGGTATGCAGTGGTGAGTTCACAGAACAGGTATGCAGTGGCAGGTTCACTGATCAGGTATGCAGTGGTGGGTTCACTGAACAGTCATGCAGTGGTGGGTTCACTGAACAGGTATGCAGTGGTGGGTTCACAGTACAGGTATGCAGTGGTGGGTTCACAGAACAGGTATGCAGTGGCGGGTTCACTGAACAGGTATGCAGTGGTGGGTTCACTGAACAGGTATGCAGTGGTGGGTTCACTGAACAGGTATGCAGTGGTGGGTTCACAGTACAGGTATGCAGTGGTGGGTTCACAGAACAGGTATGCAGTGGCAGGTTCACTGAACAGGTATGCAGGTATCCAGTGGGCTCACTGAACAGAACAGGTATGGTGGGCTCACTGAACAGAACAGGTATGCAGCCAGGAACAAGCTAAGCCTAACTAATCTTTCCCTATGAGAGACAGCCTGCAGCAGCTCGCCCTACTCTCACTAACGCAGGCACACGAGGGAGCGTAATGGCCGCCACTGCCTGCCTTTTATTAGGGGGGGAGTGGTTCCAGGGGCTAGTGTAGCCTAATTGGCTACACTGGGCCTGCTGACTGTGTTGTAGAGGGTCAAAGTTGACCCTCGTGGTGCATTATGGGGCGAACCGAACTTCCGCAAAAGTTCGCCTGCGGGACCCGAACGCGAACCACTGAAGTTCGCATGGAACCGTTCGCAGGCGAATCGTTCGTCCCAACTCTACACTGAATGCTGAAGTGATTAAAATGCAATTTATGACAAGTTGTGAAAATATCACCTAAGCAAAAACTCAAGAGAAAAAGTGAATTGTATATGGACCAATATACGATAAGTGTCTATTCATACCAATAGGAGTGAGGTTTTGGTTCTCTTTAGTTTTTATTTCTTGTTTGTGTGCTTGTTGATATTTTATTTTATCTTTAGAACTACACCGTTTGACCAAATTCAATTTCACTACTCCAGAAATCAGAAATATAAATAGGTAATATCCAGAAAGGTACTCTAGGCCTATAATAGCCTCAATTCCAAGTGATATTGGAATAGCCTCAATTCCAAGTGATATTATGTGATATTTACTCACAAGATAGCATATATGATTAATGATGGAGAGGCATAAGCAGACATCTTATACCAAGACAGTCCAGGTATATTATGTGAAACTTATTGTGATTGGTTGGTTTGAAGGGTACTGCACCTATCGCACAGACCAACCAGATGTGCTCATGCTCCCAGTCTCCCAGTTATGGTTAGAGCTTGACTGAATAAGCATTCTGTACTAGACATATTACAGTACATGGAATTCCATATGCTTAATATGACATGTGTATAAGTTAACTATTGTAGATGTCTATGATACATAAATCACTGTAATATGCACTTTGACAAATATGTACTGTATGTTCTGATATAGGCATAAACTGCCATGTATTTATATCGCTAGAAAAAAAAGTAGCCCTAAAGATATTCCACCTACTGTAAAGTAACTATCTTTTTTAAACCATCCATAAAGCCACATAATTTTGAATCTTAACCTATTTTGGTTCCCGGACGTAGAAACTACGTCCAGGAACCATGCACGCTCCCGCGGCCGTGCACGCGCGCTCCCGGCCCGCGGTTCGTTAGCCAGGCAATCAGTGAATCGGGCTATGGTGTCCGATCACTGATTCCTCTCCCCCGCTGAAAAAGCAACAGCTTCTCTTGGAAACTGCGCCTTTTCTGGCTGTTACCTCCCACATGCGTCGCTCTAAGCGTGTGATACGCTTAGAATGACGTCATGTAAACAAACTCATGGCCGCCATCTTGTGGCCAAAAAGTAATACTACAACTAAAAGTAAAAAAAATGAAGATCAACACACATTTACATTATAACACTACTGTTTACCTCCCACCCTCCCAAAACTACCCAAATAAAATGTTTAATATAAAAAAACAAAAAACATTACAATAAAAAAAAAAAACATGTAAATATTTACCTAAGGGTCTAAACTTTTTAAATATCAATGTAAAGATGAAATATTTCTATATTTTTTTTTATTTTAAACTTGTAAATAGTGATGGATGCAAAACGGAAGAAATGCACCTTTATTTGAAAATAAAATATTGTCGCCATACATTGTGATAGGGACATAATTTTAATGGTGTAATACCCGGGACATATGAGCAAAATACAATACGTGAGTTTTAATTATGGAGGCATGTATTATTTTAAAACTATAATGGCTGAAAACTGAGAAATAATCAATTTTTTCCGTTTTTTTCTTATTCTTCCTGTTAAAATGCTTTTACAGTAAAGTTGCTCTTAGCAAAATGTACCCCCCAAAGAAAGCCTAATTGGTGGCGGAAAAAACAAGATATAGATCAGTTCATTGTGATAAGTAGTGATAAAGTTATAGGCTAATGAATGTTAGGTGAACATTTCTCAAGTGAAAACGACGGAACGCGAATGGGTTAAAGTGGGATTAAACCCTGACAAAATAATCAATAAAAAGGTGTTTTCCTAATTTGTATTATCCATGCAGTTTCATATTTGCTTTTGTGCACAGGTAATATTTTTACAATTACAAATTCCCAAAGTACAGTTTATCTGCTCTGATAGCTGCCATTGCATTTTACTGCATAGCTGCTATATTTATATATTTTAAAATGTATCCAGTAATCACTTCTCAGTGCTCTCTGGCTCTACAATGTGTGCAGTTCAGTGTTAGTAAGCTGCTGGCTGGATACTAATTGTTGCAAACAAAGCAATGTAAACAAAAGATAATGGTATCACCTCTTCGGATGTGGCCAGCAACTTAAGGAACTTTCCACTGAAGATAGTTTTGCTAGGTTTTTTTGTGGTAGTAGATTTTATGCTGTAAATAATCTTTTAGATCAAAGAGAACATTTTCAGTTGTATACCACTTTAAATTAAAATGGCTTGGGAAAAAAAAATCAAATTCACAATTCCCCAAAAACTAGGAAATCTGTAGTATAATTATCAAAACCTTAAAAAAATAAATAAAAAAAAAAAAGAAATGTATGGGTTTGGATGGCTATAAAGAAATGCAAATTTATATGACGCACACAAATGATTTATTGTTTTTACCGCAGTTGCAAGTGACTACACATCTATTTTTTTCTAAGCCAATTTGCTTCTATTACTTCTGCTGAGATAATATCATTAAATATTAGTTTGTCCATGTGTATTTAATTGGACAGGGTAACCAGACGAGTGACTATGGTAGGTCAGACACATTTATTCAGATGACAAATAGTTCCATTTAGTGATTTGGACAGCTCATCACAGATAACATTTGTAGTATGATTGTCACTCTGGTAGAAGAGAATGCAAGATCGACCCTGTGTCATAACTTAACAAGTATAGACTGTCAACGGAAATCACATGCTGTCACCTGGAAAGACTTTGTATTATTGTCATGTGGCAAAACAGAACATTCGGTATTGTTTCTAGACCCTCTCACCGCGAGTGACTTGGTAATCAATTACAGGTCAAAACCAGGGATAGACTTTATTTTTATTGGCTCCCTGTCATTCACATCTTCAGTGAACAGTCACAATGCTAGAAACTTTAGAGCAAATAACTCTACTCTTTTTTACAACAGGTCATTTAGAGCACGACAGAACAAAGTTTAAATCACTGTGCTTCTATAGACCCTTGGCAAGCTGATATAATTCTGACTTTACCTTTTTTCTGTACACAGTAAAAAAAATCCCCAGCCGCACTGCAACATGAAGTCAGAAACTGAGTTTCTGGGAGCTTTATTCAATGTATAAAAGTGTGGTAAGAATCCTAGTCATTCCAAAAGGCCCCTCCTCCCCCCTTCCCCCACAACCACCCCCACTTGGTTTTGTTGTTTGCTTGTTTATTTTGTTGTTTGCCATTTGATAATATATAAGCTGATGCCCGATTACATTTTGTATCTCTCTCACTTTTAAGTAAACCTTCAATAAGAGAAATATAAGCAAGTAGCAAATATAAAAATTTAAATTATGAAATCTGTGAAGAGCTCTAACAACTGCTTTGTCTAGAAAATACTAGAGTGAACAGCCTTGTGCAAGGATGCAAAATCAACTTCCATAACTATTTCAGGAGTTAATGAGTGACCCTGATACAGATATGCTTGTTGTGCTCCCTGTAAAACAGAATGCTCTTTCTTTTGAAGAGGGGAGGATATGCAAATCATGCATAAACTGCAATACCAATTGGCTAATGATTTTCTTACACAGTCAGGTGCTATGGAGGAATGGTCCGACACTGGGAACATTTGTATCAACAGAAGACTGTCACACTGAGAGGTACTTTTAGACAACAAGACTATACTTGTAACGATTGCGGAATTATTTCCGTGGTCAGCGCACAAGATGCGCGCTGACACTGCGGAAATACTCCACAAGCGTGTAATTAGACAGAATCCAGCTTGGGTGCTATGCACCTGTAGAGGGCAATTCCCACCGGCAGATGGAGCTGTGGAGTGCAGATGAACACAGCCTCTGCATGGCCACAGATGTCAGATGGGAATTGTACCAGTTGAAGCAATGCAGGGCAAGATAGCCCTTAAAGAGAGAGAGCACAGAGACAGAATGTATGTGTGTCCACCAATCAAGTCGCCACCCAGCGACGGTGAACACACAACAACGGAACCGAAGTGGGAACGCAATTGCAAGAGTGGAGATTGCCAAAAGTGACACAAGACCGAATTAGACAGAGCACAAGTGTAGCAAGAAAGACAAAGTATATAACAATGATCAGAACATCAAGGAAAATAACAAACGCTAGCTAAACGCGAACACCGCACTAATTTGCAACAGCGAACGCGTTTAAGACACGATCACCGCGCGTTAGGCGCCCAGTGATAAGCGTGCCACCCTAACTAACCAAAGTAACAGAAACACGAAATAGAGAACGCGAACGCTTGCTAAACGGTTACCTCAACGAGCCTACAGCAATCGTTTGTACCAGACAAGACAGACAGAAGGAGCAGCCAGCAGCAACTGCAGCTCTGGCCTACACTCCCAGACAGAGCACAGAAGGACCCACCGCTACTGCTGCTAGAGCGGATGCGATCCAGACAGACAAACAGATGGGGCTACCAGTAGCAACCGCTGCTCTGGCTAGCACCCCTAAGACAGAGTACAGGCAGAACGATTTCCTGTCGATCGCCGCTGGTGACAAAACAATCGCAACAGATAGACAGAACAAGGCAAAACAGATAATACAACCTGACTGCGCTAGAAGGGATGCCTAGTGCAGTCCCAAGGACTTACTCTAAGATAATCTTAGCAAACAATAGCAGGGCTGATACTCCAGGAGAGTTAGCAGGAACAAACCATCATGATTAGCAAGGAATTCTGGGAAGAAATGGTTTTTATACTGCAAGCCATCAGAGGAAACAGCTAAGCAATTTGCATGACAAGTGTATGCAAATTCCTCACCAGCAGAGCAACTCTGAAACTTGCAAAGTGAAGACAGGTCTCTTTTCCAGAGACCTGTAGCATTCAGACCTAAAGAATGGTCAAACAGCTGTCTGCATATGCAGAAAGCAGAGCAGATCATTACAATACTGTGGGTGTGTGCAAATCAAATGACTGCACAATGACTGCTGACCATAGGGGTTGGAACTTGATCCCAAGGGAAAGAATTTGGTGTCTGGCTCTGTATAGATACATCATAAAGGGGCCCATACACCTAACGATTTTCCCGCCGATATACGGCCGATTCGATCACAGTGATCGAATCGGCTGTGAAATCGCCGCGCACACCGCTGACAGAATGATCGATTTCCATCCGAAATTGATCGTTCCCGTCGATCCGTCCGTGCGGAAGATTTCTCACGATCGCCGGCGGGTCGAGAGTGCGTCGATAGCGGCGTTCGAATGCCCGACGACCGACGCAATACAACAGGTATACATTACCTGTTCTGGCCGACGCAAGTCCCCGCTGTCACCGCTGTCTTCTTTCCGCGCTGGGCTCCGGACCGGCTGCTGCTACACAGAACTTCCTGTCCCGGCAGGAAGTTTAAAAAGTAGAGCGCCCTCTACTGTTTAAACTTCCCCTGGACAGGAAGTTCAGTAGCTGCAGGAACGGTCTGGAGCCCGGAGCGGAGAAGAAGACAGCTGGGACCAGGGGACTCACGCTTGCCGGATCAGGTAATGTATGCGGGGGGGGCGGTGGCAGCAGCGGCAGCAGCGGCAGCTCCAGAGACTGCGATCGGTTTCAGGCTGAAATCGATTCACAATCTGTTTGCAGTAAGATGGCCATACGATCCCTCTCTGATCAGATTCGATCAGAGAGGGATCTATCTGTTGGTCGAATCTGATGGCAGATCGACCAGTGTATGGCCACCTTTAGACTACAGCCAAGCAATCTATATTGTTGCTATTGAAGGAGGAGGAATAACAGTGCTTCCAATGTGCCATATCTTTAAACAATGTATTGGGACAGCTGTGCACTAGGGGTGGCAGAACAAGTTCGCCGGGGAACAGCCCCTGGTGAATAACGACTATTCACCATTCACATTTACCACAAATTTTCATTTTGTGAAACTCAGATTGCAAGATAGATAATGTTTTCATTCTGATATGAATTATGAACTACTTAATTCAAACTGGACATACACACACATCCAATTTGAGTCTCTAACACAATTAGAATGTACCAGTACAGTACATTATGTTAATAGTTCATGGTGGGAGTTTCTTGCTGGGGACTAGTAAGTGAAAAAATGTGTTCCCTGAGCCAATCAAAATGCCTGGGAATACATGAACATGACTCAAATCAGGAGCCATGTTCATTCATAAAAAAGAAAGTAAAAAAAAATGTTAAGAAATGACTGAACACAACAAGGTAACCTAGGATAGTGTGTAGTGCTTTTTGTGGCCAAAAAGTAAAATTAAAATCCATTTGTAATTTTTTTTCTTTTCGCATCATTTTGTGCTGAATTTAGAGGTTAATAGCAAAGCCCCTATACACGCTATTGCTACCAAAATTGCTACATACGTTAAGCAGAATAGTGGATACAAGGCACAAAAATAATTTTTCAAAAAGATCTTGTAGTTTTTGAGAAACTCTATTTAAATTTGTGGGTTTTATCTATAGTAGCATTATTTATTTTAAAACTTTAGGGGGTGGAATTGGAAAAATTGTGTATTTTTCATTTTTTTGTCCTTGTTTTTTCCCTATAAAATGCCTAGACATTACTGTAAACATGTATTGCCCACACAAAGCCTAAATTTGTGGTGAAAAAAAACAAGCTATAGATCATTTAGGTGATATAAGCAGTAATAAAGTTATGGCCAAATTAATGGAATAAGCACTGAAAATGGCTCTTGGCGGTAAAAGTAAAATAGCCTGTGGGGTGGAGTGGTTAAAGTTTTGTGTTTACTTTTTTTAACATTTTATTTCATAACTTTCCAAAGCATATAAACAAAACCCTGGCGCATCAAAGGTACGTGCGTCACACAACAGGTATGACATCTTGTTATAAAACAGACCATTTACCCTTACCCTCCCCAACCATTGTGTTTACTTTTCAGTTTTGTGGATGACATAGTACACATTTACATAGTGACATAATTATTGCATTTGTCAAAGCCTGCATTTGTTATTTAAGTATCAGGGATCTGCAATCTGACCATATTATGCTATTTTTTTTTGGCATCCATTGTCAAGATTTGTGGGATGAGACAAAGGTGATACCATTTAACACATTACCTATATATTATGTTCCCATCATCAATTGTTTCCTCAGAAGAAAGGTCAGAGGTGACACAGAGCTGCAATGGCATGCTCTTAACAGGTCACATATCCAGTGCATTCAGATACCGATTACAGAGAAGCTGCTAATTTGAATACATGGCACTAGGCAGCCATGAAGTACAAGACACAGTATCATGCAGTAGGACTTCAGAACAAAATGTTACAAAACAGGGAGCCAAAAAAAGGAAAACATTCACAGGAAATCGAGTTAAGCCTCATGAACGCAACACCCAAAACCTAGCAATGTACCGCTGAGATCTGGACTTTAAGAATCCTTTTTAAAGGGAGGGTCCACGGAGTTGGTTAAAAACATAAAAATACTAATCCACTTACCGGGGGCTTCCTCCAGCCTGTGGCAGGCAGGACGTGCTCTCGACACCGCTCCGGAGGCTCCCGGTCTTCTCCGGTGGCTCACCCGACCTGGCCAGGCCGGTTTCCTGGTCGGGCTTCTCCTTGCGCCCCAACGTGCATCTCACGCGGTCGCGCTGATGTCATCTGACGTCCTACGGACTGTACTGCGCAGGCACAGAACTACTGCGCCTGCACAGTACAGCCTGGAGGATGTCAGATGACGTCAGTGCAACCGCATGAGACGCACGTTGGAGTGCACAAGAGCCCGACCTGGAAGACCGGGAGTCTCCGGAGCGGGGTCGAGGGCACGTCCTGCCTGCCACGGGCTGGGGGAAGCCCCAGGTAAGTGGATTAGTATTTTTATTTTTTTAACTAACTCCGTGAATCCTCCCTTTAAAACAGCAATATTCTTCTTTAATTAGACTAGGGCTATTTTCTGCTGTATATTTGCCGGAGCTTTAACCTTCAGCGCCTTGCAACAAATCTGTGCAATATGAAATATCACATTCATGGGGTCTCTAGCACTCACTGATGTGCCTTAAGCTGAAAATCTCCACACAGCACTTTTATTGTACCGCAGAATATCAGAACACCGAGATACAGATGAAATCCTAAACAAACCTGCAGAAGGGAAGACTCATCGGTTTACAGCTGACAGGTTTTAACAAAGGCTTAACTTCCCAAAGAGACAGCACAGGACACAATTTATCTGCAGTAATGTTTATTATTTAACTTAGGAGGCCTAATCCTCTCCTTCCTGAAAAGATAGATCTGTGGCCAGAGATCAGGAAGCCAAATACATTTTCCTGAACAAAATTTTAAGAGATTGTTCACTGTTCTCAAGGTTATAGTCACCTTTTCAAGGCAAATCCTTTCTTAACTCACCGTATGAACTATTCTGTTTTAGAAGACAATTGGTCAGGAAATTGCAAGAGCTCAGTGTGTCGTCTTTTCTCATATTCACAAAAAAAAACTACTTGTTGTGGCTCCGTAAGGGGTTGCATCATATCAGACTTGGGAATGGCATTCTAACGTCAGTGCCAGGCAATTCAATTTTCATAGCCATTTGCATTCTTGGCATCGAGTCCTGCATATTCATAGTCTTGTGGATTTGAAGGGATTTCTATAGTAAATGAAACATTTGATGCTGGTAAACCTTTCTTACAGGCAGTGTTAGGCAAAGCCACCCTGGGTCCTAAATTCAGCAAAGCTCAAACAAGCAAATATTTCTTACTTATGGATTAGCTTCTAGAAATTGGTGGCAGCGGCTCCTAAAATGCCACGTTCTCTAGAAACTAGCGTTGGGCCCTGGGAGATATAGAATTACTTAACAAGCAATGGGAAAGGAATGCTGTTGTGTGATTTAGAGGCAATCACAAGAAAGTCATCCTTTTTAGAAAGAACACTTAAAATTCTACCAACATGGAAAGGCACAATACAGACTTAGGGCTGGTTCACACAACCAACTCTTTAAGCACCAGTGACTTGAAAAGCTCTTGCTAATTTAATGCTGTGGGTGACTTCTAAAAAAAATCTATATTAGCAAGAACTTTTAAAATGACTAGCCCGTAGAGAAGAGCCTGCCGTGTTAGTGAGTACCTTAATCACTTAAGTTCAACAGGCTTACACCCCCTAGTGACCAGGCTATTTTTTACAATTCAGCACACTGCAGCTTTAACAGTGTGCTGCATGACCATACAACTTAGCAGCTAAATGAATCTACCCTCCTTTTCTGCCCACCAACAGAGCTTTCTCTTGGTGGGATCTGATTGCTGCTGCAGGCTTTATTTTTTATTATGATTATTAATTTAATTGTTATTTTAAAATAAAAATGTCTATTTTTTCATTTTTTTCTCCCGCCGAGAACCAATCAGGGCAATCACCTCAAAGGCATCAGCCTATGAGAGGGATCGCTTGGTGAGCTGATCTAGGGGACAGCCAAGTGACAGGGCTGTCCCCAGTACAGGGCTGCACTAGATCGCAGCGCTGTACAATGAAAAAAAAACGTCAGTTTCTTTTCTTTACAGTCTGCCAGCAACGATCGCAGCTGGCAGACTGCTTACGGGGTGGAGCTCAATCACTCAAGCAGGGATGTCCCCACTAATCTCCGCTCCAAGGACTTGACGCCTATCGGCATTAAGCAGTCGGGAAGGAGTTAAAGAGAAACTATTAGCTATAAAATGCCCCCCCCCCCCCCAAAAAAAAAACCAAAACACATATGTAAGTAGATAAATACTTGCTCTACTTACATAACAGATGTATTATTGTGTCCACGTTTTGATTTCTGTGATTTTTGTATTGTAAATTAGAAGACTCCTGTTGCTGGCAGGGGCCATCTTGTGTCCTCCGTCTTTTCTACTGGCGGACTCGAAGCACCAGAGCTGCAGCCACTAGGACAGTCTCCTAATGAATAGGTGCTGGCTTACTGGACAGGAAGAGACAAGATTCAAACCATGGTCCCCTGTGTCAGAGACACAGCCTTCAACCAGTACACTATCCAGCCACTAGATAGGTTCATGGTCAAACAAGCTGTGTTGATAACATGAATAGGAGAATGTAACATTGGGGTATAGTAAGTGAACACTGGTAAACTGGTTATCATTTGAACAACAATTTTAGCTGTATTTACACAACTGATGTAGTGTGTGATGTGCACATAATGTAACCCTTTACAAGTTGTTATTGGCAGTGGAAAAAATAAGTTCCAAACTCAGTGCACAAGGAGGTTTTTTGTTTTGTTTTGTTTTTTAAAGTGTACCCGAGTGAAAGAAAAAAATACAAAGGATAAATACTTACCTCAGTAGAGGGAAGCCTCTGGATCTTCCTTCACACTAACAATCAGGCACTGGGACCCTAGAGTCTCGGCCGGGACTCGAGTGCTTGTTACACTAGAGTCCTGGCCGATGACTTTTTGTCTGGCGGTGTATAGCTGCTCTCACCAGGTACTGCTGTTACCTCCGGTTATTGAGCACTTCTGACTGTGATGTCACTCACTTCCTTCTCTTGGTCCTGTCTGGATGACTTCCGTACATTCCAGTCGCTTTCCTCCTCTGCTGCTTAGGAGAGTGCACTTCCTATGTGTTACACACGTTGTGAAAACTTGCAAATTGCTTTAGGGTGTTCAGGCTGTGCAAACACTGCACAGACAGCCCACTGGGGTTCAAATCAACATGTTTCGATGGACCCGGCCGTCTTCCTCAGGATCATTATCACCGGCCAGGACTCTAGTGTACCAAGCAACCACACTGAGCATCTCACGAGAGTGTAACTATCCCAAGAACACTTGTGCCTAAAATACTGGTATGTATAAAGATTTGTCAGTAGTGCGCCTGGTTTTGTCAGCAGCTCACCTAAAAAGGGTTACCCCAACGGCCCTACTAATTGATTGAAATATATAATAAATTTAGGCAGCGCTAATTGATAAGAGTATTTAATAATAGTAAATTCAGTTCATAAATAAACAATATAGTGTCTGTATAGGTAAAACGTTCATCAATACTTATCTAAAATAAGCATCATACACATCCACGCACCAATCATCCCCATACACCTACTGCAGTAGGAAAAAGTGGTGCGTGCACTAAAAAATATAAAAATGTAAAATGTAAAAATATAAAAAGAATTGTAGCAGCAGGCAGATATTCATATCATAATTAAATGGTAATTTGGTTGAATCAATAAAGAGTTAACTTCACTGGGTGGCGTGAATATGCTTGACAAATTCCACACAGGGTATTTCTGATGGAAATTTCCACATTGATAGCAGCAGTCCACAGGAAACAATGTATACGGCAAATGTCCGTTATAGTACAGTGATCTTCGTAAGTTAATACTCACAGCCCCTCAGGAGATTGGATTGATGGTATCAGGAGCCGCTCGATCCCGTGTGTCCCGGCCGGTGACTTACACAGGAGAGTCTAGATGCCACTGAAGATAGGTAGACAGCTATTTTCCTACTGCAGTAGGTGTATGGGGATGATTGGTGCGTGGATGTGTATGATGCTTATTTTAGATAAGTATTGATGAACGTTTTACCTATACAGACACTATATTGTTTATTTATGAACTGAATTTACTATTATTAAATACTCTTATCAATTAGCGCTGCCTAAATTTATTATATAAAATACTGGTATGGATTTTAATGCATCAGTGATTAATACCCATACTGTGAATTGACCATGCTCTTTTCTTGCTATCTAGTACCACACATGCTGGCTGGTTATTGAAGACTCCAGGGAATCCACAGACCATTTTAAGTGTATGTGTGCATTACCTTTTTTTAATCATATAGACTATTTAAAGCAAAAGATCTGAATTTTCATTATTCTCATTATTATTATTTTTTTTGCTTTTTAAAATGATTTGTAGTTGCAAAGGGGACACCTGGAGGTTTCACATAGTAGGAGTGAAGCGTATGAGGTGCGATAGGACCTATATTGGTACAGTATTGTATAAATGCTGTTTTATTGAATAAAATATCTACTTATTTTTTAATACAAGATATCGATCGCTCCTTACTTTCTATTTCAACTGTACCTTCAGCCAAAGCTTGACATTTTAGGTTTTTGGATATGCAAGGAAAGCATTAAAACATCTGTCAAGTTTATGTTGCTTTCTGTGTACCTTATTGAAAAGACTTTCTTTCTATTCTGTTGTTGTCACCCTGTAGCTGGTGCAAGTGAGTAGAATTTGTTCAAAAGGAATACAACAGTAGTATATGTTTTAACACTTTGCCGGTCTACTAAAAGAAAATGCCTACCAAACAAATAAATCAACTAAATACGCGATCTGTGTAGCTCTCCATGCTGTCCTCTCATACCTAGAAAAGCCCAACACCTATGTTAGGATGTTCTTCGTTGACTACAGCTCGGCATTTAACACCATCGTACCTATCCAGCTGTTAAACTATGCACTAGGTCTTGCTCCCTCTATATGTATCTGGTTATTGGACTCTCTTACAAATCTCCCACCAGCTGTCAGGTTAGGAAAACACACATCCTCCATGTGTTAAGCTATCTCCTCTGTACACTTTTTTAACCCATGACTGCCAACCCATCCATAATCAAACATAATTATTAAATTTGCAGATAATTTGGCTGTTGTTGGGCTTATCTCAGTCAACAAGGAAACATGATACAGGGAGGAAGTTATTGACCTAACTGCATGTTGTGACATCACATTAACAACCTGTTATTAAATACAAAAAAGACCAAAGAAGTTATTCTTGACTTTATTATGACCTAAAAGACCAATCACATACCAATAATGATCAATACAGAGGCTGTAGCGAGAGTTTCCAATTTTTGGGAGTCACCATCGCAGAGAACCTGTCCTGGGCTGACAATGCTTTAGCTGTAACTGGCAAAGCACAACAACGCCTCTACTTTTTGAAAAAGCTAAGGAGCGCTAACCTTCTACAGAAGCTGCTGGTTAATTTCTACAGATACACTATAGAAAGAGTATTGACCAACTGCATGACGGCCTGGTACAATAGCTGCACCAAGGCTAGTAGAGAAGCCCTGCAGCAAGTTGTAAAAACAGCAGACGTCATTATAAGCACTTAACTTAAGCTACATACACACGAGGCACGGATGTCTGCAGTTGCATGGAGACAAGCAACAGTTGAAAGTCTCAAGGCCCATACTCACGGGCGAGAAATGTGGCCTGTCGCCAGCACACGTGAGCGTGTGGGCGACAGGCCGGCGACAGCTTCTCGCCAGGTCCCTCCGCGTACACACGCGGAAGAGGGACCAGCGGCAAGGCGGAAGCTGTCGCTGACGTTCCTCCTCCCCCCGCCGGAAGCTCCATGTACCTACATGGAGGTTGCTGTCGCTAGTCCGCGTACTCACGCGGACTAGCGACAGTTGCGGCGGGGGGGCAGCGGCGACTGTCGCCATGCGATTGAAAGTTTCAATCGCCTGGCGACATGAGCGACGGGCGACAGTTCGGGGCGCGCGCGCGTGCGGCGGCCCATACTCACGGGCGACCTGTCGCCGCAACACCCGCGCGCGCCGCGTGTTGCGGCGACAAATGTCACTCGTGAGTATGGGCCATCAAGCAACGACAGTTGTATACAAGCGACGATTGTATACACGCGGCAACATCCTGTCTGCAACATAGCGGAAACTGTTGCTCAGCAACTTCTGTCGCAGGTTCAATGAACTGTCGGACTCACAAGAGTTGCTAGAGACTAGCATACACACGACCGTACCGACTTGAGACTAGCAACGGTTCCTGCAACGGCTGTTGCCAGTGATTGAACAAGTCAATAGCCTGGGGACAGCTCTGATTAGCAACAGTTGCTTGTGCGCGCCTCCTACACACGGGGGACCTGTCGCCTCAACATGCGCGCGCCATGTGTTTCCAGCAACAGTTGTAGCCCGTGTGTATGGGCCATAAGACTTGCTGTATGAGCAAGGCTAAAAACATTATTAAGGACCACAATCACCCTGGAATCGCCTTGTTTGAGCTCCTACCATAAGGTATACATTTTAGATCAATCCGCATGCACACAGACTAAAAAAAAAAGCTTTTTCTCATCTGCCCTAAACTTATTAAACTCCAAAACTTCTCTGAAATAATTAACATTGTGCACAAATTGTTTCAACATTTGAAAAACCTGGCAACTTGTATAATCCCTCTAATTCTATTTATATTTGTTAATACCACTATGTTCTTTATATGCACCTTGGAACTGTCATGAAAAGTAAATTTGTTGTGTTATACAATGACAACGTTTCTGAATCTTGAATCTGCATACATGTTACATAGTTACATAGTTATTTGGGTTGAAAAAAAGACACACGTCCATTGAGTTCAACCAGAAAACAAAGTATAACACCAGCCTGCTCCCTCATATATCCCTGTTGATCCAGAGGAAGGTGAAAAACCCTTACAAGTCATGGTCTAATTAGCCTCAAAAGGGAAAAAATTCCTTCCCTACTCCAGATGGCAATCAGATAAAATCCCTGGATCAACACTACTGGACATTACCTAGTAATTATAGCCATGGATGTCTGTCAATGCAAGGAAAGCATCTAAGCCCCCTTTAAATGCAGATATAGAATTTCCCATAACTACTTCCTGTGACAATGCATTCCACATCTTAATCACTCTTACTGTAATGAACCCTTTCCTAAATAAATGACTAAAAACGTTTTTCCTCCATGCGCAGATCATGTCCTCTAGTCCTTTGTGAAGGCCTAGGGACAAAAAGATCATCCACCAAGCTTTTATATTTCCTCTGATGTATTTATACATGTTAATTAGATCCCCTCTACGGTGTCTTTTCTCTAGACTAAATAAACCCAGTTTATCTAATCTGTCTTGGTAAGTGAGACCCTCCGTCCCACGTATCAATTTAGTTGCTCTTTAGTTGCAATGTATCTCATTTTGTAACCTGTCACCTTGGATACACCTCGGGTGCACCTTTATATAATTTGTGCGCAATAAAGAAGCTTCTTCTATAGACTACACCCTGACTGGCATTCCATTCACTATAACAATTCTTTAAGGTCGGGAATCCAGAGAGGAAACCAATTACCGTGAGCCTGCAGAATTCCTGCAAGGTAAAATCTACATTTCATGCAGCTTAAGTAATTGCCCATTTTGTCCTACTCTCAAAAAAGCCCTACAAAAGTAAGACCGAAATCAAAAAGGCCAATATCTTATATTTAAGAAATAGGTGTATGTAATTTTTTTATTTTTAATCTTAAAGCAGAAAAAAACCCAGCATTTCTTCTTTGCTCCAGTAGATTATTTACAGCATATTATATACAACCAGCATTTTTTTTTACTAGAACAGCATTCAAAGTGTTAAATACAGGCCTTAGAAGCTCCCCTGCAGGGAAAGCTGGAGGAATCCGAACTAGAGATAATGTTATCTTGTGTTTAATTGTATGAAGTGAGAAATATAAACAAACCCTTCTCTGACTTTGCAGGCTCTGCTGAAGACAGTGAGACAATCAGAAAGCATCAGAAAGCATTTCTCCTTACGCTAGAAGATTAACCACTTCACCACTGAGGGGTTTTATCCCTTGAACACCAGAGCAATTTTCACCTTTCAGCGCTCCTTCCATTCATTTGTCTATAACTTTATTATTACTTATCGCAATGAAATTAACTATATCTTGTTTTTTTCGTCACCAATTAGGCTTTCTTTAGGTGAAACATTATGCCAAGAATTATTTTATTCTAAATGTGTTTTAATGGGAAAATAGGAAAAAATGTGGGAAAAAAATGATTATTTTTCAGTTTTCGGCCATTATAGTTTTTAAATAATGCATGCTACTGTAATTAAAACCCATGAAATGTATTTGCCCATTTGTCCCGGTTATAAAACCGTTTGAATTATGTCCCTATCACAATGTTTGGTGCCAATATTTTATTTGGAAATAAAGGTGCATTTTTTTCAGTTTTGCATCCATCCCTAATTACAAGCCCGTAGTTTATAAAGTAACAGTGTTATACCCTCTTGACATAAATATTTAAAAAGTTCAGTTCCTAAGGTAACTATTTGTTTTTTTTAATTGCATTTTTTTTTTAATTACAAAAAAAGATAAATTGGGAAATATGGGAGGTAATGAGTTAATTTATGGTGTAAAACTAATGTATTTGTATATGTAAAATGCTTTAGGGTGTAGTTTTATTATTTGGCCACAAGATAGCCACAGTGAGTTGGTATTCATGCGACCTGTAAGCGTCCGAAAGGACGTTTACAGGAAGCAGTATGAGGCTGGGAAAATCACAATGATCGCGCTGTTTCTCATAGAAGCAGCAGATCATTGCGGGGGCTTAGATCAACGAATGGGAATGGATTTTCCCGTTCATTGATCTCCGGGCGAGCGGGGGCGGAGGCGTGCACGAGCAGCGGGAGCACGCGCACGAGTGGCGGGAGCGCGGACAGCGGCGGGAGGTACGGCTTTTTCTGTCCCTTGGTTTTTTAAGGGTGCAAAAAGGGACGGAGAAATCCGTACCGCGGGGAGTAAAGTGGTTAATAAAGCAGTTATAAATAAAATGCACAGTCAGCTTTGAGAGCAAAAAAGTGTACTTTGGGAACGTATAATTTCTAAATGAATAATAATACTTATGCACAAAAGCAAACGATAACCGTATGGCATATAAAAAGTAGGAAAACATGTTTTTATTGAATATTATGTCAGGGTTTTATACTGCTTTAAGTCAAAGTAATTTTAGACTGTTCGTCTGGCTGTTTGGATGGATTATTTACAAAACCGTACAACCTACAGGCTCTGTATTTTCTTTTTACACATTACACAGCGCAGAGAAACCCTAAAGCTTCTTTCACTGATCAAACAGAAATCTTCTAAAAAAAAATATTAATGCAGTATTTCATTTTCGAGAAACCCCCAATGAAATAAGCATGCAGGATTTTACCATTCCAAGAATACATTATTAATCAGAATAACATCAACTTTACTAATCAATTAATTTAGGTTTTCAATTTATCCATAATGTAATAGATCTAATCTGGTTTTAATAATGTACATAAAAGCGCTGGATTTGTATAATGTCATACAGCTAATCTTGTTTCAATAATGTGTGGTGTTACTCGCTGCCTTTTGACATTAACTTGCATGAAAAATATGATCAATACTAAGTAGGCTTTGTACGAAATCCATGCAAATTGAAAGAATATGGCACACAATTCATGCTTACATGTAGTGCATCAATATATGCTGATATCCGACAGGCTGAATACACATTTTTGTATTTTAACTTATGATTGTAGCTGACTATGAATGCAAGAATAATAACATGAGCTAGTGAGGGCTGCACTATAGAAATTCTGACAGAAGAAATTCATATTTTTAACTATCTTTATACAAGAGAAAACATTTTTTTTTCTATAGTAGAAAGCCACAGAATGAATAGGAAGCATGTGATCAGATCACAGAGCCGCTCGCTGCTGCTATCAGTTGTTCTGAAGGCTCCCCTTTATTGTTGTGTAGTCTTCTTGTTACATCCGTATGCCTGTCAATGCCTAAGACTTGGCAAACAGGTTGAGAGCTTAGTAAATCCCAGGTGTTGAGCTGTGTTAGGCTACATAAACAATGTTGTGTTGCAGTGGGACTTTGTAACATGGCTTGCGGCAGTGCAATGCTCCACCTGTGCCACTTTCACAATGTGGCGGGTGTGCTGCGGTATAATAGCGTGTGGCATGTTAATGCATGCAGTGTGCTACCGCAAAACACACAGCTTAACAGTGACAGGGAAGTATACTTTACATTGATTATGCCCTACAGTATGCTGACTGTATGCAACGCAACACACGGGTAATGCAGTGTACCGCCTCAGTTACAGGTAACGCAATGAGCACTATGAACATAGCTTTAAAGAAACACATTTCTGTAAGGGACCAGGTTATCAGTCATGGGAAAATCCAGGAAGATTCACCTACTTTAACCCACATTCAGAGTTTGTTATATACTGTCAGCATTCACCAGTATTTATAAAGCTACCTGAAAAAAGCTTTAGTGCATTAAGAATATGTGCAGCTGAAGGTATTAGAACCACTCCGTATGGGCAGCTGCAGACAGTGCAGACAGTGAATGCACCACCTGTCAACTGCTATGCGGCACTTGGAGCAGGGCGCACTTGGCATGGCAGTGCAGAGGTGCCAATCACACCTGAGCATGGCTGCAGCCACACATGAGGGGATTCTTTGCTGCTCAATAATCAAAACTTGTGTCAAATGCTAACACACGAGAGTACAAATCCTGCCATTCAGCTGAAACAAATTGCAGCCAGAAGGTGCTTCATGGACGGCAGAGCAGAGGCTGAACTGCACACGCTGACCGTCCATGTGAAGCCCTCAGGGGGTTCATTCACTAAACTTCTGTCATGAATTATCCCACCTTACTTGTTTTTCACCACAGCTATAAAGAGTCACAGTTCATGAGATTATACAGATATGGAGGGAAAAAAACTCACTTGGAAGATTTTATCTCCAATCAGATTCTTTGTTCCCTACGGAACTGCTGGTTTTAGTCTGCTGTGAAGTAGTTCTTCCTGGTAAACATCATGGGAGATGAGTGAGAACTTTTCACTTGAAAAAAAGAAAAAAAAAAGACAAAGACCCCAACCTCAAAGCTTTTTTTCACAGGACACCTGAAGTGAGAGGTATATGGTGACTGCCATATTTATTTCCTTTTAAGCAATACCAGTTAATGCCTGGCTATCTGGCTGATCCACTGCCTCTAATACTTTTAGCCATTGACCCTAAACAAGCATGAGGCAGATCAGGCGTTTCTGACATTTTTGTCAAATCTGGCGAGATTAGCTGCGTGCTGGTTTCTGGTGTGATTCAGACACTATGGCAGCCAAATAGATCAGTAGGATTGCCAGGGAACCGGTATTGTTGAAAGGGAAATAAATATGGCAGCCTCCATATACTTCTCACTTCAGGTTAGTGTTGGACCAGCAGGTGGCTCTGCCTTTTGTTGTTCCTGACCTCACATGCAGGTGGCTCATGGATCCACTTTTATTCCATCAGCAAAGGACACTGTCTTTCTGCCAATTGTTCAATCAGTTGGGAAGGTTTACTATGAAAATCGGAATACCACCAAAATCTTAGGCCAATCACTTGTGTCAAACTCTTGTGATTGGCCTAAAATTTCTGATTTCCACGGCAAACTTTTGCATTCTCCGATTGGTCACATACTTCTGACCTGGAAGTATTTGGCCAATCAGAGAATTCGGTAGCGTATCAAGAATGCCCACATAATAGCAGACATTCCAAAATATAGCAGATTCAGCAAAAACAACTCAGAATTGGAAAACTGCAGAATTGGGCACCAGCATTTGCGCAAATCGGAATTTCTACAGAATTGAAAATCGGCATTTCCCATCTTCCCTAGTGCATAGTTAGAGATCTGGCTTACATTCTATTCTCAAAGTTGAACAGATCAGCCAACCACTAGAGATGGCCCGAACCTCCGATTTTAGGTTCGCAAACCGGGTTTGCGAACTTCCGCAAAAGTTTGGTTCGCGCAAACTTCCGCGAACTGCAATAGACTTCAATGGGGAGGCGAACTTTGAAAACTAGAAACACTTATGCTGGCCAGAAAAGTGATGGAAAAGATGTTTCAAGGGGTTTAACGTCTGAATGTTTGCATGGATAAATGGGATAGACGCCAAAAGTCCCGGGGAAAAATCTGCATTTGACGCAAAGCATCGTTTTAAGGGCAGAAATCACATTGAATGCTTAATTGCCAGCCTAAAGTGCTTTAAAACATCTTGCATGTGTATACATCAATCAGGGAGTGTAATTAGAGTACTGCTTCACACTGACACACCAAACTCACTGTGTAATGCACCGCAAACAGCTGTTTGTGTAGTGACGGCCGTGCTGGACTGGTGCGCACCATGGCCAGAGTGCAGGTGATGGCGGCTTTCCAGCCCTTATGGTCGCCGGGCTGAGGTAGCTGAATGACAGAACAGCGACTGTCCAGCTGATCGAATTTGGTCTGTCCACAATGATGCAACAACCTTATTATCGGGGTGTGCCCCCGCCCCCCGACACACTCATTTAGCCGTAGGTCATTGCTTCATTGTGATACGCAAGTCCCTTCACTGCGGCAAGGTAATGATCACAAAGGAGAATTGGCACATGTACATGCTTTTTGTTTTTGTTTTGTTGTTGCAGCTGCAGTGCAGCCAGAAAAATTAGGCAGGCATGTACACGCACCAGAATAATTATTATAGCGGCCACTGCTAGCAGGGGCCTTAAAAATTCAGGAATCCACCTGGAGACCTGGACCCTGTTGGTGGTGGCGGAGAATGCAGTCAACCGGCCTGCGGGCAGAGATGCTGTGTGGGGACTGACTTAGTCTTCGGGCAGGCCTGACCGTGCTTTGCAGACCAGGCATCCGTGGTCAGATGGACCCTTGACCCAACACTGTGTGCCAGAGATGTCCCCACTTGCCTTTCAACATGACGGTACAGGTTAGGTATGGCCTTTCTTAAGAAAAAATTGCGGCCTGTTATCTTCCACTGCGGTGTGTGGCTTTGCTTTTGTGTGCTGCTTCTCCTCAGCTGGTCATCCCATTGCAGTTTGTGCTTTGTAATCATGTGCCTTCATAAGGTAGTTGTCCCTACGCGGGTCTTGGTCTTTCCACGGCTCAATTTTCGGTGGCAGAGAGCACAGATGGTATTGCTCTCATCTGAGGCAGACACACAAAAAAATTTCCACACCGCTGAGCCCTGGGGTGATGGTACTTTGGTGGTGGCGGCCGACTGAGTGTTAAGTGGGGTGTCAGAATCAGAGCAGGAGGAAGATATGTCACGCTTCCGTGCGGAAGCTAAAAAAGATGAGGTGTTCTGTGTTAAATAGTCAACTACGTCCTGACAATATTGGGGGTTGATGGCATGTGCCTTCTTCTGAACACTGTACTTTGGTCGAGGGCAGCACGAAATCACGACAGCACGACCTCGAACAGACCTGCCAGGTGGCCTGCCTCTGCCTTTTGATTTGTTCATATTGGGGGGGTATGAAGTGAAAGGTATGCATTGACTTGACTAATACAATGTGCAGTCACACAGGTGCAGTTAACAGGTATGCACGGATTGGTATATCACACTGCGTGCACTCACGTAGGTAGGTGGGTGCACTGTGAACAACAGGTAGGTATATGCAGTGATGGGTATGTATATGTACACCTGTCACACACACAGGTAGTCACTGAATGTGCTGGGTCTGGCAGTGGCACACACAGTAGGAATTACCAAAGCTGTCTATGCAACACAAGTGTCTGTGGGACACACACACAAAACCAAAAAAAAAAAACCCCCAACAACAAGAATAGCTCTCAAAAGAGCTGTTGAGGGGTGCTTTTTTAGCAAGAAGAATCAGCAAGGAGCAAGCTAAGAAGCCTACAAGAGCCTAACTAAGCTTTCCCTATAAGGTCTCTGCACAGCAGCTCTCCTGTAACGATCTGCTCAGCTGTCTGCATGGGCAGACAGCTGTTTGTCCATTCCTTAAGTCTGAGGGCTGCAGGTCTCTGGAAGAGAGACCTGTCTTTGTTTTGCAAGTTTCAGACCTGTTCTGCTGCTGAGGAATTTGCATACACTTGTCATGCAAATTGCCTAGCTGCCTCCTTTGAAGGTTGGCAGTATAAATACCATGTTCTCCCAGAATCCTTTGCTGGTCATCTTCATGGTTTGTTACTGATGAACTCTCCTAGAGTATCAGCCCTGTTTGTTTGTTAAAGTTGATCTTAGAGTAATTCCTGGGGACTGCACTAGGCAGCTCTTCTAGTGCAGTCTGGTTTATTATCTGTTTTGCCTAGTTCTGTCTCTGTGTCTCGATTGCCTTGTCGCCAGCGGCGGTCAACAGGGAATCGTTATGTCTGTCTGGGAGTGTAGGCCAGAGCTGCAGTTGCTACTGGCTGCTCCATCTGTCTGGATCGCACTCGCCCTAGTGGTAGTGGCAGTGCCTCCTTCTGTATTCTGCCTTAGGGGTGCTAGCCAGAGCAGGGGTTGCTACTGGTAGCCCCATCTGTTTGTCTGTCTGGATTGCATCCGCTCTAGCGGTAGCAGCGTTGGTTCCTTCTGATCTCTGTCTGGGAGTGTAGGCCAGAGCTGCGGTTGCTGCTGGCTGCTCCTTCTCTCTGTCTTGTCTGATACGAACGCTTGCTGTAGTCTCGGTGAGGTAACCGTTTAGCAAGTGTTCGCGTTCTCTATTTCGTGTGGTGAGTCATTGGTTAGTTAGGGTGGCGCGCTTATCACTGGGCGCCTAACACGCGGTGATCGTGCTTAAACATAGAGATGAGCGTAATGACGTAATTACGATTTCGCGAAATTTCGCGTAATTAGTGTAATTACGATTATGGCCGTAAGTACATAATCGTAATGAAGAAGGATTTCGCGAAATTTCGCGTAACCGTAATTTTCGCGTAATTTTCACATTACAGTGGGTATTACTAACTTAATGCATATGGCCATGCTCCCAAGCGGAAAAGTTGACGCATGGATCAATGTTAGGTAGCCGCCGACTTTAAGGGTTAATAGCAAAGCCCCCTTAAATGCTAAGAGCCTCAAATTTGGAGAATATATTAAGGAGATCAGGAGGAATAAGAGGAATTTTTTTTTTTTCAAAAAGACCTTATAGTTTTTGAGAAAATCGATGTTAAAGTTTCAAAGTAAAAATGTATACATTTAAAAACCCGCCGACTTTAACGGTTAATAGCAAAGCCTGCTTAAAGTTTAGGAACACCAAATTCCTAGGGTATATTAAGGGGATCAGTGGGAATAAGAGGAAAATTTTTTTTTTCAAAAAGACCTTATAGTTTTTGAGAAAATCGATTTTTAAGTTTCAAGGGCAAAAATGTCTTTTAAATGCGGAAAATGTCAGTTTTTTTTGCACAGGTAACAATAGTGTATTATTTTCATAGATTCCCCCAAGTGGGAAGAGTTTTACTTACTTCGTTCTGAGTGTGGGAAATATAAAAAAAAAACGACGTGGGGTCCCCCCTCCAAGACCTCTTTAACCCCTTGTCCCCCATGCAGGCTGGGATAGCCAGAATGCGGAGCACCGGCCGCGTGGGGCTCCGCACCCTGACTATACCAGCCCGCATGGTCCATGGATTGGGGGGTCTCGGAAGGGGAGGGGCAGCCAAGCTTTCCTCTCCCGAGCCCTTGTCCAATCCAAGGACAAGGGGCTCTTCTCCACCTCCGATGGGCGGTGGAGGTGGAGGCCGCGATTTCCTGGGGGGGGGGGTTCATGGTGGAATCTGGGAGTCCCCTTTAAAAAGAGGTCCCCCAGATGCCCACCACCCCTCCCAGGAGAAATGAGTATAGAGGTACTTGTACCCCTTACCCATTTCCTTTAAGAGTTAAAAGTAAATAAACACACAAACACTTAGAAAAAGTATTTTAATTGAACAAAAAACATAACCACGAAAAAAGTCCTTTAATATTCTTAATTAACCAATAATACGTTTTTTTTTATATTTCCCACACTCAGAACGAAGTAAGTAAAACTCTTCCCACTTGGGGGAATCTATGAAAATAATACACTATTGTTACCTGTGCAAAAAAAACTGACATTTTCCGCATTTAAAAGACATTTTTGCCCTTGAAACTTAAAAATCGATTTTCTCAAAAACTATAAGGTCTTTTTGAAAAAAAAATGTTTCCTCTTATTCCCACTGATCCCCTTAATATACCCTAGGAATTTGGTGTTCCTAAACTTTAAGCAGGCTTTGTTATTAACCGTTAAAGTCGGCGGGTTTTTAAATGTATACATTTTTACTTTGAAACTTTAACATCGATTTTCTCAAAAACTATAAGGTCTTTTTGAAAAAAAAATTTTTCCTCTTATTCCTCCTGATCTCCTTAATATATTCTCCAAATTTGAGGCTCTTAGCATTTAAGGGGGCTTTGCTATTAACCCTTAAAGTCGGCGGCTTTTTTATATTATACGGAGCGTTACGGTTTAACGCAAAATTACGGTAGCGTTTAATGCGAAATTACGGCATGAACGAAACGCAAAATTACGCGTTGAAAATTACGCTTACGGTATTTTCAATTACGATTTTAATGGCAATTACGCTACCGTAATTTCGCATCGTAATCGCAAATTTCGCATGCGTAATTATAGTAATGCGAAATTACGAAAATTTCGGCTCAACTCTACTTAAACACGTTCGCTGTTGCGAATGAGTGCGGTGTTCGCGTTTAGCTAGCGTTTGTTATTTTCCTTATCTTCTGATTGTTGTTTGCTGTGCCTTTGCTTTTCTCGTGCTCTGTTCTGTTCAGCCTTGTGTCACTTCTGGCAATCGCCTCCCTCCTGCGATTGCGTTCTCGCTTTGTTTCTGCGGATGTGTGTTCGCCGTTGATGGGTAGCAACTAGATTGGAGAACACACATTTAGTCTGTCTCTGTGCTCTCTCTCTTTGAGGGCTATCGTGCCCTACTTTGCCTTTATTCGTACAATTCCCACTGGCATCTGTGGCCGTGCAGAGACTGTGCTCGTCTGCACTCCACAGTTCCATCTGCCGGTGGGAATTGCCCTCTACTGGTGCATTGCATCCAAGCTGGGTTCTGTCTAATAATACGTTTGTGGAGGATTTCTGCTGTGTCAGCGTGCATTTTGTGCACTGACCACAGCAATAGAAAGCCGCAAACGTTACAGCTCCCTTCTCTAATTACTGCAGGCACACGAGTGAGTCCCTGCCTTTTATAAGGGGGGGGGGGGGGCTCCAGGAGGGAATGTAGCCTGATTGGCTACAATGTGCCTGCTGACTGTGATGTAGAGGGTCAAAGTTGACCCTAATGATGCACTATGGGGGCGAATCGAACTTCCGGAAAAGTTCCTGGTTCTCAGCGAACCACCGAAATTTGCCAGGAACCGTTCGCTGGTGAACAGTTTGGGCCATCTCTACCAACCACCAGATCAGTACGACACTGAAAGAAAGAGAAAAAAACGGGTCCGGTACAATTCACTTTTTCTCCTACATTTTCTTCAAAGTGATATTTCACATATTATCAATAAAATACCTTTTAAGCCACTGGCAAGCAAGAAAATACTCTGAAATACCTTGGCAGTACTTTTTCACCTACTTTGTTGTACCCTTTCAATTGCAGAGTAATGAAAAGTTATTTAAATAGAACTTAAAAATTATCTCCTACGAGAAAACTTTGGAGAAAAATTAATTGGATCAAGCACAATAAATGAATAAAATACAGCACCATGAGCAGATCAACATTACTGTGCCCCATAGTGTCTCTTCTCACACGCCCTCTGTCTAGCACAGCATAGCATGGTACAGTTAATGAAAGCAGCATGTGCTTTCTTATTATTTGCACAAGACTTGCACATTGACCTCTCACCTGCTGGTTTGGCTGATAGTAGGAATTTGGGTGCCAAGTTACAGATTTAAACATTGCCAAGACAAAACAAAAAAATAAGAACACTCTCATAACATAGCATGAACTGTCTTGAGGCAGACCACTGAAAATCCAAGGCTAATCATCTTCAGTGAAGGTGCCTTGCCCAGCATGTCAAGAGTTCTGATTTCGCTGATGGAGTCACTCAACATTAAATGCATGCCAGTGATGCAGACAAGAAAAATAAGAATAATATAATAACTACCATGGCATGCAGAAGTATGCCATTAGATACAAGTCCATAATTTATTTAGCTATTAGATTGGAAGACGATGTGTAATTGACAGCTATAGGAATGGGACTAGAGACATTGCCACCTTATGACAACATGATTCTGGCTCAGATTTGTCCTGTGCAGATTCTGCTGTTACTCTAATCACATCAAATTTTCATAAATTCACGAGGATGACAGTCCTTGTTTTTCCCTTGACAACTTAATGAGAAGTTACAGTATTGAATTTATTATGCCTTTTTTTCCAGTTTACACAAATGAAGCCACTCTTTTTTTTTTTTTTTAAAGCACATTCATGTGGCAAATACAATAGAATGTTATATGCATATACTTTATTTAGTACCCTAGGAAAAAAGAAAATGTAAAAAAAAATAAAGGTAAAAAAACTTTAGTATTAGGCAGGGAAAACACTTGATCGTTTTTGCACGCGTTTTCTGCACAGAAAAACTGAGAACTCATGGTTATCAATGGGCTAGTGTGTTTTTTGCGCAAAAAAACCTGACATTCTGCATCATGATTCTGCACATTTTGACAGTTTTCTGTGTCAATTACATTAGCTGCTGTGAAAAAACGTGCGCGTTTTTTCTGCATAGAAACACACTTGGTGTGCAGAAAACGTACGCAGAAAAACACGCACAGAAAACAAAGACAAGTGTGTTTTCTGCCTCACAGTAAAATGCAGTAAGAAGAATGATAGGTACATTATTAAGGCACAGATCTTAATTGAACAACTTGTAGCATAGTTAAAATAATGTGCTTATGCTACTTTTATATGAAAATTAATTATGCAGCTACAAAATTTGTTTGTAAAGGGAGTCTGAAGTTATAGTAAAAAAAAAAAAGATACTTCCCTAAGGAGGTGGAAGACACTGGGTCCTATAGAACCTTTCCGGTCCTCAGGGCCGGATTAACCATAAGGCACTGTAGGCACGTGCCTAAAGGCGCCTGATTGAAAGGCGGCCCGCTTCCCTCCCAGAGGGATCCCTTCCTCCTTCCCTATACAGTTTCCTGAGCAGAGGGTAAATGAGAGGCTACTCACAGGGCTCTTGGCATTCCACTGATGAGATCTCTCTTCAGTCAGGGGCACCCCTAGATACTTAATATTGAGGGCATCTCTGGCTATCTAATAGCAAGGGGCACTTGTAGCTACCTACACCAGGCATGGGAAAGTTGAGAGATGACAGGTCACCGTTTGGCGAGGGTTTATAGGTCCATGGAGGGCGAAGTCTAAGGTGCCAGGACATCTGTGCCTATAGGCTCCTGTGATGAAAATCTGGGCCTGCCTGGTCCCCACGTTGTCCCACAGGATCCCCATTAGCATTCTCCGACCCATGGGTCGGAGACTGCTCTCTTCCGCTTCCGGTGGGCTCCATACTGTGCACACGCGATCACCCTCTCTCATGCATTTGCGCAAGTCTTCCACCGCTGGAGATTTGAATGGAGGAGCCTGCAGGGGAAACAAGCAGGTGAGGAAAGGAACAGGAAGGTTTTATAAGACCCAGAGCCTTCCCGCTCCTTAGGTGAGTAACAAAAGTAGTTCGGCTGCAGGTGTTTGGGTGTTCACAGGCAGCTATAGTTAAAATAAACTGACATGGATTGCCTACACAGATACAAGAAAGATTTTTGTTTTGAATTTAAGCATTTATGTTATCAATATCTGTTATTTTTTATTTAAGCTTGCAGGGGTCGTTTTAGAAAAAAAGTATATAAGTGCATCAATTTGTACTCATAAAATCAGGTTACTAGCAAAAGGCAACTACTTAGTAATAGGGTGAGAAATTTTACTGTTCTCAACTTGAGTATAAAAAGATATGTAGAGGAACCCATAGTAATGATAAGTATAAATACAAGTATTGTAATTATATACGTCCCTCTATTAAATTATTCATTTAACTATTTATACTTATTTCTACTCTATGTCTCCAAACTATATGCCTTTTATACTCAGGCTACTACAGTTGGATACAGGTTTTGGAGGTTTCTGAAGTATAAATATTGCTGTTACTATTACATATATTTAACTATTGATTTAATTATTTATACTGTACTTATCATTACTGTGGGTGTCTCCAAAACAAATACCTTTTATACTCAAGATACTGCAGTGGGCTACATACAGTGAAATTTACGCTCAGACAAATGCACATTTTCTATGTATGTGTACACATGTATTAAATCTAGCAGTAGAAAAACTGCTTGAACCAAAAAGGAGCAACAGGGAACTGAAATTTAAAAGTTAGAATAAAGCTGTAGGAATCTCAGAAATTCCATGCCAGCAAGAGAAAAATTTGACTTTAGTGAGTAAAATGAGGTCAATTTGCTGCTGGAGATAATTTGGCTTGGGAACCAAACACCTTTTGCCTGCCAAAAGTAAACATCTGGTAATTTTCATAACTCTTTGAGGTTTATATTATTCCAGAGGGGTTGCAAGGATGAAGTTCAATCAAAAGAACTCTGAGTATTTTCTCCCAAATAAACTGGGAATAATTAAAGGTTATGGAAGACATGCAGTAGATATTCTATTAGCTCTACCATTTAGAATAAAAAGAAGGATAACTTCTAAACTTACTTCTTGAATGAAACAACCACTGTAATTTCACAAAGGAAACGTTTTATAAACAATGCATTTTTGGGTCCAAGCTCTTGTCCTTCAGGTATCAACCAAATGGTTGTACCAAAAGTGCTTAATAACACACACACCTATGGTGCATGAGCTTGCACTCATGAAACATTTTCCAAAGTGCTTAACTAGTTCAGAACCACAGGCTTACACACCCCTAGTGGCCAGGCTATTTTTTAAAATTTAGTGCTCTGCAGCATTAATAGCTTGCTGCAGAGCCATATAACTTATGCTACATACACACTTGAGATAAAAGTCTTTAGAAAAGGCAAGATCACAGACCAATCTTACCCTATTCCATGTAGTATGAGAGCATACTCCGCACAGTCTATTCTATTGAGCTGAACTCACCATCAGATAAAAATCTTTGCAAGATGCTGTACACAAAGATGCTGTACACATTCAATAGATCAGTATCTGCAAAAGATCTGTTCCTGCAAAAGATCCGTTCCTGCAAATTGCATTCATAGTCTATGAGATCTGCAGATCTCATACACACCTTGTTTAACAGACATTCATCTGCAGATCAGACAATCATCTGCAGATCCAAAGATCCATCCTGGTGGATCTGATCTGCAGATGATTGTCCGTTAAACAAGGTGTGTATGAGATCTGCAGATATAGACTATGAATGCATTTTGCAGGAACGGATCTTTTGCAGGAGCGGATCTTTTGCAGATACTGATCTGTTGCATGTGTACAGCATCTTTGTGTGCAGCATCTTGGAAAGATTTTATCTGATGGGGAGCGCAGCTCCATAGAATAGACTGTGTAGGTATGGCTCTCATACTACATGGAATGGGGTAAAATTGGTCTGTCATCTTGCCTTTTCCAAAGACTTTTATCTCAAGTGTGTACGTAGCATTAGCATGCAAGTGAAGCCCCCCCCCCTTCTGCCCACCAACAGAGCTTTCTGCAGTTTCGAATCAAATAACCGCACATAATCATAATCACTAATTGCGAGTCATTATTTGTGATTAAAAACCCGCCGACTTTAACAGTTAATAGCAAAGCCCCCATATATGCTAGAAACACCAAATTTTCAGGCTATGTTAAGATGAATTTCCTGACAGGGTTTCCAGGGGGTCCGTACGCAGTGTATACGGACCCCCTGGAAACCCCTCCAGAGCCACAACGCATTAGCCAGGGATCACTATACAGCCACATATGGCTGTATAAAGATCCCTGGCATCTTTTTCCGCATGATCCATGGTATGGGGGGGCTCCGGGAGAGAGGGGCAGCCAAGCCTTCCCCTCCTCCAGGAGCCCTTGTCCAATCCACAGACAAGGGGCTCCTCCCCACCTCCGGTGCCCCAGGAGGAGGTGGGGGCGACGACTCCCTGGGGTGGTTCATGGTGGCATCTTGGAGACCCCTTTAAGAAGGGGACCCCAGGTGCCCACCCCTCTATCAGGAGAAATGAGTATAGGGGTACAAAGTACCCCTTATTCATTTCCACAAAGGGTTAAATGAAATAAAAATGCAACCGTGAAAAAAGTCCTTTATTATTCTAAATTAACCAGAAATACTTACCTGTACCTTTAAAAAAAATCCCTCGCCAATATCCTCTGTCTTGCGACCTTCTGTAACAATTTGATTGAAGATCTCCGCCGGCCAGTGGCGGCTCCAGGAATTTTTTTTAGGGGGTGCTATGCAGGTGCTGGACCAATTTCTGGGGGAGCTGATGACCCGCAGCAAAAAATGGGTGTGGCTACAACCTGCGGCGCGCTTAGCGCGCCGCAGCGAACAAATGGGCGTGGTCATGACCAGATGAGGGCGGGGCTAACTGTAATTTAAAGTGATCCCAGGGTGAGAGTGATATGGTGGTTGCCATATTTATTTCCTTTTAAACAATTCTAGTTGCCTGGCAGCCCTGCTGATCTATTTGGCTGTAGTAGTGAACTGAATTACACCAGAAACAAGCATGCAGCTAATCTTGTCAGTTCTGACAATATTGTCAGAAACCCCTGACCTGCTGCATGCTTGTTCAGGGTCTATGGTTGAAAGAATTAGAGGCAGAGGACCAACACGGCGGCCAGGCAGCTGGTATTACTTAAAAGGAGATAAATATGGCAGCCTCAATATTATTCTCACCTCGGGTTCCCTTTAAAAGTGCAACGCAAAGACAGAGGGCCCAAGATTTGGTGACCCTTTCCCCAGAAAATTCACATAATTGTGCAGGTTTTCTCAAGAAAATACACGTAATGTGAGCAGATTTTAACAAAAAACACATCCAATGACCCCAATATGCACAATCGGTAGCAGATATGGCCCCAATATGCACAATCAGTAGCAGATATGGCCCCAATATGCACAATCGGTTGCAGATATGGCCCCAATATGCACAATCGGTAGCAGATATGGCCCCAATATGCACAATCGGTAGCAGATATGGCCCCAATATGCACAATCGGTAGCAGATATGGCCCCAATATGCACAATCGGTAGCAGATATGGCCCCAATATGCACAATCCGTAGCAGATATGACCCCAATAAGCACCACCTGAAAAAGAAAAGAAAAACCCATTTACTCACCTACAGCCGAAGACCATCTTTCCCGACCTCCTGTCCCGACCTCCTTGTGGCGCGCGGCGCCCGCGCGCCCACGATCCTCTTCCTTCCCGACGTCACGACGAGACTTCCTGCCTGCATGCAGAGAGCAGGGCTATGGGAAAATGGCCGCCCGAAGTCTGCAGAGCAGGGCTCCGGGCGGCCATCTTACCGTAGCCCTGCCTGCTGCTCCGTGCTGCCGCTGTGTGAACTGACTTGGCGTCTTTTAGACGCCTGAAGTCAGTTCACTCCAGGGGGTGCTTTGGGGGTGCTTGGACAATTCTAGGGGGTGCTCGAGCACCCCCTTGCACCCCCCTGGTGCCGCCCCTGCCGCCGGCCCCCGCCACTCACTACCGACAGCTCTGCTGTACGAAGTAGTGCAGAGCTAAAGCATCTTTGAATTAGGATCCAGGGCTCCCCATTGGTCTATTAACAGACCAATGGGGATCAGATGAATCTCCATTGGTCTATTAAAAGACCAATGGGGATCCATCTGATCCCCATTGGTCTGTTAATAGACCAATGGGGAGCCTTGGAGCCAAATTAAAAGATGCTTTTGTTCTGCTATACTAAGTATAGCAGAGCTGCTTTGCTCTCTGTTCTCCGTGGCTCCTGGCTCCACTCTCCTCCTCGCTCACCACACCTACAATATAGCGCCTACCTATGCTGTCACCCTGGAGCACCAATAGCACCTGTACTGTCACCCTGAAGTAAAGTCGGTGGGTTTTTAATCGCGAAAACCGACTCGTGATCCTGAGTAACTCGTGATCACGAGTCGTGCAACGAGTGCGATCACGAGTGCATTCGTGATCGGCATTCAATAATGATTGAGAACCGATCACTAGTGCCTATCAAGAACTTGTGATCACAAAAAACAGGTCTCGTGATGAGCACCTCTGGTTCTCAATGATAGTAGTGGTACGTTTGGAGTTTTAGTCCCTCTGCAGATGAATACATTTGAGGCCAGTTAGACACCTCCCGATTGTATTTTTCAGCATTAAGAACACCATTAATTTTAGCCAAATCCCAAACCCATTATCCAGAAAAGTAGCCCCAAACTTGTTTTTATGCATAGTTGAGTTGCTTGACCTTGTTTACAAGTCATGGCTTTTTGGCCATATTTCCATGAATACATCGTCTAGCCAAACTTCTCCAGACAATAGTTGGGTGTAACTAGGTCTCACAGGATTTTGTCAGTTCTGAGTTGATTCTGCTAGAAATCTTAAAGGGAACTAAGCATAATGCATTGCTCATCTGCTTGTTCTTGGTCAACAAATGCTGTACTGTTTCCTTGGCTGACCATTGCACCCATGGTACTCAACATGGTGTGTTTCTTTGTGCTTCTTCGATTAAACTTGAATAGCACATTTGAAACTTCATTCTACTTAGAATTTTTTTCCTGGGTGAGACCTTGCAAATGTAGTATAACTACCTTGTGTCTTGTTGCTATGCTTTGTCTTGCCATAGTATATTTATAGCTTGTGACATAAAACTGTCTTCCACAACTTCAACTTGGTAGTAGAGTTTTATCATTTCTCATAGTTTCTCCTACACAGCGGTTTTTGTTTGAGCTAATGGTTGTGTTTCAAACAACATACTAAAAGGATGGTCACCACCTATTTTGTAGAATTGGTTAATTACACATCTGACTATAATCCAGCATTTTACTTTACTGCATTTTTTCTCACCTGCCGTAAACTTTTCCAAAGTACTTAATAATATTATGGTAAATAGTTTTGAAAAGTTTTTGTTATCCCAGAGGGGCTCAGCAAGCCTTCAATCAAATGGAATATTCAATTCCTGAAGTTTTTTTTTTTTTTTTTTTTTTACTGAAATTTAACTCACTGGTTTTGTACCTCAAATCAGTTTTTAGGGTATCCAGATGTGTCCATGTTTTAATAGGAAAGATAACTTTTAGCTTGCACGGCATGGAGAACAGAATATTGTTAAAATAATGAAAACATCACTGCAATTGTCACCGCATCCTCAGTTTTTCTTACCCTGGTTCAGCCTTCCTCAACCTTTTTACCCTGGAGGAACCCTACAAATAATTTTGCGATCTCAAGGAACCCCTGCAAATAATTTGGGGATCTCGAGGAACCCCTGCACTTATTTTGCAGGAGGCATGGTCTTTAAAAATAAGCGTGGCTGTTTATATCACTACCCCCTAATACAGTGTCTCCTTATTCTAGTGCTTTTTATTAATGTGCTCATTATTCTAACCCCCAATCTAGTGCTTATTTTTTTACAGTACCCACTATTACAATATGCTTTATCATATGTCACCCATGATGGGGGAAAATGCCAAGGAACCCCTGGATAGTAATCTAGGAACCCTGGTTGAGAAAGCCCAAGGCTTGGTTCCTCAAGCTTAACCTAAACTGTGTACAAGAAGCAAAAATTTCACCCAAAATGATATTTTGTGATTACAGGTACAGTTTACTTTAGATTACTGTACAGATGAGCTATTTGTGTCTCTGTTGAGCAGCATTTTATGTTCTGCAGCAGGAAGGTATAATAATGAGCAGAAGATACACTGCAGCTTGTAGGGGGCAATTACAATAGCCTGAAGTAAATAAAGTAAATAGCCAGTGAAGCACACCTAGGAATATGCTAGATTGTAGACCCAAATAATTGCAAGCTTTTGTTTTGCAAGAAAAAGAGCACTGTAGGTCAATTTCACTGGTGCTTATGGCAGGGGAGAAGCACACATTGCCCTATTAGCACAACACGCGTTAGCGGGGAAATGCATGCGTTGCTACAGGCTATGGTAACGCATGGTATGTCACAAATGTACTGCACTTTACCATAACAACAAACACACACACACTACCCAGCTTTGCGCTAGTAGTGACTAGCAGTCCGCCCCCTGCCCCTAGCATGGGTGACATTGCTGTACACTGTATGTGCACAGCAATTTTACCACTGCTCCACGCCAAAAATGTAGTGTGTGCAATGTGCATAGCTTTACATGTTCTGGAAACACTTTTAACTGTAACATTAATTTGTTTTAATACCCCCCCCTCTCAAATATCATCAAAATATTAATAAATTATATAGGTAGACATATAAAGACATACAACAGACCTGCTTGGTATTCTCCTCTGTAAACTCAGACACATACCTTGTGATATCCTGGTAAGTACAACACAATTTAAGCACCTACACAAGCGTACAGCAGCTGCTGGATAAGGCCATGGAAGTGGGTGTTCACTCTCAATGGCCTTCATAGCCACTACTTGCATAAAGGCAGTGCAATACCAATACGATCTGCCTCCACTCTGCCTAATGTATAACTTTCCCAGCCAGTGGAAGTCAGTTTCCAATAATAACGAGCTATCATGGGGTGCCTGTACAGACTATGTAAAGTGCAGACCATTTGTGGGGCTTGGCTCATTCCCAACTAAGGAATAGCTAGCGATATAGTTTATGTGTACCATTTTAGCCCTCTTTGAAGATACAAAAAATGGTCCTGATCATCATCAGTGACACCATTCCTATTAACTGTCTGCTGAAACAGACAGTAATTTGGCTCAAGGACAGGGAAAGGAGTTGCAGGGACAGGAAAACTAGGAAGAAGAGGAGGAGGAAGGGCTGCTCTACTGCAAACATCAACACTATCTGAACAGTAGCGAAGAGTGCAATGAGAAATGAGCTCTGGCTTAGAAGGGGAGGAGCAAGTTTTATGTGTCTCCATCCCTAGGACACAGACGGAGAAAGAGGGGGAGGACATGAAAGATGTTCCACACATCACAAACCAAAACCATTTTTTGGTTGTCTGTGGACGTGGGGACACAGGCATGCTGTCTGACCCACAGGAACTTGGTGTGATATGCAGTGAAGCAAATGTTTTCTTTCTTACTGTGCTTACAGACCAATCAAAACATATGTCACTTTAAAAGCATGGCTCATTACTGGGTGGAAAACCTATTGGGTCTATGCCTAATGGCCTAATTTCAGAGAGAGTGAGAGAGAGTGTGTGTGTGTGCGTGTGTGTGCGTGTGCGTGTGTGCGTGCGTGCGTGCGTGTCAATTTTCCATAATGATCATAGCAATCTAGGGTAGTTAAAGTCAAATTCTTTCCCTCTACCAGTAATGAGACTCCCTTGGTTTCTATAGAATTAGAAGAAAATACATCTGGAAAATGAATTTCCTATAGTTTGTAACAGGTTCCTTATGTATACAGTACCCACATTCTAAATTTCCTCTGCCCATGTAAAATCTATTGTATTTCCTGTAAAGGTGAATGTGGGTGGAAGAAAACTGTAATTGCTTACATAAATCATCAAACTCTCATTGATTTCATGTCCATGTTACTTTAGAAGCAGAAACAGTGTACCTAATAAGTGTTATATGATATGAATTAGGGTTATGGTATTAAGCGTCTAACGTCTGTCATAATAACCACAGGTCACTAGAATTTAAACAGAAGTTATACTAGTGGCATGAAGCAGTTATTAATTAACAAAGAAAAAATATTACATGGCACATCATTTTTTTAAGTGATACAGAAGAACTTTGACTTTCATATTGTTATAGCATATTCTTTCTGTAACCCAACTAAAGATATAACCAAAGGATTAAAGCATATGATGTTGCCCTCAAAATTCTAAATCTAGCAGCTTCTATTGTGGCACCTTCCTTCACTGCTCACATAGATCTCAGATACATAAATATTTACTAAGTGCCAGTATTTGAGCCAAAACCATCAGTAAAATGTTATAGATAGGTAACAAAAAGGTTCTACATCCCTTATGTCATTAAGAGTAGACTTTATTGTGAAGGAACACCAAATGTAGCCTTCTTTCAAATGAACAGCTGACAGGCTGTGCATCCACCATCTGCTAACTGCTTCAGTGGATTTGCCGGGCGTCATGGGCTTCTGTCCTGTGCTGGTGACTAGAAATTCCATGTGACTCCACCAAGTCAACCGCTACTACCACACGTTTACAAAGGCCACCATTCAGTTGCATTATATACCAAATGGATGACGCTTCTAGCCTGGGAGATTGGCGACTCAACTATGCAGGAAGAATTCTGTTTGCAAATGGCCTCAAGGAAATAAAAGTCACAATACTACAGCTGATTCGGGTGTCATTTGCAGAGTTTTAAACCACATTCACAGTGGTGCGTTGCTCTGCGGCATTCTATAACACTGCTCGCCGCACTGTAATGCACCACCTATGTAACGTTCACAGTGTGGCAGGTGCATTGTGGTACAATGGAGTTCAGCATTGTAATGTACTGCATGCAGTGGGCAGGGCCAGTTCTAGACTTTTTGCTGCCTGAGGCAAGCTTGTGAGGATGCGCCGCCCCACCTCACAAATTGTAATGATCGCAGAGCAGCTGACAATTTGCACTGCATGTTATAGCTCAGTATAGGTAGGCAACCAGTTATAGGTGCCCCCAGTGTTGTTAGCTAGGTACAGTTGCCCCCATTATAGGTTGACCAGGCACTCTCTTCGCTTACTGTTTCTGCCTGGTGCTTCCCCCTGGCTTCTGCTGCCCGAGGAAGTCGCCTCACTTGGCATCATGGGCGGACCGGGCCTGGCAGTGGGTAACCGCAAAACAAATGCTTTAATGGTTACAGTGAAGCATACTTATTATTGACTACACTTTCCTGTATGTGATGCCGCTTTCCCAATCCATTGCGTTGCGCTCCTGCTGTCACAGGGACCACATCAGTCACTGTAAACATGGCCTTAATTATATGAATAATTCAGAATCTATAGGTTTATGAATTTCATCAGCTTTGCTCTTATTTTATGAATTGGAGTTGTCTATCTCTAGCAAGTATGACCACCACAGAACACATTTCGTAATGTTACCTGTAGTTCTGGATCCACACCTGCTTCTATTGTGCTTATTCTGAAGTTATTAAAACCACAGCAGTTGATACATTACTGGTGTAGCTAGTGCCTATGTGTTTCACAAAGAAAATCAATCAAACTAGCAAAACCAACTATTTATTCTGTAAAGCGGTGGTTCTCAACCTGGGGTCCGTGGACCCCTGGGGGTACATCAGTACCTGTCAGGGGTCCCCAAGGGGCCGCAGACAAAATGGCGGAAAACCTATATTTGTGATGTTTAAGAACATTAAGCTGCGCTGCTTTAGCATTGAGTAGCAGCTGCAGTTAAATGTCCCCCGTAGCGGACGCTATGCCCCATTCAACCAGGCGCGCAAGTGGGAGATGTGTAGTAGCTCTCTGATTGGGCAAAATGCTGCCTGTCACAGTAGTGCCTACTACTTGCAGTTCTAGTTTGGGCAATGGTCTTGTCACACAGGACCATTGCCCAATTCAGAACCGCCAGTATACTTATACTGCGCTCTGATTGGCCGCAATGGTGGTGCAGGCTGGTGTACACGGAGTTAACAAGTAGTAGGCGCTGCTGTGACAGGCAGCATTGGTTGAATGGGGCATAGCATGTGCTACAGGGGGAGATTTAACTGCAGCTGCTGCTCAATTTAATCTTCTTACACATGAGAAATATACGTTTTCTGGGGGGAAAGGAGGAATATATCGGCTCCAGCCACCATTTTCCTGTAGCCTGTAGGCAGGAATAGAAGAGCAGGCCACGGGAAGTGGAGGGGAAAGCAAAGGAGGTGGCAGAGGTTTTTCTGTCCAGCGCCATTTTCAGATTGTTGCTGCATGTGGCTGGCTGTCTGAGAGGGAGCTCTAATATCTCTGTTGTAAAAAAAATACTAATCACAAAAGCTTTTATAAAAGCTATCATTAGGAAAAGGAGGGGTGTTAGTAGTGAAGTGGATAGGTAGGCTGGTAGGGGTGGAAAAACACACTTTTTTCAATCTTTTCCTTGCTGAGACCCAGGCATAGAGTTTTGTGTGTGCTGTTAACAGTGCAAGCAGGCACCCGTACTGTCACTCCTGCCCAGCGCATCTCCCCAGACTTGGGAAAGATAAAAAAATGTTTAAAATTTGTCTTTTTCAATCTTTTTGGAAAATGACCCAGCAAGTAATTATAATTTCATATGAGTGGAGGATCTGTAAAATGTTTATTGTAAATTGAATAGTCTCTTTTAGCTAGCAATGGTCTGCAATAGTCTTTATCACCAAAACAGACAATTTTTTATTTTATTTTTTGGGGTGATGTTAATTTATGAAGGCATTGGGGTAGTGGTAGAAGGCAACCAAAGGGTTTTTATAAATATCAGGAAGTGGCTAGCAAAAGGCCAAATTTATGTTGGTGTGGATATGAGATTGTGGATTTCCTTAATGGAAACACCTATTGCATTGCATTAAGGCTATGTAACAGGCTGTGATGCAGATATGATTCAGTAGCAGGCATTTCTTTGAAGGAAATACCTGTTCCCGTGCCCATGTAGAGACCTTTCCCAAAAAGTTAGCCAGGCCATAGAGCAGGGGCAGATTGCCTTTTGAGTGGTCTTCTTGAGGGGGAAAAAGAAGCTTTGGTTTATTTTGAGGAGAGCAGGAGAAAAGAGTGATGAATTAGAGGAAGAATGAGGCCAGGATTTGGGGACTGAAATTGGTGGCCTCTGGCCAACGCAACAATTTTAATTTTTTAATCAGAAGTATTACAGCTAATCTATAGTGTGGGAAATAAGGAGGTAACAAAGATAGCACCACTGCCACCTATAGGAAAGAGTGCACACTTTGTAAATATGTACTTCGTCATGGACAATATCTTGAGTACTATTTTCAGAAATAGTTCTCAAAGCACATTATTAACTAGAGAAAAATTGTACTAAAAATGCAATAACTGATATAGTGAAGAGAGATATATTTATTTAACACAGCAAGACATTTATGAAAAAGGAAACCACTGTAATTACTTGCTGTTAATTCCCAAAGTTCTGATACATACAAAATTAAAATTCATTTTAGTTTACAAAATATGGATAATTTAACACGTGACTCATACTAGTCATTGATGGCATGACTGGGCATAATAAGCACTGACCTACCAGTTGATTTAAACAAGGAGTTCTCATTCTTCCGTTCTGGTTATAGCCATTAACAATAATGAGCTGAGTGGCACTGCCCTCCCAGTATCACTTTTCAAATTACGGGCAAAAGTATTTATACTGGTGACAGGACTGGAAAAAGTATGTAATGGTTGGCGTGCCTAGAACTATTGGCCGGCAAGCACTTCCATGCTGTTCTCAAAAATGTAATCAGAATAAACCCAGATGACACAAAGGAAGTAAGATCACACAACACCTGACCTTGGAGGTCTCCTCCAAGGTTCCTACCTCATTTATTCTGCACACCTATGCATAAGTATGAAGTTTATCACATCCAAATTACTGTCCATTTTAAAAACTGGAAGCTAGTGTTTATTAAGGCTAAGCAGCAACAGAAGTGTTACCTGTCAGTTTTGGCTGTAGGGTAGCAGGTAGCATTTTCATCCTTCACGGAAGTCTTAGAGACTTCCGAAATAGTCCACCACATAACCAACTAAAATGGATTGAAACATACACAACATATTTGCAAAAATATGGAAAGACCCAAAAAAGAAATGCTCACTGTGAAAACTGTTTTGGACCAAACAATGACTCATCACCAGGGATCACAAAATGAAATGCTGAGAACTAACTATACTACTCTACTTGATAAGACGTGAAAACTGTGGAACTGTAGAACCTGCAGTCATATTAACCTCCTTGGCGGTAATCCCGAGCTGAGCTCGGGGTATGCCGCCGGAGGTCGCCGCTCAGGCCCTGCTGGGCCGATTTCGTTTCTGAAAAAAGCAGCACACGCAGCTGGCACTTTGCCAGCCGCGTGTGCTGCCCGATCGCCGCCGCTCTGCGGCGATCCGCCGCGTGCAGCGGCGAAAGAGGGTCCCCCCAGCCGCCCGAGCCCAGCGCAGCCGGAACAAACAGTTCCGGCCGGCGCTAGGGGCTGGATCGGGCGGCTCTGACGTCAGGACGTCGACTGACGTCCATGACGTCACTCCGCTCGTCGCCATGGCGACGAGGAAAGCGAAACAAGATAGGCCGCTCATTGCGGCCTATCTTGTTACTTTCGATTGCCGGAGGCGATCGAAAGTACGCTTCCGGAGCGCCCTCTAGTGGGCTTTCATGCAGCCAACTTTCAGTTGGCTGCATGAAATATTTTTTTTTTAATTTAAAAAAAACCACATTGCAGCCTCCCTGGCAAAATAAATAAACCGCCAGGGAGGTTAACCAGATTCCAGTTAATAGGTGTTTTTTAGTTAAATCCTGATCCAGAACATCATTTTTCCCCACTGAGTATATTTCTTTGCAGATCAGTTGTCAACTTCAGTACTATCCAAAGAAGGAGACACACCAACTATGCAAAAATGGATTTGAACAATGTATTACAGCATTTACCCATTAAAAAAAAAAAAAACAGGTCAATGAGCTACCTAAAAAAAGTCACCAGCCAGGAATAGATGACACCATATACTTATTAACCTCAATAAAATCTAATAAAACAAACCATCGACCACTACATCCCAAATCTATAAACTGAGTGCACACACTAGATGGTTCTTGGGTGATATGGTTGGTGGGGGTCACCTCTGCCATTAATCTAGCATGTGTACAATGGCTCCTAGATCCCCCTCCATGTGTCAGCGAGCGAACATTCTTGTGAATAATCTTAGTCAACCTACTGTGTGGTACTCTGTCATACTATCCTCCACCCTGCAGCATAGAAACAGGATATGACTCTAGCCTGAAGGTGATACAGAGCCCAGCCTTATGGCCCGTACTCACGGGCTGCAGAAGTGGCCTGTCGCCAGCACATGTGAGCGTGCTAGCGACAGGCCGGCGACAGCTTCTCTCCAGGTCCCTCCGCGTACACACGCGGAAGAGGGACCAGCGGCGAGACGGAAGCTGTCGCCGACGTTCCTCCTCCCCCCGCCGGAAGCTTTCAATCGCATGGCGACGGGCGACAGTTCGGGGTGCGCGCGCGTGCAACGGCCCATACTCACGGGCGACCTGTCGCCGCAACACGCGCGCGCCGCGTGTTGAGGCGACAAAAGTCCCTCGTGAGTATGGGCCATTAAACTGCTGCCCATGAGATTAAGTCTCAATCCCAAGTGGAGTGATGGTCAGATGCCTTTGTAACTGCATTTGGGAACAATAAACACTTCTTGTTCCTACGTATGTACGGACGTACGTGCGTGTGTGCGCGTGTGTGTACCCAGGGCTGGGACAAGGTCCACCACCAACATAGGCTGAGCTGCCGAAGTACACCCCCCCCCCCCCCCCGTTCCTTAATTATATCAATAAATTATGCACAAATAAACAGTATTTTTCTGGTCCAAGTTCCTCTGGCCAGCAGCAGCGATCTCTGCAAAGCTGTCCGGTTGCTGCCGGTCAACGGCTACTGCGCAGCGGATGTGCTGTTCCATCTGTGCGCACTCTGCACATTAGCAATTTTTTATGTACTGCAAATGTGCAGAACGCCCCCTGCCCGCAGGTGCGATGAGGAGGCACATGGCCGGCCAGCTTAGTGGAGGTCACTGCTGCTGGCCAGAGGACTTGGACCAGCGTTGTGGGCACGGCACAGGAGGACTCCAGGGGGCTGCAAGAAGCCCCTGGTAAGTTAAGCCCCTGGTAAGTTAAACTAATTTTTTTAATCAGACTTTTCAGCTCCTTTAAGGCAGGCAGCATAACCTGTCACATATATGTTTATAGGTGCAGAATGATATATCCACAATACTTATTCTGCATCTATATACACACGTGATAAACACTATGCTGCTTGCTTGCAGGCAGATCTTTCTATAAGACAACCAGCAACCAGGCAGTCAGGAATCAGGATGAGGATCTAAGTACTTGCGGTAGCACTATAGCTCACTGTACAGTAGCCTCCACTACACAGCCAGCAGCCAGAAGATGCCTGCGAGGGACGATCATGAGAAGAGGAAGGCGGACAGTTTCATGCAAACAGACACCAACCACCCAGCGTCAAGAGAAGGGGAGGAGCGGGACTCACGCGAGAACCACCAGGAAGCGCCAGGCACAGTAAGCATAGACTTACGTGAGACGCAGAGCATGTTTAGTTACAAGCATACACAGCAGCGGCTGGAGAGAGCGGGCAGGGGGCGGCGCCGGCAGCATTTGTCACCATGGCAACCACTGTACACACACGCTCTCGCTCTCAGAGAGAGTACAAGGCAATCCGCGCCGCTGCTGCACCAGACTTATACAGAGCAAATAGCGGGGCGGGCGCCGGACAGTGCGGGCACGCGGGTAAGAGGAAGGAATCAATCTTGCACCCATCAATTACCTCAATGACCAGCGCCCAGAGGCTGTAGCTTTGCCAGCCTATGTGTCGGCCCGGCCCTGTGTGTACCCTATTTATAGTTGCACTTTCCATTTTTGCCAGGGCATTTGAACAAAAATGCGTGTGTGCGTGCGTGTGTCTGTTATTATCTGCAAACCTGCAAAGAGATGGAATTCTGAATTGAATTTAACAAGACAAAGTTTCAGTTGAATGTACAACAAGGGACATATTAGTGTTATATTGAGGAAACTTTAATAATACGCTTTTTATATTATTTCAGTACTTACTCTCAAAAGGATTTGATAATAGCTTTAGTAGAATGGGCAGAGGTAAACCTGAGAGCCAAGCTGAATGATAAAGAAATAAGGATATTGAAATTACAATGACTGCCCTCTGCATTTATTCAGCAATTAATTTGCACTACAATTATTCTGCAATTAGTGCGCTTTGCATTGTACATTTTTCCCAGTCTATAGACTTGCCAATTATTCAAGAATTAATATGCATAGTGATTATTCTGCAATCCATTTGTAGCTTGCAATGCTCTCATTTAAAATCTAAAAGAGCTATTTTTCAGATTAAAGGCAATTTAACTACCTATGGTAAATCTACCACTAGTGCCATAATGTACATCCATCCACCCCTTCCCTTTTACCAATTTAAAAACACCAAAGATTGTAATTGTTTGGGTTTATAGTCTCTGATTTAATAAACTTTTTTGAGGAGTTATCTTATTGTTTGTAATGCACCAAACGGTTCCCATGGATTTTAATATCTTGTCTATTTTCCAATTATCGTTAGCATACACCCAAAGAAAGAACAAAAAGGACCCTCATAATCAATCATACTCCTTCAAAGGATCTGCAAACAGAATGTAAAGTACTGTCCAAAAATGATTTACAGACTCTACACTACATTACATAAGGGAAGTAAGAAGTAGGTGCTAAAGGTAGATAGTGAATGCAGAGGGGTAGTATTAAGAAATAGGTAAGGCAAACAAATGGCTTGGCGATAGCAGGCAAAGGGCCTCTAGGTAAGAACTTGAAAATAAACATTGACCAATGCACATGCACAAAACATGGAAGCAATAAAGTGTAAAAAAAGAAGAAATCATATTGGTATACACTGTCTACAGCAGTGGTTCCCAACCTTTTCCGGCCCGGGGAACACTTTCTGACAAAATTTTTCTTCGGGGAACGGCGGGGAGGTGGGGGGGTGCGGGTGTTTGCGCGACCTAGTGGACAGTGCCGTGCGCAGCAGGCTATGGGGGGGCTGGGGTGCGGCTGCATAGCTAGCATAGTTGCCCCAGTATAGTAAGTTTAGTTGCCCCAGTATGGCTAGTATAGTTACCCCAGTATAGTGCCCCAGTATAGCTAGTATAGTGCCCCAGTATAGCTAGTATAGTCCCAGTATAGGTAGGTAGTGCCCAGTATAGCTAGTATAGTGCCCAGATAGCTAATATAGTGCCCAGTATGGGTAGGTAGTGCCCCTGTATAGCCAGTAAAGTGCCCAGTATAGCTAGTATAGTGCCCAGTATAGGTAGGTAGTGCCCAGTATAGCTAGTATAGTGCCCAGATAGCTAGTATAGTGCCCAGTATAGTGCCCAGTATAGCTAGCATGGTGCCCAGTATAGCTAGTATAGTGCCCAGTATAGGTAGGTAGTGCCCAGTATAGCTAGTATAGTGCCAAGTATAGGTAGGTAGTGCCCCAGTATAGTGCCCAGTATAGCTAGTATAGTGCCCAATATAGCTTACTAGTATGGGTAGGTGTGCCCCTCCCCTCTCCGCGGCCACCGCTCCTGTTACCTTATCATGAGCGGGCGGCCGCTTGTCTGATTAGATTCCCCCGTAGTAGCCGCTCTCCTCTGTGGCATCTCCTATTACAGCAGCGCGTGCTCGGCGGCTGCTGTGATGAGCAGGAAGCGGTACAGCGGCTTCCTGTAGCGGCGATATGCATCGCCGTTACCATGGGAACCGCTGTACTGCTTCCTGGTCATCACAGCAGCCGCCGAGCGCGCTGCTGTAATAGGAGATGCCACAGAGGAGAGCGGCTACTGCGGGGGAATCTAATCGGACAAGCGGCCGCCCGCTCATGATAAGGTGACAGGAGCGGTGGCCGTGGGGAGGGGAGGAGCGAGAGGCCAGACCTGTACAGCACACCAGGCAACATCCCGCGGCACACTAGTGTGCCGCGGAACAGCGGTTGAAAAATGCTGGTCTACAGCAACAGTGCAATAAAATGTGCAAATTGTACCAAATAAAGTGCACTTCACACTAACTGAACTAAGTAGCGCTCAGCTAATCAATAAGAGAAAGTAAACTCAAAGGCCTAGGTAAAGGCCTAAGTAAAGATAGATTTACAAAGTATTAATTTTATTATATAGATTAGGGTATAATTCCCGAAAAAAGACCAGATATTTATACTTGAAATATGCATAACACATGAATGTTCAAATTACAGTTTAAAAAGGGGGTTGTGCCTGTGCTCTGGACTCAGGAAGAACTCGTTAGTAAATGGCTGACAATTAATGTAAAAATCCCTTGAGAGAAGAGGATCCCGAGTGAGCATTATGCCTCATGGGTCATATAGACAGGCATGTAATAGACAGTACATGAAGCAACACCACTATTTGAGTTGGGCACCGTGTGGTGCCATTAGTAGAAATATTGGTAATTGACATACTAACCCGGCCCCCATTCTCGCATTAATTCTCCCTTCTTAGTGCTTTAAACGAATCCCCACCACCACCACCTATTGCCTAACACTATCACCACCCCAATGCCTAACACTGACGTCCACCTCATAACTAACATTCAAATGACCGCTGTTTGTAGCCGATCAACTACAAATAGCCAATTGGCTGCAATCATTGTTCCGTATATAGTAGTCCATTGGCTACTACCTGCATCAGGTGCCCAACTCACTGCCTGGGTGTCTGATTATTTGGATTGGTGTCTATTTGACATATCAGCATTTGTTTAAAAATCACATCAAAATATTTCAGCATACACCAATCTGTTTTTACAAGCATCCCCCTACCTTTTTCACACACCTTAATGCAGGCAACATGCAATTGGGCAAAGGGAATATGTTCTGCCTTTCTCTTTGCCACTCCTATAGGACTGTACATGCAGCTAAACACGTCATGTATTTGCTTGCATTTATCGGTCACAGAACAAGTTGAGCTGCCTTCTTGGACTTTTTCCTTGGACTCGCAAGGAAAGATTCCTTCCAGTCAGTAGACAGCATGCTCAGACATAATTTTGGTGCGACAAGCTACCTGTCATATCCTACTACGTACACGCCATTTTGAACTTGGCCATGGGGGATGATAAGGTGGCTTCAGTTGAGATTCGTGTCTCAAACAAGCATATGTACAGCCGCATGCTGTCTGCTAAAGATCCGGTGTACCCCCGGACCGTATCTGGCTCCAAATGCCCGAGCACCACATGACCACATTATTCTCCCCTCTCCCCACCCGTGGGAATCCGCTCCATTGCATACCGCTTATTCTCCCTCCGCCCCCACATAGGAACAGATGTGTCACTAGCCAGGAGGCTGGATGGCGCGTCTGTATAGCATTGGCAGTGGTCTGTCGACCAAGATAATTTTTACCCTGCTGGGGTTATGGAGACATCCCCCCCCCTCCCCTCCCCCCAGATATTAGTAACAGATGAAATCTGACCTTGAAAAATGTAAACATCAAGTAGATAATTCAGTCAAAATACAGTACGGTAAGCCATAATCTGTCCTCAGAAGTAGTAGAGACTACTGTATTAATTACGCAATGAATTCCTTTCATTTGGAAAAAATATATATAAACTCTTCTTTCCATCCCTTCAGGACCAATACATTGCTTTGTGCAAGTCCCATTATAGTGTAAAAAAAAGTCAAGGAAAATCTGGTGTCTTGGGTACGTGTTATCTTTCTGATTTAGTAGGGAACTTCTTATTTGTGAGACGAAAGAGAATACTGATTAGCCCGAAAGATCTTTGATAGTTAATACTTTTCCTTCAAACTTTTATTATAACTCTAGTTATTGCTACTTTAAAGCTTTTTCTGCTCAGAATAGCTTTTTTGAGATGATAAAAAATCAGCCTGATTTGGATACTTTTTTCTGTTAAAGCAGACGCATGTGAATAATAAGAATGTATGCGGAGATGTTTTATGTGGCTTCCTGCTGTGCAGGAATGTAATTTCGCGAAGAACCACTTTAGAGGTGGAGTAGATGCTGTTATTTGCATATATTTGCATGTGTTATAAGCACCCTCCTGGTTCCCAAGCTATGTCAGGCACACATCTTGGTTGACAATTCACTCAAACTTAGCCTGTGCAATGAAAGGCGCTGAATGAAATATGACAATAATCTACTGGACAGAAAAACTGATTCCATTGTTTAGTATGTGCAGAAAATCTAATATGAATAATAGCTTTGCAAGCTGAGGTCTGTACCACACACTGGAAAACTATTGAAATAGTAGAGTATCGTAGCCCACTATGTTTACTGCAAAAGAAAAAAAAAAACTTGTTGATCATTTATGTTTGTCTTGCTTCCCTGAGAATATTATCCACAGTTAAAGCGGAATATAACCCTGCATTTCAACTTTGCTCTAAAACATTATTTACAGTATATTATATGCAACCAGCATTTTTTTTTTACTAGACCAGCATTGGAAGGGTTACACAGGGCTTTAAAGTTCCTGGAGATTTCTGCAGACGCATCCGAAGCTCAGATAGTTACATTTTGTTTACATAAATGTATCTAAGTGTTGAATGTGACTCACTCTCTCTGACTGAGCTGGAGGACAGCCAAAGTGTGTAACATTCAACACTTAGATACATTTATGTAAACAAAATGTAACTATCTGAGCTTCGGATGCATCTTCAGAAATCTCCAGGAACTTTAAAGCCCTGTGTAACCCTTCCAATGCTGGTCTAGTAAAAAAAAAATGCTGGTTGCATATAATATACTGTAAATAATGTTTTAGAGCAAAGTTGAAATGCAGGGTTATATTCCGCTTTAACACTCACCTAATTCATCCATAAATGTATGTACTACTGCATTAGCCATCTCTAGAGTGTGATAATGTATCCATTCCCTTACAGGAGCACCACCACTAAATTAATTAATTATCCAGCTTACCTTAGCATAAAATAGAAAGTCTGCATTGCTTTCCTTATACAGTAAAACCCCCCATTATCCAAAACTCAATTAACCAAATGTCTCAAGCAACCAGAAAAAAAAATTCTGGCCTTGCAAGATGCATAAATCTACTTTTACACTTCTTTATACAGTAATAAACCTCTGTTACATTAAATTAAGTCTGTCCTTAGTCTTAATTTGTTTTTAAGTAATGCATTTCAACATGAATATAGAGTTGACGGTATGTATATAGGGTGGGGTATAGTACTATTTTTTTAGCTAGTCCTATTCTCAACATTGGCTCTCAAGCAACCAGATACTTAACTTATCTGGTATTAGCTGATCCCCATTGGTGCCAGAAATAGGGGTTTTACTGTAGTTTTGAAAATCAAGGCCCTTATGTTTGTTTTATTGTTTTTAGGGTTTTTTTTTTTTTTGGGGGGGGGGGGGGGTTGAAAGAAGAAAGACATTGCTCCAGGTCCAAGCAGGTCTTTCCATTGAATCTCAAACTGAGAATACCACAAGCCACAACTAGTAATGGAGGCCATGATTCAATAGGTTAATTATTTTTTCTCTTGCGTTAGGGCCAGTTTACATGGGCATTAAACAACGGTCGCAGCATTTGTTGCTCAAACGCTTTCCATTCAAATGATTGGATGGCACCTTTTAAACATTGGTACCATTGTTTCCCATTGTTTGAGCAAATGCCACATTCTATCCTGTCACCTCAAGTCATCTTGCTTCATCCTGGAAGCTACACTTAGCACGGGTAAAAATGTGACACAATGATCAGACCACGGGAAGTGCAGCTGAACGTTCCCAAATGCTTTTCTGCTCGCTATCAGAAAAGCATTTGAGAGCATCTAAACGAGAAGCCGCAACTGCCATTTCAGAAGCCCATCTGAACCAGCCCTTAGGAAAGGACTTCTCATCTTATCCACAGAATACCTTTTCAGGGCCTAGCTATATGAGAATAAACCACTCACAGCGACTTCTTTTTAACAGCAATGCCTCATGGTCCACCAGCATATCAGCATACTGACGTGGGATTGAATAATCTCCTACTCCATGTCACACTAATCAATGAAGAGTGCATTGTATATAAACCCATCTCAATTGTAACAATATTTTAGCCTGATGAAAGAGAGTTGAGCCCTCTGGAATGCGTTGCTTAGCTACAATACAAGTTTTTACTTTTGATTCATATGGCAGCCACCGTCTATTTCCTACTTGCATACACTTGCACTGGCAAATTGCTTAAACCCACATTTCTCAACCCACCCACGACTGCCTGACAGTGCAGCCGCCTATAGCGGCGTCACAGCACTTAGGCTAGGTGGAAAATATACCAGAGCAGCGGCCTTCTACTACAGCTCTGAAGGAGGCTATCGTCTGCACGCCTTGTGGAGGAGGACTTCTGCCAAGACTTGGTCCCCGGTCCAAGTGGGACAAAGCCTTTCTGCTGGCCACCCCGTATGAGATAGTCAGTCATCTGATTACTGTGTAGTACACAATTCCCTTTTATAGAAGTGCATTCATGTCATGTGACCCATCCAGGATGGAGCAGGTGAATCTGGTTGAACGCTGGTGATCAGCTTCATAGGTTATTTAAGTACTGCACAGTGGATTAGGCTTTAACACTACAGCTAGTACTGGGGCCAAGAGGTACACAAGAAGACGAAAAGGTAAAAGATGAGATATATATAAAAATATGAAAGATAAATATCGTAAGGTTAGGATTAGGAAAAGGTTTGTTTTTGAATTTAGTGTTAGGGATCTTTTAAGGAGATTGGTTAACATATGCTAACATTTTAAGTGGGAGGGGGGGGGGGGGGCTGGCCTAAACATCAGGAAATAGGATTAGTTTAGTGTTATGTATTATTTTAAGGAAACTTGATCGTTAGGCATCAGAAAAGTACACTGGTATTTTAAAGATGGAAGTTAGGATTAGTAAACAGGAGACAATGTTTAGAGGTAGGTCAATATGGATGGATACTCACCAAAAGGCAATATTGGAAAACAGTACCCACATACCTAAGATCCAATAGGCCACATAGCCAAAAGCTCATGTCCATAACCAAACTGCCAGTAGTTCCTATTTTTACATTCTTTTTAAAAAGTTGACCACATCACCAAAATACTGGGGAAAAAGGCTCTCTTAATTTCGGTACAAATTAACCATGCCTATTGTGATGGGGAGAGGTACACATGTTCATTTTGGAAACTGTAAATAATACCTGTTAATAAATGAGGTTGTGTAATTAAAATAAAACTGAAGCCAACCTGAAAGAAAAAAGGTAGATAATCACCTGTGTAGAGGGAAGGCTCTGGATCTCAAAGAGCTTCCAGGACCTCTCTCTATACCCACAGACCAACTTTGTCCCCCTCATGAAAGTTATTTTACCCGATGGTCAAATATACCTTCAGAAGTCCTTTTGAAGGCTTCCCAAATACTTCTAAAGATAAACAAGTCCGTACTGCACAAGTACAAGTGCATGCTCTTGCATGTGCAGTAGGGATGCACCTATCATCAGAAGCAGTCAGGGACACAAGTACTTCCGAAGCCTTACCAAGAGTCCTGAGGGTGTTGACTTTAATGGTGGGAACAGAGGTGGACTGAGGGCATGGAGAGGAGTATTTATTAGTACATCAGCGGTCAGCTGGTCGCAGGGTGAAACAAATGATGGCTCTCCCTGCTGCCACTCAAGTTCCCGGTGGCATTAAATACTATTCACCCTTCAAGTTGTAGCAACTCAGAGGGAGAAGTAATTTGAGGTCCGGCGATCTCTGAATTACCCTTGCGCGGGGCGCATAATAAAGCACTAGTGCTATAGCAGGGCTGAGCACCAAAACTACCTGCTTCGACGGAGAGAGGACTTGGGAACTCTATAGGATCCAGAGCCTTTCCTCTACTTCGGTAAGTATCTAACTTTTTCAGGGTAGCTTCAGTTTTACTTTAATTTCACAACCTATATGTTGTATGGTTTTATCTATGTATTACAAACCCTCTCGATTTGAAATAGTTTTATTTATTTTTTTTGCTCTGTAATTGAAAAACATAATTAGAATTGTAAACATATTGAATCATTTCCTTTTGAAAAAAAAGCATCCCATAAAAACACAGTAAATAAACACTGCACACTTTGGTTGACTAATAACTAATATTATTGTATAGCATTTTCCTATTTTAGCTCTCGATTCAAGTCAACCTTCTTTCAGTTTTTGTTCTCTTTTGTTCAGCCAAGCGATGACGGTAATGATAATCCTACATTCACCTGTCCTGAAATACGGTTTTGTTTTTCATCCCAAAAGTGAATTGTGAACGGTGCAGGCTGGATGTGTATGGATACGCTTGGTATTGATCTTATGGCAGCACCAAGAGCTAATGCTGTTTATACAAGAGGGCTATACACTTCCTAACAGAACAGACTGAGCACTAACACAGATCCTATTTCCCTAGACATGTCTAAGTCACTCAGGGCTAAGCACTCGGGAGCAAAGTGTTAATGCTGAGAATCTGCAGGATTATGTCTTCTGTCTTATCAGGAGTAAATTAATTAACAGCAGAACCTGCAGATAAAAGGATAGGACAGTTATTGCTTTCCAATACTGCCACCTGCAGACAAGAAAATGATGACACCGTGCTTCTGAAGAACGGGGAATATAAATACATTTTTATTTGAAAGCGTGAAACATTTTCAATTACACAAAGTCCGTTCACTGCAGCCTTGTTTTCATTTAACTGGCACCTTCTACTTTAGAATTCACTGCAGCTTGAGGGTTTACAGCTGAGTGTGCTGTGAACAGGCATGCAGAGAGGATGGTGACTTTGCTGCTGGCGTTTTGGTGAGATAATATTTTTGCTTTTTCAGGTAATATAGTGTTTTGGGGGCTTTTGTTTGTTTTTTTGCTTTTGTCCATTAAAAGTCATTAAAAACAGGAATAGTATCACTGGCAGATAGAAACTGCAACAGGTGTGGTACACTTTTAACAACTATATTTACAGCCACATTCTCTTTGTAGCTTATTAAAATAATCCCCATTTTGTGAGAACTGGGTCTCCATACTGAGAAATGTGGTACAGTTTACAACTTGTGAAATGAATACGTACATGGAGCAGCTGTTCAAGGATGTGTACTGTTGAGTGCATGTTCAGTTGAGTTAGAAGCAATGGTCAAGGAGAAGAATGCTTGGGGAACTGAAGTTAAATGGGTGTTCTAGGCATTCTTCTTTTATCAGGCAAAGAAGTGGATAGATTTGGTGGAAAAAAATCATAATTTCTGTTTTACTCATGTTAAGTTTTAAAAAGCGAGAAGCCATTAAAGAAAATACAGCAGACAGTCGGGGTGGAATTAAGGTCTGGGACTTAGAGGTGCTGATGTTGTGTGTCATCATGACAAAGGTTTTGTGATCATATTTAGCAGTGGCCTCCAGCTGTTTTAGTGAACCTCTGACAGATGAGGGGGTCCGATGCAGCTGCTAACTGAAGGCTATTGCAATGGGCTGTTTGTGTTTTTGGACACATCGCTCCCCCACTCTGAATGTTGCCATGCAGCTTCCTCTTTTTTCAGTCACTTGTGGCCTATTGCTCTGCTGATCTGTGCATTTACTCCACATTGTTACACACGTCATTATCTATGATGGCCTCCTTCTTGCCCAGGCTAGGTTTGATCTAATAGTGGGGGTCATAGAGCTGTACCTCTCTTTTTGTATGCCCATGGACTCCCCTTCAGGCATGGCTGCGTAGAGCTGACCACACACCCTCCCCAACCCTTCTCTTGCTCGTTAGGCTGGTGGATAAAGCTGCAGTATTGATATAATTATAAACCTCTGCTCAGTAAGGGCTGGTTCAGAAGGACGCTTGTGGAGCGTTTACCGCCAGCGTTCGGGACTTGGCGTTAAACGCTCCCATTCAAGTGAATGGGAGCGTTTGTACCAAGCTTTCACGTGCGTTTACACGAATGCAGCGTTCGGGTCCCGATTTTCCCTGGCGTTCAAGGAGCCCCTGGAAGCTACATGTAGCTTCCAGGGGCGGTTAACCGCAACGGGTAATGTCCCCCTAGGGGAAGAAAAACCGCGACCGCATCCGAACGCAACGCGAACGCTGCTGAAAGCCCGAACGCATTGCCGCCACGGCGCCAACGAATGCGACGCCTCCAAACGTCCGTCTGAACCAGCCCTTAGTGTCCAATTCTAACAGTATGTATTTAAAGAGACTCAGAGACAAACATCATAATAGATTTATACATACCTGGGGCTTCCTCCAGCCCCACCCGCATGGATTGCTCCCACGCCGCCGTCCTCAGCCTTCTCAATCGCCGGTACCGGGTCCCATCACTTCGGCCAGTCAACGCAGGCGTAGTGCTCTTTCTCCGTACTACGCAGGCATAAAGGAGGCACTGGCGAGACAGAGGGAGTCCCTGCACATGCGGAAAACTGGTCGCGTCCGGCGGAAGTGACGGGACCCAGTATCAGCGATCGAGAAGGCGAAGGATAGCGGCGTGGGAGCGATCCATGTGGATGGGGCTGGAGGAAGCACCAGGTATGTATAAATCTAGTATGATGTTCGTCTCTGAGTCCCGTCTCTGTTCCCTTTAAGAAACAGGCAATTCATCAGTGAAATCATTTTAGTTTTGCAAGGGCTGTGCTTTAAAATGTCACAAACATCATATCACACAGAACACACAACATAAACAAATTCTAATAAAACTAGAAATAGATTAAGATGTATTATTGCAGGGTTAAATGTATAATAGCTTGGCTTTCAGTCTGATCATGCTATGTTACTTGTTGGCACGGGGGTCCTTCTAATGTTTCAAGAGATAGTTGTCCTCCCTCTTCATGTGTATGGCATCACAAAAGGAAGAGCAGACAAAGTCAGCTGTGTAAATAACCCCTTCCTTGAAACTTCACACATGAACAAAAGTGTTTCTAAAAGTTTCTCATGCTTCCTTTGTTAAAAGAAAAGTTGAATAGCATCTTCCATCCAGACACATCTTCCATCTCAGGAGAAACCCCTGGTTTATGCTACTGGAAATGAGTGAAATGAATTGCAGGTTGGAATGGAATAGAGTCTAGCTGAAACAAAATGGAGTCTGTTGTAGCATGCTGGAGCAAAGCTAAGTTTGTATGAGCCGTATTCTGTGTTCGGAGGTTGGGACTCTGGTTGTGGTGCTCAAGGCAATGACTGGAGATGCTGGTAGCATGTGGAGGTAGAGATTCTGCAGGCATAATCAGCTTCAAATGCTGAATGGATACCATTACAAAAATTGCATTCAAATATTTGCTTGTGGGTCTGAAGCTGAAGCCAATGTTTTATTCGTGGATACTGTATTGCCTGACTTCCAATTTAAAAGGTAAGCTTTTTAGGTTCAAAATATTTTATTTGTGATTCAAAAAAACAGATACAAAACAGTTTTAAAACCCCACACAAAAGTGTTTAATGCATAAAACATCATAAGTTAAATAACTATGTAAGACATTTCTCACTACAGATAAGCCTAGATAGGGCTCAAGAGTAGTTCACATTTCTGCAAATTGAGCTGTATGGATTTTAAAAAAGTAGACATATAGAAAGGCCAAGGGACTGGAGAGACATAATACATGCCACAATGCCAAAAGTCTAATTATCCATCTTACTCATTTTGAAGAAAGAAATCCCTGTCAACTTCTAACAAATTAAGTAGACCCCTAGCCTCGTATATATGAAATCGGGGCACAAACTCACCACCTGGAACCTAGAATGTAAGATCTTTTCAGAAAACACTGTGAAAATAATGTTTCATTAGGAGCAGGGCCGGGCCGAGGCATAGGCTGGAGAGGCTCCAGCCTCAGGGCGCAGTGTAAGAGGGGGTGCAGAATTCATTCAGCTGCCATTCCTAATTGTATATGAAGCAGAAAGAAATAAGAAAAGGGGATACATAGCAGTGACTGCAAGCCAGATAACTAGATATTAAGGTGTTGGGGAGGTTGTGGGCCCTGTGGCCCTCTTAGTCTAATAGCAATCAGTGTGTGACACCTGAGGTGGGAGGGATGGAGGGGCGCACTTTGGTGTCTCAGCCTTGGGTGCTGAAGGACCTTGTCCCAGCTCTGATTAGGAGTGTCCTTATTTACAAGTGAAAACAGCAAACATTAGCGGAACTATAATAAACAGAAAATGCACAATAACCAAACCCACTAGACATCTCAACCCTAACTAGCCAGCCAACTAGAAGAAAACACAATATTTACAATTATACAACATGGCAAATCCATTAAAAAAGGACAGTTAATGGCACTCTATAGGAACTTGGAATAAAAAGTCCTAATTCCCATGCCACACGCCTAGAGAAAAACTATATGTCATGACAGAAATTAAAGGCGGCAGATGCATATACAGCAACTGATTGTACTTAGTAAATGACATTTACATGCTTACACAATAAAAATGGCACAGATGGCATCCTAAGGCAAGATGGTTGTTTGGGGCTATGCATGTCCTCAGAGGCCAAGAGTGTTAGATGAAAAGTTGGTTGAGGCAACATAGGTTTAATGCATGAACCAGCAAAGGGAAGGGGAACTTACACAGCTGCAACATGCTAAAAATGACAGGCTGGTAGATTCTGTTAAGTTGATTATGTGGACTCTGTATTTTCACCAAGACAGGAATTTAACTTAAAATTATCTTAAAAAGGCACAGTAGTGACATACAACAGAATGTAGTCAATTACTCAGGATACCTATTTTTATATTAAATTGTCCTTGTTTCAACATCAGAAATCCTTCTAATATCTATATATTGTTGTATATAAGTATGTAGCCCTGCCCTCCCAGTAATGGCACAGTCTAGGCTGTTAAGTTATGTATGCATTTTTGGGAGACTACATATTATTTCTACTGACTTTTGAACTCTCAATTAACAAACATTCAGCAGAGTTGCACCTGCCAGCACTGAAGATGTTACCACCTGTGATAAATTTCAGAATGTAAATCAGGGTGATGAAAGATCTTACAGTGGGCAAACACTGACTAAATAATTATGCTATTTGGTCAGTTCCACACAGAATTGCATGTAGAAGCCCTGTCACTTTAAATTAAATCTTAGGTGTCAAAATTGTTATGCACAGGGTGCACAGGGTTATGTATAAGGTGTCCATAGAATGTGTGGCCCCTTATTTTGCTGATCTTCATATAACTAAAACATATAAACTTGCAAGTTCTAGTAAAAAAAAAACAACTATTCTTCTCTTATTTACCGCCCTCCAGGCCCTGCTTCTGTTTTCTTAGATCATTTCTCTGCCTGGCTTCTCCAGTTCCTGTCCTCTGACATTCCTACCATCATCATGGGTGATTTTAACATTCCTATTGACACTGAGAACGCTGTCTCCAACAAACTTCTATCACTCACTTCCTCCTATGGCTTGTCTCAGTGGTCCTCTACCCCAACCCACACTGATGGCCATATGCTTGACCTCGTATTCACTTGTCTCTGCTCTGTTACTGACTTTACTAATGATCCACTACCACTCTCTGACCATAACCTACTTACCTTCTCTCTCTCCTCCTCTTTTCCTACCACCCTGGCACAAGCACGCTCACATATTCGCAGAAACTATCGCAATCTAGACATGCAATCTGTCTCTGATGCCCTGGCACCTCTCCTCACACAATCCTTCACTGACCCAGACTCAGCTGCTATACACTACAACAGCTCCATTACAAAAGTCTTGGATGACTTTGCCCCCCTCGTCAATGTCCGCCCTCACCGTGTCAGTCGCCAACCCTGGATGACCAAAGACACTAAACAGTTAAAAAGATACTCTAGAGCAGCAGAAAGGCTTTGGAGGAAAAGTAACACAAGTGAGGACTTCATCTCATATAAAATAGCATTGAACAACTTCAGAAACGCACTCTCTGTGGCAAAACAGTCCTATTTTTCCTCCCTAATATCCGCTTATTTACACAATCCAAAACGCTTGTTCAGCACCTTCAACTCCTCCTCCTTCATCTTGCTTATCAGCTGAAGAATTTGCAACATACTTCACTGATAAAATTAACAAAATCAGAAGTGAATTCTCCACGCAGCCCTCAAATACCACCTCCACACCTCTCATTGACTGCTCTCTAACTGCCTTCTCTCCACTCTCTGAACATTCTCTCTCCTCTATAATATCCAAAGCTAATCTAACCACTTGTTCTTTGGATCCTATTCCCTCCCATTTCATTCCGCAGCTATCCTCAGCTCTCATGCCTGCACTAACATCGTTATTTAACCTGTCCCTCTCCACTGGCATCTTTCCGTCGCCACTCAAAAAGGCTGTTGTGACACCACTACTTAAAAAACTGTAGATCCTACCACACTCGCCAGCTACTGCCCAATCTCACTTCTCCCATTTGCATCCAAACTAATTGAATGCCATATATATGCAGAATTAAGCCATTATTTATCAGCTAACTCCCTACTTGATCAGTTCCAGTCTGGCTTTCGCTCCAATCACTCCACGGAAACGGCCCTTACCAAAGTGGCCAATGACCTTCTTACAGCTAAATCCTTCTTGATCTGTCATCAGCATTCGATACAGTCGACCACACCTTACTCTTACAAATACTTTCAAATGTAGGAATAAAGGGCCTCGCTCTCACATGGTTATCCTTCTACCTCTCTGGAAGGTCCTTCATAGTCTCCTACTCAGATCAGATCTCTTCTCCTCATGCTTTGTCTGTCGGGGTTCCTCAAGGCTCTCTTCTTGGTCCCCTCCTCTTTTCCATCTACATGCACGGTCTTGGTGACTTAATCAACTCATTCAGGTTTCAATACCACCTGTATGCAGACGATACACAACCGTACCTCTCGGACCCAGACCTTAACTCCCTCCTCAAACGTGTTTATGACTGCTTGTCTGCTATATCCTCCTTCATGTCTTCTTCATGTCTTCTGAAGTAACTATAAATGTTAATAACACTCCCATAACTTCAGTTCCCAAAGCACGGTGCTTGGGGGTAATATTTGACTCTTCTCTCTATTTTATTCCTCATCTTAACTCCATAACCAGCTTCTGCCATCTCCAACTCAAAAATATATCTCGCATCCATCCCATTCTCACTCAAGACACAACCAAAATGTTAATACATGCTTTTATAATTTCTCGTCTGGACTACTGCAACATACTACTTTGTGGACTACCCTCTAACAAACTGGCCCCACTCCAGTCGGTACTGAACTCAGCTGCTCGTCTCATTCATCTTTCTTCTCGATCTTCCTCTGCTGACCCTCTCTGTCAAGCTCTTCACTGTCTGCCAATTAACCAGAGGATCCAGTTCAAACTCCTAACCCTAATCTACAAAGCTCTCCACAATCTCTCTCCCCGGTACATATCATCACTCATTTCCAGATACAAACCCAATCGCAATCTCAGATCTACACACGATCTTCTGTTGTCCTCCTCTAGAATCCCCTCCTCACATTCACGCTTACAAGATTTTGCACGTGCTTCACCCCTTCTCTGGAATGCCCTCCCACAACACATCTGTCACTCGCCAACCTTTGTTACTTTTAAACGCTCTCTAAAAACTCATTTGTTCCGACAAGCATATGCGCTACCTTAAGCCACTTCCCTTTGTCCTAAGACCAAATTGCACTCCTACTAGATATCCTAAAACACACTGCCTTTATATATTTTATCATATACTACCCCTCCTCTTGTTTCCCCCCATTCCCTTTAGATTGTAAGCTCGCAAGGGCAGGGCTCTCTCCCCCTTTTGTGTCTTGGAAATATACATTTTATTCATCATGTTACTTTTATCACTGTCTTTACTACTTCTGTATTTTGTATTCTGTATGCTGTATAATTTGTTGTATTTTGTCACTAATTATGTATCTTGTATATTAGTGTACACCATTGTCTGTATTATGTACCCCATGTTTGTTTCTTACTTTGTACAGTGCCATGGAATTTGTTGACGCTTTATAAATCAATAATAATAATAATTTGTATTTGTGAAACTAAAGGTATTTTCTTCCATTATTACTGCAAAAAGTTCCACACTTGAGATTTGAGATTTCTCTTTCATAATAAATAAATCAGGTTCAAAAAGTACAGAAATCAATCCAATCGATCCAATCAATATTTCGTTAAGAAGTAGGCTTGTAAAAATGTACCAGGCCTTAAAGTAAAGTAGTTTATATATCGTAGTATGCTGCATTTTTTATTGACAATGCCATCTTGTCTTAAAGGACAACTATAACGAGAGGGATATGGAGGCTGCTGCATTTATTTCCTTTTAAACAATACTAGTTGCCTGGCTATCCCGCTCATCTTTTGCCACTAATACTTTCAGCCATAGTCCCTGAACAAGCATGCAGCATATCAGGTGTTTCTGACATTGTCAGATCTGATAAGATTAGCTGCATGCTTGTTTCTGGTGTTATTCAAACACTACTGCAACCAAAGAGGAAAAAAAAAATATGGCAGCCTCCATATTTCCCTTGTTACAGTTGTCCGTTAAGTCTATTACTCTTCCTCAGGCCCAAAAAAACAGCAATAATCTGTGAAACCTTCAGAAAACTACATATATTCCAAACAGCTCCACAAGAATCCAAAATAGAATGCTACTTCCCAAGGTTTGATATTTGTCCAGCACCTGCTCGTGACTGCCTGGACCATTGTCCTGATTCTGAGCTTCACATGGTTTATACTGGCCCATTCATTTACTGCCACACGCCTCACCTCTGCAGCTTCCTCCACTATAACATACCTATTTGCAGAATCCCCAATCAGTACAGCCAATGTGTTGCCAGCTGTTCTTCAGCTGGTTTTCCGGACAGAAAAAAGGGCACACAGGCCCTAAACTTCTGAGTACTTTCAAAAGGCAAGTTGGCAAGAGGCTGACCCCACACAAACTCACAGTCTGAAAGGTTATCCATCTATGACATTTTCAACATTCTACTAGCTGCACTCTGCCCAAAACCATAACAACACGCCTGTTCCAGGTTCTGCACATGTTCTTACCTTGAGTGTGAAGTGTTTAGTGAGGACATAATCTGACCTTAACATTTTACTACAACATGCACATAGAAGCAGTGATCAGTTTTGAATGTTTCTAACTGCTATAGTTGCACTGTGCAAATTATTGTAACAAGAACACCTGCCCCACCACAGAACCGGTCGCAGTCAATGAAATTACCCATCTTGCCTTCATGCTCAACAAGATCCAGTGTGCTCTGCATCACAGGAAAGGGGAAGATGAAGACTCTGAGCAGATGTGGAGACATGAAACCATTAAGGTTGCTAGAAGGCAATCTGCACACCAGAAGAGGAGATAATAGTTAAGGAACAGGACCGTGTTGAAGATTTTGGGCCTACTGAGGAGTGTGAACAGTCAGAAGGCACGCAGTTATGCATTCTAACAGGCTCTATAATACAAGGACGGAACACCCTGAGGAGGAAAAGGAGAATCAGGAGGAATAATTGGAAAGCATGGCTAGTCTGCAAGATGCGAACAAGGGTCACCTCATCAATGTGTCTGCCTATATCTTGCACTGACTGTGGTCAGGTCCCCACATCAAGTGAATCAAGAGTCATAACAATTAGCTTTCCTCCATCTGTAGACCCCATTACAAAGGTGGAATGGGGACATTTTTTTTAACAACCAGTGACCCAGATTAGATGTTGTTTGTATTTGCCTACAGTTAAGTGGTAATAATGAATATTGATGAAATATTTTTCATCTTTTGCCCATAAGTCTGCAGAATAATTATTAAATCTGTAACTGACACCAAGCAATATAATGGTGGCACGCAGATTAATTCAACAAACGTAAGCATTATAAACTTCTATTACATACAGTAAAAGGTATTTGAAAATGTCTCAGTATAATTCAAACTGGCCATGAATTTCCTTATCTTAAGCCTGAAGGCCTATATATTTCCTTATCTAAGCTGACCCACGGCATGCTCAGGATTTTTGAAACTTGTAAAAAGAAATTCCAGCTTTGCTATTGACTAAAAATCAATGCAGTATTTGCAGCTTAAAAAGATGCTACTAGTTAATGACTACATTTAAAATCATTGTAGAATATTATTATAATTGTTATGTATTCAGTTATAAACCACAATACTCTGGAATGGAACTGTACAAAGTATGATACAAACATACCTGAAAGGAGTAACAACTGATTTCCATGCAGTTGCATGGAACTTGGGTGCTTGGGTACTTGGGTGCATTTGTCCTCATCTCGAATAAGATACATAATACATAAAGGATAAAGATTGCCCAGTCAAATCCAGTCCTCGTGTGCCAGTTCTTGTAAGTATCATCCTGGGAGTTGGTAGGGCAGTGCACATTATTATTCTGCTAACCTGAGCACTAAGTGAAAACTGGAGCAGGGCTTAAGAAGTTTCACAGAACAACCAATGACAATTCAGTTGTCAAGTAAAATAAGGACCTTCTGCTACAGATTTAATTTCCCCTCCCTCTCTCACTAAACTTTCCCCTCCCTCTCTCACTAAACTTTCCCCTTCTTCTCTCACTAAACTTTCCCCTTCTTCTCTCACTAAACTTTCCTCTTCTTCTCTCACTAAACTTCCCTCTTCCTCTCTCACTAAACTTCCCTCTTCCTCTCTCACTAAACTTTCCTCTTCCTCTCTGACTAAACTTTCCCCTCCCTCTCTCACTAAACTTCCCTCTTCCTCTCTCACTAAACTTTCCCCTCCCTCTCTCACTAAACTTTCCCCTCCCTCTCTCACTAAACTTTCCCCGTCCTCTCTCACTAAACTTTCCCCTCCCTCTCTCACTAAACTTTCCCCTCCCTCTCTCACTAAACTTTCCCCGTCCTCTCTCACTAAACTTTCCCCTCCCTTTCTCACTAAACTTTCCCCTTCCTTTCTCACTAAACTTTCCACTTCCTCTCTCACTAAACTTTCCCTTTCTCTCACTAAACTTTCCCTTTCTCTCACTAAACTTTCCCTTTCTCTCACTAAACTTTTCCCTCCCTCTCTCACTAAACTTTTCCCTCCCTCTCTCACTAAACTTTCCCCTCCCTCTCTCACTAAACTTTCCCCTCCCTTTCCCACTAAACTTTCCCCTCCCTCTCTCACTAAACTTTCCCCTCCCTCTCTCACCAGACTTTCCCCTCCCTCTCACTAAACTGCATTTGTCCTCATCTCGAATAAGATCAAAATACATAAAGGATAAAGATTGCCCAGTCAAATCCAGTCCTCGTGTGCCAGTTCTTGTAAGTATCATCCTGGGAGTTGGTAGGGCAGTGCACATTATTATTCTGCTAACCTGAGCACTAAGTGAAAACTGGAGCAGGGCTTAAGAAGTTTCACAGAACAACCAATGACAATTCAGTTGTCAAGTAAAATAAGGACCTTCTGCTACAGGTTTATTTCCCCTCCCTCTCTCACTAAACTTTCCCCTCCCTCTCTCACTAAACTTTCCCCTCCCTCTCTCACTAAACTTTCCCCTCCCTCTCTCACTAAACTTTCCCCTCCCTCTCTCACTAAACTTTCCCCTTCTTCTCTCACTAAACTTTCCCCTTCTTCTCTCACTAAACTTTCCTCTTCTTCTCTCACTAAACTTCCCTCTTCCTCTCTCACTAAATTTTCCTCTTCTTCCTCTTCCTCTCTCACTAAACTTTCCCCTCCCTCTCTCACTAAACTTCCCTCTTCCTCTCTCACTAAACTTTTCCCTCCCTCTCTCACTAAACTTCCCTCTTCCTCTCTCACTAAACTTTCCCCTCCCTCTCTCACTAAACTTTCCCCTCCCTCTCTCACTAAACTTTCCCCGTCCTCTCTCACTAAACTTTCCCCTCCCTCTCTCACTAAACTTTCCCCTCCCTCTCTCACTACACTTTCCCCGTCCTCTCTCACTAAACTTTTCCCTCCCTCTCTCACTAAACTTTACCCTCCCTCTCTCACTAAACTTTCCCCTCCCTTTCTCACTAAACTTTCCCCTCCCTCTCTCACTAAACTTTCCCCTCCCTCTCTCACCAAACTTTCCCCTTCCTCTCACTAAACTTTCCCCTCCCTCTCTCACTAAACTTTCCCTTCCCTCTCTCACTAAACTTTCCCCTCCCTCTCTCACTGAACTTCCCTCTTCCACTCTCACTAAACTTTCCTCTTCCTCTCTCACTAAACTTCCCTCTTCCTCTCTCACTAAACTTTCCCCTCCCTCTCTCACTAAACTTTCCCCTCCCTCTCTCACTAAACTTTCCCCTCCCTCTCTCACTAAACTTTCCCCTCCCTCTCTCACTAAACTTTCCCCTCCCTCTCTCACTAAACTTTCCCCTCCCTTTCTCACTAAACTTTCCCCTCCCTCTCTCACTAAACTTTTCCCTCCCTCTCTCACTAAACTTTCCCCTCCCTCTCTCACTAAACTTTACCCTCCCTTTCTCACTAAACTTTACCCTCCCTTTCTCACTAAACTTTCCCCTCCCTCTCTCACCAAACTTTCCCCTCCCTCTCACTAAACTGCATTTGTCCTCATCTCGAATAAGATGAAAATACATAAAGGATAAAGATTGCCCAGTCAAATCCAGTCCCTGTGTGCCAGTTCTTGTAAGTATCATCCTGGGAGTTGGTAGGGCAGTGCACATTATTATTCTGCTAACCTGAGCACTAAGTGAAAACTGGAGCAGGGCTTAAGAAGTTTCACAGAACAACCAATGACAATTCAGTTGTCAAGTAAAATAAGCATCTTCTGCTACAGGTTTAATTTCCCCTCCCTCTCTCACTAAACTTTCCCCTCCCTCTCTCACTAAACTTTCCCCTCCCTCTCTCACTAAACTTTCCCCTCCCTCTCTCACTAAACTTTCCCCTTCTTCTCTCACTAAACTTTCCCCTTCTTCTCTCACTAAACTTTCCCCTTCTTCTCTCACTAAACTTCCCTCTTCCTCTCTCACTAAACTTTCCTCTTCCTCTCTCACTAAACTTTCCCCTCCCTCTCTCGCTAAACTTTCCCTTCCCTCTCTCACTAAACTTTCCCCTCCCTCTCTCACTAAACTTTCCCCTCCCTCTCTCACTAAACTTTCCTCTCCCTCTCTCACTAAACTTTCCCCTTCTCTCACTAAACTTTCCCCTTCTCTCACTAAACTTCCCCCTCCCTCTTACTAAACTTTCCCCTCCCTCTTTCACTAAACTTTCCCCTCCCTCTCTCACTAAACTTTCCCCTTCTTCTCTCACTAAACTTTCCCCTCCCTCTCTCACTAAACTTTCCCCTTCTTCTCTCACTAAACTTTCCCCTTCTTCTCTCACTAAACTTTCCCCTCCCTCTCTCACTAAACTTTCCCCTTCTTCTCTCACTAAACTTTCCCCTCCCCCTCTCACTAAACTTTCCCCTTTTTCTCTCACTAAACTTTCCCCTTCTTCTCTCACTAAACTTTCCCCTCCCTCTCTCACTAAACTTTCCCCTCCCTCTCTCACTAAACTTTCCCCTCCCTCTCTCACCAAACTTTCCCCTCCCTCTCACTAAACTTTCCCCTCCCTCTCTCACTAAACTTTCCCTTCCCTCTCTCACTAAACTTTCCCCTCCCTCTCTCACTAAACTTCCCTCTTCCTCTCTCATTAAACTTTCCTCTTCCTCTCTCGCTAAACTTTCCCCACACTCTCTCACTAAACTTCCCTCTTCCTCTCTCACTAAACTTTCCCCTCCCTCTCTCACTAAACTTCCCTCTTCCTCTCTCACTAAACTTTCCCCTCCCTCTCTCACTAAACTTTCCCCTCCCTCTCTCACTAAACTTTCCCCTCCCTCTCTCACTAAACTTTCCCCGTCCTCTCTCACTAAACTTTCCCCTCCCTCTCTCACTAAACTTTCCCCTCCCTTTCTCACTAAACTTTCCACTCCCTCTCTCACTAAATTTTCCCTTTGTCTCACTAAACTTTCCCTTTCTCTCACTAAACTTTCCCTTTCTCTCACTAAACTTTCCCCTCCCTCTCTCACTAAACTTTTCCCTCCCTCTCTCACTAAACTTTCCCCTCCCTCTCTCACTAAACTTTCCCCTCCCTCTCTCACCAAACTTTCCCCTCCCTCTCACTAAACTGCATTTGTCCTCATCTCGAATAAGATGAAAATACATAAAGGATAAAGATTGCCCAGTCAAATCCAGTCCTCGTGTGCCAGTTCTTGTAAGTATCATCCTGGGAGTTGGTAGGGCAGTGCACATTATTATTCTGCTAACCTGAGCACTAAGTGAAAACTGGAGCAGGGCTTAAGAAGTTTCACAGAACAACCAATGTCAATTCAGTTGTCAAGTAAAATAAGCACCTTCTGCTACAGGTTTAATTTCCCCTCCCTCTCTCACTAAACTTTCCCCTCCCTCTCTCACTAAACTTTCCCCTCCCTCTCTCACTAAACTTTCCCCTCCCTCTCTCACTAAACTTTCCCCTCCCTCTCTCACTAAACTTTCCCCTCCCTCTCTCACTAAACTTTCCCCTTCTTCTCTCACTAAACTTTCCCCTTCTTCTCTCACTAAACTTTCCCCTTCTTCTCTCACTAAACTTCCCTCTTCCTCTCTCACTAAACTTCCCTCTTCCTCTCTCACTAAACTTTCCTCTTCCTCTCTCACCAAACTTTCCCCTCCCTCTCACTAAACTTTCCCCTCCCTCTCTCACTAAACTTTCCCCTCCCTCTCTCACTAAACTTTCCCCTCCCTCTCTCACTAAACTTTCCCCGTCCTCTCTCACTAAACTTTCCTCTCCCTCTCTCACTAAACTTTCCCCTTCTCTCACTAAACTTTCCCCTTCTCTCACTAAACGCCCCCCTCCCTCTTTCACTAAACTTTCCCCTCCCTCTTTCACTAAACTTTCCCCTTCCTCTCTCACTAAACTTTCCCCTTCTTCTCTCACTAAACTTTCCCCTCCCTCTCTCACTAAACTGTCCCCTTCTTCTCTCACTAAACTTTCCCCTTCTTCTCTCACTAAACTTTCCCCTCCCTCTCTCACTAAACTTTCCCCTTCTTCTCTCACTAAACTTTCCCCTCCCTCTCTCACTAAACTTTCCCCTCCCTCTCTCACTAAACTTTCCCGTCCCTCTCTCACCAAATTTTCCCCTCCCTCTCACTAAACTTTCCCCTCCCTCTCTCACTAAACTTTCCCTTCCCTCTCTCACTAAACTTTCCCCTCCCTCTCTCACTAAACTTCCCTCTTCCTCTCTCACTAAACTTTCCCCTCCCTCTCTCACTAAACTTCCCTCTTCCTTTCTCACTAAACTTTCCCCTCCCTCTCTCACTAAACTTCCCTCTTCCTCTCTCACTAAACTTTCCCCTCCCTCTCTCACTAAACTTTCCCCTCCCTCTCTCACTAAACTTTCCACTCCCTCTCTCACTAAACTTTCCCTTTCTCTCACTAAACTTTCCCTTTCTCTCACTAAACTTTCCCTTTCTCTCACTAAACTTTCCCCTCCCTCTCTCACTAAACTTTTCCCTCCCTCTCTCACTAAACTTTCCCCTCCCTCTCTCACAAAACTTTCCCCCTCCCTTTCTCACTAAACTTTCCCCTCCCTCTCTCACTAAAAACTTTCCCCTCCCTCTCTCACCAAACTTTCCCCTCCCTCTCACCAAACTTTCCCCTCCCTCTCACTAAACTTTCCCCTCCCTCTCTCACTAAACTTTCCCTTCCCTCTCTCACTAAACTTTCCCCTCCCTCTCTCACTAAACTTTCCCCTCCCTCTCTCACTAAACTTTCCCCGTCCTCTCTCACTAAACTTTCCTCTCCCTCTCTCACTAAACTTTCCCCTTCTCTCACTAAACTTTCCCCTTCTCTCACTAAACGCCCCCCTCCCTCTTTCACTAAACTTTCCCCTCCCTCTTTCACTAAACTTTCCCCTCCCTCTCTCACTAAACTTTCCCCTTCTTCTCTCACTAAACTTTCCCCTCCCTCTCTCACTAAACTGTCCCCTTCTTCTCTCACTAAACTTTCCCCTTCTTCTCTCACTAAACTTTCCCCTCCCTCTCTCACTAAACTTTCCCCTTCTTCTCTCACTAAACTTTCCCCTTCTTCTCTCACTAAACTTTCCCCTCCCTCTCTCACTAAACTTTCCCCTCCCTCTCTCACTAAACTTTCCCCTCCCTCTCTCACCAAATTTTCCCCTCCCTCTCACTAAACTTTCCCCTCCCTCTCTAACTAAACTTTCCCTTCCCTCTCTCACTAAACTTTCCCCTCCCTCTCTCACTAAACTTCCCTCTTCCTCTCTCACTAAACTTTCCCCTCCCTCTCTCACTAAACTTTCCCCTCCCTCTCTCACCAAATTTTCCCCTCCCTCTCACTAAACTTTCCCCTCCCTCTCTCACTAAACTTTCCCTTCCCTCTCTCACTAAACTTTCCCCTCCCTCTCTCACTAAACTTCCCTCTTCCTCTCTCACTAAACTTTCCCCTCCCTCTCTCACTAAACTTCCCTCTTCCTTTCTCACTAAACTTTCCCCTCCCTCTCTCACTAAACTTCCCTCTTCCTCTCTCACTAAACTTTCCCCTCCCTCTCTCACTAAACTTTCCCCGTCCCCTCTCACTAAACTTTCCACTCCCTCTCTCACTAAACTTTCCCTTTCTCTCACTAAACTTTCCCTTTCTCTCACTAAACTTTCCCTTTCTCTCACTAAACTTTCCCCTCCCTCTCTCACTAAACTTTTCCCTCCCTCTCTCACTAAACTTTCCCCTCCCTCTCTCACAAAACTTTCCCCCTCCCTTTCTCACTAAACTTTCCCCTCCCTCTCTCACTAAAAACTTTCCCCTCCCTCTCTCACCAAACTTTCCCCTCCCTCTCACCAAACTTTCCCCTCCCTCTCACTAAACTTTCCCCTCCCTCTCTCACTAAACTTTCCCTTCCCTCTCTCACTAAACTTTCCCCTCCCTCTCTCACTAAACTTTCCCCTCCCTCTCTCACTAAACTTTCCCCGTCCTCTCTCACTAAACTTTCCTCTCCCTCTCTCACTAAACTTTCCCCTTCTCTCACTAAACTTTCCCCTTCTCTCACTAAACGCCCCCCTCCCTCTTTCACTAAACTTTCCCCTCCCTCTTTCACTAAACTTTCCCCTCCCTCTCTCACTAAACTTTCCCCTTCTTCTCTCACTAAACTTTCCCCTCCCTCTCTCACTAAACTGTCCCCTTCTTCTCTCACTAAACTTTCCCCTTCTTCTCTCACTAAACTTTCCCCTCCCTCTCTCACTAAACTTTCCCCTTCTTCTCTCACTAAACTTTCCCCTTCTTCTCTCACTAAACTTTCCCCTCCCTCTCTCACTAAACTTTCCCCTCCCTCTCTCACTAAACTTTCCCCTCCCTCTCTCACCAAATTTTCCCCTCCCTCTCACTAAACTTTCCCCTCCCTCTCTAACTAAACTTTCCCTTCCCTCTCTCACTAAACTTTCCCCTCCCTCTCTCACTAAACTTCCCTCTTCCTCTCTCACTAAACTTTCCCCTCCCTCTCTCACTAAACTTCCCTCTTCCTCTCTCACTAAACTTTCCCCTCCCTCTCTCACTAAACTTCCCTCTTCCTCTCTCACTAAACTTTCCCCTCCCTCTCTCACTAAACTTTCCCCTCCCTCTCTCACTAAACTTTCCCCTCCCTCTCTCACTAAACTTTCCCCGTCCTCTCTCACTAAACTTTCCACTCCCTCTCTCACTAAACTTTCCCTTTCTCTCACTAAACTTTCCCTTTCTCTCACTAAACTTTCCCTTTCTCTCACTAAACTTTCCCCTCCCTCTCTCACTAAACTTTTCCCTAGCTCTCTCACTAAACTTTCCCCTCCCTCTCTCACAAAACTTTCCCCCTCCCTTTCTCACTAAACTTTCCCCTCCCTCTCTCACTAAAAACTTTCCCCTCCCTCTCTCACCAAACTTTCCCCTCCCTCTCACTAAACTTTCCCCTCCCTCTCACTAAACTTTCCCCTCCCTCTCTCACTAAACTTTCCCTTCCCTCTCTCACTAAACGTTCCCCTCCCTCTCTCACTAAACTTTCCCCTCCCTCTCTCACTAAACTTTCCCCTCCCTCTCTCACTAAACTTTCCTCTCCCTCTCTCACTAAACTTTCCCCTTCTCTCACTAAACTTTCCCCTCCCTCTTTCACTAAACTTTCCCCTCCCTCTCTCACTAAACTTTCCCCTTCTTCTCTCACTAAACTTTCCCCTCCCTCTCTAACTAAACTTTCCCCTTCTTCTCTCACTAAACTTTCCCCTTCTTCTCTCACTAAACTTTCCCCTTGTTCTCTCACTAAACTTTCCCCTCCCTCTCTCACTAAACTTTCCCCTCCCTCTCTCACTAAACTTTCCCCTCCCTCTCCCACTAAACTTTCCCCGTCTTCTCTCACTAAACTTCCCCCTCCCTCTCTCACTAAACTTCCCCTCCCTCTCTCACTAAACTTTCCCCTCCCTCTCTCACTAAACTTTCCCCTTCTCTCACTAAACTTTCCCCTTCCTCTCTCACTAAACTTCCCCCTTCCTCTCTCACTAAACTTTCCCCTTCTCTCATTAAACTTTCCCCTTCCTCTCTCACCAAGCAGCTCCCATTGGCAGGCATGATTTCTGAAAATGCCACATAGGCCTTTGGCTTGGTGAGATTCTGCCCAGGGAGGAGCTGGACATGAAAGAAGTGACTGCACTGAAATAGGAGGCTGTAAATGGAAAATGGAGGCCGCAATAGGGCACAAGACATGGAAGAGGGGAGATGCTACTCAAGGGAGCTGTACATGAAAGAGATGGCTTGCTTTACATTAATGAGGAACTGAACATGGAATGGGAGGGGGGATATTGCACATGAAGGCCCCAAGAAGGCTGGCCCAGGGCAAAAAACAAGCATAAATCAAGCCTTGTTCATTTGCTTACTGACTGGAGCCCACGAATCCTGTCCGGTATCCTTTGACTAGAGATGCTAGCAGTTTACCAGTGGCAGCACCTGAGTGCTGGAGGAAGTGGCAGGCCTAATATTTGAGTTTCATTCCATAACATTGCAGGTTCACTTTAAAGGGGTTCTGTGGGGGTTTCTGAGGCGAAAAACTGCCACTTACCTGGGGCTTGTATCAGCCCCCTGCAGCGGTAATGTCCCACGCCGTCCTGCTCCCATCCGCCGTTCCCCGCAGCCGGCACCGGGCTATTATTCGGCTGTCACACAGAGGAATAATGCGCGTTGCCGCGCCTCCGCTCGCGTCATCTGAGGCTTACTGTGCAGGCGCAGTACAACGGGTTCTTGTACTGCGCTTGCGCAGTAAGCTTACGATGACGCAGGCGGAAGCGAGCGGGTGCGCGGCCACTCTAGCGCAGCCGCAGTTGGATCCCATGCCACTTAGACCGGGGCCGGCGGCGGAGAACGGCAGATGGGAGGAGGACGGCGTGGGACATTACCGCTGCACGGGGCTGATAGAAGCCCAAGGTAAGTGTCTGTTTTTCTCCTCCGCAACCCCCCACAGAACCCCTTTAAGTGCAGCTTCTTCAATGCATTCTATGCTATGAAATTAAGTTCACAGAGTGCAATGCAAACTACAATATCTCAGCTTAAGAGTGATATCACTCTTAAGCTTTGCAGTGTTTGCTGTGAAACAAAGGCAGTAAAGACTGGAAGTATGAAACAAGAAGCCACAACTGCATTACACTAAGTAAATATAAATAAAGCATAGAATTCAGTTGATTGTAGATGAAAATATTAATATACGTACAAATCGTTGCTCAGATAGCTAATGTAAAATCATAAGCCAATAATAATTCCATAGAAAACATATCTTGAAACACTTACTGTGGCTAAGTGAACGCCCCTCAGGGGTTTCTGTAAACAGATCACTTCTCCACAGGCCACACCAGACAACAAATGTCAGTTACCCAGACACACCTCCCACTGCTGCCACTAATGATCACAGTACAGATGGTGTTTGCATGAGAGGCGTTTCCCTTGGTGTAGACCTGTGGGCTGTATTGGAGATTAGAGAGATGCATTATTTCATTTCTCTGTCTTTTTGTCTTCTAGTCGTATTCAACATTTACTCTTAATCAGAGTAGACATTCTCTTATTAAAAATGCAAAAGCACTGAAGAGTTAATCACAGGCTTCCTTGGTAATGAACAGTGTGTAAACACCATTTTTAGTTTACTACACTCATTTCTATTCCTGCCATCTGCTCACACAAACTTTCTGGGCCCAAGATATTCTGCCGCCTTCAAGCAATTCCTGGCTGATGTCGTTTTACACCTTACTCCCAGTGACCTTATTATATTGTACACATTCCCTCTGCAGTTCTGTTACCTTGTACCTTTTAAAGGCTTTAGAGGTATTCGTATAAAGTAATTAGAATAACGCTTGTGCAGGCAGTCTCCCATTTCCAAACAGGTTCCATTCCAGGAGAATGTTTGCGAGTCAAATTTGTTATGCAAGTTAAGTCATATGTGGATACATTAACCTTCAGACAACTCCGTATTTTGATATGCATTCAGGGCTGGTTCTAGCTACAATGGGGCTCTGGGGCAAAAGTAACTGGGGGCCCCCCTTCCAACCAAATCACCCCCCTGAGCCACCTGCCAGTCCGGATCAAATCTCCCCCGTCACACAATGTCATTAGGTGTCTGTCATATGTCACCATAGCTGGAGGAAAGGAGAGGCACCTTGGGGGCCCCACAGGCTCTGGGGCAATTGCCCCCTTTGCCTCTATGAAAGCGACAGCCTTGTAATGTAGTAAATGCTTTAAACTTATATGCTTTAAACTACTTACAACAGTTTATACAATATTGTAACATATGAAAATATGTAATAACTAAAACAGCACAGTACATTTTGTACTTGAGGACTGCTTGTAACTTGAGTCATTTGAAAGTAGGGGCCTATCTCTCATATAGAAAATACAGAACCTCCACCGACCGTAGTAGAGTGCTTTCTTGCTTCTATGGATATTGAGGTACAACACTCTACTACGGTCGGTCAGTCCTTGCACCTGCACAGTAACCAAGCAGCTCAGGGTGACTCACTGACGCAGTTGAATCCACTTCTGCCCGCTTTTCAGCATCTCTAACATTGATGTGTAACTGAAAAGCGGATACAACTGCGTCAATGGGCTCGAGCCCTTAGTGCAATCTGCCTTCGTTAAACAGAAGGAATTTACAATAATTCAGCTTCAAGTGAACATCTGTGGTTACCCACAATGCACCTCTACTGAATATGCAAATTATCTCTTTATGCCCACAAAGCCAGGCTTCACCGCTAATTTGCATATTCAGTAGTGGTGCATTGTGGGTAACCACAGATGTTCACTTAAAGCTAAATTATCGCAAATTCCTTGCACATGGATAGCTATAGAAGCAAATAAAGTCTGGCAGAGACCAGTGTGGTTTTCAGTCTTCTTGGCACCTTGATCATCTGTATATTGGAAACATGAACAAGTGGTTTAGGGTAGTACTTGGGTTTTAAGATTCCAATAATTAGTGTGTTTGTTTTATCAGAAATGTTTATAGCATGCTTAGTTACAGCACTAGTAATTTCAAAAAGTTTGTTTGTTTCAGATGATGATGCATATTTGCTGCTATCAGTAGACAGGAAGACCATATAAGCCGTAACAGGAAAGAAAACAAAACTACACATTCAAGTGTGTTCACAGCTTAACTGGCAACTGAGCACCTGGAAATCTATTTTTCTTACAAATGAATAAGGAAGGTTTGTAATGGAGTCTGCCATGGAGGGAGGGGGAGTGGGTGTTTATCATCACTACTTCCCTACTAGGTGCTGCTCCCATGGCTCCCAAACTTTGTGGGATTTACCAGGGAGAGACCACATTCGCTGTATTTCCAACTTCCTGGCAAAGCTGCACACACCAGCTGCAATGCATGACAGGCATTAGGTAGCTGCCCCCCAGGTTAGATAGGTAGTAGCCCCCCAGTATAGGTTAGATAGGTAGCTGCCCCAGTATAGATTAGGTAGCTGCCCCCCAGTATAGGTTAGATTAGGTAGGTGCCCCCCAGTATAGGTTAGATTAGGTAGGTTCCCCCCAGTATAGGTTAGATTAGGTAGGTGCCCCCCAGTATAGGTTAGATTAGGTAGGTGCCCCCCAGTATAGGTTAGATTAGGTAGGTGCCCCCCCCAGGATAGGTTAGATAGGTAGCTGCCACCCAGTTTAGGTTAGATAGGTAGGTGCCCCCCAGTATAGGTTAGATTAGGTAGGTGCCCCCCAGTATAGGTTAGATTAGGTAGGTGCCCCCCCAGGATAGGTTAGATAAGTAGGTGCCCCCCAGGATAGGTTAGATAGGTAGGTGCCCCCAGTATAGGTTAGATTAGGTAGGTGCCCCCAGTATAGGTTAGATTAGGTAGCTGCCCCAGTATAGGTTAGGTAGGTGCCCCCCATGATGGAGGGGGAAGCCACAGCCGCGGGGAGGGCAGCCCGACCTCTCCCTCCCTTCCTCTCCCTGGGCCACCCTCCGTGTGATCCCCCCTCGGAGTGCAGAGTAATGCAGCAGGGAAGCGCTATGCAAAACTACTCACCTCGCTGGCTCCAAGCGCTGCTCTCTCACCGCCAGTCTCCTCTCTGCCTACACGCTGATACACACACACGCTGCTAAACAGGAAGCAGCGTGTATCAGCGTGTAGGCAGAGAGGAGACTGGCGGTGAGAGAGCAGCACTTGGAGCCAGCGAGGTGAGTAGTTCTGCATAGCGCTTCCCTGCTGCATTACTCTGCACTCGGTTCGAGGGGGGATCGCACGGAGGACGGCCCGGGGAGAGGAAGGGAGGGAGAGGTCGGGCTGCCCTCCCCGCGGCTGCTCCTCCCAACTCCATCACAGCTCCCCCCTCCCAGCAGCGCCCCGGGCGGCGGCACGCCCCGCACGGCCGTAGAAACGGCCATGCTCTAAATATTGACATTAAATAAACTCCTCATTTTAGACCAGGGTCTTATTCTAGATACATGCCTGTAATTCAAAATGTGTATACTTTTATAAATTCCCATTAGACATATCCTTTTCTATTACGTTCCACTGGCATACGAATGAGTGAACTTGCTATGAACACACTTCAGATTTTCCTCAGCTGAAAGAATAGATCCTTGACATTTCAGGCTTAAATCTAGAGTGTATATAGGTTTATCCCAACAACCTAGACATCCCTTGCACCTATCTTTCTGGTTAAATTACTGTCTCCCACAGATTATCTTCCTTGTGGCCAGTGGCGTAGCTAAGGAGCTGTGGGCCCCGATGCAAGTTTTACATTGGGCCCCCCCAAGCATTCTGTACATTACAATTGATACGGCGCACCAAAACCTGCCAATGGCAACTACATTGTCAGAGGTGCAAGAAGGGGATGGGGAACAGTTTGTTAAGGATTACCACTGTTCAAAGTATCTATAGAAGTGATTGTTCTGAGCACAGGACCAATAGAGAGCTAATACTGAAGTTGAGGGAGGGCCCCTCTTGCCCAAGAGCCCCGATGCGGTCGCAACCTCTGCAACCCCTATTGCTACGCCCCTGCTTGTGGCAAATAGAAATTGTGGCTCCCGCTTCTCTTTACCATAGAGGAGTTCAAGCTGACCATACAAGTGTCTGTACGGAGATTGTTCCAAATCTCCGCCAACATAGTACCCACCAACATCCAGTATAAAATGTACATCAATGTACTTTTTATGATTGCATTGTTGATGGCTCTTACACCAATCTGTGATAATGTCAACCACAGCATTCACTCATTATCAAGAGGTTTTGCAAGTAGAAGTGATCTTATTGTATCTTCCAAGGCACTGTGAGGGGATTGTTAATATGATGTTGTCACTGGTAAAGGAATATCACACTGGGCCATGTTTTTTCTTGCTTTTCCACCTATGTTTTGTCACTGAAGACATTTCCACATCTCCTGTCCTGTCATTCATGAAATTCCAAGTAGCACCCCAGATAATATAGTTTCCCTATCAGTGGAATATTTAGTAATGAATGGTGTCTTCTAGTTACCTTGTTCCACACTGTCAGGCCTGTCACTATTCCCCTGTCACTAGCTACACAGTCATTTGTAGACATTAACTGTTATTGCTTTGACCCTCTCTCTGGATGCTGTCACTGTGACCCCATATATGACATTATGGATAGGTTTCACTAGAAAAGTTATACTAGGCTATGAATGGTGCCAACTAACCCTCTCACTATCACTGCAGACAGAAAATGTAAAAAGTGTGACCACAACCTGAAATTAAGCCATAACCATAATTTTCCTGAAGTTTTCAGTTGACTTTGCTCTCTGCCCACTAAACAACAAGTGGTGACAAGAATATTCTTGTCTTTAAAGAATTAGAAAATAATTTGCAAGCCCCGGCATTTGCCATTCCTTTCCTCTTAGGCAACAAGATCAAGGTGTATTTATGTTTAACAGGTTAGGAGAAGAGAAGGGCCTGCCAGGCTAAGGAAAACCAGTGAGGGGCAACAAAGGAAGGAAGGCAGCACTCTCCAGACTAGAGCTGACTGTGCGTATCCCAACTAAACATAAAACATGCACAGTTATTAGTGAAAGAGGAAGTAGCAATGTTTCATGGGCTCCCCTGGTGCATACATTTAAAACAAGCACCCAGTAAAATAGATGCAAGGAAATCCCAATATCAGTATTTTACAGATATTCTACTAACCTTCACTGCTACCCTATTTTTCCCTAACCCTCCCCTATCTACGCGGAACACTAAGCTCCACTCACCTGCTCCCAACACTAACCTGCATACAGTATGTTATACACTAAACCCCCGCACCTACGATGATAATCCGGTGCATAAAGTGCCCCCCCTGCTGCTCAGCTTTACTATAGCAGAGTGCCTAAATGTCTACTGGAATACCCAGACCCTAAATTACCCCCCTACCCCACCCCCCTGATACTCAATTACCCTATTCTCAAAACCCAATTTTAGGCCATAAAACAGCCTAGTGCTTAAATGCCTTCTCCAATAACATGTTGCCTAATTTCCCCCCCATCCCCCCCGGCTCGGTTATAATGATCCTAATCACAATCCTTCAGTGTCTATAAAATTTCCCAAGTATCCCAGTGCCTAAATTAAGTGCCCCCCCCCCCCCCCCGCCACTCTACTATATAACAGCTTTGCATTTATTTCTGTTATGTTGCTGCTTTGCCTATATTCAAAGTTTGCGTATACTGTAGCCATAATCCAGAGCCCAAATTACTCACCGATGCAGGTTACCAAAACTGCACACCATAGATTAATGCATGGCAAGTGCAGGACCTGCAGCCAACTGTTATCCATGTAAGTATAAAGACACTGTATTTCAGGAATCATGCTTTATTGCATTATAAGTACGGTTCCTGAAATGCAGGGGTGTGGGCCTTCTTTATGGATACTCAAATTACTTACCGGGCACCGCCGTGGCCACTAATTATATAGCAGTGTATAGTGACACCCAAATTATCCGGCATACCTCGTGCCCATTTTACCTGCTTTGCGCTGGCTCCTTCCTGGAATTTATGGACAGGAGGAAAACCATTTTTTATCTGCCATCAAGAATTTACAGAAAGTAAATATTGCTAATTGGTTGTTTTGCGGAGCTGTTCTTTTGCTCCAGTTTTTCTTGAACCTTCTGATAAATCTGGTCAAAACTGTCAACCTGACCATAAGAAATAAGCCTTATACCGTAGCCACTTAACCTCTAAGGGACACTGACGCCTCCTTATAATCACGTTTTTATTTTAAAAACCTCTTAAGTATGTTTGCCCTAACTAAAACGCCACATCCTCAAAGCTGAAATCTAACTAAATCCCCCCCAAACTCCCCTCGCAAAATCCACTACCTTCTTGTTCGTGGATTTTGCTGCCCTGTGCACTTCTGTGAGAGGCAGAGCTTTCAGCTGCAGTGATGGAAGACAGAGGGGCGGGGGAGAGGCGGCGACCCGCACTGACAGACACTTGGAGAGGCAGAGCTGCAGCTGAAAGCTCTGCCTCTCACGGAAGCGCTTCCCGTAGTGTGCCCCGAGGAGTTTGGGGGGATTTAGTTAGATTTCAGCCATGGGGGTGCAGTGTTTTAGTTAGGGCAAACATACTTAAAGAGAACCAGAGATGAAGCACCCTCATGTATTTTATTACATTTATCAGTGGGAACATGACAGTAAACACCTACCCTGCTTTTAGTTTCATTGTTATCTGCTTAATTAGTCTATTAGCAACTGTGATAAGAATCCACTGACTATTCAGTCGAGGTTTGACCTGGAATCATTAAAGCTGAGTCACTCTTCTGTGTAGTCTTTTCAAGCCCAAGCCTTCCCCTCTCCTGACTTAGATTTCCTGCTTTGCATACTGAGAGCTGTGATGATATGGGAGAGGCTGCTGCTCCTGAGAGAGAAGCTCTGTGGCTGTAATATGATCCCTGTGTGCACTAGATACTGATAATAACGGCAGTTTCATTCCTATGAGAGACACTTCCTACAGGCAGCTGTTCATCATACCAAAATGAAAGCACATAGATGAAAGGCTGCATTTAGCCTAGATAGCAGCATAGTCTCTTATGGCCTAGACAGCACATCCAGAACAACTCATAACCCGTAAGGAGAAGGGATATGAGCCGGCGGCCATTTTTGATTTTTCCTGGAGCAATAATGGATAAAAAACACTCAAAAAGGCACACCAGAGCGGCAAAATTATCAGATAGAGCATTTATTCTTTACAAGCTATCAACTGATATGTTTATTTTGTGTGAATCGTTCATCTCTGGTTTCCTTTAATAGGTTTTTAAAATAAAAACGTGATTTTAAGGAGACTTCGTACTCTCTTTAAATATCTGAGCAATATTCACATTTCAGCATTACGTCCATTCATTCAGCAATAAATGTATTACTACTTATCACACCCCAATGATCTATATTTTTTTTACATAAATAAGGCTTATACTGGTACCTAAGGCTGGTACTTTTTGCTTAGAATTATTTTATTTTATATGCATTTTAAAAGGGAATAAGAAGAAACAAATTGAACAAAATCTATTTCACAGTTTTCAGCTATTATAGTTTAAAATAAAGCATGTCACTGTAATTAAAACATACACATTGTATTTGGCCATTTGTTCTGGTTATTACAACGTTTACATTATGTCCCTAGTATAATGTATGGTGACAATATTTTATTTGGAAATAAAGGTGTATATTTTTCCAATTTGGGTTTATGGCTTACTCATCGTATCAATAATTACAAGCCCTTATTTGCAAAAAATAACAGTAATACACCCTCATAGCATACATATTTAAAAAGCAAAGTCCCTTTTTTAAATCCTGTCACTGTTTTTTGTTTTTTGTTTTTCAAATGTGTTATATGGGGGGAGGAAGGGTGTAGAAAGGGTTCATGGAATGGTTTTATGTATAAGAATTTTATTTTTATATTGTTTTTTGTATTATTTTTAGGGGCCACTATATGTCCCCACGCAGTCTACTCTCTGGTAAAAATGCAGCTTCAGTTATGTTCCACCCAGCAGGAAGTGATAGTTCACTTCATTGACAATGCATCGATACCTGTTGCTCGTTGCAACAGTGATCATTGACACTTTAGACACTTAGATTAGCTTTGGGAACATATGTTCCAATTCACCAATCAGTGCACTACCGCGTGTTGCCATGCGCTGATTGCAAACAGAGAAGGATAAGTAGCTATGCCCCTGTATTACTAAGTATCTGTGCCCCTGTTGTATTACGTAGCTTTCCGTATTGCAGTACATCAGTGACAGAAGTGTTAACATCTGTATAAAACAGGCAAAAAAACAATGTAAAAAATAATGCAACAAATAGTGCAATAAAAGATCATTTAGAACCTCACATTTTCAAAGAGAAGCAACAAATTTGTGGGTCACTAGTCAAGTCATGAGGCAATCCGATAGCGACGGGATTATCTGGATGTGAAAACAAGAACTCCAAGCACTGGACACAGAGCAGTTTTCCCAGCATAGGCGCTTTGAATCTGACCAGATAATGATTGCTCGCTTTGCATAGAAATAAACCTCTCACAGTGTGTGCATCACACAGAGGAGATCTCAGTGGGTTTTGGCACTTAAGCAATAAAAGTGAAAATAAGCAGATGTCTTACCACCTATTACTCTCAAAGAAACATCTGTCAAATATCACACTAATTCATGCATTACACTGGCCCTGCCTGACTCTAAACTCTACCAGAATTGTATCTGTGTGTAACATATTAGATCATTTATTTCATTTAGATCACTGTTAATCACGAATATGCACATATTATAATATCGATCTTACAATCACATGCTGAATGGGTTAACGGAATAGCCCTCCCAGGCATGGCTGGCAGAGTGCAAGCTGGAAGATTTAAGCAGGAGGGAGGCCCATCCATTAACATTATGACAGGCTTTTCAAAGATTAATCTGAGATTTTTTTTATCCCTCACTGGAGGGGCATCAGCACCTCCTCATCTTTAATTCATCAGCACTCCTGATTAATACCTGTCAGCTTTCAATCAAACACCAGAATGTTAAAGTGAAGCAAAAAACTAAAATGAAAAGCAGCCACATGAAAAAAAAAAGTATTTATAGCAGCAAATATAACAAGCGTTGAAAGATTTTAAATAAACTGATTCAATAATCACGTTATTCTGAGTGGTCTTTGCTGTCTTGAAGCTGCTGGGATCTTGGAGCCCCGGAAAAGCCTAAAGGCCTCAGATAGCATATGATATCCTATGCTCTTTATATTCTCCTCTCTATAGCTGGACATTGATCAGGAGGATGATGGGGACTGTGGTGGGATTTGCTAACTTTGGCATCTTTCAGCTAAATCTTAACTTGAATGTAATGATCTTGCTAACGTTTGCACAGAAAAGTGAATAAATAATAGGCTGCATTGTCTATGCCTTTTGCTCAAGAACACATAGGTCTTCAAGTGATAACTTAAAAGGAAACCTGTCATAATAGAAATGCAATATATATAAACAGATCTTTCTCCCATGAGGACTGTCCTGCACAGTCTTTTATTTCACAAATCACTATGTAACAAACAGGAAAGCAAACAATTCAGAACTTACAATGCAGAAAACTAGTAGTATTGAGGCAGAGGCGTAGCAATAGGGGTTGCAGAGGTTGTAACCGCATCGGGGCCCTTCAGTATTAGCTGTCTATTGGTCATGTGCTCATAATAATGACTTCTATAGATACTTTGAATAGTGGGAATCATTAACAAACTGCTCCCCATCCCCTTCTTGCACCTCTGCTCTGACACTGTAGTAGCCATTGGCAGGTTTTGGTGTGCCGTATCAATTGTTACATATAGTGTGTTTGGGGGGCCCCAATAGAAAACTTGCATCGTGACCCACAGCTCCTTAGCTATGCCACTGTGTTGGGGTAAGAGGCTGAAATTCACCTTGTTGGCAGATCATGCCAAATGATAAAGAGAGAAGTCGCCAGCCTTGTTAAAGTTCACCACTGAACACACTGAATATAAAAATAGTTTAGTAAGTAACCAGAGTTCACTAAATGAATTGCCTGTTGGTTTAGAAATCAGCCGATCCGTTGCTCTTCCTATTTGCATTGTATTTGCCAGATTCAGGGTACATCCCAGTGTGAACAGATTGATACACTGAACCATAAAGGCAGCAAAATAATTATCAATGCACGAGGGAATCTTGCATACAGCGGTATGTTGACTCTGCAAGCATCAAGCTAGGAAGGCAGTTCTGGTTCTGGTAAGCACCCCATTTCTTTCTGTGATTAGTAATGAGCTGACGAATAGTTGTGATCATTCAGATTGTGCGGAACTGAAATATCCCCATTTCCAATCAAAAATCACAAAACGGAAATCGAATTTCCGCCGTCATTTTAGCCCAATCACAGAACCCTGAAGCAGTGCATCAATCAAAGAATACAGAATTTTTCCATGGAAATTGGATTAGAGTGGTCATTTTAGACCAATCACAAGACACGGATCCTACCAAGTATTCCTGAGTCTTGTGATTGGTCTCCAATTTCCATGGTATTTCAATTACCGTGTTAAAATTCTGCATTCTCTGATCGATCCAGTACTTCTGAGTCAACTCAGAAGAAGTATTTGGCCAATCACAGAATGCAAAAAAATGACAAAAAAAAAAAAAAACACTACTGGGAAATCGGAAAAAAATGGAAATCAGAAAATGGGAAATTGGAAAATCAGAAATAGGCTTTGGCAGAAATCTGATCATCCCTACTGAGGTAACAAAGACCAGGGTGGCCAAGATCGGTATCCCTGTAAGCACTATTGAAATTTGCCTTTTGAACCAGGACACCTGCAAGAAACTAGTGAAAGAAGATACAATTAGCAGAACTTCTAATAAACTAGCTGCCCTGCCACCCAAACAAATATCCACCGCCACAGCTGGTAAATAGCACAGAACACTTTTGATTTCATGTGGAAAAAGGCTGTTCTTTCATTCAAAATCCATGATTATGTCATACAAGAAATAGGGGACTGCCATTGCTTTTTGTTTGTTTGGTTTTTTTTTTAAAGCGGCAATTTTCCAGATTGACATGCTTATATAATGATGACTATAATGCTAAAAGAATCAGTGACCTGCCCAGTCATTAAACATGCTGTATTGTGGCAGTACACTTACTAATTGTGCTATTGACAATTTAAATTCATAGGTCAAAGAGGTGCTACAAAGGCCATTATTCAATTGCTGGCTGGCATACTGCTTCACAGCAAATGCAGATGCACAAAAACAAAGTACAGGGAGTGCAAATTTATTAGGCAAATGAGTATTTTGACCACATCATCCTCTTTATGCATGTTGTCTTACTCCAAGCTGTATAGGCTCGAAAGCCTACTACCAATTAAGCATATTAGGTGATGTGCATCTCTGTAATGAGAAGGGGTGTGGTCTAATGACATCAACACCCTATATCAGGTGTGCATAATTATTAGGCAACGTCCTTTCCTTTGGCAAAATGGGTCAAAAGAAGGACTTGACAGGCTCAGAAAAGTCAAAAATAGTGAGATATCTTGCAGAGGGATGCAGCACTCTTAAAATTGCAAAGCTTCTGAAGCGTGATCATCGAACAATCAAGCGTTTTATTCAAAATAGTCAACAGGGTCGCAAGAAGCGTGTGGAAAAACCAAGGCGCAAAATAACTGCCCATGAACTGAGAAAAGTCAAGCGTGCAGCTGCCAAGATGCCACTTGTCACCAGTTTGGCCATATTTCAGAGCTGCAACATCACTGGAGTGCCCAAAAGCACAAGGTGTGCAATACTCAGAGACATGGCCAAGGTAAGAAAGGCTGAAAGACGACCACCACTGAACAAGACACACAAGCTGAAACGTCAAGACTGGGCCAAGAAATATCTCAAGACTGATTTTTCTAAGGTTTTATGGACTGATGAAATGAGAGTGATTCTTGATGGGCCAGATGGATGGGCCCGTGGCTGGATTGGTAAAGGGCAGAGAGCTCCAGTCCGACTCAGACGCCAGCAAGGTGGAGGTGGATTACTGGTTTGGGCTGGTATCATCAAAGATGAGCTTGTGAGGCCTTTTCGGGTTGAGGATGGAGTCAAGCTCAACTCCCAGTCCTACTGCCAGTTTCTGAAAGACACCTTCTTCAAGCAGTGGTACAGGAAGAAGTCTGCCTCCTTCAAGAAAAACATGATTTTCATGCAGGACAATGCTCCATCACACGCGTCCAAGTACTCCACAGCGTGGCTGGCAAGAAAGGGTGTAAAAGAAGAAAAACTAATGACATGGCCTCCTTGTTCACCTGATCTGAACCCCATTGAGAACCTCTGGTCCATCATAAAATGTGAGATTTACAAGGAGGGAAAACAGTACACCTCTCTGAACAGTGTCTGGGAGGCTGTGGTTGCTGCTGCATACAATGTTGATGGTGAACAGATCAAAACACTGACAGAATCCATGGATGGCAGGCTTTTGAGTGTCCTTGCAAAGAAAGGTGGCTATATTGGTCACTGATTTGCTTTTGTTTTGTTTTTGAATGTCAGAAATGTATATTTGTGAATGTTGAGATGTTATATTGGTTTCACTGGTAAAAATAAATAATTGAAATGGGTATATATTTGTTTTTTGTTAAGTTGCCTAATAATTATGCACAGTAATAGTCACCTGCACACACAGATATCCCCCTAAAATAGCTAAAACTAAAAACAAACTAAAAACTACTTTCAAAAATATTCAGCTTTGATAGTAATGAGTTTTTTGGGTTCATTGAGAACATGATTGTTGTTCAATAATAAAATTATTCCTCAGAAATACAACTTGCCTAATAATTCTGCACTCCCTGTATAGTGGCTACATTAGGACAGGTGGTGGCATTTCATCCTTCAACAGCATATGTAGGTAGAAAAAAACAAAGTCTTGTAAAAGTAATACTTTTTTTTTTTTTTTTTTTGAAGTTATCCTTCAACAGCCATACCCAGGCCTGAGTACCCACTCTCAAATGTCTGTATATCCATAGGGCTGATTTACTGCAAAGGCTGCATAGCCAATTGCCTTGTGGAAATACCATATAAAGTGGCTGCACATTCAAGAAGAGGAGATCTGCATACAGAAGGTGATGCAGAAAAATGCAATAGGAAAGATGCACATAGGGGTCTGCATAAGTAATACTACTACTTGAAGAGAGTGCTTGCAAATGGAATAGGAGGATTACTACACATGGGGACTTGAAATGTTAGAGGGAGGTTTCAATATGGTGAAAAAGGGAGCCGCTTCCTGAAAAAGAGCTGTAGTACAGGTAAGTAGGCCTAAGAGCAAAGACCACATACTTGCCCTCACTACATTTGCAGAAGTACCATAGAACAGGAGAACACAGGAACAAAATGAAATACTAGGTTGTGAATAAGTGGCTTGAATACCACAGGACCACCACCAGGCCCCAAAGCCACTGTAGAGCCCCAAGCCAGAGGGGAGCTTCTTACTTGGACCTTTCCTCCAATGCTCCCCTTGTAACCATCATTACAGTGTGCACAGGGAAGCACGGACACCAGTCTTATATTTAACTGTCAGGACATGTAGCAGTGCTTTCCTCCCCTCTCCTCTGCCTCTCCTTGCATGCATCCACATAGCCACGGTGGCGTAGTGGTTAGCGCTCTCGCCTTGCAACGCTGGGTCCCCGGGTTAGAATCCCAGCCAGGTTAACATCTGCAAGGAGTTTGTATGTTCTCCCCGTGTCTGTGTGGGTTTCCTCCGGGCCCTCTGGTTTCCTCCCACATCCCAAAAACATACAGATAAGTTAATTGGCTTCCACCTAAAATTGGCCCTAGACTACGACACATACACTACACGATAGATACATACATAGACATATGACTATGGTAGGGATTAGAATGTGAGCCCCTCTGAGGGACAGTTAAGTGACAAGAAAACATATATACTACGTACAGCGCTGCCGCGTAAGATGTTGGCGCTATATAAATACTAAATAATAATAATAATAATAGCCTTGTTCCAATGCCTGTCCAGTGATGCTGTGGCAACATTGCAGCGGGGACACGGCTTAGTGTGGAGGGCGTGGGGGAAAATAGTAACACTTGGGGGAGTGGTACTGCTGGGGAATATGGCTATACTGGGGTGGCTTGAAATATGGGGTGGGGTGCTCCATCAACATTACGTTGCTAGGCCCTTTATTTGTTGCCGATTCCTCCATGTTAACAAAAGTGTAATTCCTGTTTCACCTCACAATACTATACCGTACAGATTGTTAAATATTTTTACTGACTTTTTTAGGTGGTATTGAAAGCAGAAAACGCGGATTACTGCATTGCTACAGGCTCAGAGTAAAGACCTCTTTCTAAATAAAGATGTCGGCAACTATACAAGTATGCAGAGAGAGAAGATGAATGCCAGTATCAAAACTACTCATAATCTGGATTCGGGCTCTGTCTCCAGAGTGGCTTTAAAGTAATTTTGTCTTCTTGACTGAAGAGTACTTTTAAGTGTTACATAAAATATAAGTGCTGTTACAGTGAAACACTAATGCTGATTAGATTAAAAAGGTGAATAAATCTCTTGCAACTTTTTTATCCAGAAAATAGGGATAGATATATGACTAACAGTGGGCTTTAATAATTCACAATTGATACCTTGTAGGAGGGCAATTAGGGATAAAATATAACTTTTAATTCATTAAGCTAAAATAGGACGGCCGTCCTATTTTAGCTTAATGAATTAAAAGTTATATTTTATCCCTAATTGCCCTCCTACAAGGTATCAATTGTGAATTATTATAAATCAGGTGTGTTGTTCAATTAACAGTGGGCTTTCCAAGATGACACAAACTTTTATCATTTTTCATGCATATTGTTATTTTACACGCACCACTGAATAAAAAGTAATGTGTGCAAATTCCAAAGTTAGTCCAAAATGCGACACAGGAAACAACTTTGGCTTTGAAGACTTACTACCATAATTTAATAGAACCTTGTTCTGAATAGGACGGAGTACGCTCTTACTTTAATTGAATAACCTTTAGTTCCCATGATTGTTATTTTCTGAAAGAGTAATGGAACTCAGCTCATTGAAACTCTAGGGTAAAAAATTCTAGCTGACATATGACAGGTTTCTCTCATTTTAATCCCACAACCTTCTGTCCACTTATCTGGCGAACTCCTGACCAGCCTGGATTGCATACATCACACCCAGACTGTGTGGCTACCACCAGATGTTTCTTACGGCTCCCCTGCTTACGGACCAAGATGTCCTTTTTAATTAGCCTGTAAGAGACAAGGTTTGGACACTGCTGGCATCTGGCAGGGCATATGGAGCCTGCAGAGATGTGAAGACCAGTGAGAGCCAACAGCAGAGGGTCAGAGAGATCTATATATTGCGCAAGCAGCTGTCACCTAGATCTCCCATATTGAGCTTCCTTCTCACCGCTTTCTCAACCACTTTCTTTTAAAAGCACAATTTACAAGACTGTTCACAGGAACGAAAGATTCATTTTGATGGAATGCTAACACATTTTCATAAAACAATTACTTAGGGCAATATTGTGTAACATACAGGAAGGCGAATAACTGCACTGCGGTTGTCATTATTGTCAGGGGAATCTGAGTCTCTTACCTTAGGAGAGGCAGGGAATCAGATTAAGTTAGTTTATGCTCTGTAATAACTTGTTTCTGATTAAATCCATGCTTCTGATCTTTGCTTTGTTGCTGTATTATTGCACGATGCATACCCCTGTATATAACCTGTTCCCTTGCTATTTACTGCTTGTGTCAGACAGGTGTCACTTTTATCTGTAAATCAATGTGCCTGTCTCTCCCTTATCAACTTATATTTTTGCTTTTATTGTTTATCTTTTTTTCTATCTAATAATTGATTTTAAGTACAGATATTTCATATGGTACGTTCAGCGTCTGATTAACCCGTTCCCTGTGGCATTTATATCGACTGTAAAATAGATGTTTTGAGTAAGGAGACTGGCAGGCAAGAACTTCAAAAGCTGGTGCTGCAAAGCTGCTTTTTAACCTAGAACTGTGAAATGTGCTGTAATCTTTATAAATGCCATCTTTTTCTTCATTACAGCTAATTAAATGCGCACCAATCTACTCTGCTCATCTGTTTTTAACAGGGAATATGTTTATTTAGACTGTCTGACTGCTGCATGTTTCAAAGCTCAAGACTTTCCTTTACACATTGTTGAGCAGAGCTGGAAACAATTAGTGCAGGAATAATTGCCGCAGACTATCATTTCCAATACAGGCAGTCATCATGGCAAATATATTGAGATTTTGATTGCCTCTACAGATGTTCAAATTATCAATGTGATCAGCAGCGGATGCTTCCGATTCACTCATGAGCAGGATTAACAATGGGTATTCATGAGCCTTGGAAATTCACAGCACTGTTGCTCTGGATTCAGCTCTGTGTGTGAACCTATAAAGTGAAATGAGAATGATGCTTGTATTAGAGTATATTGAATTACTGCAATTTGTTACCGATTATTAGATTTTTATGTTTCTCACTATTGCTTTTTTATAAATATTTTGCGGATTTGTGTATGCCTTCATTCAAATGAATTATAATCTTTCCCAGGGCCCAGTCACACTATAAATCGCAAAAACGTAGCGCTTAGCACTACCGTTTTTCATGGGTGATTGTACCGTGATTAGCGCGGTAAAATCACTGCTCACACTTCCGCAATTCACACTGATCGCAATCAGCGCTTTATTAAGCACTGTACCGTGATAACTCCAGACTCATTGCAAAATGCTGCAGATAACACGCTTTGCGATTGGCGCTAATCGCAAATTGTCGCGGCAGTAAGATCACTGCCATATACTTTCTATCGCTTTAAAAAGCGCAGGTGCTTCGGCTAATCACCTGTTAATCATTCAAGTGCGAACAGGCCCTAAGGTTTTATTGCTGTAATGTCTTGTGTGGCTGGTGGGGGCATGGAAGCCATACATGCAAAAAGAGCACTGGAGAAATTTGGCCTCCGGGTATAACCACTAGTAGAATATCGGTAAATTCCAATAGTAAAATATCAGTAAACTTTACCAATATTTTACTAACACTAAATCCAACCCTATTCTGGTGAAGACCCATAGCCACCAAGACTCTGCACCCCGGGAGAGACCATGTCAACTATTGGTGTTACTGTCAACAGCCCACCTGTCCCCTAAAAATGCCTTTGTGTAAAATCCATAAGTAACAGGAATGGCAAAAAAAAATGTATTAATGGACTAAGGCAACAAAACTGGAGGGAGGGACAGCACACATACAAGGGAGAGGTGTGCCAATGATGTGTCCAATACATTGTTGAAGCTACATTGGTGGTGCCTGATCTGGACTGGATTTCTATGGATGGACTAAGAGCACCCCTGCTCCGCTTTCCTCTGGGATGGACATTTTTGGTATGGCAATACAGTGGGTTTCTATGGTTATGAATGCTTATGTCAGGAATCCCTGCTGACCTCCCCGTCTCTAAGTATTGATGGTGGGAGTTAACCTTAATTGAATGGAAAGCATTTTGGCTTTCATTTTTTGGTTCCTCCCCCTAAAGTGAACCAGAGATGAAACACTGGCATTCATTTATACTTATCTGGAGCTTCCTCCAGTCCCATAAGCACCGTGGCTTCCCTCGCCATCCTCTTCAGCCCCTCCGTTCTGGTGCTACGACTCCCGGTAATCCGGTCAGTTGTCGCCAGGAGTGGGCTTCATACTACCAACCCCTAGAGCGCTCTGCGTTGTGCGCAGTACTACTGCGCAGGCAAAGAATGCTCCAGGGGATGGGAGCATGATGAGGGGTGCATGTGGGGCTGAGCCGTGGATGCCCAGAAGGATGCTACTGCCCTGATTACCAGGAGTCATAGCGCCAGAACAGAGGGGCTAGTGAACCATCTCAGATCCACTTTAAGGGTTGGCCTGCTTGGTAGCCATGCCCCTCTCCTGCCATCATTATGCACCTGGTACCCCACTATTCTATATGTGCCTATTGGTGGATCCATCCTTTGTGGGTAAAGCTCCTGGGTGATTGTTATGTGGGACTTCCCGATTTAGGTATTTCTACCCACGGCTCTGGTTCTCAACACCAGCTGTGAACAACCACACACCAGCACGCAACAAACTTGATGGAATAAAGTTCTTCTAACAAGAGGTTGATGCTCCTTTTCCTCCTTTACACTATAATTTGCTTACCCTGTAGTGAAGCACGTCCTCCTTTACCCCCACAGGGCAATTGGCACCCCAGCTCTGGTTTGCTGTATATACCTTAAAGCAAATCTGTAATGACCCTAAAGGAAAAAGGTCACATTGAGAGGAAATGCTCTGGATCCTACAGAACCGTCCTTGTCATCTCCCAGTGTCCAGGTTCCAGCAATGTCCCCTGTTGGAATTTGCCACCTCTGTGACTTTTATGCGGGGTGGAGTAGGCTGGGTGGTGATCAGGTCGAGTGACATAATAAATAAATCATGCTCCAAATCCCTATGGTGCCGTTACAGTGTGGCCTATGCCATTGTTTTTGTGTGTTGTCTACTACCAATGTTGCAGCCATGCTATTGTGACACAATGGGACCTGAACTCTCATATGTATTGTATTGCTGAATCGTATCCAAAATCCTTATTGATGAGAACCTTACTGTTGCTGATGTGCAGAAATAACCGTGACAAAATATTACATCCTGTGCTTATGCATCCAAGTCCAGACAATAGAAGGTTAGCGTATATCATTAATTCTGATTGAAAAAACAGTAAGGAAACAGAGAAATATTTTCTTAATACGATTTATGCTTCATTTTTGTTTTGTTTTCCCCTAAAGGCACATATTTACAGCAATTTAGGTAATGAACATTCATCTGGAGGCGATAAGAAGATTCAACACTTAACGCTAAATCTAAGCTCCACTGTGGTTTTGCAGAAACCCTACATTGGCTCACATATGCCTCTTTCTTCAGAATTCACAGAGGATATGCATTGTGTGAAGCTTTCACTAAGCACTGGATACTGTGTTTCTAGATTTCATTCTCAATTCCAAAGGCTTTCATACCTTCCCCGCTGTCCTGGATGCAGCGACTTAGCAGCAGAGCAGAGATTGATTTAATAACCTTCCTGCGTTCTCTCCAGGATAAACATTCTCCATGGGTACTTTAATAACTTCCTCTTTATTGCCTCTGAATGTGCTCAGCCACTTCATGGGCAAGTAAATGTGAAATCAATACACTGTGTGTCACATATTAGATGGATGGAGTTTAGGGCTTGTAGACATGTAACCCCTGTAACAGGATGATGCTTGTTTAGCAGAGATCCTCTTGGTTATGATAACGTAGTAATGCTATGCATTTGTGAAGACAGAGGCTTGTACGACACCCTTAATCTGCAAGGCTTAAGACAAACAAGAATATTAAATATAGTCTTTCAGAGCAGATGAAATGTTCCGGCTCCTGATATGTGGAAACACCACAAATTATCTTTCACTGTACTATCACATTTTATTATGCAAACAGGACGGTGTATGGAGAAAGAATTGATAAGACTGCACAAGTATAATTTCAATGTTTAGGGATTACATAGATAACTTTTAAAGGAAGCCTGAGCTCTTACACACAAAATACAAAAAAGTGAGGCTGCTTTGCTAGTCGCATTACTTACTACTTCATACCAGCTCCCTGTTAATCTAACTCCTCCACAATCTCCAACAGGTTTAATTACAGGTAGCATCTCCATGTTGTGGGACTGCAGGTACCTCTTCTTTTGTGTCATCCTGTGACTATCAATAGGGCTGCATCGTAATTGAGATGAATGAGAGGGTTTATCTTACAGGGTTTAAAGGACAACGGTATTGAGAGGTAGATGGAGGCTGCCATATTTATTTCCGTTTAAAAATACCACTTACCAGACTATCCTGCTGATCTTTTGCCTCTAATACTTTTAGCCATAGACCCTGAACAACCATGCAGCAGATCAAGTGTTTTTGACATTATTGTCAGATCTGACCAGATTAGCTTAATGCTTGTTTCTGCTATTACTGCACTACTGCAGCCAAATTGACCAGTAGGGCTGCCAAGTAACTCGCATTGCAATCTCCATACACTTCTCGTTTCAGGTTCCCTTTAAAGTCATTTGCCATCATTTACACATACACTGTAGTCGATCAAGTTTTCCGAGATGCTTGGAGTAGGTTCTGGAGTTGGTAGGGGAGTAACTAGAGGGGAGCAGCCCATGCGATAACTGAGTGGCCCGGAGCTGTGGGGGGTGGGGGTACAACTACTAACTGTCTCTTCCTTGGATACAGGGAACTATACACGGCTCAGGTGTGTTTGTGGCTACGCTTGTTATAGGTGTGAAGATCATGATATCCGCAAGGGGTGTGAACTTTGGGGGGCACCAAAGTTTTGCAGGGGGCCCCCATGAATTGTAGTTCTGCCACTGAGCAGCAGGAAAGTGTTTCAGAGCTGATCCGTGTGAACTGGCCCTAAGAGGTCTGAGCGCAGTTATAAGATGGGAGAAGGAAATCCAATATTGCTAATATCTATTTGCTAACATTTTTGATTCCCTTTCTTGATAGGGGACCTGCTGGTTCTCACAAAGTGTTCATTTTAATAAGACACTGACAAGGGGTTGAATAACTAAACGCCATTACAATTGCATTGCACTAACAAACGCACGGCAAATTAACCTGTGCTTACATCACCAGCATAATGAGCACATAGCAAAACTTGCATTATACACACATGACAGCGTTGCTAGTACAGTAGCACACGGCATAGAGGCAACATGCACATTGTTTACATAAAACAAGGGGCTTGATTCACTAAACCGTGGTAACTTATCATGGCCGTTTTCACATGCATTTTCGCGTTTGCAATTTGCGAGTGCAATCGTGGATTTTCACGCAAAACCGATATTGTTTTCACGCAACAATTTGCGATTGCGTGCATAAACTCAAAATTGCACGCGTAAATTTGCAATCACGAATGCGAAAATGCCTGCGAAAACGGCCGTGATGTGAGTTATCACAGTTTAGTGAATCAAGCCCAAGGTGCGTTGTATGTTACAGTTTGAATAGCACTGTCATCTTCTGCAGCACTTTACAGAGTACATAACTATCTCTAACTGACCCTCAGAGGAGCTCTCATTTGTTATAATGTGTATATCATTTGGTGCACAGTCTTTACTACTATTGTAGGAATTCTGATTTTCTAGCAGCTTGCGGAGAAACCATAGACATCCTGCCCGAAACAAGAACACCTTTCATCCTTGTTGCCCAGCTAGAGATCTGCACAGAAACCCCACTTGAGGTTCCCCTACATTCCAGGATCAAACTAGAAGTGAAATCAGCAATAACTGAGCTCAGATTTGGCTCAGTAAATGCTAATTGACTATGTAATAGTATTAGATGTAATACTGAAACCTTAGGAGAACGCAACTGGGCCTGATCTTAAGGAGGTGGTACAAGCTCATAGATTAGGAAAGGAGAGAATTATCTTATGTGCAAGTGGATGCAATGTCACTGCAACTTAACTGATGAAGATGTCTGAGCATACATAACAGGACAGGAGCTTTCCAAGGTGCTGAAAAGAAGCAGTGTGGGTCCCTTTCCCAAGCCATACATGCTTCTGCCAAAAGAGACCCAGTGAGTGTGTAGTCCCCTTTACCCAGTGCTCTGTGCCTGCTAGTATTTGATGGGTGCTTGCAAGAGGGAGGTAACAAGTCCATCCCCCATTGCTTCCTTTACATGCACAGAAAAAACCTACCGTAGATCATTGCTCTTTATCATAAACACTCTATGGACACGCCCTCTGCCTTGTAAAGGTGCTGGTAATAAGGGGCTGGGGATTACAGTGCTGGTGTTGTCGAACCTTGCTGAAAAAAAAAGGAGTTAATTTCACTTTTAAGAGCAATTCCACTTCCAAAAAAATAATACCAGATCAGCAGTGTTCATTGCATGTATATATCAAAACAGTGTTATACTGGTGTATCTGTTGGGTGATGCATGGATGGGACTTGGATTGACACATACACAGAATATCCCAGGATCCTTACTGTATAAAAGAAAACAGATAAGGGCAGTAAGCCACCAGAGACTGAGATGATAAAAATATTGTCCCCGGATGTGTGCAAATGTCTGATTAAGCCTTGAGCAAATGGTGCCATGCAAACAAATCGATGAGAATTCTGGGAAGTCCAGAGGGCACAAGGAAGGTGGTAAAGTGTAGGAATTTTACTGCCTAAGGGCTGGTTCAGACGGACTCGGGGCTTGGCGTTAAACGCTCCCATTCAAGTGAATGAGAGCGTTTGTACCAAGCTTTTACGCGCGTTTACACGAACGCGGCGTTCGGGTCCCGATTTTCACTGGCGTTCAAGGAGCCCCTGGAAGCTACATGTTGCTTCCAGGGGCGGTTAACCGCAACGGGTAATGTTCCCCTAGGGGAAGAAAAAACGCGACCGCATCCGAACGCAATGTGAACGCTGCTGAAAGCCTGAACGCATTGCTGCCGCGACGCCAACGAACGCGACGCCTCCAAACGTCCGTCTGAACCAGCCCTTAAAAAAACACCCAGTTGTGTCTCTCTGCAGTTATCAGTTGTTACAAAAAGCTTTACAAACTCCTCATAAGACTGCTCTTTATAGCTTGCAATATAAATACCCCTTCCACATGTGCATGACTGAGGAAAGTAACCAATCTCAGACTCTGCATTTAATTGTGTTTTCTACCTTCCTTGGTCCCATCTATCTTTGTAAACAAAAAAGTGCTTTAAATCACACTTGGAAAATATATATATTTTGAAATCATGAGAAAAGTGTACACTAACAGATTAAGTTAAAACATGCCTTTTCATAGACTTAATTAAAATAGCAATTCAGAAATCAATTTAGAAATCTTGATGAGCTTTAAACATCCCTTAATTCCTCATATTGTTAATGTGAAATCAGTGGACACCTAAAGGCTAGTATGCTTTTCTAAGAGTTTTTAGTGATTTGCTGATTGCCAGAAATCATCTTAAAATGGGAAACTGTTCGCAGTGGGGTACCACAAGGGTCAGTACTTGGTCCAGTTCTTTTCAGTTTATTTATTAATGATGTAGTAGGTGGAATACAGAGTAATGTAGCCATCTGTGCAGATGGTACAAAAGTATGCACAATTATTAACACAAAGATGGATAATGAAATATTACAACAGTATCTTGGCAACATGGCGGTATGGGCAGGCACACGACAGATTAAAAATGTATTATTGATAAAAGTCAAGCACCTTGGATCATGGATGTACCAATGATAGGGCACCATTTAAAATAAATGGCATGCAGCTCGGAATAGCAGACTTGGAGAAGGACTTGGGAATACTGGTTGAAAACTAATTAAGTAATCGTACATAATGCCAAGCAGTGGTAGCTAAAGCAAGTAAAATTCTGGGATGCATAAAACGGAAAATAACATCTTGAGATGCTAGTATACTACTCCCTCTGCATAAATCACTTGTGAGGCCACCTCTGGAGTATGGGATACAGATTTGGGCACCACAATATAGAAAGGACAATGACCTTCTAGAACTATTGATCAGAGGGATGAAAGCTCTCACTTAGAAAGAAATGTGTGTACAAACTGGGCTTATTTAGCTTAGAAAAAAAGGTAACTGAGAGGTGACCTGATTAACATGTATAAATACATCAGAGGGCAATGCAAAAGCTTGGCAGATTAGTTATTTGTCCCTAGGGTCGTACAACTGTCATGGGGACAATCTGTGTAGGGAGCAAAAAAATGTTTGCCATCTATTTAGAAAGGAGTCCTTCACACGGAATAGTTAAAATATGGAATATCATACCGCAGGAAGTAGTTATGGCAAACTCTATATTTGCATTTAAAAAGGGCTTTGATGCTTTCTTTGCATTGAAGGCATCCATGGCTATAATTACTAGGTATTTCCTAGGAGAGTTGATCCAGGGATGTATCTTGCTATCTGGAGTCAGAATGAATTTTTCCCTTTCAAGGCTAATTGGCCCATACCTTCCCCAGATCAACTGGGATAACTGGGTTTTGGATGGTGTGGGTTATTTCTTCCCTTTCTGATTGAACTTGATGGATGGATGTCTTTTTTTATCAAACTAAATGTATTTTTTGGAATATAAGACGCTCTGGCATATAAGACGCACCTAGTTTTAGAGGACAAAAATCAGAAAAAAAACTAAACCAAGGTGCATCTAATGGTACAGGGGCATCTTGTGGCCCTTTCCCCTATAAACTGTCTAAGCTACACTGCCCAGCTACCCTAACCCCTGCTACACTACACTTCACTTACCCCTGCTGCCCCCACCAGTTACACCACACTACACTAATCCCTGCAGCTACCACCAACTATACTACACTTCCCTGACTAACTAACCCTTGCTGCCACCACCAATTACACTACACTTCCCTGACTAACTAACCCCTTCTGCATCTCACCTGATCCTGCTGTTGCGCTTAGTGTAGTGGGGGTGTCTCAGCACCTTGCAGGGAAAAAAATATAGGAGACAAATACGGGAGCCCAATAGTGTAGTATATTAGTATGCAATTGAAAAAAGAAATTTCAATAAATTACTACTCACAAAAGGAGGTTGCAAGGGCAACCAACCGTAGGAAGCAGGTGGAGACCATAAACCCGACTCCACTCGGGGTAGTCCCAGCCGGGACCTGGATGTGGTCGCTCTCCTTGAAAAAGTAGGGACAGGTGTCCACTGTGGGGCACCCACAGGTGGTCTGTCACCACCCCTCAAACACAGATTGTTTGGGGGTATAGCTATGCACAATTGAAGGTAAAGAGGCGCCCTGGTTGAAATAAAAGCATCTAAAAACAGCTTAAAATCGAGGAAATAATATGAGGTGGCTTACCTCAATAACGAAATCCTTGTATATGACAAAAGATTTTTATTTAGCAAAAATCTTTTGTCATATACAAGGATTTCGTTGGTAAGCCACCTCATATTATTTGCCCGATTTTAAGCTGTTTTTAGATGCTTTTATTTCAACCAGGGCGCCTCTTTACCTTCAATTCTGCTGTTGCGCTCCTCTCCTTCTCCATCTCACTGCAGTAATCCCAGTGTGCCCCGTCATCCTGGAACAAGCATGACAGGGCGCCCTTGGATTACCGCCGTGAGACGAAGGAGGAGAGGAGCACAGCAGCAGCATCTGGCAAGTATATTCTGGGGGCCTAAATACCATACCTATGGAATATAAGATGCACCCACTTTTCCCCCCAGTTTTGGGGAAGAAAAAGTGTGTTTTATATTCCCAAAAATTTGATATGGAATCATAACTTTTTAATTTACCCATATAAATGGCACAGACTAACCAGCAAGCTCATGGTGACCCAGAACTCATTGGGGTGTGTAAGGGACTACAATGGTCCTAAAAGCCCCCTTACTGAGATGTTAAGAAAAACAAAAGTTTGCTTTCCTAAAACAGAAAGAATTTGCGATAATTCAGGTTGGAGTGAGCTTGAGATGTCTCCCAGGCACCACTGCTGAATATATGCAAATTAAATAAATGGAAAAGCCATATATGCACATAACACAAAAGCTGAAAATGTTTTGCCACTGTCAGTAACCTAATGACAAAAGCTATGTGAGTATTTTCCATGTTTGTACACTCACATAAGCCAATAAAGTCTGCAGTTAGCATCTCCTGCAGATTTCTCTTAAAGCACACATATAATAGAGGTGATGCTGGAAGGGCTAGTAGCTATCTATTTACAAGAGCACTACTTCACAAATGACAGATTTCATGCCGCAGGAGATTGATTTTTCCCTTTTTTTATTTGTTTGTTTTTTTAGAACAACACATTGCACTGCTATTAGTATCCACTAATGGAACTCAAGAACACCAGGAACATCAATAGCAGCTCAAGCAAAAAACACAAACACTGACATTACATTCCAGCAATTTTCATTTTACTTTTTAGAATTATCACTAATTTAAGAGTATGCATAGCCCTCAGAGACTGACAATGGAATGTGTCAAGACAAGAGTAATTTTCCCTTTGCCTTTTACAGTGAACATATTGTAGTTAAATACAGAAATCGGCAAATATTATTAAGAATATACTTATTTAGATAGCAATCACAGCAGGGAAACTGGAAGCATAACAATGAGCAGGAGCTTGCAAACACCTGCAAATCAGCGGGAATTACAGGAACCTTTTTACTTAGGTATTATTCAGCCTGCCATGCTGTATGTCCACCACCAGAGGTCAGACACATACACACACACTTAAAGATCAAATGACTGCTGTACATAGACTCCCCACACATTTTACATTTTACCAAGAATCAATAAAATGTCTTTAGGATTTTTTTTAAAAATCCATCACTACTGCTTTATTCCACCCCTTCCCAAACACCCTGATGATAACAGAAAGTCTGAAAAAATCCTTTTTGCATGTGCATGTCTGATTGGTGTCCCTGGAGCCAGCAGGGAAAGGAATGGCGAGAGCATACTACAAGCAGTACATGAATAGGTGAATCCCCTTTAACACCCATACAACACAAAATTACCTTATTATTACAATCTTAAAGGACGTAAGCCAATTCACAGATCCCAATATGCTGTACTTGATTCATTTTAACACCCTGTATTATCAAACCATGTAAATATATAAACTAGTTTGACCAGCTTACTTCTTTCTTTGCTGGCTTTATTTGGTGTGATAATATATAGACTTAGCAGCAGCTTTTTGATTTGCGATTACTTACACACTGTAGCAAAGGGAGGCGTTGGATATGGGGTGTAACTACAGATCACAGGCTCCCTGCAAATACTTTCATGGTGCACCTTTCCTGCATTACCATCAAGCCCCCCCACACCCCACGGAGAATCCTTGCAAGATTGTTCTTACTTAGGTTAGGTCTGAAAGGTCAAGGAAGATTTTTGTGGATCCGGGACAATTTGAGTGTTATGGGCCCTCCCTCATGATGTGGTGGAATAGGGAATTTGCATCATGAATGTGCAGCTGATAGATTTGCAGAAACTGCATGATGCTGGCGTATCAATAAGTACCAAAATCTCTGAGGGATGCCATGAAAATAAGGGAAGTTCTGAAGGCAAAAAGGAGTCCAACTGAGTAGTAGCAACATGTACCAAACAAAGAAGCTAGCAGAATATATACATGTTTTTGTGATTGTGTTTCTTTTGATTCATGTATTAGCCTACCAATTAGCAATCATGAGCCTCCAAAATGGCAAATGCTGCAACAATAACCTCAACATTTCGAATGCAGCTATTATGACCATTAAATAATAAATGTAGCAGTCATTACCCACATAATCAATGCAGCAAAGGTTATCTCCAGCATATGCAATAAACATGACGCCTCACATACATTTTAGTAAACAGTAAATGCAGTAAATGTAATGCCACAAATGAAATTCCACAAACAAGACTCCACATATGAAATTTAGCAAACATACATGATGACTAGGGATGATCACTGAGATGCAAATGCTGCAAAAATATGCAAATTTTATGCAAATATATGCAGCTTGAAAAAGGACCAATCAATTTAAACCTGGGTTTACATTGATTGGTCCACTTTCAAACCGCATACATTTGCATAAATTTATATCAACTTGGAAAAAAATTGCATATCTGTGATTATCCCTAATGTTGTCGCATATGAAATTCAGCAACCACAATGCCAAATCCATAATGCAGTAAACATGTCACCACATATGAAATGCAATGCAGTAAACATTACACCACATAAAAAATTAAAGCAGAGTGGGGCATAAACAGGGCACTACAAAGAACACAAAGGGTAGTGGGGCACAAGGAAAAGCAGAGGTTAGTGTGGGGCAGACATAGGGTGGTGGGGCAGACGTAGGGTGGTAGGGGTAGTCAGAGAGAGCTGATGGACACAGTGAGTGGCAGAAATACAGTAAGTGGCTGACCTTGTCTCCTTGTTCCAATGCAGTGTGCCATTGGGGGGAGTGCAATTGCTTACCTACAGGGACTGCTCCTCTAGCCCTTTATCTGTATGGAGTGTGCCATGGGCATCCACAGCAACCTGCACACTCCCTGCTGGGAGATGTAGCCCATAGATGTGTGTACACCTCCCACTGGAGAGATGTACAGACTACATCTTCCGTCGTGCATTGCGGTGGCCAGGAGCACCCTCCACTGGTGGAATCTTTGAACTGCCATTCACAGCAGAATGTGGACATTCATGGCACACTCCACAGGGATGGGAGTCTAGAGGAGCAGCCCCCTTAAGTAAGCAATGGTACTTTCCCCAACCCCTGACATCCAACAGCACCAAAAGGTAGTAAGTAGACGGATGGAGGTGAGCATGGAGGAAACATTGCGGGAGCCTGTGGCAGGTGAGTGAGAGATGATGGGTGGCTGGCTGCTGCGCTGACACAAAGAAAGAGGATGAAGCCCCCACCATAGCAACAGACTCCTGCACTGCTTTTTCGGTACAGGGCACCATAATGGGTACTATGTACCCTGACATTTGCAGTACAGTAAGCAAAGATTCGGGGCTCAAGCCCCGGATTTTCAGTCCTAACAACGTGCCTGTTCAAGCACATAAGAAACACAAATATTTCTAAGAATAAAAAAAAAAAGTAAATCGTAAACAAAAATAATTATAGTAAAAAGACAACAAATCGTGCACAAAATGGTAGACATCAAAATGCAGTCAACAATAGAAATATATATTGCCATGCAATTTGGGGATATCATTATTAAAATATATTATACAAACCTTCCAAATGTTTTGTATCCCTGACATTCAAAGAAACAGATTCTATTCAATGTATGATGCAACGGACAACATTTTGTAGGAGAACCTGAAGAAAATAATTTTTGTAAATCATTAGAAAAATTGAAACATCACCTACTGAAATTAATAAAAAAAAATCAGTGCTGCTTTCCAAGCAGTTAAAAAGTTATTAGGGGTTGACCATAAAATGACAAAGAAGAAATGACAAAATTATTTTTGGTGTCACCAGGGTATGAAGTACCCTCAGGCATGAAGGCATTCATTCCCAGTCCAATAACTGTTCATATTATTCCTTTCCAGTTCCTGTAGTTGAAAACTAAAATAAAAAATCTTTAAGTACGGTTCTATGAGCAACAATAGATATTTGCAAAACCAAGCTGCAAAGTAAACAGGACAAAAAAAATATTCCCATGGTTCAGCATGATCATTTACTACATTCAGTGAAGCCTATAGATAACATGGAGGTGGCTCTGCAGAATCACATTTGCCTTGAGTGTGTATATACTGATCCAATAAATAATAAACACGTAATAAATAATACAGCATAAACTGTGTTTAGAAGAGATACAAACAAAACAAAATATAGTGGTTTGCAGGCCAGCATGATGGATCAGCATATCACAACATTTATGTTTGCATTAATAAGGAAACATACATTGCATTTTATAAAGTAGACAAGCAAATCACCAAGTAGGTGATCTATAGATATATATCTTTAAAATGCAATCAAACTCTCAAAAGCTAGATTGCTAGGTGAATACAAATTACTCCACTGACCATCACTACCACGAACATCATCATCACTCTCATCAATTCCTTATTGACTATAATCAGTACGTTGATTTTAGAAAGAAAAGCAAAAAATATTTTAATTTGGAAGGAGAAATACAACTTTTATGACTGTTAGAGACGACTTCTACCTGATCCGCTTAAAGGAACATACAGGATATCACCAAAAACTAAATTCACCCGTATCACCCTAAAGAAACAATCCTAGCACATAGAAACACTAGAGGAACTCAGGGTATAGAACCCTACACCCTATACCCTGAGCTCCTCTAGTGTTTCTATGTTCTACCTGATCCGCTTCTATCCCTTGAATGTGGGAATGTAACATCCCATTGAGCAAGACACTGGCGCTCCACAACTGGCAAGGAGAGGATTCCAAGTCACGCAATCAAGCGCCTGCGCAATGTGCACTGACCCTCACAACCCTGAAGATGCTTTTGGGGGCTATTAAAAGGTAACGGAGAGGCACAGAGAACGAGGGAGTGGTGGGCTTGAGGAAAGCCTGGGTCACATGCCTGACCCCCACCCCCATTTTTAAATGTTTTAAAAGGGCTAAGGTATCCTTTAAATAGTCAGTATGATCACCATACACAAATGCAGCTGGTGGTGTGATCCTGCAGACAGTGCTTCTGAACCACTCGCAAGCCAGACAAGGAACGGCAGGCTTTTCTCAGTCACATGCTGGTGCTGGTGGATGGCGAAAGTCCAGTGCTGCCAGAAACAAGATACAGCCACCTTCTGGTGGACAGTGGAAGCCAAAGGCAGTCCAAGTTAATACTGCCACTAGCAAGCAAGAGATGACAGAACATGGTTCCTGATATAGTGGTAGGTTTTTGAAAAATAAGCCAAGGATGGGTATTCCCCAGTTCCAGTCTTCATAGGGGACTCCCCATTCATGTTGAAACTTCTCAATTAGCTAAATTATATATGCTGAAGACTTGCAACCAGAAACCAAGATAGCAGAGGAAGTCTTCAGGGATGCCTTTAACCAAATGTGGAATTGAAAGTCCTGTCAGCGAGGGATAGTCAATTTATCAGAAAGTGATCAACAAGTAATATGGGGATCATGAAAGGTTCACCTATCAAGTCTTGAACACAGGATTGTAGGTCGCGGTATGTTTCAAGGGAGCTTCTGGATTCAACAATCAATTTTAAAGCCTCCAGCCCAAAATTTTATCACTTCTCCCATATTACTTCCATCTCATTTTTGGTAAATCCTCTTCTACTCAAAAAGTAAAATTGTTCTAGTGTTGATGGTCCTCTTCCCCACTTGTTTGTCCCCTGAAAAGGGGGGGTCAGCAGTAAAATAGAGAAACTTTTGGTGGAATCTTCAAGTTCAAATTCCTGGTGGCGCAAAATACTATTCCTAGCAACTCAGAGGGAGTAGTAATTCTGGGTCCGGCGATTGCCGGAACCCCAAATTTTTAAATTTTTTAAAAGGGCTAAGGTGTCCTTTAAATAGTCATTCATGGGGCGCACACCATAGCACTAGTGCTATAGCGGTGCACAAATAAGGTGCTACGCAGCCAAAAGCACCTGCTTTGCCCCACATTCCCACCGTAATCAATGCAGATTACAACAGCCTTTCCCAATTAATATTTAATCAATACAATGATTGATTAGATACTAGGATCTCAGCAAATCTAACATGTAATCTATTAAAAATGATAATATTAATAGCGCACGGCCAATCTAGTATCCCTAGACTAATATAACAATCTTCCTGTGTCCATAGGTGTTTTGTGAACCATTTCTTCTTATTAATATTATGCGTCTGAAAATTACTAATTTCATTGTATGCCATTTAGTTAAATAGGAAAATGAATTCCTGTCATTTTACCATGTTAGAAAAAAGCATGTGAGGTGAAGCAGAAACCCATCATATTAATAATCTAGCTAAAAACACATTGCAAGTCTATGCCCTTAATACATACCCCACGATAACTTAGCACCCACGGACAGAGCAAAAGCTGCCGATTAAAACTGTCACTTCTCGTTCTGCTTCTCAGTGATGCAATTGAGTTGCCTATTTTCATTGTGACACAGCTGAAAAATCTTAATAAGATCTGAAAATTGAATCCCATCCTATAAAAGAGCTTTCTTCCTCAGAAATGTGCCTATTCTGGGAGTTCCATCTATTCTGCACGGCAGAGACATGTCATCCCATACCCTGCCCCAAACAGATGAACACTTAAGATAGCACAGCCTGGACACAGTCAAGAGTTAAAGGGGAATTGGAGAATGATAAAATATAGGTAATAGCTTGACCCCTGTCCAGTGAGATGAGGCACATTTATGTTTTGGAAGTCTTGTTTAAAGCCATTGCATGTCATTTACCTTGAGCCCAATTGCTTCGGTAGAAGCTGCCATTAATAATTGAAATCTAAATTATGAAATACTGTATAGCAACATTTTTCTTGTAATAAAGCTTCTTTTATTAAGTCAGCAGTAAAAATTATACAGCCATCACATTGTGTTCATTAAGAGACCATAAAGTACATAAAGGAAGCAATGAATACTAGATAGCACTAGATGTGATCAAGTAATCAAATAAGCACTTCCTCATTGATGCACACAGTCAGCTCATGTAGGGCATTCCACATAGTTTACCTCAGTCATTATCCTTTTTTAAAGCGTGTGGACAATTTCCATGGTTTTATGCATATCCACTCCTCACTAGCCACATAAGGCTTGATTCACTAACCGGCGCCAAGTGTGCCTTGTCTGAGGTTAGTGTGCCTTATCTGAGTTAGTGTGCCTTATCTGAACTTAGTGCCCCTTAAAGAGAGTCTGAAGCGAGAATAAATCTCGCTTCAGACCTCATAGTTAGCAGGGGCATGTGTGCCCCTGCTAAAACGCCGCTATCCCGCGCCTTAACGGGGGTCCCTTCACCCCCAAATCCCCTCGGTGCAGCGAGGGAGCGCTTCCTGGTTGGGGCAGGGCTAACCGCCGCAGCCCTGCCCCACGCGCGTCTACCAGCGCGTATTTCCGCCTCTCCCCCACCCCTCTCAGTCTTCCTTCACTGAGAGGGGCAGGGGAGAGGCGGCGATGCGCCGCTGATAGACGCGACTGGAGGCAGGGTTGCAGCCGTTAGCCCTGCCCCCATGAACGACCAACTCTACGACCAACTATTGCGGAGGTGGGTTTGGGGGTAAAGGGACCCCTGTTTAGGCGGTTTAGCAGGGGCACACATGCCCCTGCTAACCATGAGCTCTGAAGCGAGATTTATTCTCGCTTCAGAGTCTCTTTAAGTAGCTCTATGCACACTAAAAGATGCACAAAGCTAGATCGCGCACTGCACGATAACATCGTACCCGCTATAATGGACATGATGCAACCTTAAGGTCACATAGGATGCGACCTAAACGTCATATCAGTGCACCGTTATCGTCGCATCCTATGCGACCTTATGGTCGCATCATATACAGTATAGCGGGTGCCACATTATCGTTGCACCGCGCACAAAGATCGACGCATTACGCTGTGAGCAATGTAGCTTTGTGCAGCTTTTAGTGTGCACAAAGCTACTTAAGGGGCACCAAGTTCAGATAAGGCACACTAACCTCAGATAAGGCACACTAACTCAGATAAGGCATACTAACCTCAGATAAGGTTAGCGCTGTAGTTTGTGCCCACTAAGCGATAAGGCACACTAACCGACTTAGTGACGGTTAGTGAATCAAGGCCATAATCTGCAGAAATTAATAATGCCCAAACATACAGTATTTTTGCAAAGCCAAAAATGCTGGTTATGTGGCCTGTGTGGCTTTTTCCTTTTCAATCAATCTTTCCAACTGATTACTTGATAGAGAAGGTGTGCGGCACACTGAAATGGATTAGAACCACAGTGAGAAACCTGATAGACTGTGGGGTAGAAACAAGTACATCATTTTGCTATAAGAATAAGATGAAAAAGAAAAACGCTCCTATGGTGCATTAAACTTCTTTTAATCTAAAACGCACATTAACCACTTTACCCCCGCCCGTACGGATTTCTCCGTCCCTTTTTCCATCCTTTAACCCCCAGGGACGGAGAAATCCGTACTTTGCGCACTCCCGCCGCTGCCCGCGCTCCCGCTCGTAAACACACCGCCCGCCGCTAGTAAATACGCCGCCGCCCGCTCGCCCAGAGATCAATGAACGGGAAGATCCATTCCCGTTTGTTGATCTAAGCCTCGCAATGATCCGCTGCTCTCCGATGGGCAGCGGGATCATTGTGAAAAGATACAAACTTACCCAGTCTCCAAGTACTTCCTCCAAGCTTCCGGAAGGACACTTGGAGGTCGCATTAAAACAAAAAGTTACTGTGGCCATCTTGTGGCCAAATAGTAAAACTACACCCTACACATTTTTCACATACAAATAAATTACTTTTACACAAAAAATTAACTCCTTACCTCCCACACTCCCAATTTTTTTTTTTTTTTGTAATAAAAAAAAAATTAAAAAATGTACAATAAAAAAAAATACATAAATAGTTACCTTAGGGACTTAACTTTTTAAATATTTATGTCAGGAGGGTACAACACTGTTACTTTATAAACTATGGGCTTGTAATTAGGGATGGACGCAAAACTGAAAAAAATGCACCTTTATTTCCAAATAAAGTATTGGCGCCAAACATTGTGATAGGGACATAATTTAAATGGTTTTATAACCGGGACAAAAGGGCAAATACATTTCATGGGTTTTAATTACAGTAGCATGCATTATTTAAAAACTATAATGGCCGAAAACTGAAAAATAATTATTTTTTTTCCCACATTTTTCTTATTTTCCCATTAAAACACATTTAGAATAAAATAATTCTTGGCATAATGTCCCACCTAAAGAAAGCCTAATTGGTGGTGGAAAAAACAAGATATAGATCGTTTAATTGTGATAAGTAATGATAAAGTTATAGACGAATGAATGGAAGGAGCGCTGAAAGGTGAAAATTGCTCTGGTGGTCAGGGGGTAAACCCCCTCAGTGGTGAAGTGGTTAAGTTTCACTTACATCAGTGGTAGATACAAACACATATAAGAGGCCCCCCACATCAATCCCTACTTGCCTCAGTCTGGCCAGGACTTGGGACCACAGTTAGAACCTCCGGCGTTCGCTGGGGGATGGCGAGAGGTGCGTGTCCTCGTCACGCTGGTGCCCAATAGAGATGGCTCAAACCTCTGATTTTTGGTTCAGGAACCTCGAACTTAAACTTCCGAAAAAGTTTGCGAACATGCAAACTTTTCGAACCGCAGTAGACTTCAATGGGCAGGCGAACTTGAAAAACTACAAACACTGTTTCTGGCCACAAAAGTGATGGAAAAGATGTTTCAAGGGGTCTAACACCTGGAGGGGGCATGGCAGAGTGGAATACATGCCAAAAGTCCCCGGGGAAAATTACGGATTTGACGCACAGCGGGGTTATAATCCCTAAAAAGCAGCAGAAATCACATTGAATGCTAAATTGGAGGCCTAAAGTGCTTGAAAACATCTTGCGTGTGTATCCATGGATCAGCCGTTAGTGTAAGTAGTGTACTGCTTCACACTGACAGACCAAACTCACCGTGTAACGCACAGCAAACAGCTGTTTGTGTAGTGATGGCTGTGCTGGACTGGTGCGCACCATGGCGAGAGTGCAGGCGGTGGTGGTTTTCAAGTCCATATGGTCAGGCTTAGGTAGCTCAATGACAGAACAACAGTGACTGCCCAGCTGATCGAATTTGGTCTGTCTACAATGAAGCAACAACCTTATTATCTTGGGTGTGCCCCCCCCCCCCCCCAAACAAACTCATATAGGCCATTGCTTCATTGTGATACGTAAGCCCCTTCACCGCGGCAAGGTAACAATCACGAAGGGGAATTGACACATGTACATGCCTTTTGTTTTGTTGTTGCAGCTGCAGTGCAGCCAGAAAAATTACCACTAGGACGCACTCTATGAGCAGTAGCAGTGTTAGAGAGTCTTGCCCAAGGTCTCCTACTGAATAGATGCTGGCTTACTGAACAGGCAGAGCCGAGATTCGAACCCAAGATTCGAGATTCAAGCTCTTAACCATTATACTATCCAGCCGCTGCAGTTGTGCGGTCACAATTGTGCAGTCACACAGATGCAGGGAAAAAGAATGCAGTGACTGCTGCTATAATACAATTGTGCAGTCACACAGGTGCAGGGACTAGTGGTGGTATTGTATAATACAAAGTGCATCCACACAGAGGCAGTGAAAGGTATGCACTGAATATGCTGGGCCTGGCACAGTACAGCAATTAGCAAGGGCCAGCTGCAACAGACAGGGCTGTATATGCAGTGTTAGTGACACACACACACACACACACACACACACACACACACACACACACACACACATCAGAAGAGCATTAGCTCTCAAAAGAGCTGTTTTGGGGTGTTTTTCTTTAACAAATATCAACAAGGGGCAAGCTAACAGGATGAGGATCTGCAGATATCATAGACTATGAATGCATTTTGCAGGAACAGATCTTTTGCAGATACTGATCTTTTAAATGTCTACAGCATCTGTGTGTGCAGCATCTTGCAAAGATTTCTGTCTGATGAGGAGTTCAGCTCCATAGAATAGACTGTGTAGGTATGGCTTTCATACTACATGGAAGGGGGTAAAATTGGTCTTTGATCTTTCATTTTCCAAAGACTATGGTCTGATGTGTGTATGAGCCTTTAGAGTTGATATGTCTTCTTGAATTATATTTTAAGGATTCCTTTCAGATAATATTTATTAGTCAGATTATCAGATAGCCATGTGAATGGTCACCTTCACAGAGACAACCTTCTTGGAGTTGGATTCATACACTGCTTATGTAATGCATGCCACAGCGTAGGCATAACTTGAGTTGTATGTATAATGCAAATTACGCAAAGTAGGTAGTTTGCATAACTCCAAGTTAATTTCACATACGATGACAGCATGACGGCATACATTAAGTTTTGATCACATTCCCCACAGGTGAACCCACTACCCACACCATAGCATTTGAGCCAAATGTTCAAGTGCCAATGTATACTCGCAAGCAGACTTGCGTTTGTGAGCATTCATTGGCATCGGGATTCACCCATTTACAAACGCACCAGTTCCTGAATGGGGAGATGTGCATTTGTACCGGCAACTACACTGTTCGATGTTCATTCAACACTACTTACCAGTTATGCGAGTCGCATAACTGGTAAGTAGTGTTGGATGAACATGGAACAGTGTAGTTGCCGGTGCAAATGCACACCTCCCCATTCAGGAACTGGTGCGTTTGTAAGTGGGTGAATCCCGATGCCAATGAATGCTCACAAATGCAAGTCTCTGTCCTCTTTTTCCACCAGAAATTAATTCTACAGAGAGGGAAGATCCTACACATTGGTAGAGAGGCTGGCTTGGCACACATAGCATCTGAAATAATCTATGAAATCTTACTAGCAGTAAAGCAAGCAGAATAACTGAAATGTGACTTACCAGTGTACACCAAGTGCTTGCCTAATACAGGACTCCTCTGCAGAAGTGAAGACGATGAGCTCGCTAATAGTTTAAGTCCTCCATTTAGGGAACAGTGGCTTTTGCAATGGCAGGGGTAGGCAGAAGATGACACTATTCCATAGCAGTGGTATTGTATTATACTGTGTTAACCATCAGTAAATGCAGGAAATAAAACTTTGTACTGTTCCATACTATTTTCCAATTCCAGGTAATGGAGGAGTTTGCAAACTGTTAAACAGGACTCTTAGGCACAGTTTAGTAGTTTGCTGCATATTAGTCCAAACTTGTTAAATTGGCTAATTTTGATTTGATATTATTCCAATCAGAATGGCCTTTTTTCACAGTCAAGTTGAGGAGTTGAGGCGAATGGGTTCACTGAACACTAATTATCTTCATCAGCTAGGTGAATTCCCATTCTCCCCAATCTCATTCTTCCTCGGTTTCTATTTAAAATGCTTCTAAACTGTTGGATTCATCTGATTTATTTAAAAAAAAAATTAAAATTTCATTAGGGATTCACTGCATGACAGTTATATTCCCTGGTTTATATATGGCAAATAAGGTAATTTTCTACGGGGAATCTAATACAAATGTAGCAGAAAAGAGAAATTATCTGTGACAGGGTGTTTATCTCAGTAACTTTTCAAGTTTTGATTTTATATTACTTTGATTGAATGGTTTTGATTTTCTCTGTGTTGCCCTCCATAGTGAACTGCTTCTTATGACTGCTGCAATTAAACCTTTTTTAAAGCTGCATTCCAACAAAAAGAAGTCACGGGGTGCGTGCTGTATGCATAATACACATAATATAGCAGGTCCCTATTTATCCTCACAGTTGTACAAACCAGAGCAGCTGTTTAGCATCTTTACCTACCAGGTAAAACATCTTCTTCTCCTACCTTTTGCTTATCAGCTTTGGGGAGTATGCACAAAAGTCCATTAAAGTGTACCAGAGCTGGTATAAAGCAAACGTTTTATACATACCAGTGGCTTCCTCCAGCCCCATAATGCTTGGATCACTCCCACACTGCCATCCTCACCCTTCCTGCAGCTTCGGTACCGGGTTCCATCACTTACGTCAGTTGGAGCCAGTCTGACGCAGAAGTAGTGCGCTCTTTGCATATCTCTCCAGCAGCCGCTAGAGAGATACGTAGAGGGCGCACTTCTCCTGCACAGACTGGCAAAGACTGGCTGAAGTTACAGGACCCGGTACAGAAGACAGAGAATACTGAGGATGGCGGCGAGGGAGCGATCCATGCGTATGGGGCTGGAAGAAGCCCCCGGTATGTATAAAACCTTAGCTTTATACGAGCTCTGGTTGCCTTTAAAGTTGCTGTGCATAGGGAGTGCATGACAATTTCACCATTAATTACACAAAGAAGGTAACATGCACTGTTCAATTAGCAGGACCTAAATGACCTAGGCAGTCCTAAGCGAAAATGCTGAAATTCTTTTCGCATTAATTTTAGCAAAAATCATGTAAAATTTTACTTTAGAGCAAAAATGCCTTCAAAAATAAATTTTGTAATATGTTTATGATTTTTTTGTGTTTTAGTGATTTTTCATGTGTTTTTTTTTTTTTTTTTAGCTTTAAAAAGGTCATTTGCTCCTCACTCATGAATGGCAATTTGGCAAAAATAGCATTTTCAGTGCGAAAATGACTGTGGCTAAAATTTGCAAGCAACACTGTACCTAGGTAACTTTGTTAGAGTAACGCTCGCTACGCAACTCGACTCTTGCACATATGCCCCTTTGTCACATACTTTACTGATAAAATTAACAAAATGTAAATTGACTTCACCATACAGCTCTTCACTCCTAGCCATATTATTCCTAGATTGCATTCTAACATGCTTCACTACCCTCTCTGTGCAAAAACTCCTTTCTCATTTCAGAATTCCACCCACTACCTGTCCGTCGGATCCTATTCCATATCATCTTTGCCCCATGTTGTATAACCTTGTTACATTTTTCATCCTTTGTATCATTGTATGTATTTATTGTCCAGTGCTGCGTAATATGTTGGCGCTTTATAAATATGCTAAATATCCACAGGGGAAATAGGAGGTTTCAAGTTGGTTTAAAATCTGCAGGGGACCACATGTTGATGAGCAGGGGGAATTGATCATAATCCTGGCACATACTGCCCCCAGTAGGTGCAAAAAGGCATTGCATTATTCCTGATCTTCTTCCATCCTCTCAAATTTACTTCCTTATACACGTCATTTACCAACCATCGAAACCTTCAAGCACACCATTAAAGCTTACGTTTTTAAGCAAGTATGTAATCTGACATAGGCTATTCAATTCCGCCACTGACCATGCTTTGTTTTTTGTAGACTCTAACATAGGAGCCCACAGCCTCCAAAAACACAGTTTACTGGTGGCATTACGTTGTATTTACTCCCTATCCCTTTAAACTGTAGGCTTACAAGGGAATGCTGGTGTAATGCATAGCGGAGATACTGCCGCGACAGCAAGTGGCATGGCGGCTATCTCCGCGTCGCAGCCCGCGGTTTCCGCCGCGCAGTTACATGCTGGTGCTTTGCATGGTCCTTCTATTGCTCATAGACTAAGGGCTACGCGCGTGCCAAGCGACAGGACCCTTATGCATCTAGAAGGGGAGTCAGCTGATCAGTCGGTCAGTTGACTCCAGCTATGCTCCGGATTGGCTGAGTGACTGGGGCGGCGCTGTGGAGCACGTTTAGTACATATAGGACCTGCCTTGCTCTGCGTCTGCTGTTGCAAATGCTACGTGTTAGCACTCAGACCTAGTCAGATCCCAAAGTGTGCTTAGAACCAGCAGGAGCTGGGGATCCACACTTAGCCAGATTCTGTTGATAGCTTAAAAGTACTAATTGAATTGTATTATTTGCTATGACCTTCTGCTAGCTTGACTATTCTTCTGCTTACTGATCCTGTACCTTTGCCTATCTGATATAGTTGCCGACTCTGCCTGAAACACTACTCTGATTTAGCTTCCTGTCTCTGTTCCGCCTCTGTCCGCTCGTTGCCAAACCTGCTTGTCTGACTCTCCTGTCCTCGCCAGTGAGTTAGTCACTGGTGAGGGACTCTCTGCTAGTATCACCTACTTCTCAGGTGAATGCTAGCTGCAGTACAGTCTGAATCACCTGCTCCTCAGGTGATCAGTAGCTTCAGTACAGTCTGAATCACCTGTCCCTCAGGTGATCAGTAGCTGCAGTACAGTCTGTATCACCTGCACCTCGGGTGATCAATAGCTGCAGTACAGTCTAAATCATCTGCTCCTCGGGTGGTCAGTACCTGCAGTACAGTCTGAATCACCTGCTTAGGTGGTCAGTAGCTGCAGTACAGTCTTAATCACCTGCTCCTCAGGTGAATAGTCACTACGGTACTACGGTACTATCCTCTCTACGTGCTCCTCAGGTGATAGTGACTTCAGTACAGTCTGAATCACCCGCTCCTCGGGTGATCAGTACATTTGTTCAACATATTACTACCCGCTCCTCTGGTGATCTTTCTCACTATTGTCTGCATCTCCAGCTTGCTGGAGTTAGTATCTCTATCATTACTGTTGCACCAAACACCTGTCCTTACATTGGTTGTCCTGGTTCTGGCTATACTAGTATTATTGGTGATTCTGCAGATCACACATAATCAGGTATAGCATCTGTATTATTGGTGATACTGCAGATCACCAATAATCAGAGAAATCTGTTCTCGCTGACACCAATCGTTACAGCGGGACACTGGTCAGTCGCCGAAAATTAAATTAGCTGACTGCAGAGGACCGGAGGATCGTTCAGACAGTGTTGCGACCAATCCTTATTGTCAGTCTCTTCACCGTATTTCAAACTATCAGAGGTGACTATTCCCCGAATGGTAAGCAAACTAGACGGGATTGGTGCACTCCCATTACATTACCCTCTGACAATCCAGCAACCGGTATTTTAACGTCCACCGTGGCACGGGCACAGGATGTCTCTAGGGGGCTGGTGGAATCCCCAGGTTTTTCCTCACGGTTAAGGTTTACTTTAAGCTTAAAATATTATTTTAGACTAAAAAATCGAGGGTGTAACAGAACCCCTATGACCCCCGGGATCACGGGGGAAGCCAGAGGATGACAGTAAAGAATGTGTGGCTGTGATGGATGGAGAGATCCTCAGGAGACCCTCTTAGCACTTGAAGCAGATTAATACCACTTTCTGTGCTATGCTGCAAGTGGATGCCTCGTCAGGGAAGGGGAGTGAATAAAATTGAAAGCATATATATTGAGAGACACGTATTTAATAAAAAAAATTATAATATTATCCAGTTCAGCCTATCTGGACGAGCTTCCTCGTCCAAATAGGCACTGCTGCTCCGCCCGCATGGTGCGCGCGATCGCGCACGCACCCACCGCCCGTTGCTAGCCCCCGATCAGTGAATGGGAATATAATTCCCATTCACCGATCTAACTTCCCCGCAGAAATACCGACGCTTTCTATCCAGAGAGCGCGGTATTTCTGCCCCCAGGAAACTTCTCTTCTTTTTAGTTCCTGGATGCGACATCGTTCGCATCCAGGACTTTTTTGACTGTGGCCATCTTGTGGCCAAATAGTAAACTGCAACCACACACAGTTTTAATTAAACAATTACATTATCTTACATTTAAAATTAGCAATTTCCTTCCCACACCAAAAATTACCCACATACACCTTTTATTAAAAATTTAAAAAAAAATACAATAAAAAAAAACAAAAACAACATAAATAGTTACCCCAGGGTCTGAACTTTTTAAATATGCATGTCAAGAGAGTATGTTATTATATTATTTCAAATTATAAGCTTATAAATAGTGATGGACGCAAATTGAAAAAATGCACCTTTATTTCTAAATGAAATATCGGGACTATAAATTGTGATAGGGACATCATTTAAACGGTGTAATAACCGGGACAGATGGGCAGATAAAATACATGAGTTTTAATTACGGTAGCGTATATTAATTTCAAACTATAATGGCCAAAATCTGAGAAATAATACATTTTTTTCATTTCTTTCTTAATCTTCCTGTTAAAATGGATTTAGAAAAAAATAATTCTTAGCAAAATGTACTACCCAAAGAAAGCCTAATTAGTGGCGGAAAAAACAAGATATAAATCAATTAATTGTGATAAGTAGCAATAAAGTTATAGGCAAATGAATGGGAGGTGAGCGTTGCTCGGATGCATGAGATTTTCGGCACTGCGGTGCTGAACCGGAGATATATATATATAGTTGCACAACTCTGACACATACAAAGATAAACAAACACTCCATCAAGCCTATGAGCATTTCATTGCATGCTTTTCACCCTTCTCTTTTCATAACTAGGGTTATACAGGTGGCAGCCATTAGCAATTCCTCCTTTGCTGGACACCATCTACTCCACCAGTTTGCCGGATTCTGTCCCGGCACATTGAAAGGAAGGGAGGGGTTCCTCCAATAAATGTAAAATATTTTATATTTGTCTTCATGCAGCTGAAAACAGGCTGCTATTTATTATTATAATTTAGAAAATAGATTTTATTTCTGAAATCTTGTATTTTTAATTTGGGTCCACTTTAATATATTTTGCATGCAATAAATCCTGTTTAGTCTAATACTAGGCATACACTACACAATTTGTGCTAGGTCAGATTAATGATCAATATCTTCCAGATGTGGATCTTTTACCTTTTAACAGAAATTGCCAATATCACCCAGGCATTAAAAAAAAAAAGTTATTTGGAATGTTAGCTAAGTGATAGTGATAATGGTGATTAATGTATATCAAAAAGAGAGCATGAGAGTATCACAGATCTTGAACCCATAAATGGTCCCATCTACATGTATGGGACATTCAAGAAATCTGAATCCGTTTACAGCCACGATCTGAGAGCTGTTTCACAAGCTTAAATGCCTGCTTCCTCAGGTGTTTAAGCTTGCGAAGCAGCTCTTAGATGGTGGCTTTTTCTGTAATCTGACGTGTCTGGGGGTGAAATAAAATTGTGGAATTGGAGACATACAGCCTGTTTTGGACTTATTGGTCCTTATTGATATAGCTCTATTGGAATTGGGCTTGGACCAGTACTAAGGAATACCCAGATAGCTCATGATGACCCAGAACCACCTGGAAGGTATAAAGGGCTTAAAGAGACCAAAAAGCTCTCTATTAAAAAATCAATGCTAAATAATCAATGCTAAATGTAATTTTGCTGTCTTGAAAGAAAAGGTATTTGCGATAATTCAGGTGCAAGCAAGAAACTGTGGTTTCCCATGATGCTTCATTCTTGAATATACAAATTGGATTGATAAGGCTCTATGGGATGGGGCTTGGACTAGTACTAAGGAATGCATGCACAGCTCATGGTGACACAGAATCTCCTGGAAGGTATAAAGTGCTTAACCCCAGCGGTATGGACAGACATATCCATCCATAAAAACATGCTGTGAACAGTATAAACGTGCATACACATCAATACTCTCCTGCACTGTATACTAGACCCCTGCTTGACACATTTTGGCAAGTTACAGGAAAAAAAAGTTTTAAAAATAAATTTTATCACTTTTTGCACAGAAATCCTGGAAAAATTGAATGCCAGGGAGGTTACAGAGAGCCATTTAAGGACAGTGAAGCCAAGCAAGTAATCCCTGATTTATTGAATTGCTTGCACTCATTTGGTGCCCGGATATCTTTGCTTCTCCTATGTGCATACATTTGCTTCTATTCCGTGTGGCACGGTGAATACTCTAGACCCCCAGAGGTCTGTCATTCAAACATATAGTGCCGATCAAACCTCTCTTGCATCACAGGCTGTATGTCTGTTGGATTAGTGTGGCTCTGTAATGTTTATTAGCAACAGGCTCACTATACACCAGCAGTTCTGGATGTGCAGCCTTACAATTAAGGGCATAAAGAGATGATTTGTATATTTGAGTATATTTGGGAGTCATGCATCATGGGAAATCAATTATCGCAAATACTGGTTTTAAGATGGCAAAATTACATATAGCATTGCTTTTTAATAGAGGACTTTTTGTCTCTTTAAACCCTTAAAGCCTTCCCTTCCAGGTGGATCTGGGTCACTGTGAGCTGGCTGAGTGTTGCTTTGTCCTGAAAGTAGTGATTTGTTCAAACATTCTGTTTAACCATTTTAGCCGATTGGACGTGACTGTCACGTCAAAAAGGCTGCTGCTGTGCTGTTGTGCGCCCGCACGCTCCCGTGCCGCCCCCGTTAGCCCGGAGTACCCATTAATTGATCAAGTCCCTGGTAGAAAAACCGACAGCTTATCAGAAGCCGCAGTCTTTCTGAGAAAAAAAAATCACGTCCTCCTTATACTTCTTGTAAGCGAGAGTGCTCGCTTACAGGATGGAATGACAAAAAAAAAAAAAAAAAACACTGTGACCATCTTGTAGCCAAATAGTAAAGTTACATGCACATACATTTTTTTCACACACAAAAAAAACACACAATAAATTACATTTAAAATTACCAGTTTACCTCCCACACCCCAAAAAAACCCACATAAAATGTTTAACTAAAAAAAAAAAATTACAATTAAAAAAAAGTTACCTAAGGGTCTGAACTTTTTTTTAATATACATGTCAAGAGGGTACATAACTAATATTTTTTAAATTAAAAGCTTGTAAATAGTGATGGACACAAAACTGAAAAAAATGCACCTTTATTTCCAAATAAAATATTGGCACCATTCAGTACATTGTGATAGGGACATCATTTAAATGGTGTGATAACTGGGACAAATGGGCAAATAAAATGTGTGGGTTTTAATTATGATAGTATGTATTATTTTAACGCTATAATGGCCAAAAACAGAATTTTTTTGCTAGCCCCCGATCAGTGAATGGGAATATAATTCCCATTCACCGATCTAACTTCCCCGCAGAAATACCGACGCTTTCTATCCAGAGAGCGCGGTATTTCTGCCCCCAGGAAACTTCTCTTCTTTTTAGTTCCTGGATGCGACATCGTTCGCATCCAGGACTTTTTTGACTGTGGCCATCTTGTGGCCAAATAGTAAACTGCAACCACACACAGTTTTAATTAAACAATTACATTATCTTACATTTAAAATTAGCAATTTCCTTCCCACACCAAAAATTACCCACATACACCTTTTATTAAAAATTAAAAAAAAAATACAATAAAAAAAACAAAAACAACATAAATAGTTACCCCAGGGTCTGAACTTTTTAAATATGCATGTCAAGAGAGTATGTTATTATATTATTTCAAATTATAAGCTTATAAATAGTGATGGACGCAAATTGAAAAAATGCACCTTTATTTCTAAATGAAATATCGGGACTATAAATTGTGATAGGGACATCATTTAAACGGTGTAATAACTGGGACAGATGGGCAGATAAAATACATGAGTTTTAATTACGGTAGCGTATATTAATTTCAAACTATAATGGCCAAAATCTGAGAAATAATACATTTTTTTCATTTTTTTCTTAATATTCCTGTTAAAATGCATTTAGAAAAAAATAATTCTTAGCAATATGTACCACCCAAAGAAAGCCTAATTGGTGGTGGAAAAAACAAGCTATAGATCAATTAATTGTACAAATTAGTGATAAAGTTATTGGTGAATGAATTGGAGGTGAAAATTGCTTGGATGCATAAGGTGAAAAATACCCGCGGGCTGAAATGGTTAAAGACAGCAAAGTTGCACTACACAAAGCAGTTATTAAAGGTAAATAGAATGAACAAAAAAATATATATTCTTTATTCCTATAACCATATAAAAAAAGTGAAAAAAGTGTATTTGTCAACATAATGCACCATCATAATTATGTGGGAGACTCATACAGCATCTCCATCAATTTAAAAGCACATAGTACAATAAAATAATATAAAAATCAATGACATTATGGCTTCTGCCACAAAATCCCATCTGTCTAGCCAAGCATACACTCCACACGACTGAATGATTCCAAAAGGCCTCAATATTATCACAGACCCAAATAATTGGCATTAGTGAATGCTGAATAGAAAGCAAACCTCAAATCGAATTAGCTTGTGTTGTATGGAACTCTATTTAAAAACTATCTTTAAAAAGACTCTGAAGCAAATACATTTTGCCACTTTTACCTTGTAATTCTCTTCAAGAGTCTCAGCAGGAGTAAACCCGCCGCAAAACGAGGGCTTTAGACCCCCCAAATCCCCGGGGGGGCAATCCGGGCAGCGCTTCCTCAAAGAGGCAGAGCTTTCAGCTGCAGCTCTGCCTCTACTGATGTCGATTGCGGCGGATCGCCGCCTCTCCCTTTCACTCTTCCTTCATAGAGAGGGGCAGGAGAGGCGGAGATCCGCACGGCGATTGATGCCACATCAGGAGAGGCGGAGCTGCAGCTGAAAGCTCTGCCTCTCAGGGCAGCAGAATCCACGACTAAGTTGGTCGTGAATGTTTGCCCGGGATTTGGGGGGTCTAAAGCCCTCGTTTTGCGGCAGGGATGCGGCGGTTTACTCCTGCTGAGACTACTGAAGCGAATTACAAGGTAAAAGTGGCAAAAAAAATTTGCTTCAGTATCTCTTTAAGCCATCCATCTCTACTGCACCAAGTCATTTTTGGTCAGTTAACCTGAATTCAGTTGGCTTAAGAGGCATTCCAGGAAAGCAAAATGGCAATGCATGAGAAGCAATACTGCAGTTAACCTCAAGTCTTACAACAGCTGGTTGGTAAATTTGCCCCATCCTGTGTTGACTACTGCAACACCTTCCTCTATTTCTTAAGGCCCGTACTCACAGAAAGATGGTTTGAGTAACCCTCAGTGACGCGACCCAATGAACAAATGTTCCCCAATTTATCTTCCTACCTAGAGGAACATGCAATGCCATGTGATGGCACATGACAGGCGCGGCCAAGAGTGCAAATGGTCACGGCACTTTGCGCAGGAGTCGTTTGGGATCTTATAGATCCAATCCACTGCAGCAATCGTAATCACTGCACGTCTCAAACTATGTTCGCTTAATCGTGCACATGTACACATATCACAAAATTGCAAAAACTATCACTTGTTGAGCAAGAAAATTGCCAGTTGCAGCAAAAATCGCTTGAAGAATTGTGACATGGGTGCGTAGCTTTACAAAGCCACAATCTGGCAGATCACTAATTCCTACTGAACCCTGCTGCTCCATTCACCTCTCCTTCCTCTCCTCTGTCGCTCCCTTTCCCTTCCAATTCCTATACTGGCTATCAATAACACAGAGTCTGTCTCCAACTGTCAGCTTTCACATTCAAAGCACTGTACAACCTGTACTGTACAGGTTAAACTCTCATATACTATGCCCTAGTCACCCCCTCACTCTCTTGAATCCAAGATTTTCATGAGTTTCTACCCTCCTTTGGAAATTGAAGCCGAGTTGCCATCTGTGCTTTGACACCTTCAAGCGGACTCTGTAAAAATGTACCTTTTCAAATAAGCATATAATTTGTCACAACAGCTATCCAGGAATGTATGCACATCTGCCTTCCCCCTACACCAGCTGTCAAAGAGCCTGCATAGTCTGCTTCAGCATCATCAACATACCTACTCTTTTCTTATCTTATTTTTGTCTTTGTTGTACTGGATTTACCTAAACATGTAACTGGCTGCATTTTAGACATTTTTAGCCTTTGCATTATATATGTATTCTGAAATGGTGCTGAAATTCTGAGCTGAGTTCTGCATTTGTTCCCAAACCATGTACTGCCGAATTTGAAAACAAAAACTACTATAAACACATTATGGTAACAATCTGGTAACAATTATCTGTTAAGTATTAATTATACCTAATATTTCCCATTTTATTAAAGATAATCTGTACTCTAAAATTCTTACAATAAAAAGCATACCATTCTATTCATTATGTTCTCCTGGGCCCCTATGTGCTGTTTCTGCCTCTCCCTGCTGCAATCCTGGCTTGTAATTGCCATTTTTATCCAGTGTTTACAAACAAAAGACATAGCAAGTGATACGCTGAGAAGAGCTGAGTGTGTGAGTCATACAGAGTGTGCAGGGGGGCTGGAGAGGGTGTGTATAGCTTCTGCCAATGACAAGCAGTGCAGCACATTCCACACATTCCAGCCTCAGCCGAGAGAGCCGACAGAAGAGAGAAGATTAGATCATATAACAGAGATAATACAGCCACTGTGCAAATAGGAAAGGCTGCAGTTAGACAGACCACATTAGAACAGGCATAAGAACTTATAGGATAGAAGAAATAAGGATGAAAATGTTGTTACAGAGTCTCTTTAAGAATAATAAGAACAAAGGTAAGCAACTCATATACCGTAAATTAAAAGTTAGAACAGTAGATAGGAGTTTTCCAAAGAAAAAGTGAAGAAAAGAATTAGACACCACTGGAAATATCCCGAATAATTCCTTATCCTCTGTATGCGTTAAGGAATAATGATTACGAAAAAAAAATATATACAAATGGCATGACTGAAACATTTTATGAAAGCACCAGGAATGTATAAAAAAGCTGGGAGGATGGGGGAACACTTTTGCTAGGTGGCTGTTCTATTCTTAAGCACAAATGTAGCTTGTGTACATCATAGGGCTTCTTCGTCCTTTAAAAAGGCAGAAACCTAGGTACAGCTAATAGACGCTTCACTTGACTCTGGGAACACCACAAATGTTTCACAGCAGCTTCAAGAATCACTTCTTCAAAATGTGCATGGTCTGGTCCTTTAATATTTGTTTGGGAGAAGTAGCTAATTAAAAAAAAAAAGAGCTATGATTGAAACAGTCAGCAACTTTAGAGTTGCATGGGAGATGAACCCCCTACCTCTTTTATCAGAGAGAAGTATCAATACCAACACAACTCATAGCTTAAAAAATCTATAGTAGTTGAACTGCTTTACCGGAATTCTAGATGTGACAGGCAATTGAGTAATGCATCCTATAACTCTTCCAGATGGCTGTAAATATTCTTTAAAAGTAATATTATACACAGAGATGGATCACTGGCCTTAGCAGCTGACATGAACACCAGCAGGTGTAAATGACATCCAATGCTTAGAAATTTGAGACCAGGTCAACTAGCTGTTAAAAGTACTACTGTACACTGGCGTAGGGCCCGGCTCCTGCAGCCTTGAGGAGGGGGGCCAGCCGCCCTCCCCCCCACTGTGCGCGTGTGTACTGGCCCCGGGGCCCATTAAGTTTCACCACTTTTTGTTTTACTTTCACTCCCCCGGGGACCCGATTCCGATCCTCCCCCTCTCTCACTGTCACCTCGGGGGCCCCCTCCTATTATGAGCAGCAGGAGAGTGGAAGATACCTCAAGGCTCCTGTGGGGTACAGCAGATCCTAGAGGTCCAGCTGCCTCCCGATCTTCGCTGTCTCCTCTGTATGCCGCTCGCACTAAACCTGGAAGCAGTGCGACTCGCACTGCTTCCTGGTTTAGTGCGAGGGAGCGGCATACAGAGAGACAGCGAAGACCGTGAGGCAGCTGGACCTCTAGCGTCTGCTGTACCCTGCACCCGCATGAGCCTTGATGTATCTGCCGGCTGCCGCTCTCCCGTCGCTCATAAAAGGAGGGGGGACCCCCAGGTAAAGCAGAAAGGATAGGAGTCGGGCCCCCCACCCCACTAAACTACCTGTCTGCCTACCCTCTCACCCAGCTACCTAACTGCCTACCTAACTGCTTACCCTGCCACCCAGCTACCTATCTGCCTACCCTCCCACCCGTCTACCTATCTGCCTACCCTCTCACATAGATACCTAACTGCCTACCCAGCTACCTATCTGTCTACCCTCCCACCCGTCTACCTATCTGCCACCCAGCTACCTAACTGCCCACTCGGCTACCTATCTGCCTACCCTGCCACCAGTCTACCTATCTGCCTACCCTGCCACCCAGCCACCCAGCTACCTATCTGCCCACCGTCTACCTATCTGCCTACCCTCCCACCCAGCTACCTAACTGCTTACCCGGCTACCTATCTGCCTACCCTCCCACCCAGCTACCTAACTGCCCCCCCGTATACCTAACTGCCCACCCGTATACCTATCTGCCCACCCGTATACCTATCTGCCTACCCTCCCACCTGTCTACCTATCTGCCACCCAGCTACCTAACTGCCCATATCGGCCTACCCTGCCACCCAGCTACCTAACTGCCCACCCAGTTACCTATCTGCCTACCCTGCCACCTAACTGCCCACCCGTATACCTATCTGCCCACCTGGCTACCTATCTGCCTACCATGCCACCCAGCTACCTAACTACCCACCCGGCTACCTATCTGCCTACCCTCCCACCCGTCTACTTATCCGACACCCAGCTACCTAACTGCCCACCTGGCTACCTAGCTGCCTACCCTCCCACCCAGCTACCTATCTGCCCACCCTGCCACTCGGCTACCTATCTGCTCACCCTGCCACCCGGCTGGTCCACGCTGTCTCCTCCTCTGCAGTCTGCAATGCTGCTTGCACTACTTCCTGATTCAGTGCGAGCGGCAGAGGAGGAGACATCGTGGATCAGGCGGCTGCAGCTCTAGCGTCTGCTCTGCTGGACCCCAAGACCTGTAGCTGAATCTTCCGCCGCCACTGCGCTTAACAGGAGGGAGGGGGTTGCCATGAGGTGAGGGAGAGAAGAAAGAAGTCGGACCCCCCTCCCAGCGTCTGCAAAACTTTCCTTCTGTAGTGCCTGCACTGCAAATAGTGCACCAGCCAGCCCGCCCAACCACCCTACCTCCAGGTAATTAATGTTAGCCCACTATAGACCTGGCTACATGTGTTGCATTTTGTGGGGAAATCTGCCGACAATCTGATTAAATTGTGTGGGAAAATCTGCCGACAATCTGATTGAATTTTGTGAGAAAATCTGCCGACAATATGATTGCATTTTGTGGGGAAATCTGCCAACAATCTGATTGCATTTTGTGGGGAAATCTGCCACCAATCTGGTTGCATTTTGTGGGCAAATCTGCTGCCAATCTGATTGCATTTTGTGGAGAAATCTGCCAACAATCTGATTGCATTTTGTGGGGAAATCTGTCAACAATCTGATTGCATTTTGTGGGGAAATCTGCCGACAATCTTATTGCATTTTGTGGGGAAATCTGCCGACAATCTGAATGCATTGCGTGGGGAAGTCTGCCGACAATCTGGTTGCATTTTGTGGGGAAACTGCTGCTAGTTTTTTTTTCTTTGGGGGGAGGGGGGTCAGTCCTCCACCATGTGGTCTGGAAAAAAAATGGCCCTCCATGCCCACGAAGTTGGACAGCACTGGACTAGTTAATATTTTTATTTTGTGGCATTTGACTACTTGATGAATTATCATGAGGCATGTAACTTCTTGATTATTTTATCTAAAATGTATCTGATGGGACCCAATCTCTGTGAATAAGACCGCTACTTATTTGTTTATTTTTAAGTCTGCCCATGACCCATCATGACCATGCCCATGTTCCAGTGCGTGGTGACACCCATTTATCTTTGCATGTGGACATCTCCCTGTTGGGGACTGTCCTCAGAAGTGCTCACAATCTATTCCCTACCATAATCTAACGTCCTACCAAAGTGTGTGTGTGCGTGTGTGTGTGTGTGTGTGTGTGTGTGTGTGTGTGTGTGTGTGTGTGTGTGTGTGTGTGTGTGTGTGTGTGTGTGTGTGTGTGTGTGCGCGTGTGTGTGTGTGTGTGTGTGTTTTGTGAGCGTTTTGCGCATTTCTTATACCTTCCATTGTAGCAAAATTGCCCTAAAAATGGTACATTCAGCACTTTGCTAAGCAGAAAGCTGATAAAATACTCAAATATGAACTATCCTATAAGGATGAATTGCACTAGCGATTTTAGGGCATTTTTTTTTAAATTGCCGGTGCTCAAAAAAACACCAAACCTCCTAGGTGTGAACGAGACCTAAAGGAAATTTCATTGTCATAGATGTTGATTCACTAATGACAGCAGAGAGTGTTATAATTCCCTGCGCAGGCTATGCAGCCATAGTGTGCACAGTTACATTATGCTTGGATCAAAATAGTTTAAAGAGCGCTTTGTTATACTTAATGAGCGCTCCACTGAACCCGCCCGGAGCCCGGCGGGTCCAGTAGCTTCAAAGTACGACATTCCTGCACTTTGATTGGCCCAATAGCCTGATTGTCAAGTGACACACACACACACACACACACACACACACACACACACACACACACACACACACACACACATCTGTATGAGCTTGTGCACAGAATGTCACCCATAGGATTTGGGGCCCGTGTTGAAGTAGATTAAAACACAGCTCTAATCTCTAGGTTTAAGAACACTACAAAAGGTATAAAGAGTTTATTACTTATTACTTATATGACTTACCAGTGCTAAGATTCTAAAGTGTTGTAATCACCTTTTGCTCAGGAATATGGCTGTTGGAAAGTGTTTTATATGTCTACATTTACCACAAAAATAATCTTCCAATATCAGATATGCAAGGTAGGTACAAAATATTTTGCTAAATTGCTCTTAAGAAGCCACTTCCCAAATGACCCTGAAAGTCATTCCAGGTTAGTGCCAGAGATTTCAAATATGCCTACGTGTGGCAGCTTTGTAGGGTTAAAATCTCAGTCAACACCACAATAACTGCATCTTTTTTCATCATGCCACCAGAATCAATTAGCTGCACTTCTGAGAACTCTGAATTCACACTGTCACTTTCCAGCACTGGATTTGGGAGGCTGCCACCTAGTCCTTCAGTTGTTGCTAGGTGGCCACCTCCCGCAGGACAAAATGTAATCTCCTTGCTAAAAATTTTCCTCTACAGTGACTATAGGATAAATGCAATCAGAAAGAACAAAGGGAGTCTTTGCAATTCCAAGACTTAGCATTGACTATATAATAGCAATATTATCTATGGTCTGAAACCTTTATTTATGCAAAACTTTTATGAACGAAAATAAAAATCTTATGTTAGCTGTAGTTGGCAGCTGACATACGACACATATCCAGGAGGTAAGCTCAGGCCATTTCTGCATGATTTTTTGTTATAATCTACCACATTAAAGTGACATCCATCTGGATCATCTGGCTGGACGCACAGATTTGACTTTATTAATGTAATATTTCTAAAATAATTTTGATTAAACGTGGCAATCAAAGTTAGAGTTGAAAAAGAGTTTTATTAGAATGTATGTTAAATTCAAATTATTCATTTAATTTACAGTGACCAGATTTCTCTGGGTCCAACCGGGAATGTGAGGTGGGGGGCGTAACAGTGTGGCATGAAGCGACATGGTGAAAAACAGGCGTGGTCATGACATTATTAGGGCAGAGCTAACTGTAATGTAATGGTGTAACTGAGGCAGAGGGCCAGAGTTTCCTCCCGGAATGCTGCAACAATAATCCCAAAGTAGCCACTATGACCATCAAATTATAAATACAGCAATTGTTACCTACAACACATGAAATGCAACAACAACAACCATTACCTCCAACATATGACATGCAACAACCATTACCTTTGACACATGAAATGCAGCAAACAGGAAAGGCGACAAACATTATCTCCTACACGTTAAAAAGCAGTAAACATTACCTCCCACATATGAAATGCAGCAAAAATGTGAAATGCAGCAAACTGTACCTCTGACACATGTGAGATACACATACATTACCCCACATGTATGAAATGCAGCAAATGTTACCTTAGACATAAAATTATTAAATGCCCCCCCCCCCCTCCCCCCCCACACACACACACACACTGGGTGCTGGGGGGTATCCCACCCCATCCCGGAGCTGCTGAGTGGGGTGGGAAAGGGACACTGGGTGCTTCTGAGATGGTGAAACTGGGTTGGGAGGGTGAAACTGGAGGACGACACTGGGTGGGGTAGAGGGTGACTCTGGTTGGGAGGATGACACTAGGTAGGAAGACGGTGACACTGGTTAGGGAAAGGGTGATGCCTAGTGTTTCTGGGAAGGTAACACTGGGTGGGGAAAGGTTGAATCTGGTTTGGGAGAGTGTCACTGGGTAGGGAAAGTAATACTGAATGAAGAGAGGGTGACACTGTGCGGAGAAAGGTTGACTCTGGCTTGGGAGGGCGACACTTTCTTCTGGGACAGTGACTCTGGGTAGGGGAGGGTGCTTCTGGGAGGATGACACTGGGTGGGAAGAGGGCGACACTGGGTAGGGAGGGTGACATTGGGTAGGGAGAGGGTGACGCTGGGTGCTTCTTCCTCTCCTTTCTTTTTCTCCCCCTTCTCCCCGTGTTCAAGTACACACCTGTTAGTAACAGGCACCTGATCTGGTGTCCACCTGGCTTGGAGCTCCAGAGTTCTGGCACCCCCAAGCATCCTCATTGTAGAAATGACCAGCACCTGTTTTTGAGTATACAGGTGGGATGCCCTTGGGGCATCCAGGTATGGGGTAGGCAGTCCTACGTATACCCTTACTCCCAGAGGATGGAATTAAACCAAATAGGAGTATGGGTGTATTCCCAAAGGTGAATGCGCCCCTTTAGGTCTCTTCCTAGTGCGCTTCACCCCCTGATCTGTTTTAGTGGGACTCCCTTTGGGGTAGGTCGGATGGGGTGTTTATCACCCCTTTTTTAGCTTGTATTAATAAAGGGTGAGTTTTAAACATATATAACTGTAGGATTCCGGATGGTCAAGCCACCATGATGGCGTTAATGTATGCCTCCAACAATGCACCAATGCACTTTTAGTTTCATGCACTTTAAATGTTGTTATGTGAAGTACAGAGATGAGTGATGTTTATATTAAATCCTGTTCAATAATGCACTAAATGTAATGCACGTATACGGTTTGTTTACATAGGTCACTTTTCTATTGGCTGCATAGCGCAGCCCAGCACGACCACGCATGACGTATGTCCAAATCTCTCCGCAGAGCGGAGAGTCTCCGCCTCCTCACCCCCGACCCCCACCATCACGCAACTCACACCAATGGGGCAGCGCTGGGGGCGCAGCTTGATGACAGTATGTAGGAAGCCGTTCAGCTCTGCCCCATTATCGGACACACGCACGTGAACAAGCGCCAGATGGCGTGAAACGGCTGTAGTGCCGTCCACACATTCCCTGGTCACTTCTTCCCTGCTCACCCCGGCACCCTCATCGATCCAGGTTTGGCAATTCTGTTTTCCCAAATGTCATTCATGCTGGCTGTTGGCTGTGAAACGGAAATAATAAACATACTAAAGGAAGGTGCACAGCGTTCTCTGTGTGTATACTTTGCATTTGAATTTGTGCTCTGCACTACCCCAAAGCTTGCTGCACTTCCCAATGTTTGGACTGTGAGCTAACTATTGGGCGCTGCTGAATGGGTGATGCTTAATGCAGGCATATTGGAGCTAGCTGTACCCCCCACGTAACCAGCTGTGTGCCAAGTGTTTTTTCTTCACTGGAGTGCTTCTGGGAGTGTGACTCTGGGTTAAGAGGGCAACACTGGGTAGAGAAGTTATGATTCCATATAAAGGACTACTGTCCCAAAGCACGTACAAAAACACTTTAATTTTAGCCTTGGCTACATGAAAATCGCACAACATGATTAAAAACACCCACAACTTTAAAAACAACAGTACCTGGCCAGGATATGCACGCTTAATCTAAGAGGGGCAAGATCAGGTTTTATGCAGGGTGAGATCGCCCAGCCGCAGCCTATGCAAAAACCACCTTGCTACCACGATGTATTTGTCCTCAGCTACCACCAGAACACAGCACACACTGTGTAATGTTCCTATTTCCGGCTTCCCATAGCTGGTATGACTGGTAGCTGCAATACTGTGTGGCCTTTCGGTTTTCACTGATGTTATATGGCATTAAGCAGTCAATCCATGCGATGACATATGCAGACAGGGGGTCACAGTAAACAAATGAGCTTCCGCAACATAGCGATATCTTGTGGCTGTCAGCCTATGATACTTGCGCACAGTAGTTGGTGAGCTCCAGCTCACAGGGCCCTCCGTTTTCCGCAATGCACTGTAAGTATCCGAATGTCTCTGCTGAGGCCTCAGCGCAGCTTATGTTTCATTTCAACTCCTAAGCTAGGAGCCAGATCAGCGTGTCAGCGTTCACACGTGGGGACATCGCGCGAGCACTCCTGCGGTAGCCACGCCCACGGACGCATTTTGCCCCGCCCACGGGGCTTTCTCAAGGTGTTGAGTGGCAGCAGCTCGTTCTCTTCCCTCGTTCTCTTCCCTGTCTGCATATGTCATCGCATGGATTGACTGTTTAATGCCATATAACATCAGTGAAAACCGAAAGGCCACACAGTATTGCAGCTACCAGTCATACCAGCTATGGGAAGCCGGAAATAGGAACATTACACAGTGTGTGCGGTGTTCTGGTGGTGGCTGAGGACAAATAGATCGTGGAAGCAAGGTGGTTTTTTCATAGGCTGCGGCTGGGCGATCTCACCTTGCATAAAACCTGATCTTGTCCCTCTTAGATTAAGCGCGCATATCCTGGCCAGGTACTGTTGTTTTTAAAGTTGTGGGTGTTTTTAATCATGTTGTGTGATTTTCATGTAGCCAAGGTTAAAATTAAAGTGTTTTTGTACGTGCTTTGGGACAGTAGTCCTTTATATGGAATTGTAGCTGTTATTGAATTAGGCTACTGACTCCTTGTTTAGCAAGTTGCACCGATTAATAATCAAAGGGGTGGCTCTCCTTACAAGAAAGTTTGTGCAAAAACTGGGTAGAGAAGGTGACATTGGGTGCTTCCGGGAGGGCGACTCTGGGTTGGGAGGGTGACACTGGGGGAGGGTGCTTCTGGGAGGTTGACACCGGGTAGGGAGAGTGAGATTGGGTAGGGGGAGGCAGGTTCATGTACAGCAAAAAATGTACACAAGTAAGTGAGAAGGGGCTTCTGTAGTAATGGGGGACCTTAGAGTGAGCAGTACCAAACTCTTACTGTATCATCCCTCTTCTCTGCCATCTTCTATTGGTAGAGCTCCACTCTGTGCCCCGGTATTTCTCTGCATACTCCCCGACAGCATCCTCCTGTCTGCATGCTCTGAAGCCGAGAAGGACACCGAGAAGTAAACCGGGAATGGTAGTTTTCTAGTGCAGTGCTAGAAATAGCTGTCACTAAATAATAAAAACTAGTAATAATATGTTTTTCAGATATCTATAAATCTGTGTTGCAGATTTCAACAATGCTTATGATTACAAATCATGTAAGAACTATCTTTCTTTACATATTTTATCCAAGACGGTGCAATTTGTGGGATGGCAGTCTAAGGAGATCATATGTATCTAATGAAATGCCTCCCTCTTAATATTAGCATTCTCTTCCTAATTTATTATTTATTTCCAGCCCTCCTTTATTCTATATGCATTGCCATTGTAAACACTGCAGTATCTATTTTGCTATGTCTATTTAAGTCACTTGTTCCCAAGTAAAAAAAGTTTGCATTATGTAGAGTGATCTTTTGTAGCCCTCCTCATGAAAGACTCCAAGAAGAAAATCAATATGCCTTAGCATTAGGCTGAGTTAGTGACATGAACTGTAGATAAAAGTGGATCTGAAGTTCCCGTCTCCCCGGTTCAGTTGTTTGTCTTGTCAAATTAATGTGCAACAAACTAAGAAACTATGTCCATATGTTCTAAAACAAATTAAAAACTAAGGTAACTGGTTATTTTCTACAATACGAGACTAGACCATTTGAACTCTGCGTGAGAAAAAGTAGTCTGTGACACAAAAGCTTTTAAGGTGAGTCGGTTTTAGCCTCTCCAGTGTCTGTGCAACCTTTAGCTTTCTCTTCCTCAAAATCAATGCTACTCAGCCCATATTGTGGGACAGTTTTATAGAAACAAAACAGGAGGGAAATAGAGTAGTAGAGCACAGGAACCAATCAGGTGTCAGGAGATAAATGAAGCAAGGATTCTGACTAGTTCCTCTGAACCCCAACATTTTCTCGTAGCACAATGCATCTATTTCTTTGCCCCCTTTCTTTTTAGAGCATTTATATCTGAAAATCAGGGTTGCATTATTACTCATTGCTTCCTGTATTCTAACTTATGATGAAGTATTTGATTATCTGAGAGGATAATTGGTTTTGCATTATGAAGAGGAATATTACAATATGTTTACTCTTAGAGGGATAATATATAATAATCAATAGCATACTAAGCAGTACGGAATGCAATACATTCTCTACTTAGCAAGGAAGAGGAAAACATGCAAGCAAATGAAAGTCACTATTTACTTTGTTAGTTTGGGGCTGTGTTAATTAATCAGCTGCCAGCTAATGTATTAGCAACTACTGTGGATTACCACTTCATTTGTTAACGTGGCTTTTACTTCTTGGGTCACTGGATATTCGTATGTTAGGATAATTATCTGCTAATCCCTTCTGATCAGGATATTGGAATTAATTGCTACATGTGTGGAATTATTACAATGTATTGCTGGATGAGATGAGACATTTTATATTGTCCTGCTACAGTCCACAGAGATTTAAGGAACACCCATGCTAATCCTCATCACTGAATAAAGCACAGACAATCTCACTGTATCATAACCATTGGTTGAAATTAGCATGCAGGGGGTAGATTGGCCATGGCAGGTGGAGAGGAACATGGCTTAAGGTGCTGAAATGTAAATCTCAGATATTACCCTATATGTATTTAAGGTAATCATCGTAAGCTACAGGAACAACAAAGGGACAATTTGCACATTCAGCAGTGATGCATTGTGGAAAACCTCAAATGCTCACTCCAACCTGAATAATGACAAATTTCTGTTTTAAGAAGGCACTTTTCTGACATGAGTAGTGTTTAGTAAGAGGGCCTTTTGGTTCTTTTCAGCCCCTTGCACACTCCTAGGAGTTCGAGTTCACTATTAGTTTGCTGGGCAATCTGTAACTCTGCGTGTTTCATGTCCTACCCCATAGAGCCATATTAACTCATGCCATGCACTGATGGGAATCAACCAGTCAGAAACACAGTCTGTATGCATAGTGGATTAGTAGGGCTCTGTAGAATTATCAAGCTAACACATTAAGAAAAGACAAGAAAGACGATTTGCATTTTCAGCAGTGATGCATTGTAGGAGACTTCAAATGGTCACTCCAACCTGAATAATCGCAAATACCCAGGCTCAGATTTACATCACAGGAGCCTATAGGCACAGACATCCTGGCACCTTACTTTGCCCTCCATGAACCTACAAACCCCCAAACTGTGCCACAAGTGTGCTGGCTGACCAGGCTGTCACTTCAAAGGTAGCTACAGGTGCCCCCCTTAGTATTAGGTAGCCAGAAGTATTAAGTAGCTAGAGTTGCCCCTAAGTATTAGGTAGCTAGAGGTGCCACTGACTGAAAAAAGATCTTGTTAAAGGAATGCTGAGAGCCCAGTAAGCAATCTCTCAGTAACACTCATCATGACTCTGCATGGGGAATGAGTGTGGGAGGCGCTCTAGGAGGGGAGTGAGCTGCCTTTCCAGCACCAGGCGCCTGTAGGCACATGCCTACAGTGTCTTATGGTAAATCCAGCTCTGCAAATACCTTCTGTTTTAAGAAGGAAAATTTCTGTTATGGAGTCACAAAGTTAACTAGAATAGATAAATAAAAGGGAAAAAAACTTTTGCAGCTAAAAAACCTCCTATGGTAAAATGTCTTTCATCAATCTCATTCTACTTCATATCCAAATAAATAACAATACACAAAGTCCTGCTTTATTAAATATTGTGTGGTTAAAATGGTAAAAGCTAAAAAATATATATACACACAGTAAATACAAAAAGACATTTTAATAGAAAAACTAACTTGGTCGGCTTGTGTAACCTTTGTTCAACTCTGACCTTTGTGTCACCCTTTCATTGGTGGTTATATAGAAAATATAAATACCTCTGGCAAGCCTGGGTATAAATCTGATTTTTCTCCATTTGCTATAAAGCAATTTCTTAAAAGTAAATGTGAAAGTTACTCACCTTTTTATTTTCGGTTGTATTGATAAGAGGCTTCAATCTTCAAGTACATTACACAGCATACTTGACCTCTTCAAACCTTTAATAATTCCACCTTAAAACAATCATAAAAACACTATTCAGGGGAGGCAGTAAATAAGACTATATTTCAGAATTGATTTTGTGACAAGCCAGCAGGCTCCCCATATTCCTGCACCATAAACTATACAGATAATTTCATAGAGAAGAAGGAAACGTATACAAATTTCATTGACGATCTACAACAGAGGATGCCTACAACTGATGGACACTGCTGCGAGAATACGTTGAAGTGGAAATCAGTGGACTAATTGCATTAATATTTTATATGTGTCAATATTACCTAGTAGCCAAATAAAGAATCTGTATTTTGAATATCAGTAAATAAAGGAGAACAATGTCATCCGTGCAGACAAGCAAGGTGCCTGCTCTTTCACTAGATAGAAGCATCACAACAGTAATCAATAGATCTTTCTGAGGACTGCTCTGGCAATAATTATGATATCAAACTACATTACCTTTCATCCAGAGTTTATAAAGTAGCCCTTAGCAGTGGCCTAAATTGAAAATCAGGACTTACCTGGGGCTTCCTCAAGCCCCCCGGAGCCCGCGAGATCCCCTGGCATCCTCTTGCTCCCTTCCGTGGCCCCTGCTGGCGACTTCGGTTGAAGTCACACGTGCGCTCCTCCGGCCTGCTATCATGCAGGTCGCGGTAAGGGTCCTGCGCATGCGTGGCTCTCTAAAGACTGAATCGCACAAGACATTTACGGCTACTAGCCTGATGGAACCCACGCGGAGCCACCATTGGGACCTGGGAAGGGAGGTTCCCGGGGTACCTCATGGGCAACAGGGTGCTGGCGGAAGCCGCGGGTAAGTCACGATTTTCAATTTAGGGCACTGCTCAGGGTCCCTTTAAAGAGGAGCTGTCAGCCATACTATCTCAGAAAAAAAGACACATATATAAGTAGATGAATACTTGCTCTACTTACATAACATATGTATTGCACTGTCCATGTTTTGATTTTAGTGATTTTTCTACAGTAAAAAAAGAGAAAATCCTTCTTAGCATTTCCCATTTTAAGTGTGGCTATTTTGAAGCCAATCCTGATGTCATTTCCTGCCCTACTCTCCTCTGCCTGATTTGCCCACCCTTCACTATAGAATGCAGCGCTTCTCTGAGCAGATCGGAAACTAACCGCTCAGATGTGAACTCTGTCATAGAGAATCATTGCATTAGTGTTCTTAGCGCGATTTTTTGAAAATTGCCCGCGTTTGAAAAAAGGGCAAAAAACGCCCTTAGTGTGAACAAGCCCTCAGGCTGCATTAGTCAAGTCTAAGGGGAAATAGAGAAGCAAAAAAGGACAACCCAGCACGCCCTGCAACTTCCTTTTTGTGTACCAAACTTTGTGTGTACTAAATAAGAGTCAGGTAAACTGGGGAATCATCATATATCAACAAGAAAAGTAACAGTGATCTTAACTTTGGATTGCCCGGTTATCATCCTTATTACTTGTTTACCAGATAAAAATAAAGAATTGATTTTATCCCTGACAGTTACAATTTACAAAATAACTGAAATGAGAGGGATATGGAGGCTGCCATATGCGTTTCTCTTTTAGCAATGCACATAACCTGTCTGTCCTGTGTGCGGTTTCTCTGCCTCTTTTAGCCATAGACCTTGAACAAGCATGCAGATCAGATGTTTCTGACTGAAGTCTAATAAGATTAGCCACATGCTTGTTTCAGGTGTGTGATAAAAATTCTACTACAGCCAAAGAGATCCGCAGGGTGCCTTTCAACTGGTATTAGTTAAAAGGAAATAAATATATGACGGCATCCATATCCCTCTCAGTCCAGGTGTCCTTTGAAGCTGAAACTTTGAGTAGTTTAGGGGGGGGAAAATACAGTACTAACCTACTCTGTGGCAGCATCCGTGCTAACAGGCTCTCTGATATCTTGTTTTGACATGGTTGCTGCTCACTTCCCAATAACATCCACAGCTTATACTCTGATTTCTTCAAAGATCGCTACTTGAATCTCTGATTCCAGCTACCAGCCTACCCACTCATTGGAATGAATGGGTCAAGTAGCCAGCAGTTGTAGCTGTTACCTGTTAAGGGTCACAACACTGTGCAATGGCCTATTAAATCATTTAAGAGAAGACCTCTTAGTGTTCAAGGCCCCAGTGCAGTTGCAACCTCTGCATCCCCTATTTCTATGTCACTTCCTTTCTAAGTTATTCACGGAGGTAGGCTGCCTAAAGGCAACATATTATTCGAGTGGGATTTATTTAGAAGCAAGTGGGTAGCACGGTGGCGTAGTGGTTAGCACTCTTGCCTTGCAGCGCTGGGTCCCCAATTCAAATCCCAGCTAGGTCAACATCTGCAAGGAGTTTGTATGTTCTCCCTGTGTCTGAGTGGGTTTCCTCCGGGTACTCCGGTTTCCTCCCACATCCCCAAAAACATACAGATAAGTTAATTGGCTTCCCCAAAATTGGCCCTAGACTACAAATACATACACTACACAATATAGACATATGACTATGGCAGGAACTAGATTGTGAGCCCCTTTGAGGGACAGTTAGTGACAAGACAATATACTCTGTACAGCGCTGCGGAAGATGTTGGCGCTAAATAATAATAAAATAATAAAGTTCTAGAAGTTTAAGGTTTTAGTTTTAAAGAGCAATTCTTCACAATCACAATGTACTATTTAATATATAACCAGAGCATCAACTAGCTTGGTGTTTCAGTTCTAACTTATCACTGCACCTGTATTGCTGTTCCCTGATCTCTACAAGGTAGGCCCTTCATCCACTGCCACAAGGGGTGAATTGGTTCGTTAGTGAGCATCTTAATGTTATCTGTCCTTGCTATGCATGACCAAAATTGACCCATCGATATGACCATCTACAGGTTTAGCATATATTGTATTTATGTTCATAGTCTGTATTTGTTGCTCTTCCTTTAACAGAATTGTTAAATTATAGCAAATTGAAAAAGTTAAATTATAATAACACTAATGCTTTGTATAAATTTGGAAATAATTATTTAAAAAAAAACACCACAGTACTAAAGCCTATAATTTTAACTAGGAAGTGGATAAAGATATCATGAAATCTGCTAGTGCTAAAATATGTATGTAAAAACTGAGTATAGCTTTTCTTACCTATAGGTTTTACTTTACAACAGCAACTAAACATTCGTAAAACGCTTTTTCCCATAAAGCGCAATTTCTGGTAACCAAAACATTCCATTATGGGAACTCCTCAACTTTAATTGTTGCCACTAATGTCCTTACGACATCCTAAATACATCAATAGCCATACAACAAACAATTGGGGTTTCATACAGTGGTCAAAAAGCATTATCACTATCTGTGGACGCATATTAATAACATTTTTACCCACTGTATGAGTAACCTCAGTTTTTTGCTATATGGATATTTTTTTATTGTCCAGAATTGTTCAGAGTATTTTTATCTTATTTTTACCTCTACCTGTACTGTCTGTACCATTGTGAAGGACCACGGAGATGGATTTGTGCTGGGTGCAATCTACAGCTAATGACAGTAGAGCAGATGTTTGAAGTGCATTATGCATAAACAGCAGAGATGTGAGTTCTGAAGTTTAAATGAGCTGCTTAGAATGGCTACCAAAAGGGGATTCTAAGTTCCAGATCATTTCATGTTTTTCTGATTAAACAGGCTTGACCTCACCTTCAACTTGAGAGATCTACTGCATCCAACTAAATACCACTACCCACTGATAGTGCCTTTTCTAGCAGCTACCAACAATGAAGGCATCGGATTCACAATAAACACAAATTCAACCTGCATTTCTGTTTCATTAACTGGAGTTGGCAGTAATACTGTATAAGAGTGTTATGTGCTGCCTATCCACACCCATGATAGCAAAAACCCACAACAAAAGTTACATTCCCTGTAATAAAAAAGCAAAAAACACACCTTTAAAATAGGGCTGGTGCACACCGAGCGGCTTTTTGGGCGTTTTCAGATCCGCTTGCGGCTGCGGATCTGCTTGGTCAATGTATCTCAATGGGGTGGTGCACACCAGAGCGGGAGGCGTTTTGCAGAAACGAAAAATGCCTGGGTGAGGCATTTTTTGGATTTCGGATGCGTTTCTGCCTCAATGTTAAGTATAGGAAAAACGCAAACCGCTCTGAAAAACGGCACTTCAGAGCGGTTTTGCAGGCGTTTTTGTTACAGAAGCTGTTCAGTAACAGCTTTACTGTAACAATATATGAAATCTACTATACTGAAAACCGCAGCAGCAATCCGCAAAACGCCTCATAAAAATAAAAAAAAGCGTTTAAAAATCTGCTAGCATTTTGCGGATCTGCTAGCGGGTTTTGGTGTGCACCAGCCCATAGTGTTTATTTGTATCCCTTGCTATTTTCTTGATAGATTCTTTGTTCCTTCTATCCTGGATTGCATGGGCTTTTCTTTCATCTACTCTTCTTGCTCCATTCTTCTGTTTTCAACATTTCTGAAACTTCTATTTTAGAAGAAACATTATTACGGTAACCGCTTTTATCATGATTGTGAATCAAGATCAGATCCAGCAATCAAGAGGACATGTACCCTGGCACTCTTCCTGCTGACCAAAGGCATGGTCACCGTTGATCCTGAATTTCAGTATACTGCAGCACCACTAGTTACAATTTATAAGAGAGATAGATTCTTTTTCACCAGGAATACTCATTCATTGAAAAGGATACATCATAACAAAAAGGGTAAAAATCCCGGCTGCCTTGTATTCACACAGGCCAGAAACCCACTAGGAGTGATTTCTAAGCGCTAGTGATTTGAAAAAGCTCTTGCTAATGCAATGCTATGGGGGATTTTTATAAAATCAAATCGCTCATGTGGGATCACACCCAGACAATACATTAGCAAGAGTTTTCAAATTGCAAAGCGCTCAGATAATCGCTCCTAGTGGGTTTCTGGCCTAAAGCCTCATCTACACGGTACAATTTTCCATCAGACAGACGGATCTACTAGATAGATCTAATGAGAAATTGCATCATGTGTAGATGTCCAAAATGTTTCAGATCAATTTTGCGATATAGATTTTGCTTTCATAAGAACCCAAAATCTATTGCAAAATCTAACAATCCGATTGGACCGGTTGGAAATTATCGAATAGATCTGTCTAATAGATCCGATCTGACAGAAAATTGTACTGTGTAGATGAAGCTTCAGGCCTGGAACCCACTACAAATCGCAAATCGCTAGTACAATCGCTAGCGTTTTTAATAAGCGATTTGTAAGCGATTTCATGAGCGTTTTCCGGTGCTTTTGGGATCGATTTTAAAAAGTGCACGCTTTTTGCCAGCGATTGTGTAGCGATTTGCGATTAGTGATTTTAATTCTGATTGGTCCTTTCAATGTATCATAATTTTATTTTGCAGTTTGCAATCGCACTCAAATCGCTATGTGTAGCCATTCATGAGCGATTTGCCAGCGCTTCAGTACATTACATTGAAGCGCAAACGCTTTCAAAATGCTGCATGTCCTGCGATTGCAATTTTGCTATTCGCAATCGCTACTGTGGAATTTGTTACATTTATTTACATTGGCAGAGCGTTTAGGGAAAGCGCTAGCGATTCAAAGGGCTCCCCAAACGCTCAAAAAATCGTTCTAGTGGGTTGCAGCCCTTAAGGTTATTTCTATGCTGTTACACCAGCCAATAATGTCGTCCTTGTATGGAGGGATGGTAAGTAGAGATGGTAAAGGAGATAGCAATAGTGCCAGTTCGCATGTAAATTTAATAAAACCGGTTTGCAGCTTTCAACTGGACTAATTTAAATCAGCAGAAATTTGACTGGCCCAATTCAAAGCGGCATACAATTTGCTGCGTAATACGTTGGCGTTTTATAAATACAATAACTAAATAAATAATATAAATACATTTGCACCCAAGACAAAATCACTAGCATCTCATTGACTAAAATTATTTAGTCAAGGTTTGATCATTGTAAAATCTTATCCCACCATGATTTACATTCTGAAATGTATAGGTGATTTATAGGCGATTTTGGTATCTTTAGTGCTGACAAGATGAACACTGTGGGATGTTCAGCCCTCCAACTTCCAGTGTAGTGAGGAGCACTGTCAGGGGACCAGTTGAAAAGGCGCCTGAGCTGCCTGTATGAAAAGGGCGCCTCCATAGACATCTATGTTATTTCTGCAAATATCAGCTACAAGGTGGTAAAAAGGGCACCAGAGTTTTGATATAGGCTACAAGCGGGCGCCCCTTGGTAGCCCATATTTTACTTGCCTACTTTCAGCTACAGTAGGGGGCCCCTTTGTAGCCCATATTTTTTATTCAGCTAAAAGGTCTTCGGCTAAAGTAAGGGGCCCCTTTGTAGCCCATATTTTTTATTCGGCTACAAGGTTTTCGACTACAAAAGGGCGCCCCTTTATAGCACATATTTTTGGAGGGCTACAAAAGGGCGCCCTACTGTAACCCATATTTTTTATTCGGCTACAAGGTTTTTGATTCTTCTACAAAAGGGCACCTTTTTATAGCCAAGATTTTTGATTCTGGGGTGCAGGGGGGGGGGGGGTTAGGAATCACCGGGGGGGGGGGGGGTTAGAGTTAGGGTAGGGTTCTGTGTGAGAGTAGGGAGAAATTAGGTCATAGTAATCACCAGGGGCTCCAGGCATCACTAGCAGAGGGGGGGGGGGGGGGTGGTCTTAGGGTTAGGCACCACCATCAGGGGAGGGAGCAGTTAGGGCATAGTAATCACTTTTCTCAGCTATATCTAGAGCCTTTGTAAAGCCCAACTAATTTTGCCTATAAAAGCATCCTTTTTATAAACCAAAAGTAGCTTTTTCGGCTACACCAGGCGCCCTTTGTTGCCAAATTTGGCATATATGGGCTACACCAGGCGCCCTTTTTTCCAGGTACCCTTTTTAAATGGATGCGCACTGTCAGTTGATCCTGGACCCTCAGAGTGCTCTGAAACAGAAGGCTGCATGACATCATAGCCTAGACTAAACATCACTGGTAAGGCATGGTTACATACCAATATGCAACAATATATTGTTAAAATCAAAAACCCTGGTTCACACGACAGCTGGGGGCGCCGGACTCTCTCACTGACGGGGGCCCCCAAACCACCATTAGATACCTGGAGGGAAGTGTGTTTGTGGTTTTATTTTTTTAATTAATTTATTTTTTTGCAGCTTCCAGGATGCGTGTGACAGGTGAGTGGTTAGGGAGAGACCCCTGTGGGAAGAATGCCTGCACAGGGCGGTCCTGCTAGCAACATAATCTATGATTACGTCCAACTGAAGTCTCTTACCAGAATGCTGTCTAATTTATGCAATTCCTGCTAGATTTGGTACAGCAGGCAAGGGGTGTATAACTGTGCACCTGATTGGCTGACAGGCGCCTGCTGACCAGATAAAGGTAGGAAATTGCTGAGCTGGGAGTGAGCAATTGTGTGTGTTGCAAACAATATATTGTTATAAGAAGCATTTCTGATTTTTAAAGAGACTCTGTAACAAAAATTTCATCCGGTTTTCTACCATCCTATAAGTTCCTAAACCTATTCTAATGTGCTCTGGCTTACTGCAGCACTTTCTACTATCACCATCTCTGTAATAAATCAATGTATCTTTCCCCTGTCGGACTTGTCACCCTGTGTCTGGAAGGCTGCCAACTTCAGTGTTGTGGATCTGTGATGCACGCCCCCCCTCCAGGCCCCCTCTATGCACACTCCCCTGTGTGTGTGTTATTTACATTAGCCAGCTTTTCTCTGCTCTCTTATCTTTTACAAGCTGGATAAATCCTCCTCTGTTGTGAAAGGAGTAACATGCTGAGGAATTACAGACACCGGGCAGAGCTGTCTGCAGGAAGAAACAATCAGCTTGTATCTCTTCAGTGGGTGAGAGCTGCAGGGGGAAAGAAACACACAAATGATCTCTTGAGATTCAAAAGGAAAGCTGTATACAGCCTGATTGTGTATGGATGTATTTTCTATGTTTGAACCTGCTGTACATCAACCTACTTCCTGTTTTGGTGGCCATTTTGTTTGTTTACAAACAAACTTTTTAAAACTGTGTTTGACTACTTTTAATGCGGTGGGGAGCGGCGAAATTGTGACAGAGGGGAATAGGAGATGTCCCCTAACGCACTGGTATGTTTACTTTTGTGCGATTTTAACAATACAGATTCTCTTTAAAATCCTTGTGTCCTCTTTAACCCTAACCTACATAACTCCAGTCTCCTGTTAACCCTAACGTAACACAATAACTTCCTCTAGCTGATAACATTAGTCTAGCTTAACTCTAAACTAACCTAGAGCCTGACATGAACATTCTCTAATGCTAAAACCCATATTCATTAAGCTGATGAATTACCAATGCTGATCTACCAGTAAGGAAAGTCTCAAATGTTTCATGTGACTGCACCCATGTGAAAAAGGGTGGAAACTGCTGCTTCTCAAAAAGAGCACTATTATCACTGAATGAACTCCATCCACTATAGGCATTTTTTCACTTGTCAAGGGATGCTGCCAAACCTCTCAAGAATCAGTGGCGAACCTAGAGAATTTGACACCTGGTGCTGATTATTTACACACACACCCCCCCCCCCCCCCCCTTCAAAACAGCCAACTGTTTTATGGGAGGGTTGATGGGTTGGGATGCCGAGCTTATCTCTGTAAATTTTGTTTTTTTTGGGGGGGAAAAGGAGTCATTAGTATGTGGACGGGGCTAACCGTTATGAAACTCTATACCCTATACAAGTGCTGCAGAAGATGCTGTGCTATATAAATACACAATAATCCTATACAATAAAATCCCTGTGTCGATGCGTCGGGAGCGAGGCGGGCGAGTGAGGTGGGTGGGTGCGTTAGTGCGCGGCGGGCGCACGCATGCGCACTGTCGGCGGCGGCAGAAAAAAGACCTAGAGCCCATTTTTAAACAGGCTTGGGTCTACTAGTAATAATAATATGGTAGGACATTAGACCATGACTAGAATACAATTAGATTGTGAGCTTCTCTGAGGACAGTCAGAAAAAGGGGACATACAAAAGAGGGGAATGCATAGGAGGAGGGGGGTAAATAGGTAGAGGCATAAGACAGAGAGCCTGCTGGGAGAGGAGAAATGGCAGGAAGACCTCTCATCAGGACTGCATACATCACCAGTGCGGTTTCGCAGGGACATGCTGTTAACCACTAAAGTCTGAAAATTGGAATGGACATAGGGGAAGACAACAGGGTGGGAGGGGGAGCTGGGAAAAGAGATAAGATTACCTGCAATCAAGCTAATCTAAAAATGATCAAGAATTTGCTTCTCTGCTCACTACAGAAGTTGGCTGTCAGCACCTGTATCATTGGCTTCTGCAACAGCAGACTGCCCTGATTTATTGATTAATTACTCTGATCAGGATAAATAATCAATAGTCCAGGGCACTCTGGTATTACAGCAGCCAGTGCACATGGCTACTAATGACAGGCAACTTCTGAAGCACTAAACACATCCTGCCACCTCTCCTCGCTAATGTTCCAGCTGCAGCACAGCAATCATTCTCTCTACTCACCCTGCTGGTCTGCACATTCAATCACTGCAGGCTGTGTGTAGAGAGTGAGGAGTCACATTGACCACGGGACAGAAAGGGGAAGGGATGCTACATCTTGTGCAGGAATTAGTGGAGTCCCCTGCACAGCCTACTGTTATGTTTCTGAATGTTGCCCAAACTATGAAAAAAAGTCCCAGGTGGAAGAACACAGTGACTGAGCACTACAGCGGCACTCCTAGCGATGGCTACACCTGGTGCTGTGAGCACATGGTAGGCACATCACTGTGATGATTTGCTCAGCTGCCTGTGCAGACAGGCAGCCCTTTGACCATTGTGTAAGTTTGCATGCTGCAGGACTCTGGAAAGAAGAGTTTCTGTCAGTTTTGCAGCTTGTGCTTGCAGAGGAATTTGCATACGTTGTCATGCAAATTGCCTGGCCACATTCATTGGAGGCGTGTACTATAAGTACTATGTCTTTCCCACAATGCTTTGCTGGTCATTTCCCTTCCATGCTCAGTTCCTGATGGACACTGCTGGAGTGTCAGCCATTGCTATCTAGTATAGTTAATTCCTGGGGGTTGCTTTAGGCTCCCCTTCTAGCCCAGTCAGGTTGTATTATCTGTATTGCCTGTTCTGTCTTGTCTTGCCTGTTTGCCATTGTCCTGTCCCTATGGTGGTTGACAGGAAATGGTTCTGATCTATGTTCTTGGAGTATAGCTGGTGCAGCGGTTGCTGCCAGCTATCTCTTCTGTTCTGTTTCCTGGGATCGCGCTAGCTACTTTGTGCTAGCGCTGGGGATCCTTCTGTTCTGTTTCCTGGGATCGCGCTAGCTACTTTGTGCGAGCGCTGGGGATCCTTCTGTTCTGTCTTGTCGGTCGCGATTGCGCTGTCACCAACGGCGGTTGATAGAGAATCGTTTTGTCTTGCTGAGATCGCACTAGCCGCTAGCGTTAGCGGCTGTGGATCTTTCTGATCTGTGTTCCTGCTTGGATCACACTTGCTCTGGCGGAAGAGCGGTGGATCCTTCCTGCCTAGTTCTTGTTTTTCGTGTGTCTGTCTTGTCCGCTGCGTTTGCTACAGGCTCGGTGAGGTAACCGTTAAGCAAGCGCTCGCGTCCCCTGTTTCATGTTTGTCTGTTTATGGTTAGTTAGGCGTGCTTGTCTCTATTGTGCTTATCACGTGGAGATCGCGCATAACCGCGTGCACTGTTGCGAATGAGTGCGGTGTTCGCGGTTAGCTAGCGGTTGTTATTTTCAGTATCTCCTTATTGTATTTGCTGTGCCTTTGCTACCCTCGTATTCTATTCTGTTCTGCCTTGTGTCACGTCTCGCGATCGCACCTCTCGCGATCGCGTTCCTATTTCGTATCTGCTGTTGTGTGTGCGCGGTCGCGGAGTGGCGACTGGATTGGCGCACACACATACAACCTATCCCTTTTGCTCAATCTCATTCGCAATCGCCTCTCTTGCGATTGCGTTCTGCGCTTCGTACAATTCCTGTCTGGCACTTGTGGAGGTACAGAGGATTGGTTCCTCTGCACTCCCCAGCGCCATCTGCCGACAGGAATTTCCCTCTACAGGTGCATAGCACCTTTTGCTGGGTTCCTGCAAATTATACGCTTGTGGAGGATCTCCGCCGTGTCAGCGCACGCGTTGTGCGCTGATCACGGGGAAAGTTCCACAATCGTGACAGAATGACCAGCCCAACCCAAAACCCCAGTGTAGACGGAATTTCCGATTTGTACGATTTTGTCGAATATGGCTCTTGTACCTTTAAGAGATTTAAAAAACTTGAACCTGAATCAGCAGACGAATTTTTGTCTGAGTGTACGAAACTGTTAGCGAACCCTGAATTCCAATGCACCCCAGTGTCTACCTGGGCCCCCCAAATGGTCTACATTCTGTTGGGGGGCGAAATGTCAATGTGGGGTTATGATGTGTTAGATCATACCACCCTGAGTCAAAGACCCCTGGAATTCTTGGCCTTTTTAATTCACAATTGGCTGAGATTACCTCAATTACCATACCCCCTTAATGAGTTGTTGTCAGCAGCTCAATCAGCTGTTACATCTACTCTTTCATCCATAAAGCAGCCATCCAAAGCCTCTAAGTCCAAACGTAAAAGATCTAGGAAGGCTTCCCAGCGGAAAGATCCATTGCCCATGGCAACCACAGATAGGGAGGTTATTTCTGTCAAGTCTGAAATGGGCAAAACCATGCAGTATGATAATGATGTTTATAATGCATCTGCTGATCAGTTTCCAGGTTTTCTGCCCCAATCCAAAGCTTATGTGGATCCTGCTATAGGTAGGATCGCACACTACATTAAAGCAGTTAAAAAATCTGTTCTTGTTCCTGAACTCCACCCCTATGGAGATTATTTGGATACTGGCCTGTTTGAACCCCCATTTGCTTCCTGGGATGTTGGGGCCTTGCTGGAGGAATTCGATTTTGATTGGAAAGCCTTTTGCGATTTTTACATCGCAAAAAGCGAAGATGTCTTGAATGCTTGTCTTGACTCTATGTACCTTCTGATTGATTCCGATGAATGTGACAAGGATGATGTGGATCTGGTGATCTATGTATGGCAAATGATTTTGGATGAGTTGCACACACACCAACCAATTTATTCCAATAAAGAGACATCGTTGTCGGATGATTGTTCCTGCCTTTCTGGGGTAAAGTATGTGAGTCTTGACTTTGTGCAATCTGAAATGAATGAGTGTGCCGCTGTGGTTGATTCCTGTGCGAATCCTGAAGGATTCGCTCCTGACAGTGTGCAGTTTGAATCTGTGCGATCTGATGCCTGTTTCTCGGATGTTCCTGCAGATTGTGATCGGCATGAGTCTGCCGGTTTCCTCAAAGATGTGTGGGATGCTTTGTCATTTAGAAACAGATCTTTGAGATCTTCCGTCTGTGACCCTGCTATGGGGAAAGTTTCTCGACTGTGCAGCGTCAAAAGTAAAATTAATATGCCTAATAAAGCTTGTCCTGTTGATGTCACTATTTCTTCTGCAGATGAGTCTCTGTCTCACCCTGTTCACACCTGTAAGGGCCCGTTGCCTGGGGACAGTTGCTCCAGCGTTTCGGTCCTAGATGCCTTGCAGTCTGCTCCGCAGATCGCGGAGGTTTGCGCTATAGAAGCGTCAGTTTCACAACCTAAAGTGAATTTTGATTCGCAGGTTTTGCGTTCTGATTCCTCGGATTCGACATTGTTAGCCGAATCTAAGAGTGAGACAGCGCTTCGGTTTTGCGAATCTGATGCTGAACCCTCTTTGCCTTATTCAGAGACGCTTTCTCTGAACCTGCCCTGTACCATGAATAACAATATGATGTCCAATCACACTGACATTTGTGAGTCCCTTTCTTGCTCTGAGGGAAGTTTTGACTCTCCACCCTGTACTCTGGATGAGTCAACATTGCCTTGTACAATATCTCCTGCCCTGCCCCTAGAGGCTCGTCTAGGTATTGCTGCTATTTTTACTTGTTTTTCTGCAGTTTTGGAGTTACAAGCTAGTTTGACTGCCTTACAGAATTCTGGGTACAGTGAGAATGAAGTTAGGGAGTCAGTGTGTGTTCCAGTAAATATACCTGTACATTCCCCTCATGATGATGAGATCCAGTCTCAGGTTATGGTGGAACCATTCCTGGGACATCTGCCCTGTCCACAAAATAAAGTTCCAGTTTTGCCCTGTAACATGGATAGTTCAGAATCCTTTTTAGAAAACTTGAAAAATGATGCTCCTGAGGTCTTGTTGGATGTTCTGGAGGTCTCCGAGTTCCTCCCAAAGGGTGCAGAACTTGTAGGAGATTTCTCCTGCCCCCCAAGTTCTTCTGAGGGGTTACCCTCTTCCGTAGGCATTGCTGCCTTGCTGGCTACCTTTTCAGCTCTGATGGAGCTTCACTCATATGTAGTCAAAGATGATATTATTGTCACAGAAATTTCTGAATTTGTATCCGAGTCTTCTTTTGGAAGTCCAGTGCCTGTGACCTCCACTCATGATGATTCTCTGTCCGGTACTGGTTTTGGTCTTGTCGTGCTGGACTCTGAGGTTGGCAGTTCCCCGACATGTCCTGAGGGTTCTCCTGTGCTGGTGTACCCCAGTGTGCTCTGTGACCCAGAAAGCCCAAGTGTGTCTCGGTTACCAGCGTACTCAGATGCTTCCTCGGTGGAGACCTGCTCTGATATGGCCTGCCTGCTTGCATGCCCAGAAGTGGTCCCTGAAAGTCTTGATCTTGATGGGTGTCCTAGTAATTCTGAATCCGGAATTGTCATTGGTTCCATGGGGGTTCTTGGTAATGCTCCATGTGAGCCTGGTGATTGTTCTGCCCTCTTGGGATCTCTGTGGAGCTTCAAAAGGTTCTGGGAGATTCCGGGAGAAATTTTGCTTGGTACACTGGATAAGATCAACGGTGGCTTTTGTGTTGTAAGGGACACTTCGAACAGGTATTGTGGCAGGTTTGGTATTTTCGGACGCTCCGTGGAAGGTGGTGGGTATTGTCTGGAGGGTGTCGATGGCTTCTTCTCTGGCGTTCACAGTCCTGATGGGTGTTATACTGAGACTGGTAGTACTGATGGGCATGTTTCGGTGGCTTCTGTTTCCGATGAGGTCGGTTTCGGGTGGACTGACTCTGGAATTGGACCTTGTCGGGCTGCCCCGACCTTCATGAGTCTTCAGTTTGAGTCTGTTGCTAATAGCAGTTTTGGGGGTCGTCTGGAATTCGACCCTGGAGGGGGGGGGGGTACTGTGATGATTTGCTCAGCTGCCTGTGCAGACAGGCAGCCCTTTGACCATTGTGTAAGTTTGCATGCTGCAGGACTCTGGAAAGAAGAGTTTCTGTCAGTTTTGCAGCTTGTGCTTGCAGAGGAATTTGCATACGTTGTCATGCAAATTGCCTGGCCACATTCATTGGAGGCGTGTACTATAAGTACTATGTCTTTCCCACAATGCTTTGCTGGTCATTTCCCTTCCATGCTCAGTTCCTGATGGACACTGCTGGAGTGTCAGCCATTGCTATCTAGTATAGTTAATTCCTGGGGGTTGCTTTAGGCTCCCCTTCTAGCCCAGTCAGGTTGTATTATCTGTATTGCCTGTTCTGTCTTGTCTTGCCTGTTTGCCATTGTCCTGTCCCTATGGTGGTTGACAGGAAATGGTTCTGATCTATGTTCTTGGAGTATAGCTGGTGCAGCGGTTGCTGCCAGCTATCTCTTCTGTTCTGTTTCCTGGGATCGCGCTAGCTACTTTGTGCTAGCGCTGGGGATCCTTCTGTTCTGTTTCCTGGGATCGCGCTAGCTACTTTGTGCGAGCGCTGGGGATCCTTCTGTTCTGTCTTGTCGGTCGCGATTGCGCTGTCACCAACGGCGGTTGATAGCGAATCGTTCTGTCTTGCTGAGATCGCACTAGCCGCTAGCGTTAGCGGCTGTGGATCTTTCTGATCTGTGTTCCTGCTTGAATCACACTTGCTCTGGCGGAAGAGCGGTGGATCCTTCCTGCCTAGTTCTTGTTTTTCGTGTGTCTGTCTTGTCCGCTGCGCTTGCTACAGGCTCGGTGAGGTAACCGTTAAGCAAGCGCTCGCGTCCCCTGTTTCATGTTTGTCTGTTTATGGTTAGTTAGGCGTGCTTGTCTCTATTGTGCTTATCACGTGGAGATCGCGCATAACCGCGTGCACTGTTGCGAATGAGTGCGGTGTTCGCGGTTAGCTAGCGGTTGTTATTTTCAGTATCTCCTTATTGTATTTGCTGTGCCTTTGCTACCCTCGTATTCTATTCTGTTCTGCCTTGTGTCACGTCTCGCGATCGCACCTCTCGCGATCGCGTTCCTATTTCGTATCTGCTGTTGTGTGTGCGCGGTCGCGGAGTGGCGACTGGATTGGCGCACACACATACAACCTATCCCTTTTGCTCAATCTCATTCGCAATCGCCTCTCTTGCGATTGCGTTCTGCGCTTCGTACAATTCCTGTCTGGCACTTGTGGAGGTACAGAGGATTGGTTCCTCTGCACTCCCCAGCGCCATCTGCCGACAGGAATTTCCCTCTACAGGTGCATAGCACCTTTTGCTGGGTTCCTGCAAATTATACGCTTGTGGAGGATCTCCGCCGTGTCAGCGCACGCGTTGTGCGCTGATCACGGGGAAAGTTCCACAATCGTGACAATCACTGTCAAGAAAAGAATGACTAACTTGTCCCATTGTAGCACGAAATTAAATCTAAAATCCAAAGCTGAGAGTAGGACAACCTTATAACTGCTGTAGCAAAGGTGGAAGCCTTAAAAACTTGTAGAACAGCCAGTAATACTGTAGAGTCAACTTGATAACTACTAAAAATGTTGAAACATTAGTTTATGGAGGAGATGCTTCTTTTTAGTATAAACTTGTCACAGTGACAAATAAGAGCTTATTTGGAAATATTTGAATAGAGCTCCACACATCCGTTGCATGCCATTGTGCCTTTATCTTGTGCTCAGTGGTCAGACTTTATTGTATTTGCTCTAAGCCTCCTGTGTTTTGCAGAGGCCTGAATCTACACTCATAAAAACAAACTAAATCTCTGTTATCAATCCATCCGATCAAAGCTGACACTAACACGCTCCTGCTTTCACAGCTAAGGCCACAGCGTTGCTTACTTTACAACTCCCGTTGTGAATTGTGCAATGAATCCATCATAGAAATGGGATTACAGAGAACGGTGTCTGTGCTTTAAATCCTCAGGCTCTCAAGTAGAATTGACAGCAAACTTTCATTATTGTCTGCTGCATTTATTTGGAGAATGTAATAGCAGAAATCAAATGGGTGCATCTCCCCGATGATAAGATGCTCACAGGGTGACATTTTTCACTCTTATCTGAAAGTCTGTGTACATTATATATTATACAGTTAGGTAGCTTTTTGCATTCGTGTTTTTAATTTCAGCAATATAATGATGCTTTTTTAAACCAAAAGTATTTGCGATAATCCAGCAATAAGTGAGCAATGGTGGTTTCCCATGATGCATCATTCCCAAATATGCAAATCTCTTTATGCCCCTGAAAGCACATCCAGAACCGCTGTTGTATATATCGTGAACCCATACCAGTAGCTCTGGATGTGTGCCTGGCTTACATGGGCATAAACAGATGATTTGCATATTCAGGAGTGATGTGATGCATCATGGTAGAGTGACCAGATTTTTGTGGGTCCAACCTGGGACGGGGAGGACTGAGGAGCGCCGCGGCGAAAAATGGGCATGGCCATGACATTGTATGGGCGGAGCTAATGTAATGATGTAACAGCGAGGCATAAGAAAGCAGTGTTTTCGCCATGATGTGGACAAACGAGACTTTGCATCATGGGTGTGCAGAAACTGTGTGATGCTAATAGTATACCGTAACCACAAAGCAGCAAACATAGCCATCTATGACCATTAAATAATAAATGCAGTAACAGTTACCCCGGACACCAGAAAATAAAAGCAATAGGCAACATGCCAGCACAAAATAACCGCAATGCGGGCAACATGTCAGTATAAAATAAATGCAATGCGGGCAAACATGTCAGTGTAAAATAAATGCAATGCAGGCAAACAAGTCAGTACAAAATAAACGCAATGCGGGCAACATGTCAGTACAAAATAAACGCAATGCGGGCAACATGTCAGTACAAAATAAACGCAATGCGGGCAAACATGTCAGTACAAAATAAACGCAATGCAGGCAAACATTTCATCAGAAAAGAAACGCAATGCGGGCAAACATTTCACCAGAAAAGAAACGCAATGCGGGCAAACATTTAATCAGAAAAGAAACGCAATGCGGGCAAACATTTCACCAGAAAAAAAACGCAATGCGGGCAAACATTTCACCAGAAAAGAAACGCAATGCGGGCAAACATTTCACCAGAAAAGAAACGCAATGCGGGCAAACATTTCACCAGAAAAGAAACGCACTGCGGGCAAACATTTCACCAGAAAAGAAACGCAATGCGGGCAAACATTTCACCAGACAAGAAACGTAATATGGACAAACATTTCACCAGAAAAGAAACGCACTGCGGGCAAACATTTCACCAGAAAAGAAACGTAATGTGGGCAAACATTTCACCAGACAAGAAACGCACTGCGGGCAAATATTTCACCAGACAAGAAACGCACTGCGGGCGAACATTTCACCAGAAAAGAAACGCAATGCAAGCAAACATTTCACCAGAAAAGAAACGCACTGCGGGCAAACATTTCACCAGAAAAGAAACGTAATGTGGGCAAACATTTCACCAGACAAGAAACGCACTGCGGGCAAACATTTCACCAGACAAGAAACGTAATGTGGGCAAACATTTCACCAGACAAGAAACGCACTGCGGGCAAACATTTCACCTGGAAAAGAAAGCATTTACTCACCTGGCAGAAGTCTCCGGCCTCTGGCGCGCTCCTCCCGGGACCACCTTTCCCCTGCATATCTCCCGCGCTGACAGGGCTACGGCAAGATGGCGCCCGAAGCCCTGTACTGGAGACACAAATAGTCTCCAGTACAGGGCTTCGGCAGCCATCTTGCCGTAGCCCTGCTCTGCCTGCCGGTGTCGGAACAGACAGACACCGAAAGAGGAGGCTGGAGCGGGGCTGCAGGCAATGAACTGGCACAGCGTGTATAGACGCCGCTGCCAGTTCATGAGGAGAGAGTGGCCAAAGTCCCGAGGCCGGGACGTCCCGCTGCTGAAAGCGGGATGTTTCACGGGACCTCATTAAGCCTGGGACAGCGGACCCTGAATCCGGGACGCGTCCCGGGCAATCCAGGACGTCTGGTCACTCTAATCATGGGAAACCACAGTTGCTCACAGTAACATGGCGCATAGATGTGAACGTGGTACATTAGAATCAATGGAAAAAGCTGCACCTTGCAAAGCGCACAACGCTGTGAAAAGTGTACAGCAACGTCCCTGTTGTGAACAAGGCCGTAGCCCCGAAGGCTGGATTCATAGTGGTCTGCTGCATAACGCACTCATTATAATGACTGAACTGCAATGAAGACTGCAGTATAGACTTTAATAAAAAGCCTGCAATTACTTGATCCCTTACAATGCAGTACTGTGAAGAGGCCCATAGAATTTTATGGGCAGCAATATGACAGGCAGAATTATTCTTCAACGTAACTGAACACTGAAATAACCCTTATAGTTTCCTAGTGGTTATGAGTAAGCACAAACTATCTGAGTATCAGGGTCAGATTTACCATAAGACACTGTAGGCACATGCATACAGGCGCCTGATGATGGAAAGGCGGCTCACTCCCCTCCCAGAGCACCACTCTCCCTCCTTCCCTATGCAAAATCCTGATGAGAGTTTCAATGAGAAGTTACTCAGCCTGCTCTCGGCATTCCATTGACAAGATCTCACTTCAGTCAGGAGCACCTCTAGCTACTTAATACTGAGGTTCCGCTATCTACCTAATACTAAGGGATACCTGTAGCTACCTGTGATGGGAAGGAAAGTAAGGGAGAAGTGACAGTCAGCACAGTTGCGGTGCAGTTCGTGGGGGTTTGTGGGCTCATGGAGTGTAAACTCTAAGGTGCCAGGACATCTGTGCCTATAGGCTCCTGTAAGGTAAATCCGGCAGAGCCGGTTTAAGCAACAATGGGGCCTCAGGGCAAAATAAACCTGGGGGCCCCCCCAACATATACCCCAGAAAAAAAATCGGCATTAGGGGACCTTTTTTGCAGCTGGTATAGTCAGGGTGTGAAGTCCCAATCGGTCAGAGCTCCACATTCTGGCTATCCCAGCCTGCATGGGGGACAAGGGGTTAAAAAGTTTCAGGAGGGGGGACCCCACATAATTTTTTTTTTTTTTTAATTCCCACACTCTAAACATAAAAAAAAATTGGGGAAAATAGGAAAAAATGCCAGGGTTCTTCATACAGCCATATTGCGGTTGTATAGCGATCCCTGGCCAAAGCGCTGCGGCTGCGTATAGACCCCCTGGAAACCCCGTCAGGAAATTTATTACGCTTTCGTTTGATGTATGTAAAATTACACTACCGTTAGGTTTGCTACTAAAAGTGACATTTACCGCATTTAAAAGTATACTTTTTTCCTTTACTTACTTTAAAATTGATTTTCTCAAAAACTATAAGGTCTTTTTGAAAAATTGTTTTTTCCTCTTATTCCTAATGATCTCCTTAACATATCCTGCAAATTTAGGGTTTCTAGCATTTAAGGTGGATTTGCTATTAACCATTAAAGTCGGCAGGTTTTTAAATGTGTATTTTTTTCCTTTAAAACTTTAAAATCGATTTTCTCAAAAACTATAAGGCCGATTTGAAAAATGTTTTTCTCTTGTAGCCACTGGGGGCCCCTACAAGCTCTGGGGCCCTGGGGCAGCTGCCTTCTTTGCCTCTATGGTAGCACCGGCCGGGTCTGCTGAGTATTCTGTAATCTCAGGAAGTGTTTCTGTAGTATGTGTTACTAGTGTTTAGTGGTGTAAATGCAGACTGGTGCCACAATGCAGCCAGCAGCATTTGTTTTAAACCGAGGAGAGACACAGACAAGTGGCTCAGTTGATGATGTCCAACTTTATTGTCTCTTTTTATCAGCATAATGCAATGATATACAGACTAGAAAACAGACAAACCAATAGGCTGAAATAGCAAACAGGAAACAAGTATATTGTATCTAGACATTAATATTCTGCCTATAGTTTTAAACACTAACCTGTTTTAAACAGAGGAGAGCCGCAGACATGTGGCTCAGTTGATGTCCAACTTTAACCTGTTGCCGAACACCTCACGCCAATTGGCGTAAAGTCCTGGGGGTGGAGATTGCAGGGGATCACGCGCGCGTGCATCCCCGCTTGAGTGACGGTATCACCCCCCCACCCCCCCTCTCCCCCCGGGTTCACGGTCACCATGTAAGGAGAACTTTCCCGGAAGCTCGGTTCGCCCCCATAGTGCACCATTAGGGTCAACTTTGACCCTCTACATCACAGTCAGCAGGCACATTGTAGCCAATCAGGCTACACTCCCTCGTGCGCCTGCAGTAATTAGTGAAGAGACAGCTGCATCAGACTCTCTCATAGGGAAATATTAGTTAGGCTGTTGTAGGCTTGTTAGCTTGCTCCTTGCTGATTTCTAATTGCTAAAATAGCACCCCACAACAGCTCTTGAGAGCTAATCTTGTTCTTGTGATCTATTTTTTTTTCTGTGTGTCCCACTGACACTTGTGTTGCATAGACAGCCTTGCTAATTCATACTGTGTGTGCCACTGCCAGGCCCAGCACATTCAGTGACTACCTGTGTGACAGGTGCACATTGTAATACCCAGTACTGCATATACCTACCTATTGTGTTCAGTGCACCCACCTCATCACTGCATATACCTACCTGTTGTGTTCAGTGGCACGCTTTGCGGACATTCAGCGGAGAAACAACTTGCCGGTGAGACGCTTGATATGAGATAGCCTGACTCGCTGGAATTCGACCCTGGTCATGTTCTCTCGTCTGCTAGAACAGGAGAAAGCCATCACCCAGTACCTGTACAATTACAGTAGAAGGCCACAATCTGGGGAGATGGGGATGTTGTGGCCCAACAACTGGATACTAATGCGAAATGCATGCAGGCTCATGCGGCCGTTTGAGGAGGTGACCAACCTGGTGAGTCGCAGTGAAGGCACCATCAGACTTGTCCTCCATAACAGATTCTCGTTAAAGGATTTAAAGTTGATTCATTTCATATGAACAACAGGGCCTCGAAAGTCCTCCTGTATTGTTATTTTTGGTCACTACCTCGGGACGTGCATGCCATGCCTGCTGCCTTCCTTGGATGTGCGGGGGTGGTAGCTGTTTCTTAGGCTCCCACTCTGGACCGGAATCGAACAAGGATTCCCCGGCCATTACTCGTGGTCACTCACAATGGCAGACTTGCCCTCTATAAGATTCTCTTTGCAGGTACTGAACAGCAAGCAGAACCAGTATTTAAAAAAATAGATGTAAGCTTTAACAATGGTAGAGAAAGAACCATTGAAAGTTGATAAGGCAGTCAGACATTACCTGACATCACTGAGTGAGGAAGAACAATCTCGCCATGGTGCGCACCAGTCCAGCATTTAGCATTCAATGTGATTTTTGCCCTTAAAACGCTGCTTTGCGTTCAATCCAGATTTTTCCCCGGGACTTTGAGCATGTATCCCACTCATCCATGCCCCCCTCCAGGTGTTAGATCCCTTGAAACATCTTTTCCATCAGTTTTGTGGCCAGCATAATTTTTTCTAGTTTTCAAAGTTCGCCTCCCCATTGAAATGTATTGCGGTTCGCGAAGGTTCGCGCGAACTGAACCTTTCGCGGAAGTTCGCGAACCGAAAATCGGAGGTTTGGGCAATCTCTATTCTAGCCCTCTCTTAGTTTCCTTTAACACAAACTGTAGTTTAGCATGTAGCACAGGCATGCGTAGGTGCTTCCATATATAAATTCACTTTTGTCAAAGTGCCTATGGATTACTGAATTTTCCTCCACATTTAGTCAACTTTATATTAAAGCACTCAGGGGGGCAACAGATGATTTGCATATTTAGAAGGGATGCATTGTGGGACACCTCAGAGCCTACTCCAACCTGAATAATGGCAAATATCTTCTGTTTTAAGAAGGCAAACTTCAATTTTGTGTATCTTAGTAAGGAGGCTTTTTGATCAGCCCCTTACACACTCCCCTAGGAGTGCTAGTTCACCATGAGCTTGCCGGGCAATCTGTAACTATGTTTATAAGTACACGCTCACTTTAAGAATAGCATTTTTATTTGTTACTATTCAGCTGCATGAGATGAAATATTCCTGTCTCTGAAAGAGTCTGATCCTCGTATATTGCTTTAATTATGTTTTGTACTATCTACATGTGCAGTATACAGTAAGTCAATATGTCATTTTCATTAAAAGACGAGCTTTTATGAAATGTCTTTTAGTAGTGAATTGTTATATCTCATAAACAGTGACATGTATCAAAATATTGCAACATATTTCTTAACTATCAATTATATATGTAATAAATACATTTAACTACTGAACCCTTTTTGCATTACATGATTATCCGCTAGCTATAGTCTGGCTTGACTTCATTGTGTACAGCAGCACAATAGTAAACAATAGGGCTCTAACAGGATACAGGAAAGTAGAATGTCAGATAGGTATGAAAAATCTGTGTGAAGAAAAAAAACAATATTCCTTTCCTCTATGGGGATCAGAGTGCCGAGAGTTCCCTTAATGTGTACCTCTGTACAGTGGCGTAGCAATAGGGGGTGCAGAGGTCGCAACTGCATCAGGGCCCTTGGGCTAAAGAGGCCCACCCTCAACCACAGTATTCGTTCTTTATTGGTCCTGTGCTTGTAATAATCACTTCTATAGATGCTTTGAATAGTAGTAATCCTTAACACACTGCTTCCCATCCCCTTCTTGCACCTCTGGCACTGTGGTTGTCCTTGATTGGTTTTGGTGTTTTGTATCAATTGTTATGTATAGCATGATTGGGGGTCCCAAAGCAAAACTTGCACTTGGGCCTACAGCTTCTTAGCTACGCCACTGCCTCTGCAGTCCCCTTTCTGTTGACAGCCAGCACCACCTCCCTGTACTGTGACTCTGTAGAGATTGTGTCTAAAATCCCCGTTTCTGGGAAACAATGCATTCACTATAATAGATATGTGATGGGAAAGAGAGGGTGAATGCAAAAAAGACAAAAAAAAAAAAAAAAACATAAATTGGAAAAACTGAATTGTGATTATTGTAAAATGACCGTGGTAATCCGATTTGTGCAGAAAAATTCTGCATTCTCTGATTGGTTCAATGCTTCCAAGGTCTGTGATGACGCTAAAACTAGCGAGTTAAACGGAATTCCCACGGCATTCAGTTTTCCAATTTCTGACTTCCGATCGTGAAAAGCCGATTTCTAATCAGAATTGTGGAAGCTTCCATTCTGCGGAATGCGAATGATGATCCCAACTCTTTTATAACAACAACAAGCGGACATCTAGATGTCCCTCCTCCCCTGTCCCCTTTCTTCACCCCTCCCTCCCCAGGTGGAGTGAGAGCAAGAAGTTTTGAATCCGGATGATACCATTCATTGCCTAACTTGAATAAGAATAAGAGTAAGCTTTCAGCAGTGCAGCCTTCGTCAGACCTCATTCCCGTTTGCTCACAAGATGTCGGAACAGACAACCATATACAGTAGATGCAACATCAAAAGGAATACATAGATTTTTTTGCATAAATGTCATTAAACTGCCTCAAGTGAAATAGAACATTTAAATGGGTTGAGATCTTGTTAGCCGATGTATGACTAATAGTTAAGACTCCTAGTTTACTCTATACTCACAGGAGACTTCATGCCCCCACCCATTGACAAAAGGGGTCAATACAGCGGCGCAACAATAGCAGCGGGAGCCCCGGCACCCTCTGGGGGTTTTGGGGGGCAGGAGGGGTCGCAGCATGAGGGGAGAGCATGTCCAAACATCAACGGGGAGGGGGGACAGTCCCCCCCCCTCCCTCACATTGGGCTCTCCCCTCAGCGCTCCCCTCCAGCATCAATCAGTGGCAACAGGCAGGGGGCAAGAACACATACCTCCATGCATTCCATGCGCCGGAGGTTCTGCTCTTTAAGTGTCCGATGCTACTTCTTGTTTAAACAGGAAGTAGTGTGAGGCATTTATAGATTGGACCTCCGCGGTGGATGGAGGTATTTGTTCCTGCCGCCGCCTGCTGCCACTGATTGATGCTGGAGGGTGGGCTACGCTCTCCCCTTATGCTGCGAGCCCTGCTGCCCCCCCCCAAAACAGCCCTGAGCAGGCCCGGGAGCTGTGGGGACATCCACATTGTGCAGGGGGGCCTGATTTTTACCAGACATATCTTGTATTAATGATCCTCATCCAACAATTGTCTCCAGTCACATGTCCCCACTCACTTCATCTTTGAGTTTTGGTGGATTAGTTGGGGGATGGGAGGAGACAAAAGTAATTCCTCAGACTGTCCATATACTTTCAGTATAGATACCTATTCTATAGGGATAGTGAAAGAGAAGCTGCACATTCTGCCAGGCATGCAAATGGTTTGCATGTTGAATCTGAGCCAATCAAATCCACTTCCTGCAGATTTTAACTGCCACATATAATTTTCCTGAAATTGGCTTGCAGGCTGGAATTATTTACTTCTCCTTGACCGGCTTCAACTTTCAAATATACTTTGAGTATAAAGAGTACAAAATATGATCAATATAAGCGTTTACAGGAAATATGTGTGCAATCCATTTTAATGTAACAATGTTACTTTTTTGGCCACTTATATTTCTAGTGCAAGTCAGTGCTAAGAGGTTCAATGGCGGAGAGGTTAAGTTAAGGGACATGCAGTCCTTGTGTTACACATCAAGCTATATTAGAAGTCATTGTTTAATGCAGCCGTTATTTTCTTGGCATGATGTGTCCGCAGACGTCATCTACCCCAGGAGGGGATGACAGTCAGTGTTCACATCTTGACAGATTCCCTGTATATTTGGTACCTCTAGCTGATGGGGAATGTGTGTGTGTATATCCCACAATCCTACTAATTCTGATTATTTTAGCACACACCAATAAACTATACAGCGTCATGTCTTAGTCAGCCTTAGCACTGATTAATAATGGAGCCTCAGAAATACAGAAAGCATTACTCACTGTTACTCAACATGATAGTGATGCAAAGCAGAAAGACCCATCAACTGAGATGCAGAGGAGGAAGGCATGAAAGACAAGCTGTTAAGATTTATTGAACAGAACTACGCAATGCATGGCTGTTGCTGATGAGTAATGCCAGATTTGCTTTTCAATCTCAAAGAAAAGTACTGTACACAAAAGTTCATCTCACAGGCAAAATCTTTCTCACGTCATAACCATCCAGCTGCGGTGAATCCAACTTATATGCCAGGTTTGCACTAATAGGCACCTTATTTAATGAACATTTTTACTGATGTTCTCTCCTAGGAGATATCTTACATACAAAATAACTTTTCAGCACTTAGTACCTAGTAGGTGAAAGGCTTGTATCAAAAAAGGGCGCCTGGGAAAAAAAGGGCGCAGGATATAGCCGAAATTATAGGTTGTAATGTAAAACATTAATTTTCGTTTATAGCTTGTAAACGAAAATGTTGTGCTAAATCGGTTCAGTAAAAGGAAATGAAACGACAAATTACCGTCTATAAAAGCAAACGAATTCTGAAATGAAACGTCAAATAGCGTCTATAACAAAAACGATATTTACACTTGTATTAAGCATAGCAATACAATGGTAGATTTTACAGATATTTTACTGCAATTATACCTAACTGTAGGCTCACACAGATCTATCCCTATCCCTATCCCTAACCCCTAGACCCACTCTGTATTTAAATATACAGAATTTAATAAATTGTATATATTACATATATTGTGCTGTAACTATACCTAACCTTACTCTCACACAGATCTCTCCCTATCCCTATCCCTAACCCCTAGACCCACTCTGTATTTAAATATACAGAATTTAATAAATTGTATATATTACATATATTGTGCTGTAACTATACCTAACCTTACTCTCACACAGAACCCTCCCTGTACCTATTTCTAACCCCTAGACCCCCCTGGTGGTGCCTAACCACCCCCCTGGTGGTGTATATTGTACTGTAACTATACCTAACCCTACTCTCACACAGAACTCTCCCTGTACCTATCCCTAACCCCTAGACTCCCCTGGTGGTGCCTAACCCTAACCACCCCCCTTGTGGTGTATATTGTACTGTAACTATACCTAACCCTACTCTCACACAGAACTCTCCCTGTACCTATCCCTAACCCCTAGACCCCCCTGGTGGTGCCTAACCCTAACCACCCCCCCTGGTGGTGTATATTGTACTGTAACTATACCTAACCCTACTCTCACACAGAACCCTTCCTGTACCTATCCCTAACCCCTAAACCCCAATGGTGGTGCCTAACCCTAACCACCCTCCTGGTGGTGCCTAACCCTAACCACCCCCCTGGTGGTGCATAACCGTAAGACCCCCCTGGTGGTGCATAACCGTAAGACCCCCCTGGTGGTGCATAACCCTAAGACCCCCCTGGTGGTGCCTAACCCTAAGACCTTCCTGGTGGTGCCTAATCAGAACCACCCCCCTGGTGGTGCCTAACCCTAACCGTTCCCACTGCACAAACACCCTTACACACATATAAACAATAATATATTTAATCCTTAACCACTTTACCCCCGCCCGTACGAATTTCTCCGTCCCTTTTTCCATCCTTTAACCCCCAGGGATGTAGAAATCCGTACTTTCCGCGCTCCCGCCGCTGCCCGCGCTCCCGCTCGTAAACACGCTGCCCGCCGCTAGTAAACATGCCGCCGCCCGCTCACCCGGAGATCAATGAATGGGCAAATCCATTCCCGTTCGTTGATCTAAGCCCCACAATGATCCGCTGCTCTCCGATGGGCAGCGCGATCATTGTGAAAAATAACAAACACTCACAGCCTCCTTGTACTTTCTGCGAGCGTCCGGAAGGACGCTCACAGGTCGCAATAAACAAAAAGTTACTGTTGCCATCTTGTGGCCAAATAGTAAAACTACACCCTAAGCATTTTTTACATAGAAAAAAATTAGTGTTACACAAAAAATTAACTCATTACCTCCCACACTCCCCATTTTTTTTTTTAATGTAATTAAAAAAAAATTAAAAAAATTACAATTAAAAAAAATACATAAATAGTTACCTTAGGGACTGAACTTTTTAAATATTTATGTGAAGAGGGTATAACACTGTTACTTTATAAACTATGGGCTTGTAATTAGGGATGGATGCAAAACTGAAAAAAATGCACCTTTATTTCCAAATAAAATATTGGCGCCAAACATTGTGATAGGGACATAATTTAAACGGTTTTATAACCGGAACAAAAGGGCAAATACATTTCATGGGTTTTAATTACAGTAGCATGCATTATTTAAAAACTATAATGGCCGAAAACTAGAAAATAATTTTTTTCCCACATTTTTCCTATTTTCCCATTAAAACACATTTAGAATAAAATAATTCTTGGCATAATGTCCCACCTAAAGAAAGCCTAATTGGTGGCAGAAAAAACAAGATATAGTTTATTTCATTGCGATAAGTAATAATAAAGTTATAGACGAATGAGTGGAAGGAGCGCTGAAAGGTGAAAATTGCTCTGGTGGTCAAGGGGTAAAACCCCTCAGTGGTGAAGTGGTTAAAATACTTCACTATAAATAACATGAATAGAATAATTTATATATTTATAATAGAATAAATAGCCTTAAAATCACGTACACATTAATAATATTATAAATAGAAAAAGGAGATAGATTAGTATATATTCATAAGTGTGAAAAACAAAGTTAATACCAAAAGCGATGTATTTCTAATAGAATAAGGTTGAACACGATATTTAAGCATTATACCGTATGAAAACGAATTTTAAATGACAAAATAAGTGTAAACGAAAATTTACTTGTTACAGTACTGTAAGCGAATTTTTAAAAACGGGAAAATAAGTATAACACAAAGTCAAAACGAACTTGTAAACGATATTTGTTATAGACCTTATTCTGTAAACGAAAATTTTTGTTAACACGATCCCTGTAAACCGCTATTATGTAAACGAATTTTAAATGACAAAATAAGTGTTAACGAAAATTTACTTCTTACAGTCCTGTACGCGAAATTTAAAAACGAGAAAATAAGTAAAAGCTCCTATAAGCGAAATTTAAAAACGAAAAATAAGTATAACACAAAGTCAAAACGAACTTGTAAACGATATTTGTTATAAACCTTATTCTGTAAACGAAAACTTTTGTTAACACAATCCCTGCAACCGCTATTTCTCGGGCACCCTTTTTTCCTGTCGAGCGCCCAATAGCCGATATTTTGCATTGCAGTCTATGGCGGCGCCCTTTTTGTCCATTAGCCATGTGCGCCCTTTTTTACTGTCCCGGGTGAAAGTACCAAAAATAGGTGGGGAGGAGTAGAAATATATATTTTTTTACATTTTCATTAAGCTGGAGGCTTAAAGAGGATGTGTGGGAATAAAAACATCCCCTAGGGGATACTCGGTAAGGGTAAGCCTCTGGATCCTAATGATACTTCCCCTGTCCTCCTCTGTCCCTTGGTTCCAGCGCTGATAGCCCCTGAAAGGTAAATCTTTACTTTACGTGATCCAGTGCAGGTGCAGCAGCAGATTTCCTATCAGGCTCAGTCGGAAATAGCCTCTCGCCTCTACGGGCCTCTCACCTCTGACCTCCCTGAGGGAGAACCCGGACTTCACTTCAGGTTTGGTGAAGTCTTGGTTCACCAGGAATAAACTCAGCAGCGAAACACGCATTATTAATCTTAGGGGCGATTCTGATTTGGGGATTGTTAGTCTGCTAACCAAATTTAGGCAGAAAGATACGTGGGTGTGAGGATCCACGTGGCTGCCTGCGCAGGCAGGCAGCCTTTTGACCACTGTTCAGGTCTGCATTCTGCAGGTCTCTGGAAGAGAGACCTTTTGTCAGTATTGCAACTTGCTGCTGAGGAATTTGCATATGGTTGTCATGCAGATTGCCTAGCCACATCCCTAGTGGGCTTGCTCTATAAATACTATGTGATGCCACAGTAAGTTGCTGGTCATAAGGATTCTTCTTGTGAAACACTCTGGAGAGTGTCAGCCTTGCTCATTGTCTGAATAGTAGCTTAGAGTAATTGCTGGGACTGTACTCGGCAGGTTCCCTAGTGCAGTTAGGATTGCATATCTGTTTTGTTTGTCTGTTGCGATTGTCCTGTCCCTGCGGTGGTCGACAGGAGGTCGTTCTGATCTTTGTTCTTGGAGTATAGCTGGAGCAGCGGTTGCTACCAGCTATCTCCTCTATCTGTCTTGCCTGGATCGCACTCGCCTAGCGCTAGTGCGGTGGATCCGTCTGATCTCCATCTCTCTGTCTCCCTGGATCGCACTGGCCTCTTTTCACTAGTGCTGTGGATCCTATCTCTCGCTTGTCCCTGTTTTCGTGTGTCTGTCTTGTCTGCTACGAACGCTTGCTGGAGGCTTGGTGAGGTAACCGTTAAGCAGGCGCTTGCGTCCTCTGTTTCATGTTTGTCTGTCGGTGGTTAGTTAGGCGTGCTTGTCTCTATTGTGCTTATCACGTGGAGACCGCGCATGAACGCGTGCACTGTTGCGAATGAGTGCGGTGTTCGCGTTCAGTTAGCGTTTGTTATTTTCCTTATCTCCTCATTGTATGATTTGCTGTGCCTTTGCTACTCTCGTGCTCCGCCTTGCTGTAGCCTTGTGTCACGTCTGGCGATCGCACCTCTCGCGATCACGTTCCTACTTCGTATCTGCTGTGGTGTGTGCACCGTCGCGGGTTGACGACTAGTTTGGTGCACACACATATAATCTGTCTCTGTGCTCATTCTCAATCGCCTCTCTTGCGATTGCGTTTCTTCCCTTCATACAATTCCTGTCTGGCGTGTGTGGTAGGGCAGAGGAGCTGTTCCTCTGCACTCCACAGCTCCACCTGCCGACAGGAATTTCCCTCTACAGGTGCATTGCACCTTCTGCTGGGTTCCCGTAAATTATACGCCTGTGGAGGATTTCCGCAGTGTCAGCGCACATCCTGTGCGCTGATCACGGAGAGAATTCCACAATCGTTACAGTGGGGTCTAACCCAAGTCCGGAGTTTCCTGCATAAAATAAACTCGAAATTATCCAAATCAAGAAAAGACCTAAACATTTTAGAAAAACACATTCTCCTCAATAAGAAAATGGACAAAACCTTGTCTAAAATAAACAGACTTATTAGTCAAGGTGAGAGCCACAAATGTATCCCCACTTACTGTTCAAAATGGGAAAAGATCCTTGGTTGCTCTCTAGATAATGAATGGCCTAGGATTTGGAAAGGCAACTGGGAGATCCAGGATACAGAACTCCAACTTTTCCAATATAAGACCTTAGCCAGATAGTACATGACACCAGCCCGTATTCAAAACATTTTAAGACAGAAAGAATTTTGCTGGAAGTGTGGGCAGGAGGGAGGAACAGAGATGCACATGTGCTGGACCTGCCCAGAGATTAAGAACTTCTGGGAAAAAATAAGTAATTTTAGCAGCGAGCTACTAGAGGAGAATTTCGAGCTGACAGCCAGTGAAGCTATCTTTGGCATCTCAAGCCCAGAAAGTTGTAAAGGTAGTACTTTAATCAAAGAAGTTGGCTCTAAGGTTGAAAAAAAAAAATAATAGCAGATAAATGGAAAGACCCGTCCTCACCAAGTTTTGATGTCTGGATCAACAGAATGAATCAGGTATGTGGTGGTGAAGTGCATGGGGTAAATGATAAAACTAGCTATATACCTGACTTAGTCTGTTCGAAAGGGTTAAGATCTTATAACAACTTGTGGCAATTACTTATAAAAAAAATATCTGGACAAAACATAAGCTTCTGGCACATGTAGATTAGAGGGTAAGACAGGCATGGCTTAGATGGGGTAATGATAGGTACATGTTGGGTTGAGGCTCGTGTTAGACTGAGTGTGTGCATGTAATGAGTGCTGGATGAGGAAGATAATGGGATAAAAGAAGTATGAAAGCCTACAGGTGGTTGATTGAGTGGTTAGTGAGTGGTTAGGATGAAGAAGGGAGTAAGGGGTATGGGAAGAAGTTAGAAATATGAGCGTAGTTGTCAATACACGATGCTATAATAAAATGTACTTATCCACCTATCAAACCATGATGATGGCATTACCCAGTGCTGGCCAACAGCTGTGGAAGGCTGAGATGCCATTGGCTGACAAACTTCCATACCAGGTATGCATCTGAGTTTGAAATATAAAAAAAATTTAAAAAAAGGAAATAGCCGAACACAATCGGGTCCCCTCTACTGCCCAGACAACTTGCGCCTGCGCAGTAGAGCAGACCAGATCGGGCTTGGCTATTTCTGCCTGAGCCCGATTGGAGAACTACTACTGTGCCTGCGCTGGAGCCCGGGAAAGTAAATATTACAGGCGCTGCTTCGATTGTGCCATAGCCGACATCCTCATCACTTTGGTTCCTAGGGAGCCACCGCTGGAACCAAGGGAAGCCCCCAGGGGTGGGACAGATAAAAATGGCGCACAGCGCTGGGGGAATAGAAATGGCTCTGCATAGACTTACATGATATAATACTATTTGCCGTTATAAGTGTTAAAGGTGCAGAAGAGCTAGTATGAGGCAGCAGGGGTCAGGGGAGAGGCAGCGGGACACTGATGTTAGGCAGCAGGGTGGAGGGAGTAGGATTAGGTGGAGGGAGGATGTGTGCATAGGCATACATTACCTTGTCCCGGCCAGCGATCACTCCTTCACTTCTTCAGTTAGTTTGCTGTAGTCCTGTATCCAGCCAATCAACATGTGGCTTCAGTCTCCGCATAGGGATTGGTTGGCTGCAGGACTTCTGCAAACGAACTAGGAAGTGAAGGAGCGAGGGATAAGGTAATGTATGCATTTGCACACATCCTCCCTCCACCTAATCCTACTACCTCCACCCCGCTGCCTAACACCAGTGTCCCGCTGTCTTTCCCCCCAACCCCTGCTGCCTAACAGTAGCACACCCCCCCCCCCCCTGTATTTTTTTAAATGACGCACCATTCCGCTGGTAAATGTATCATAAAACGTTATTTACCAATTTAATGTACATTAAACCGGTAAATAGCGTTTTATGATACATTTATCTTCGGGACGGTGCGCCATTTTTCCCCCTGAGCCAGGGAGGAGGTTATGTCTTTTCTTTCTTGTTATTGTTTTAAAACCTAACAATAAAAATGTGGTTTCAGTCTCCTAAGTGCAAAAAAAAAAAAAAAAAGGTGGCCATACACTGGTCGATTTCTCTGATCGATATCCGAGCGATTCAATCATTTGATTGAATCTACTAGAAACTGATGCCACAAACAATTCCTGTTTGATTGATTTTCAGTAAAAATTGATTTAATTTGGTTAATCACAGCAGATGGAAGATTTTGCCAAATTGGTGGCGGATTGGGAGCACGTTGCTAGCAACGTTCGATTTAGCGATAAGCTATGTACGCAGTAAAGCTTCCACTCACTTGTCCGCTAGCTCTTCATCCTTGGCGTCTTCTCTCCACCACCAGCACTTCTTCCTGTTGCTTCACTTCTGGGGTATGTGTGTCAAGTCACAACTGCTGGAGGCCAAACACTAGAGGCCTGTAGTGGTCACATACGGTATGTGCTATGGTGCTCCTAGTGTTTGGTCTCTAGTATTTAGTCATAGAACACACGGCTCTCCGGGAGAGATGACACAGGAAAAAGCACTGGCAGTGGAGTGAAGACACGGGAGGAAGTGCCAGCACACAGGTGAGAGTATTCGTTGCCTACACCGCAGGGCTGAGGAAGGAGGACATAGATGAGGAGACTCGGCAGGCAGTGTGCAGTGCACAGATGTTCAATAGATGTTATGCTGAAATCAGTGTACAGTGTGTGAAGGGATTTGATCAGATAGTGTTCCTCTGGACAGATAATGATATGAGGGAGAACTGTCTGTTGGCCTGTAACGATTGTGAAACTTTCTCCGTGATCAGAGCACAACGCGTGCGCTGATACGGCGGAAATCCTCCACAAGCGTATAATTGCAGGAACCCAGCAAAAGGTGCTACGCACCCATAGAGGGAAATTCCTGTCGTCAGATGGCGCTGGGAAGTGCAGAGGAACCAATCCTCTGTACCTCCACAAATGCCAGACAGGAATTGTACGAAGCGCAGAACACAATCGCAAGAGAAGCGATTGTGAATGAGAACGAGAAAAGGGACAGGTTGTATGTGTGTGCGCCAATCCAGTCGCCACCACGCGACAGCGCACACACAACCGCAGATACGAAATAGAAACGCAACCGCAAGAAAGGCGATTGCCAGAAGTGACACAAGGCAGATCAGAACAGAATACGAGGATAGCAAAGGCACAGCAAATCATACAATGAGAAGATACGGAAAATAACAAACGCTAGCTAAACGCAAACACCGCACTCATTCGCAACAGTGCACGCGTTTATGTGCGGTCTCCACGTGATAAGCACAATAGAGACAACCACCGACAGACAAACATGAAACAGAGGACGTGAGCGCTTGCTTAACGGTTACCTCACCGTGCCTCCAGCAAGCGTTCGTAGCAGACAAGACAGACACACGAAAACAGGAACAGGCGGGAGATAGGATCCACAGCACTAGCGAAAGTGGCTAGCGCGATCCAGGAAGACAGAACAGAAGGATCCACAGCACTAGCGCAGGATGCTAGTGCAATCCAGGTACAGAGTAGCAGAACAGAAGGATCCACAGCACTAGCGCAGGATGCTAGTGCGATCCAGGTACAGAATAGCAGAACAGAAGGATCCACAGCATTAGCGCAGGATGCTAGTGCGATCCAGGGAGGCAGAACAGAAGGATCCACAGCACTAGCAAAAAGAGGCTAGCGCGATCCAAGGAGACAGAACAGAAGGATACACAGCACTAGCGCAGGATGCTAGTGCGATCCAGGTACAGAGTAGCAGAACAGAAGGATCCACAGCACTAGCGCAGGATGCTAGTGCGATCCAGGGAGGCAGAACAGAAGGATCCACAGCACTAGCGAAAAGAGGCTAGCGCGATCCAAGGAGACAGAACAGAAGGATCCACAGCGCTAGCGCAAGATACTAGAGCGATCCAAGTGAGACAGATCAGAAGAGGTAGCTGGTAGCAACCGCTGCACCAGCTATACTCCAAGAACAGAGATCAGAATGATTTCCTGTCGACCACCGCTGGGACAGGACAAGCGCGATCCAGGAAGACAGAACAGAAGGATCCACAGCACTAGCGCAGGATGCTAGTGCGATCCAGGTACAGAATAGCAGAACAGAAGGATCCACAGCACTAGCGCAGGATGCTAGTGCGATCCAGGGAGGCAGAACAGAAGGATCCACAGCACTAGCAAAAAGAGGCTAGCGCGATCCAAGGAGACAGAAAAGAAGGATACACAGCACTAGCGCAGGATGCTAGTGCGATCCAGGTACAGAGTAGCAGAACAGAAGGATCCACAGCACTAGCGCAGGATGCTAGTGCGATCCAGGGAGGCAGAACAGAAGAGATAGCTGGTAGCAACCGCTGCACCAGCTATACTCCAAGAACAGAGATCAGAACGATTTCCTGTCGACCACCGCTGGGACAGGACAATCGCAACAGAACAAACAAAACAGATAAGCAATCCTAACTGCACTAGGGAAACCTGCCTAGTGCAGTTTCAGGAATTACTCTAAGCTGATCTTCAAACAAAGAGTAAGGCTGACACTCCTCCAGGAGTGTTTCACAGGAAGGAATCCTTATGACCAGCCAAGCATTGTGGGAAACACATAGTACTTATAGTACACGCCTCCAATGAATGTGGCCAGGCAATTTGCATGACAACGTATGCAAATTCCTCAGCAAGCACAAGCTGCAAAACTGACAGAAGGTCTCCTTTCCAGAGTCCTGCAGCATGCAAACCTAAACAATGGTCAAAAAGCTCTCTGCCTGCACAGGCAGCTGAGCAGATCATTACAGTACCCCCCCCCCCCCCCTCCAGGGTCGAATGCCAGACGACCCTCAAAACTGCTATTAGCAAAAGACTCCAAACGAAGACTCATGAAGGTCGGGACAGCCCGACAAGGTCCAATTCCAGAGTCAGTCCACCCGAAACCGACCTCATCGGAAACAGAAGCCACCGAAACATGCCCATCAGCACTACAAGTCTCAGCGTAACACCCATCAGGACTGTTGATACCAGAGAAGAAGCCATCGACACCCTCCAGACAATACCCACCACCTTCCAAGGAGCGTCCGAAAATACCAAATCTGCCACAAAACCTGTTCGAAGTGTCTCTTTCAAAACAAAAGCCGCTGTTGATTGTATTCAGGGTACCAAGCAAAACTTCTCTCGGAATCTCCCAGAACACCTTGAAGCTCCGCAGAGATTCCAAGAAGCCAGAACGCTCACCAGGCTCACATGGAGAGCTACCAAGTACCCCCATGGAACCTATGACAGTTCCAGATTCAGAATTAGCAGGACACCCATCAAGATCAGGACTTTCAGGGACCACTTCTGGGCATGCAAGCAGGCAGGCTAAATCAGAACAGGTCTCCACCGAGGAAGCATCTGAGTACGCTGGTAACCGAGGCACACTTGGGCTTTCTGGGTCACAGAGCACACTGGGGTACACCAGCACAGGAGAAACCTCAGGACATGTCGGGGAACTGCCAACCTCAGAGTCCGGCACGACCAGACCAAAACCAGGACCGGGCAGAAAATCATCACGAGTAGAGGTCACAGGTACTGGTATTTCAAAAGAAGACTCGGTCTCAGGCTTAGAGATCTCAATGACTGTATAATTGCAGGAACCCAGCAAAAGGTGCTACGCACCCATAGAGGGAAATTCCTGTCGGCAGATGGCGCTGGGGAGTGCAGAGGAACCAATCCTCTGTACCTCCACCAATGCCAGACAGAAATTGTACGAAGCGCAGAACGCAATCGCAAGAGAAGCGATTGCAAATGAGAACGAGCAAAGGGACAGGTTGTATGTGTGTGCGCCAATCCAGTCGCCACCCCGCGACAGCGCACACACAACAGCAGATACGAAACAGAAATGCAACCGCAAGAAAGGCGATTGCCAGAAGTGACACAAGGCAGATCAGAACAGAATACGAGGATAGCAAAGGCACAGCAAATCATACAATGAGAAGATACGGAAAATAACAAACGCTAGCTAAACGCGAACACCGCACTCATTCGCAACAGTGCACACGTTTATGCGCGGTCTCCACATGATAAGCACAATAGAGACAAGCACGCCTAACTAACCACCGACAGACAAACATGAAACAGAGGACGTGAGCGCTTGCTTAACGGTTATCTCACCGAGCCTCCAGCAAGTGTTCGTAGCAGACAAGACAGACACACGAAAACAGGAACAGGCGGGAGATAGGATCCACAGCACTAGCGAAAGTGGCTAGCGTGATCCAGGAAGACAGAACAGAAGGATCCACAGCACTAGCGCAGGATGCTAGTGCGATCCAGGTACAGAGTAGCAGAACAGAAGGATCCACAGCACTAGCGCAGGATGCTAGTGCGATCCAGGTACAGAGTAGCAGAACAGAAGGATCCACAGCACTAGCGCAGGATGCTAGTGCGATCCAGGGAGGCAGAACAGAAGGATCCACAGGACTAGCAAAAAGAGGCTCGCGCGATCCAAGGAGACAGAACAGAAGGATACACAGCACTAGCGCAGGATGCTAGTGCGATCCAGGTACAGAGTAGCAGATCAGAAGGATCCACAGCACTAGCGCAGGATGCTAGTGCGATCCAGGGAGGCAGAACAGAAGGATCCACAGCACTAGCGAAAAGAGGCTAGCGCGATCCAAGGAGACAGAACAGAAGGATCCACAGCGCTAGCGCAAGATGCTAGTGCGATCCAAGTGAGACAGATCAGAAGAGGTAGCTGGTAGCAACCGCTGCACCAGCTATACTCCAAGAACAGAGATCAGAACGATTTCCTGTCGACCACCGCTGGGACAGGACAACCGCAACAGAACAAACAAAACAGATAAGCAATCCTAACTGCACTAGGGAAACCTGCCTAGCGCAGTTTCAGGAATTACTCTAAGCTGATCTTCAAACAAAGAGTAAGGCTGACACTCCTCCAGGAGTGTTTCACAGGAAGGAATCCTTATGACCAGCCAAGCATTGTGGGAAACACATAGTACTTATAGTACACGCCTCCAATGAATGTGGCCAGGCAATTTGCATGACAACGTATGCAAATTCCTCAGCAAGCACAAGCTGCAAAACTAACAGAAGGTCTCCTTTCCAGAGTCCTGCAGCATGCAAACCTAAACAATGGTCAAAAAGCTGCCTGCCTGCACAGGCAGCTGAGCAGATCATTACATGGCCATATTGACCAGCTTATGGTCACCTTAAAGGGAACAAGAACTGAGTAAAATTATTTACAATAAACACATGATGTACCTGCAAATGAATATTACATTCTCACCTCGCCATCAAGTTCCTCTCATAAGCTCACCATTTTCTTCTTACAGTGATCCCTTCCAGTTCTGACAATATTGAAATATACCAGTTGCTGTCAGTTATATATCAGCTGCTGTCAGTTACAACTGAATGTACAAGGTAATGTCCATGTTTCCCCATGGTTCAAGTGGGCGATATTACAGTTTAACAGTGTGCTGACCAGGAAGCTTTTATGAGGTATTGGCCATTTTCAAAATAGAGGACAGAGAATTCCATTGATCACAGAGGACAAGCAGGATGCAGGAAAGTAGAAAGGGATTGATGAGTAGACTACACAGGAGGTAAGTATGCTTATATTTATTTTGACTTAATTTTCAGTTCAGGTTCTCTTTAAGTGTTAAAAGAGAACTTAAAGTGGACCTGAACCCTTGCTCAGGACAGAAGGAAAATGTAGAGAAATGCACCCTGAATGTATTTAGATAGTTTAGCCTGTTTAGTTTCCCCTCATTTGTGTCCAATCACAAGTTGTAATTTGATCCTCCCCTGTGTCACATGACTGCCTATGGCAGATAAGCAGATAAGCTCATTTGAAAGCACAGGCTGTAAACCATCTATCTGCTGCCATGAAATAGGAAGTAGAAACGGTGCAAATTAATTTTAGGATTTTTGTATCAGCTGTAACAAATACATGTTTTTTGTTTAAAAGTTATTTAAGCTGTTGTGTATCTTTTAGAGCAGAGAAGAATTCTGAGTTCAGGTCCACTTTAAAAGTACCGGTAACTGGTTTAATTTTGTTTTGGGGGTTTTGTTTTGTTTTAACAGAGTAGCCACACAGATAAAAGTAAGACCTTCAACCAACTACTCAAGCTTATGCCAAGATCTTATTTATGTTTCTCTCCATATCCATACAATAAATATTTAAAGCATATAAAAAAAATAAAAAAAATAAGTTGTCCCAAATTATCTATAGTTTCACCTCAACTATAGTTTTTTTTTTTTTTTTTTTTTTTTTACTTAGGAGATATTCAAAACAATGAAAATGTAGGCTTCAATCACACTTTGCACATTTCATTACTTTATACACAATGCCAAGGCACAGCCCATGTATTCAATGGGTACATTTACATAATCCCCTTATAAAGTAGCTTCCTTTTTGATATACTTTCTGATGTACCTGGTTAGCTGGCAAACAGAACTGTGGAAGAGCACACTCAAATGATAATGCTTGTATTTGGGGTGGATACGCACACTTTCATTAACTCCATAAATGGATTTTACTGCAAAGGCCAAAAAAGTATACCAGGCCAATCAAACAAACAGAATTTATGGTGTGTAACCTGTCCGTAATTTGTTATCCTGCCAATTAGCAATATAATGTAGATTATTTAAATTTGTAGCCCCAGATCATATAACAATAAGCCAAGCTTAGAAATTGTTTCAGCCAACATCTCTTAACATGACACATTTCAAGAATAACATAGGGCCTAATATTAAAGCAGGCCCTACATGAGTCTGTGGCAATTCTGAAATTCAGTCATGAGGGGTTTCTGTCAGGTGAATCCTGTCATGAGGTAATTTCTGTTTTCCCTCTTTGAGGTAAAGCCTCTGTGATTGGCTAAAGTTTGGTGCAGTGGGTGAGTGTGGCCAGAGCCGGGACAAGGTCCTCCAGCACCCAAGGCTGAGACACCAAAGTGCGCCCCTCCATCCCTCCACCCCAGCCGTCACACACTGATTGCTCTTAGACTAAGAGGCACCCCAGGGCCCCCAACACCTTAACCTATAGTTATCTGGCTTGTAGTCCCTTCCATGTATCTCCTTTTCTTATTTCTTTCTGCCTCATACACAATTAGGAATGACAGCTGAATGAATTGTGCGCCCCTTCCTACACTGCGCCCTGAGGCTGGAGCCTCTCCAGCCTATGCCTCGGCCCGGCCCTGAGTGTGGCAGACGTGTGTCAGTCAGGTTGATCATCCCTGATTGGTCAGCTGTCAGGTAGCTATCCCTCTGCAGGTGTTCCTAAGGCCAGAGGAAGAGTTAAGCGACCAATCAGGGCTAAGTTATCACTATATAAAGAGGGTCCGTCCAGCATTAGCTGCCTGTCACCACTGTGGCTACATGATGAGCTCTGCCCCCCCCCCCCTCAATTTTCATCAATAAGTCGTGGCCAATCTTTATTCGGAAAGCTGTTGGGGTCTTTGGTTACCTGATGAAACATATCTGGACTGCGGTAGTCAGATATGCAACGCTTTTTTCATGATCTTTCACTTATGAAATTTCTTGGTTAAAGGGACTCCGAGCAGTGCAGAAACTATGGAAAGATGCATATCATTTTAAAAGCTCTCTTTCTCCTCTTTCCAATGATATATAAACCGACGCCCTACGCCTTTTAGTTTTCGCTATTTTTGCTATCGAAATTGCCGCGGCCGTGACTTCGATCGCGAAAATAGAGAAAACTAAACGGCGTAGGGTGACGATTTAGGTGTCGTCAGAAAGAGGAGAAAGAGAGCTTTAAAATGATATCCATCTTTCCATAGTTACATTGTATTACACAGGGCGACTTTTTCCTAAAGTCAGCAGCTCCACTACATCTACATACATGGTTTGTTTTAATAAATACAATTTGTTACATTTAAAATTAACTGTTTACCCCCCCCCCCCCCCCCGGAAGAGGGAATATTACTATTATGTTTTAAATTATAAGCTTCTATATAGTGATGGATGCAAAACTGTAAAAATGCACCTTTATGTCCAAATAAAATATTGGCGCCATGCATTGCGAATCTTGCGATAGGGATATAATTTAAATTGTGTAATAACCAGGACAAATGGGCAAATAAAACCACGTGGGTTTTAATTATGGTAGCATGTATTATTTTAAAGCTATAATGACCGAAAACTGAGAAAATGATTTTTTTTCCATTTTTTTCTTAATATTTCCATTAAAATGCATTCAGAAAAAAAATTCTTACCAAAATGTACCACCCAAAAAAAGCCTAATTAGTGACTGAAAAAACAAGATCTAGATCAATTCATTGTGATAAGTAGTGATGCAGTTATTGGCGAATGAATGAGAGGTGAAAATTGCTCGGATGAATAAGTTAAAAAACGACTGAAGGCTGAAGTGGTTAATAAGAGACACTGCAGTGTTTACCTAAAGTGAACTACACACAGGATGAGACTGCCATAATGTCATAACAGTGGGGAGATGGGAGGCAATAGGTACCTTGAGGGAGATTTAAGGCTGGAATGCTCTTATGAAGGGGGTTATCCCCGGTAACATGTTAGCATACAGGACCATTTGGCAAAGAGAAAGGGAGATTGCTGTAGGTCATAGCTTCAGGATCTGAGCCAAAGTGTTCCACTCAGCCGCATGCCATGGTTGGGCAGATCCTGAACACTTGCATTTCCCCGGTGCTTGATCCAGTAAGTGCTTTTATCAAATTTATGTGCTCTTATATTTAATGTTATTGACCAATTCCACATCTGACTTTGTGTGTTTGTCAGCCTTTAATAAGAGGTTAGTCCGACTTGGAAAGTTTTAGGTTTCCAGATGATGATTTTTGTTCTGTATTTGATATTACTGGAAGAATGTTTAACTTGTCTCTTGAAGATAATTCTTTCACAGGATTGATCTCCAGGAAAGGTATGGAGTGGCTGCATTGCTTCTGCTCAGTTGTTTGTCAGTCAGTATTTGTAGTCTTCTGTAGTTCTTTCTCCGATTGTGATCTGTTTTGAAACTCTTTAAAAGTGTTGTTTCTTTGAAAATAACAGTTTTATGCTGGGAATACACAGCTCGATTTTGAGATGGCTCGATAGATAATTTCTGACATGTCCGATCTCTTGCTCGATCATTTCGCCGCTCGATTCCGGATTGAAGTAAATGGAAAAAAAAAAGAAAAACAAGCAGAAGATAAGAGAATTTACTGCGGAATCAAGCGGCGAAACAATCGGGCAGAAGAATCAAGCGGCAAAATCGAGCCAAATATGCCCAGCATTACAAAGGAGATTTATGAGTAAAACTTAAAGTGAACACAAAGTGAGAGGGATATGGAGGCTGACGTGGTTATTTCTTTTTAAATAATGCACATTGCCTGGCTTTCCTGCTGATCCTCTGCCTCGAATACTGTTAGCCATTGACCCTGAACAAGCTGGCAGATCAGATGTCTATAATAAAATCTGACAAGATTAGCTGCATGCTTGTTTCAGGTATGTGATTTAGACCCTGTTGCCCAGAAAGATCAGCAGGACTGCCAGGCAACCAGTACGGTTTAAAAGGAAATAAATATGGCAGCTTCTACAGATCTCACACTTTGGGTTCCTTTTAATAAAATTGCTAATTTTATCTTACAGTAGAAGTAGGAAATGTAATCAGCTTGTTTACTTGGTCCTTTTGCTCTTAGTGCCATTTTCATATGGGAGCTTTGCAGGAATGATGAGCCTCATCAAGGCAGGCAGACCTGGCACCTCTGGCAACAAAAGTAGAGCATAAGAGGCCATTGCAAATGTGCACGATTATAGTAGCAGGACATGAAAAAAGTGCAGCTGCAGGCCAGTTTCAGTGCTCATCGCTTAGCATGCAACCATCTGCCAGTAAATATGAATTAAATAACACCTTCTACTGTGGGGAAGAATACAATGACAAAATTCATTAGCTATATCTGTCACAAAAGGAGAAAAGGAATGATGTATTTAATGGCACAGAAGTTTTGGAGTCCATTAACACTTTAAAATGTATTTAATGCCTTAATAAAAAAGGACTTATTCTTGGTAAGTGAGCAACATGGGAGCCATCAGGTAGAGGAGACTTTTGTCCTCTGTCTGCTGTACTCTACAGCTTAACAAAATATTGTTTAAAGCAGTAGGATTAGCCATGCTATGCCAAGGGAAAAAGACACATATATAAGTAGATAAATACTTGATATACTTACATAACACATGTATTCTACTGTCCACGTTTTGATTTCAGTGAATTTTATATAGTAAATGAAGAGAATTCTGTTCCTGGTGGGGGGGGGGGGGGCATGTCTTTTGCCCACAGTTTAGGCTAAATCCTGATGTCATTTCTGCTCTTTAATTTTTTCTTTTCTCCTCCAATCGCTGAGTCACCTCAGCCTTGCTTGTAAATACAAGTGAGCAGAGTATCATGCTTCAGATAAGCAGCTGGCAGGGAAATAAATGGAAGAGGAGGAATATATTATAGATAAAAAGAACCCCCAGCATGCAACTGTTTGGCACTGACTACTAAAGGGCCAGTGCTCCTTATGAGATAACTCCAAATCATAACAGCAGAAACAGTTTTGAAAGTTTTTTAAATGCAGGATTAGTATCTTTATCACTTAATACACTCAGACCTGTTGTTGTTGAAATTTGATTTTTATGGTGACACTCCCGCTTTAAGTTTTAACCACTTAAGGACCAGCTAACGCCGATAGGCGGCGGCTGGTTGTTTGTGGTTTTACATGGAAACATGTCAGTTCATAGAGTGTGTCTCGATCGCGGCTCGCAGGCTAATTGTAAACACGCGGGGAAGAAAGCCCCGCTGTTTACATCAATACGGCGCTGCTGCGCAACAGCGCCGTAAAGGAGATCGGCAATCCCCGGCCTCTGATTGGCTGGGGATCACCACCGTCTGATAGGCTAATGCCTATTGGAGGCGGTACAGGACGGATCGCCGTCCTGTGCCGCCCAGATCCGGAGGGAGAGGGAGGTAAGGGGGAGATGGAGGTAAACTATGAAATTAAACCTTTTCAAAGTATCAATAATCCCAACATTTTAAAAAAGAGTTGTGTGTGTGTGGCCAATTTCAATAATTATAATCAAATATACAGCTAAAGAACATCGTGGAGCGGCAGCGATTGGGCACTGCATGCAGCTAGCAAAGAGCTAGCTGCGTGTAATAAAAAAAAATTGTGCTTATTGGCCCAGCAGGGCCTGAAAAATCCTCCTGCGCGGCATAGCCTGAGCTGAGCTCGGGCTTACCGCCAGGAAGGTTAAGAACTTAGATTAACCACTTAAGCCCTCAGTCGTTTTCACTTTATGCATCCGAGCAATGTTCACCTCCCATTCATTAGCCTATAACTTTATCACTACTTATCACAATGAACTGATCTATATCTTGTTTTTTCCACCACCAATTAGGCTTTCTTTGGGGGGTACATTTTGCTAAGAGCTACCTACTGTAAATGCATTTTAACAGTAAGAATAAGAAAAAAACGGAAAAAATCATTATTTCTCAGTTTTCGGCCATTATAATTTTAAAATAATACATGCCTCCATAATTAAAACCCAGGTATTGTATTTGCCCATTTGTCACGGTTATTTCACCATTTAAATTATGTCCCTATCACAATGTATGGCGACAATATTTTATTTGGAAATAAAAGAGCATTTTTTCCGTTTTGCATCCATCACTATTTACAAGCTTATAAAAAAAAAAAAATTATAGAAATATTTTATCTTTACATAGATATTTAAAAAGTTTAGACCCTTAGGTAAATATTTAGGTTTTTTTTTTTTTTTTTAATAGTAATGTTTTTGCTTTTTTTTATTAAACATTTTATGTGGGTGTTTTTGGGAGGGCGGGATATAAATAGTGTTTTATTTGGGGAAATATTTGTGTATTGTAATTTTTTTTACTTTTAGATGTAGTTTTACTTTTTGGCCACACGATGGCAATCTTGAGTTTGTTTACATGACGTCACTGTAAGCGTACAATGTACGCTTAGAGGGACATAGAGTCAGAAAAAGCGTAGCTTCCGAGAGAAGCTGTCGCTTTTTCTGCGGGGGAGAGGAATCAGTGATCGGGCACCATAGCCCGATACATTGATTCCTGGGCTAACGAATCCGCGGCCGGGAGTGCGCTTGCACACACGCGCGATCGGGCACGGGAGTGCGCATGTCCTCCTTGACGTTTTTATACGTCAAGGAGGACAAAGTGGTTAAAGAACAAACGTCAATCCATTCCAAGTTTCATTTTTCACAGTTTAGCCTGTTACTGTACAGAAAACAAGAATGTATAGAGAACATTATAAACAGGTTGCTGTATCCTTAAATCTTGAAGACTTTTCCAGAGTGACTCAGTCACTTAATCCTTGGTGGGTTCTTACCTCAATAGGTTTGGTACTATAGAAGAACACCCATTGTTTAGCTTCTGGATGTCTGTATTACAGGTTGTTTTGGCATGGTGGCATTAGTTGCTACTTGGCACCTCCATAAAATGCACTGTAGATTTGTGGCTAAGGGGTGACAGGTGCTTAGTTTGGGCACCAGTGCTTAGCTATAATATAGCCAAGTGCACAGATTGGTTACAAGTTTGAGTGTAGCATCTGCTTGAAGAGGAATGCTTTACTAATGAGTAGAAGCAATGTAGCTCTTTTAACAATAACTGTTCTTATAGATGTGTGTACATAGCATCATGTGGCAAGGAGTGGCCTGTGAAACAATTACTATCTTCTGTGGAAGTAACTGCCATTGCAGCCATGTTTTTCAGTTGCCTTACTGGTTGAAATCTTGTCTTTGTAAAAATGGACTGGTACTGGTACAAACATGCCCACATGGAGTTCACAGTCAGAACAAGGATGATGCATGACCACTTAAATACACAGCAGGTTAAGGTTTCTTTTGAAACATGCTAAATTTTACCAACATTTCTACAGACTGAACTAATCAAATCTTTCCCAAACATCCTTAAAACGCATCCATTCATAAACCAGAGTACAGCGTCTCCCACCTATCCACACACCACAACAGAGACCATTATCAGAGGTATCATTACAGTGTATTATAAATAAGCCTTAAATGACAGATGCGAGAAAAAAAAAGAAAAATCTACTTACCCAGGGCTTCCACCATCCCCTGGCAGCCGATACGTCCCTCGCCGCTGCTCCGGTGTCCCCTCCGTTGCAGATGCCGACCTCGCCAGGTCGGCATCTTCTGTGCCTGCATAATCACACGCCCGTGCCTCTCACGATCAAACTCACGTGGCCTGGAGCATTCTGCTCAGGTGAAGTAGGAGAAAATCTCGTACTGCTCCTGCGCAGCACGCTCCCGGCAATAAGAGCATGATCGACGACGCACGAGGCTAGGGCCGCACAGGCCTATACATTCGAAAATGTTGCGAGGTAATTTAGGCACAACATTAAATATCCTGACTATAGCCTAACCTCTTAGGAGAGAAAAACTTAGGAGAAAAATTGAATTGAATAAGGGCCCGGGAAGTTTGCTCCTCTGTAACCTGGACTGACTGAATTGTATTGGATCAACTGGGCAAAAATAACTCATCTATTCTTGTTTCAGTCTTAGAGCAGATAGGACATTCTGAGTTCAGGTCCGCTTTAAAGAGAACACTGACTATTAAGATTATGGAGAACTCTGTAAGAGTAAATGTACTTACATTTGCAAACTGAAGCTGAGTTATCTTTTAAGGCAGAATTTATTTGCAGTAGAGTTCCACTTACAAATGGCACTAATTTCTGCATATTACTCATCACAAGACGTAAACCGAGACTATCACATTGCCAGTTCTCTATACAATACTTCAAATAGGTGGTCATGAAGTACAAATGCCAGTTTATCACAGGCACAGCAACCAAATGAAGCCCACCTTTTGTTATTTACATCTTGTGTGCTCAGTGTGCACACTATCCATGCTGAGATCCACAGCACTAGTCACAATATTCAAATCACAGCTGAATATCCATATCTCACAGCTGACAAGCAGTATACAATCTTCTATCTTGTGTGCTAGACTGGCACACGTTTCTTAAAGAGACTCCGTAACAAAAATTGCATCCTGTTTTTTATCATCCTACAAGTTCCAAAAGCTATTCTAATGTGTTCTGGCTTACTGCATCACTTTGTACTATCACAGGATCTGTAATAAATCAATGTATCTTTCCCCTGTCAGACTTGTCGGCCTGTGTCTGGAAGGCTGCCAAGTTCTTCAGTGTTGTGGTTCTGCTATGAACTCCCCCTTCAAGGCCCCTCTATGCACACTGCCTGTGTGCTATTTAGATTAGGGCAGCTTCTCTCTTCTCTCTTATCTTTTACAAGCTGGATAAATCATCCTCTGAGCTGGCTGGGCTTTCACATACTGAGGAGTTACAGACAAGGGCAAAGCTGTTTGCAGGAAGAAAAGAGCAGCCTGAAACTTCAGTGCATGAGAACTGCAGGGGGAAAGAAACACACAAATGATCTCTTGTGATTCAAAAGGAAGGGTGTATACAGCCTGCTTGTGTATGGATGTATTTTCTATGTGTGGACATACTGTACATCAATCTACTTCCTGTTTTGGTGGCCATTTTGTTTGTTTATAAACAAACTTTTTAAAACTGTTTTTAACCACTTTTAATGTGGCGGGGAGCGGCGAAATTGTGACAGAGGGTAATAGGAGATGTCCCCTAACGCACTGGTATGTTTACTTTTGTGTGATTTTAACAATACAGATTCTCTTTGAAGTATACATTTTTCTAGAAGACCTACAAGAAAAAAAAAAAAAAAAAAGATTTGAATAACAAACATAAGCAGGTTCAGAATTGGTAAGCTATTGCATATCTTTCAGCAGTAACCTGTCTTTGAAACACAGTTCCTCTCCTGGAAACAAATCCCCCAATGCTTGTTTCTCATCATTTATCTATTTTTTAGTTTTATGTTGTAATCTGTGAAAATGAATGCACTGTTTAACTGCTAAACGTTTCTAAATGACAAGCTCAATCTCTAAATGATTGTACTGCAGTGCTTTTTGAAATGCAGTGTGGGCCTGATTTACTAAGGCGTTACCGAGAGCTCCAAGCATCTCCAGTGGGGAAACGATAAAAGATCCATCAAGCCAAGACTGGATGCATAAAAATCTGCTGTTAAAGCGGGATGAAACACTGCTTTAAAAAAAAATCATAAAAAAATAAAATTATGCATTGATTAAAATGTATATACAATCATATAGTTAGGTTTATATAAAAATATATCAAGTAAGGCCTGTGTCAGTGCAGTTTCAAGCACCAGAAGAGTGTTTTTGTTTTTACAGTAGATTAACCACTTCGGTACCAAAAGCCCCCTTAAGAACCAGAGACTGCTGGTATAAAAAACAGGTCATCGACGACACCCCGCACAGATCCGCCACTACCACTGATCACGCCGCTCTCCTGTCACTGAAGCTCACTCAACCTGCTATGGGTATGACATCAGAGCTCCCTGAGGCAGTCAGGAGGCAATTTCATTGGCCAATTTGAGCCAATGAGATTAGCTCACAGTGATCACATGGTCAGGAGCCAATGAAATTGGCTCCTGACCAACTCACTGAGCTCTGTTTTCATACCCAAAGCAGGGCGAGTGAGTTTCAGCGACTGGGTACATATGCAATCAGCAGTAGCAGCGTGTCCATGCGGTGTGTGGAATAGGGAATTGTAAACTTTGCCCTGGCAGGCTTAGGCGTACACAAACAGGGTTTAGATTTCAACTATCGCTGTCTGAAAGCGGTTAAGAGCAGTTTGGGTTTAATAAAACAAAAAAAAAAGGAAAAATAATAATAAAAAAGGTTTTCATTGGAGCCTCTGCAGTCAAGCTGCTAACTTAACTTACTAAGCTTGCAGCAGCCTCCACTATATACACTCAATGGCCACTTTATTAGGTACACCTGTTCAATTTATGACCACAGTCTACCCATCTTCCGATGACCGATGACCGCGTAATGCCATCATGTCAATATGGATCAAAATGTCTGAGGAGTGTTTCCAACACCTTGTTAAAGCGGTCATGAAGAATTAAGGAAGTTCAACACGGTACTAGCAAGGTGTACCTAACAAAAGGTGCAGTGAGTGTATACACCAATGTGACCCAAGCAAGCGTTTCTTCCTTTTTGACATCTCATAGTAGACTTTGCAAAAAAAAATTCCAACCAAGGTTGACTACATCAGTTATGATATCCCCAGTGGAAACTCTGGAGGATGCCTGGAACATTCACGCCCAGTATGTTTTCTGACATTCTATCTTGTATATCATAGATACAGGGCCGGTTCAAGTAACAATTGGGCCCTAGGGCAAAATGCGTTATTAGAGGCCCTTTGTTGCAGCCAAATTTCCCTCCTGGGCCCCTGAGCTGGCTACTGACCCTCCCCCAATCACCTCCCAACTTAATAGGCTCTGCAGAGTCCCTGGGGAGCAACAGTTAAGATGGGGGAGGGACACCTCGGGGGCCCCTACAGGCTCTGGGGCCCTGGGGCAATTGTCCATTTTTTTCTATGGTAGCTGCATAGATATCGACACACGCATAAGACTGTCTTTTTGTTTGGGAATTTTAGTGGTCTGCATAGCTGAAGGTGCTGCAAGAACTTGAATTTTACATAAATATTTTTTTGAATATCAAAGTGTCACTCTCTTATCTTACAATATTGAAAGATAACACCGTGGCTTTAAAAAGATCCACACCTCTTTAATTAAAACCTTCTGTGAGCAAGAGACTAATTTGCTAAGAGGGTGACAGTCTGGGTCACTCTCAAGTATTACTGGTCCAGGAATACTTAGACTCTCTCACCTTCACAATTGTTTCTCAATGGGATGCTTGATATAATTAACATGTACTTGTACTCAATTGAAATAGTAATCAGTTTAGGCTTTTCAGAAGTCTCACGTCAGGGCTTTTGAAAAAACTTATATTAAATACAGAAAAACTGGAAATCCGTTTGCAAAGTTCTATTTCCGTTTGGTATCAAATCTATTTTTTGGGACGGATTTCTCCTTTTCTTTCAGCTTCGGCTTCTGCTATGCTTGTGCCAAATGCAAATGATTGCTATCTCTTTCACCTCTGGCTGTTATCTCATAAAGACTATATAATTTACAGCTTGGCAGCCTCTTGCCAGCTGTGCTTTCCTCCTGGCGCCCATATATACTGTATACCGATAAGACATAAAATACTAATGCAGGCTCCCCTCCCCAGCACTCAAACTGTATATCACAGAGAACTGAACATGGCTCTGCAGAGGAAGCTTTAACTATATTTCCATGTATGGCTGCTATTAACAGCACAACAGAAGCATCCAATGCCAGCCAGGCTCTTCTGATGAATATTTTGGCGAGTTATAAACAAGACACATTATAAGTACAGACTCCCTGCCAGAATTTAAAATCAGTTCAGTATTTTAGCTTTTGGTAGGTGCAAAAAGAATACACATTACTCCATTATTAAGTAAAGAATCCATCTGTAAATTACAGATTTTGGGTACTATTTACTAAAATTTAGCTCACGATGATATTGGTTCTAACTGTTACAAGTCGCAAAGGGTCACAGTAGCACTAAAGGTTGAATATCCAAAAGCAGTGATGAGCAAATCCGATCCGGATGCTTCTCGGATAGTAGCTATCCGGATTTCTCCCAGTAATGCATTGCGGCCTGGGCGGGGGGTTTAATCCTTACCCATCATGACGTCTTCTTCGTCCGTCCTTCGGCGCCTCCCACGATGCGTTCCACTCCGGCGTCACGTGACTACACACTTCCTCCTTCAAACCGGAAGGAGGAAGTGTTTTTTAGTCACGTGACGCCGGAGTGGAGCGCATCGTGGGAGGCGCCGAGGGACGGACGAAGAAGACGTCATGATGGGTAAGGATTAAACCCCCCGCCCAGGCCGCAATGCATTACTGGGAGAAATCCGGATAGCTACTATCCGAGTAGCATCCGGATCGGATTTGCTCATCACTGTCCAAAAGTACCAAAAGTAACCAAAACATAAGGAACGTAAGTGGATGTGTTGTAGCGTAAGGTTGCGTTCACAATGGCACTAAAAACATTCAGTTTAGCAGAACAAAAAGGAATAGATTCGAATGTATCCGAACGGATCCTATGCAAAGCAATCAGTGGAAGGCAACATTAGGTCCTGCACGTCTTTTTGGATCGGTAGGCTGAAGGGGATGGTGACAAAAGCAGATAGAATCAATGCTAGCTTTGGTTTGCAATAGACCAATGGGAATAATCTCTCCCAAGGAGGATTTTCATTGGTTCACTGAGTCCCGGGTGCACAGAGAGGAATCCCATTGGTTTTTGCAAGCCAGTGGGAGCCTGATCTTCTGATGGGGCTCTGGGATCGGTATACTGGCATTTCTAGCATGCGCAGGACGCTACTGCAGATGGGAATGCGAGCGAAACTACGTATGGCGAGGGCCGCAAGGCGCAGTGGCCCGCTGACTCCCAGTCGGTGAGGAACAGAACTTAGCCGCAGTGGAAGAACGGAGGATCCTAGAGGACTGGTGCGGGCACAGGGAGGCTGCGTGGGGCTGGTCGATGGCCCAGGTAAGTGAAACTCATCAGTTTAGGTACCCTTTAAATTGAAAGCAGATCAGTGTTTACAGGATGAATACAGTACAGTGTGAATCAAGCCTTGGGGTAATTTCACACTGAATGTATTTCAAATTTGCAAAGTGCACAGATTTCAAAATGATAAAGTTTATTGGTATTCTGCCTAATTGTATTGGTTGTCAGCAGCAAGTCTGAAATGTTGGTGGTTCCCCTCCCCCAATAGAGAGTAGGTACAAATCAAGAGAAGAATATTCCAACTGCGCTAGTAGTTATTGTCGTATTACTGAATTATATTGTGACCACAAGAAGGCCAATAAGATCGATAGTGAATACTAATGACTTATTCAATGATCAATTAATGTATATATTCTACAAAAGGCTGCACAAGTTAAAAATGATCTAACTTACTGCAGTTGATAATTACTGTAAAAACAAATGATATGCATACTATGATATGCATACAAAACTTGTATTCAATGATCAATAAACAAACATATATATTCTACACAAGGCCGCACAAGTTAAAATGGTCTATCTTCAAACTGCAGTAAGATAGACCATTTTAACTTATGTAGCATTGTGTAGAATATATACATGTTGATTGAGCATTGAATAAAAGTTTTGTATGCATATCAATTGTATGCATATCATTCGTATTTACAGTAATTATTAACTAGTAAGATAGACTACTTTTAACTTGTGTAGCATTGTGTAGAATATATATGTTGATTGATCATTGAATAAAAGTCATTAGTATTCACTATTGATCTTATTGGCCTTCTTGTGGTCAAACTATAAGTCAGTAATAGGACAATAACTAGCAGTTTGAATATCCTCCTCTAGATTTCAAAATTAGCATCTGAAAATAATATCATGCATCTGATAATGATCTGAGCATTCTGATAATGCACACATCTCAATGCATGGTACCCCATCACAGGGTGTAGCGTCATGTGGTCCAGCAGTGCATAGCTCAGAACACATTATAATGACCGAACTCTGTGTACTGAGGAGCAAACACAACTATATGAAGAGGCCCATTATGGCTGTTGCCGTGTGATTATGACTTGCAATATAATGCACAACACATATAAACTAAGGCTGGTTTAACACTAGTAACAAAGGTATCACTGTTTTCCATGTTGAAAATGTTATATTTCTCAAACATACTGCTGATAGGACCTCTATCACGAAACACTGTAAGATTGAAAATACACACATATGCATTTGTTCTAAAGTAAAATGAACTTTAAATGATGTTGTTCTTATTTCACTGTCCCTTATTGTAGAGTAACAGATTGCCCAGCAAGCTCATGGTGAACAACAAATCCTAGGTGTGTGTAAGGAGCTAAAAGAGACCAAAAAGCATCTTTACTAAAATGCTATGCAAAACAGAAGTCCGCCTTCTTAAAACAAAAGGTATTTGCATTTATTTAGATTGGAGTAAGTTCTGAGGTGTCCCACAATGTATTACTGCTGAATATGCAAATCATGTCTTTGTTGTCTCTGATAGCTAAACACACCTCCAGAACCACTGGAATGCAATGATGTGTCAGCTGTTCTGGAAGAATGTTTAGCTATCAGGGACAACAAAGAGATGATTTGCATATTCAGCAGTGATGCATTGTGGGACACCTGTTTATTGTAGAGTAAAAAAAACTGTAAAATCTGGATCATCTTCTTCTGTGAGCTTCCAACTTACAGACTAGCATCATTCCAATCCATGCTGAACTCTGCTGTTCAAATCATTGTTCAAATTCTCCTTCTTTACTGTGCCTCTGTGCCAAGCAGACCATTGGTTGACAATTACCTAATGTATCCAGTTCAAGATCCAGACCTACAAAGCTCTCCTTATCTGTGGTAGCAGTGGGGGTTACCAGAGAGCACTGCAATTATAGTATAATAATAGGAAATGTGTGCGTATCTAGAGCAAAATTAGGTACAGCAAAAAGGAGAGAAAAGGTCTCACAACTCAACAAATTACCAATAATAAGTTTTATTTATCAAATATTATTGGCGAATACAGTAATAACACATATTACAAAGACTGTGACAAACACTAGGTAGGGAAGACGTTACAATAAGGAGTAAAATCGCCCTGTAATAAGGGTATAGTGGCTGCAGAAACAATGCAAAAATAAGGGGCTGGCAAATACAGAGAATAGAATAATATAGTATAATATTGCAATGTGCAGGCGGCGCCTGCATACCCAGCAAAAAAGGCGTAATCAATTCAGTAATACTATCAAAAAAGTAGTATAATAAAGGTAAAACAACGTCCAAATAGTACAATAACAAGTCGTGCAAAATATTCATAGACAAGTGACCAGAGACCCTTGTTACTAAAGTGCAGTAGTGAGCAAGTCCTAAGAGTAAACCTAGTGCTGGAATAACCAGCGCAATGAAGTAAGAGATCCAGGAGCATCAGGCCGCCGCCAAAATTACCTATTAGCCCCAAAGCCAGTACTGCCGATGCCGCCGCAGCCACCCTGAGATAGGGTCTTACAAAGCTCTCCATATCAATCTGATACCTCTATACAGCTCACTTACTTCCAGATATGACCTTAACCACAACCTCTGATCTGCATGCAGCCTCCCTCCTATCCTCCTCTGGAATCACATCCTTTCATTCACTACACATGATTTCTCCCTTGTTCCCTTCACTGGATCATCTCCATTCTTCTGGAATTCCCTTCCAAAACTCAAGTGCATGCTTAACTTACATCCATAGAGAAGTATATAATTCTAACTATAACATTCTCTCTAGCCATTGATCAAGCTCTAATTGTTGAAAATTCTAACAGTAATTAAGTTTACTTATGGCCATTGAGCTAACAATGCACTATGCGATCAAGGAAACAATCTCTATATCAGTGGTTCCCAACCTTTTCCGGCCCGGGGAACACTTTCTGACCAAATTTTTCTCCAGGGAACGGCGGGGAGGGTGGGGGGGGGAAGGCAGGGGTTTGCGCGACCTAGTGGACAGTGCCGTGCGGAGCAGGCTATGGGGGGTGGGCTGGGGTGCGGCTGCATAGCTAGCATAGTTGCCCCAGTGTAGGAGGGAGTTTAGTTGCCTCAGTATAGATAGTATAGTGCCCCAGTATAGCCAGTATAGGGCCCCCAGTATAGTGCCCCAGTATAGCCAGTATAGTGCCCCCAGTATAGCCAGTATAGTGCCCCAGTATAGCCAGAATAGTGCCCCAGTATAGTTAGTATAGTGCCCCAGTATAGTGCCCCCAGTAAAGCCAGTATAGTGCCCCAGTATAGCCAGAATAGTGCCCCAGTATAGCCAGAATAGTGCCTCAGTATAGCCAGAATAGTGCCCCAGTATAGCCAGTATAGTGCCCCCAGTATAGCCAGTATAGTGCCCCCAGTATAGTGCCCCAGTATAGCCAGAATAGTGCCCCAGTATAGCCAGAATAGTGCCCCAGTATAGCCAGAATAGTGCTCAGTATAGCCAGTACAGTGCCCCCAGTATAGCCAGTATAGTGCCCCCAGTATAGCCAGTATAGTGCCCCCAGTATATTGCCCCAGTATAGCCAGAATAGTGCCCCAGTATAGCCATAATAGTGCCCCAGTATAGCCAGTATAGTGCCCCAGTATAGCTAGTATAGTGCCCCAGTATAGTGCCCCAGGATAGCCAGTATGGGTAGGTGGTGCCCCCCGCCCATCCCCGCCGCTGTTATTACCTTAACAGCTGTCGTTCTCCCCTCTCCAGCGCATGTGTTTATTCAAGGCAAGCAGCGTATCTCCCGGCTGCTCTGTGATGCGACAGGAAGCAGGGCAGCGGCTTCCTGTAGCGGCGATGTGTATCGCCGTTACTATGGTAACCGAGCCCTGATTCCTGCACATCACAGAGCAGCCGGGAGATACGCTGCTTGCCTTAAATAAACACATGCGCTGGAGAGGGGAGAGCGGCCGCTGCTAAGGTAATAGCAGCGGCGGCCGCGGGGACGTGCGGGAGGGGGGGGAGAGGACGGCACACCAGGCAACACTAGTGTGCCGCGGCACACTGGTTGAAAAACGCTGCTCTATATCACTCTAATATTTGTCATTTCCCTGCTCCACCCTCTTGTAGCACATGATATCAGATCAGATTCCAGCAGTAGTTTGATCTAATATTGATCATACTGTGGCCACTGATAGCTTTTACTAAATGATGCAGTATAACGCTATGCACCATTCAATTCCATCCTACTACAACCTGCAGCAGAAAATTAACTTATGAGGTAATTATTTGTATGTGTAGTACTAATGGTAAGTAGAGAACTAGTAACATAAACTCAGTTAATTTCAGTTTATAATCAGAATATGAAAAGACTGAATTACAAATAGAAGTCATGACAGTTTGATGGAAAATCTGCTTAATTGAGCTACAAAACAAGAGGAAATAATGGTCTTTTAAACTTCTCAGCACAAAAACCTTATCAGCATTGTTTCCGAAGAAAGATAAAAGTGTTTTGCCTTCTAATTACTTTTCAGGACATAGGGCTAAATTGGACTTTCTGCTTAACTTTCTTATTTGCATAGATAACTGCTATAGGTTTTTTTTTTAACACTTCCTTTACAGGAAAACAGAAAGGGACTACCCTCAATTTCTTAGCAGGACCAGGACTACATGTACCAATGTTTATCTCTTCATGTCATATATCAGGTATGTCAGGTATCCTTTGAGGTCTCTACAGGAGAATCGAAGCTGTACTTGTTCATTAGAAAACAGAACTCACTGCCATATTTTTACCCACTGACTGACAGTATTGAATTTGAGACTTACTGGCCTATGGGATCGCTGTTGACTACTCATATTGCTTGAAAATGGATCATGTTCACCAAGTTTTTCTTGCTTTTCTCTGGGAGTAAAAATTGGCAAACAAAGTTAAACAAAACGTAATGTAACCACAGCCTCACCATGGGGCTTGATTCACAAAGCGGTGCTAACCTACTTAGCACGTCTAAAGTCTTTAGACATGCTAACCAGGGTGCTAAGTAGGTTAGCACCGGATTTCTCAATCAGATCGCGCACAAAGTTTTGCGCGCAACGTCCTATGCGCGTGCTAAGTCCCATAGGCTTTAATGGGCACTTCGCCCAGAGCGCCCTGCGCTCTGTGCAGTGTGCGCGTAAAGTTTTACGTGCATAAAGTTTTGCGCACGAAAAGCTCGTTTAGACGTGCTAAGGGGGTTTTCACAGGCGTGCTAACAGTTAGCACCGCTTTGTGAATCAAGCCCAATGTGTTTACATGTGGGCAAGGAAAGTTGTACTGCCAAAGTTTTCACTAAATTATTGATTCGTATATAAACTGAGCATATGATGACAAAATAATATAGTTTTCAGAGGTCATTTTAAGTGAAGGCTGCATAGCAAAAGCATTTCTGTTCAGTAGCTACAGAACATGGACTAGGATGCAGATCTTATGTGTGTGTGTCCCCGCTTTTTTTTAATAATCACATGATACAGAGCACCAAAACTGGCTTTCCACAGACAGCCACTTTGTGCGGCACGTGTAAAGTCTCATACACAAGGACGAGGCCATGTCACACAGGACAGGGACTCTGCCCAATCCCTCAGTGACACCTTCCTATCCAGGGGTAGAACAGTGCGGGCATGACTTCCCACGGCAGGCAGGATAAGTGGAGAGAGCAATAATCTGGCCAAGTGGTCAAGAGGGGTCAGGGGTGGCTGAGAGTTCACATGCCGAAATCTTTGGAAACAACTGCCTTGGGCAAGAGAGAAGAGGGACTAGTAGTTTGTTCATGTGCATATCTGGATAATATAAAGCCGCCCCCCCCCCCCCCCCCCCCCATTAGAGTCCCCTTCCACCAAGTACACGTGGTATGGTTGCCTGAGTTTATTGGCTTGGGATATTGCTGAAGTTACTGAAATTGCTGAATATTTATTTTTATTCCCTCGCTCTGTCCTCTTCTAATACTATATACATAAGTTAAGTAGCCATGTTCCCCAGTTAACAGGATTAATCTGATCTGAGGTCTGAGTGACAGGGAGGCGCAGGCATGGCAGTGCTGCATAAGGGCAGGCACGTGCCATGGGTGCCGCAGCGCCCATGGCCCATATTATGCCTGCACCCCTCTAGATATGCCACTGTATTGCTAAAGATTACCACTATTCAATGCAAATATAGAAGTGATAATTACCACCACAGCATCAATAAAGATGTACTAGAAGAAGGCCCCATGTGGGCCCCTTAGGTCAAGGGGTCCTGGTGAAATTCCAGGCAGTGTCTGCATCTCCTGTTGCTACATCACTGCTTAGAGTGCCAGAAGGAGGCTGTCTATTGGTTCAGATGTAAATCTTTCCCAATTCAAGTATTCATATTAATCTTTATTGTGATAGATGGCTTAATTGATGAACAGAGAAACTCTTGAAATCAACTTACCATATATTCCGGCGTATTAGACGACCCCCAAACATTTCCAGTTAAAATAGAGAGTTTGGGATATACTCGCCATATAAGACTACCCCTCTTCTAACACACACCAAATAAAAAAAAAAAAAAAACATCATAAACTGGTGCAGTACGGTATGTGGTACCCAGTATATAGGCGATTGACTGGTGGATTGGTCAGCTGTCCTTGTCTTCTTGTTCATCAGCGGTATGGAAGAATGGATTGCGCTGTGTCCATAAAAAACACGCCTCTTTCACCCTTCCTGCCCACCCCTGCTGCAGGGCCAAACAACTCAGCACACAAATGATCCCCCCCCCTTTTTCTCCCCACCAACAGAGCTCTCTGTTGGTGGGGTCTTATCGCCCACCAGGTGTTTGGGTTTTTTTTTGTCAATATTTACTTTATTGAATATTTAATAAAATGTACTTTTTTTTTATTTATCTTAGATCCCTCCCTCCCTCGGCCAGCCAATCACTGCAATCGGCTGTGATAGGCTTCAGCCTATCACAGCAGATCGCTTCCCTGTGTCCCAGGGAGACAGCCGTGTCACACGGCTGTCCCCAGTACAGCGCTGCTGCAGATTGTAGCTTTGTACAAAGTAATTAGATGGCAAAACCTGCATCTAACAGTCTTCCAAGCGGCGACTGAAGGCAGGGCGGGGCGGGGTGGAGCTCCGCCCCCCAAGCCGGAGATGCACGCGCATCCTGCACGGGATCTCCCGCTAGCTCCATAGAAGACCGTTCATGCCAATGGGCGTGGATCGGTTCTGGGGCTGCCGCACTGCTCACGCCAATTGGCGTGGAGCGGTCGGCAACAGGTTAAAGAGACTCATATATGAGTCATACTGCTGCCTTTTTTTTTTTTTTTACTTACCCAGGGCTTCCTCCAGCCCCTTAAGCATGGATGTGTCCCTGGTCGTCCTCCCGCAGTCCTCTGTTCAGCTGCAGTCAGCCCCTGGTATGCGGCTCAGTTGGGCTGTTTGAAGGTACGCGCATGCGCAGAAGGCCCCATCCCCTCACTGACGTCACTGAACCTCTTCAGAAGATTACGGTTTAACAGAGGCACTAAGGGGGGGGGGGGGGCGGCGAGGGATACATCCATGCTTATGGGGCTGGAGGAAGGCCCAGGTAAGTAAAAAAATGACTCATTTCGGAGTCTCTTTAAGCCTCCTTTTACATAGCCAAATCCGGATTTATACTTTTTGTGCCTCTAGGCCCAGTATGTTGTGGCTTTGCTTTTATGTGCAGCAGTGCCCCTCCTATTCCATGTGCAGCCCCTTTTCCATGTGTATCATCCATGTACTTCATGAACAGTTCCCTTGAGCGTCACTTTCCCTTTATCATGTGTTCCTCCCCATTTTCAACCTCCTTTTTCAAATGTAGCAACCCCTCTTTCATGTTCAGGTGCCCCACTGGGCTGCAGCTACTCAAGGCCTGGGCCTTTGTGGCCTTTGCAGAAATCCAGCCCTGAACACAGCATAAGTTGCATTAAGGAAAAATTCAGCATGTCGCATCACTGCCCATACAATTCTATGGGCCTGTTCATATCTCTGCGTTATAACGGATCATGCTATTCTACTTGCTGCATGCAGGTTTTGAATTAATGTGTACGGTATAACGCATTTGCAGTTCTCATACGTCAAACCGCATACATTATGACATGAGCACAGTGTGAATCCTGTCTAATTTCCATTCTATTTACTCTATTTACATCCTCTACAATTTATTCAACTGCTGAACATTTAGACACGCAGTTTTCATTGTCCCCCTAATTACATCGTTTATTATCTTGTGCTTAGTTTATATTGCACAAGTTTACTTTAACGTAACTTTAGGTCTTGAAATAGCTTTGCTGACCTATAGACTAAAAAACAGCATCGTTTCTTCTCTCTAGTAGCTGCTGTGAGCACTGACAACATTTAAGCTGGCTCGGTTTTCTCGTATTTTAGTCATTTCTAGCACCACTCATTACAGTATTGACTTTAAGTCTAAACATAAGCACTAATCCCGTAACAATACAGATACCCACGCAAGAATAATAGTTTGTTATTTTGTCAAGATATTACCTAAAGCTTTTACAGTTCCTGATCAGCTAAAATCCACCAATTCGATTACCTGCCTAGTGTTCTCATCGCACGATTTCCCATTTAAAAATGGAACGCTACAGAATATTTCTCCTGTACACAAAAATAAACTCAGCGGGAGGGACTGCTTTTATTGCAGATCGACAATTTTTGCACAAATGCTGTGTTTAATGATGATGTTTTAGAAATGGAGCAGAACAGTTGGAAATCAAAGGGAAAATGTTGCATTTTCAGACCGAGGGGGGAAAAAATAAAAAGGATATAGATATAGGAGGAAAAAAAAAAAAGAGCTTTCCTGCTTTCAGACAAAAGTAAGAAAATAACCCCTTTCTACCCCTCCCTTTCTACCTTTTCAGTTTTCTGCCCATCTCACAGAAGAAATTGATTTCGGCTACTGCTGAAGGTAATATGACAATCACATATTTCAGCCTGTGATCCTGAGCAGTGAAGCATATTATTCTTGATTTGACTTGGGGTGATAGCAGCTTTTGTGTCAAATGTAGCAATTCCTGCAGATTTAATAGAGTCGACCTCTCTAGCCCCCTCCCCTCCCTTCTTGCTTGTCCCTCACACCCGCTCTCCTCTCCTCCTCCCTGTGTATGCCACGATAATTTCTGCATTTATCAATTGTATCTGCAAGCAAATCTAATTCATTATTCCCAGGGTGTCTGGGGTTTCGCATGCTTAGGAAGAGGATATTGTGAGACATTTGTGTTTATCTGATTCCAGATATGGAATAGGCTCTTCATTTTAATTGGGTGCAGAATTCATTTTGGAACAATAAATTAGCATTCTGCAAAAGAAAGGTTCTGCTGCATTGTGTACTGCATTCAGGAGAGTTAGTTCAGATATTCTTTTTTTTCACTACCGTCCGAGAAAGCGACTGTGAGCTGCACGGTTCAGTACAGCTATATTGCGCTGATGTTTGATAGGAAAAGAAGATGTTAGGTAATTCTAAATTAAATATAGAAACAAGACATTCCCCTAATAACACAAATAGGTAGTAAATAGAGCATGCAATGATGCCAACAGGAACTCACGTTTTTTCTGCCGAAGATGTACGCAGATCAGCAACAGCCAGCAGAATTTCAGGTTTCTGGGACCAATTTTGTCATTCCAATCAGGAATCCAAAAAGCTGGGTTTAGCCCTAAAAGTCAGAATTTCATACAAACTTCTTGCATTGAAGTCTATAGGTCAGACTTTCAGAGTTTTTTTTCCAAAATACCCAAACTGTGCTGTCATCACCAAATGTACTGCTTTCATGGTCAATCAGAAAAACTTCTAAGAATGTAAAGTGACAGCACACATTTAACCCATTTGCAGCCACATATAGCAAAGCCGATGGGGATTGGGGGAAGTGTGCCTTCCCCAGCCTTGCAGGGAGCGATCATATCTACCTGCTCTGGGCTGCTGAATGGAGTCTACTCTCCTCCACCTGAGGCGCTGCAATGCCAACATCCTCTTTGGTGATCTGACATGCGATTGTAACCCAGGGAATGGTGTCAGAGATGCAGCGCCACCCAGTGGTGGATGAGGGTTAATGGAAGAGTCTCTTCCACCACTGCCCTGCTGACATTATCGCCTGGGTTACAATCACATGCCCTACCATGTGATCAGAACTCTGAAGAGGATGCATAAATTGCAGCACTGCCAGTGGAGGAGAGGAGATGCCATCCAGCTGCCTGGGAGCAGGTAGATAAAAAGAAGCTCCCTGCGCTGCTCTGCATAGCTGCATTAGGCAGCTAAATGGTATATGCCATTTGAAGTTACCCTGGTACGCATTATCTGTCTCGAGCTAATACGTGCAGGGCTGCTATTAGTTTAAATATACATTTAAAAAAAAAAAAAAAAAAAAGACCGTGTGGCATCCTCCCAACCTCTTTTCACCTCTTGTCCCCTTATTCTCAGTGAATTTAGTGTTTATAGAGTCTGTATCCATAAAATTGTACAGCATAGTGCAAAAGGGGGAGTGGCAAAGCCTCCCCTACCCCCTATACAGAGCACCCTGTCTAATGGCAGGGACAAGAGGCTTGGGGAGATAGAGTAACTACTGCTTCTCCACCCATCTTTTGATTAACTCAATCAAATGGGTCGTTTAGGGCTGAAACCTAACACTCAGGTTCTGAATTTTCAGGGAATATTAGCCCACATTGAAGACGAGGGCTAAAAGGTTCTTGGAAGGGGGAACCAAATACTGTTAAATGTATACAGTTACATTAAATGTTAAAAGTTTTACCAACTGGCTCAGAAAAACAAAACACCTATTATGGATTGAGGCATAGGGATGCCAATGAGTCAATGCAAACCCTCCCCCAGACAGGTTTAAAAATGCATTTCCGGCTAAAACATTAAAACAGATGTTTGCTAAACCCACAAGTCAACTTGACCTCAATGCAAATTCAGTGGGGATTGCAGCATGTCGGGGTGGTGGTGGTGGTGTGGGGGGGGGGGGGGTTACAGTTAAATCTAAAAAGTAGACTTTAATGCATTTCAGCCAGAAGGACATTTATACCAATTCCACCCTCCTTTTGCCGCAGCATTAAAACCATGGACAGGTGAAATGCATGCCATTGTTTATCTGATTACAATGGAACCTGGCCAGTGGTGGACTATGTTGAACAGAGAGGGAACACTCTGTTCTAGAAACTGATGCTCTTGAAACAGGAAGTGGCACAACATGATTTAAAGGGACACAGAGCACCTCTCATGGGCATGCCTTTAAGCCAGACAACTTCCAACAAAGTCATGCTATGACCCCTCTGGAGGAGCCTCTTGCAATGGCCATGCGTGTTACGGCCTCTTCCTGCTTCATTCAGTGATGCACTTCTCTAACAGTGAAGACAGGGGTGACCCAGAAGTTCTAAAATAGCCAAGATGGCAGCAGCGATTTTTAAAGGGACTCCAAGCAGTGCCTGTGGGTATGCCTTTAAGCATACCCACAACTAATTAATTATATCCTCACACCTACCAGCATGATGTTTGTCATATCCCCCTGGGTTGCTTGTATTTCATTGCATTGTGCTGAATGAAGCTGCCGACTTTGGGGAAAAGTCGTCCTGTGTAATAAAATCCTGGACTCCAAAAAGTGCAGAAACTATGGAAAGATGCATATCATTTTGAAGCTCTCTTTCTCCTCTTTCCAATAATATATAAACCGCCACCCTACGCCTTTTAGTTTTCGCTATTTTCGATCGAAATTGCCACAGTCGCAATTTTGATCACGAAAATAGCGAAAACTAAAAGGCATAGGGTGGCGGTTTATATATCATTGGAAAGAGGAGAAAGAGCACTTCAAAATGATATGCATCTTTCCATACTTTCTGCACTGCTCGGAGTCCCTTTAAATTGAAATCGAACGAAAACTATTTGGTGTAGAATGGCGTCAAAGGAAAGAGGAGAGCACAAGCTACAGAAAGGTATGCATCTTTAAGTACTTTGCAGTACTGATCGGAGTCTTAAAGACATGCCCATTAGAGGTGCTCGGAGTCCCTTTAAGAGACTTTGACGGTAACAGTAAATTCGGGCGCCTGAGGCAAGTGGACAAATCGGGCGCCGCCATTCACTCCCATAATAAATATCGTTTAATGGGCGCCCGACAGGAAAAAAGGGCGCCGGAGAAAAATAACTTTTTATAAGCGGCGCCCGGAGACTTTTACTGTTTTATAACTGCTTCTCATGATTACACATTATTTTATGATTTATAATTTTTTAAACATTATTTTTAAACGAAAAACAGCACAATATTTTTTAAAACATTATTTTTAAACGAAAAACAGCACAATATTTTTTCACACGTTATTAATGCTTATCACAGGGGGGTCTTAGGTTTAGGCACCAACAGGGGGGTCTTAGGTTTAGGCACCAACAGGGGGGTCTTAGGTTTAGGCACCAACAGGGGGGTCTTAGGTTTAGGCACCAACAGGGGGGTCTTAGGTTTAGGCACCAACAGGGGGGTCTTAGGTTTAGGCACCAACACGGGGGTCTAGGGGTTAGGGGTAGGTACAGGGAGGGTTACTTACTATTTTTTTTAAACGTTATTATACGTTTCACTTTTTAAACGAAAGATTAACGTTTTCACAATTGCCAATTTCATGCACATTATTTAATGATTTATAACTTTATAAAACATTATTTTTAAACGAAATATAGTACATTATATTTTTAAACGTTATCCATGTTTATCGTTTAAAACCCAGCGCCCTTTTTTCCCAGCGCCCCTTTTTAACGTACGCGACTTTGACATGGTTCAAATTATGATGGCTACAAAAAAACCGTCTCAGAGGATTTTCAAAATGGCAGGTCTTGTGGGATGTTCTGATATGCAGTATATTCTGTTAAACCATTGTTCGAATCTCCCTAAACACATTTTTTTTATCTTAAAAATTACTTGAATTGTAATTTCATATTGCTTTGAAATCAATATTACTATTTGGATTTGCAGTGCACGACTTCCTCAAAGCTTTGAGGAAGCCGTTTACAGTGAATCGCGATAGGAGGGACCCGTACACTTCCTTTTCTTTGCTCATCCTCACTGTTTCCCGCACTGGGACACATTTACACTATTGTGCGGTTCTCTCACACTCATTACTCTTTTGCACATGGTCTAATTGTTAAGCTCTGCACTTCATGTTTTTGTATGTATTATCACCAGACTTGTAGTGTCTTTGCTCCACTATTACTATTTATCTTTTGGGTTTTTGCATTTTTGTACTGCACTATTTATGGTTTATACCAAGGCAGAAGAGTAGTGGAAGTGGCACACCTTACCCGTGGAGTGCGTGCATAACCTGTAGGTGCTGAGCCCAAGCACCAAATCACATAAGCCAATTGTAAGTCTAGGCTAGCACACCGTTCAAGTTGCAATAGTCTTCTTTATTGCTACATCAGCACATACAAGTAACTAATGTGCTGATGTAGCAATAAAGAAGACTATTGCAACTTGAACGGTGTGCTAGCCTGGCCTTACAATTGGCGTATTTATGGTTTATAGATCCATTGCAATAGGTACCTGGTTCGCACTATGCACTTTACATTATTGACACCTTGTTCCCTCTTTGGGGGCCCTGCATATATTATTGTTATTTGATATAATTCTGATATCCTTGCCCTATCTCCATGACATGTTTGATTTTAAGTGTTTTTATGGAATGTTTCAAATAAAGATGCAATATATATTTTAGCCTTAATCAGTTTGGTGTGGTTCATTGAGGTGGGCTTTTCACAATTGGTGTAGTTTGTTTCCCACTATTCTGCACATTGAGTGATTTATTAGGCTTAATTATTTAATTTGTGATACTTCTCTTCTGTGGTTTACCCCACATTTTTGTAGATTTATTTATTAGATGGTGCTTACCCATTTGAGTGTGTGAAATAGCATGCCTTGTCAAAGCTAGAATGCCTTATCAAAGTTAACACGCCTTAACAGAGTAGCATAGTGAGTGCTACGAACCCGCAAGGGCTCAGAGCAGTACAAGTGGAGCTCTCGTCATTGCCAATTAGCAGGCATAAGTTCGCTATGCTACTCTGATAAGGCGTGTTAACTTTGACAGGGCATGCTATTTACCTTACCAAAAAAAAAAAAGGATTGCAGCAGTGATCAGAGACCTCCGGCAGAGTGTCCTATTAAGGATACTAAAAGGAGGTAATATTCATTTGTGTGCTTAATTGTAGGGCTGTGCAGCACGCTGACCAAGCTGCACAGCCCTGTATTGTAAAAAATGGCCTGGTCACTAGGGGGTGTAAGCCAGAGGTCCTGAAGTGGTTAAAGAACATGAGATCTACTTACCTGGGGCATCCTCCAAGCATTGGAAGGCTATGTGTACATCGCTGCAGCTCAGCTCCAAGCTGCTTTCCTCGGGTCCCCTTTGTAGCAGGCAGCGACCTGGCGAGGTCTGCAGCTACAGCACGGCGGCTTGGAGTGGAGCTGTGGCAAGGGACACAGCCTTCCAGGGGCTAGAGGAAACCCCAAGTAAGTAGATCTCATGATTTTTAAAACCCAATGCTTCCTTTAAGGGGATAATTCAAACAAAGGAGTGGAAATGCTTCCTCGCAACTTCACAGAGGACCTTTGCTTAAATGCCAGTATGCACTAGACTGTCACGCCCAATAAAAATGGAGGGTTATGTACTACCTGCCTTTACCTTTAACTGAGTAAAAAAAACGAAATAATTGATATGCCATCCAGCCAAGCTCTGATTTTAATCATCTAAAGAAAGCAATGCTTTGCTCAATGTTTCTGGACAAGAAATTCTGGAATATAGAGATTTGGATGTCACTGACAAATCTGGTTCTCTCTCGAATGGCTGCTTTTAAATATCTCAATATTATCTCTGTAACTTAATAACTGAAAGGACCACTGTCCTTAACATTTCAAATACAGAATATGTAAACAACATAGTAGAAAAGTAATTTATGCGTAATACGTTGGCGCTTAATAAATATAACAAATAACTGATTTTAGACTGGAAGAATCATAGGTTTTAAATTTTAAGAGTTTCGCGACAGTGGTCCTTTAACTATAAATAGGGTAGGGAGTGTTGCTATTTGGGGTGAATTTCCCAGTGGCATTAATCAATCATTTAATAGGATTTTGATCCTAAAGTAACAGTGGCGAAGCTAAGGAGCTATGGGCCCCAGTGCAAATTTTACATGGGGCCCCCAAGCACTCTATACATAAAAATTGATACAGTGCACCAAAACCTGCCAAGGACAACTACAGTGTCAGAGGTGCAAGAAGGGGATGGGGAACAGTTTGTTAATGATTACTACTATTTAAAGCATCTATAGAAGTGAATATTACCAGCACAGGACCAATAGAGAGCTAATACTGTGATTGAGGGAGAGCCCTATGGGGCCCCTCTGGCCCAAGGGCAACCTCTGCAACCCCTATTGCTACGCCACTGATAAGTAACCATGTTAGTGAACCTAGACCTGTGGCCACCAATATCCCCCAGTCAGTGTCTCTACAATCAACCGTCCCACACAATTAGCTTCAGTATAAATAACCAGCTCTCTGTGCCCTTGTCATCTGCCTCCAAAACATGTGCAACATTGAATGGCACCTACAGATTGGCCCACAACTGTGACCACCACTTTGTGCAGGCAAAACAGCATCCATCACGTTTATATCAATAATTTCCACTCTGTGCCTCACAAACAGACGCTTTTGATGGTTATCACAGCACTCACATGCTCTTGTTTTGTGATTGGGCTATCAATCAACAGTAGGATAATTAAGATCAGCCCAAACGGAGTACTTTACCATCTCAGGTGAGCACTGCCAATTTACACAGATATTGAAGTGCCACCATAAAAATTATACTGTGAATGAAAGTGGTTAACAAAAATTATTTCTTTTTTGTTTAACATTATTATAATGATAATTTTGTAGTTAACAATAAACATTGTTAATTCTAGCTTTGCCCAAAGTTCGCTGATTCCACCTTTCATCACTAGTTGGACATTCTGAGTATTTAAGTGGTGACCCGCACTGTACCTCCAGACCAAGCAGGTGATGGGGCTGCTGTTTGATACAGCTCCTGTTCTTTACTATACATTTCCTGCAGCTTTTTATACCACTCTAGGATGCCTGTGGGGTTTGGACTGTCAAACTCAATTCATTTCACTGGGAGTCTTAACAGTCTCAAAATGAAATATTAAGGTCAGTTCCCACCACCTACAGCTGCCTCCACCATGTCAGCATGAAGACAGAGCAGATTACAACCATAAGAGTCATTGGTAAACCATCCGATTTCAGCCATCCTTATGACTGTCTGGCTATTAGAAGGGCAGGATTCTGCTGTGAGATTAAACATCACAGAGGTGAAATGTATTTCCCGTACCAGAACGTACGGGCTTTATGATTTCAATGAGCATTAACTTGCATGCTCAGAAATAACGTGCAAAGTGCAGCAAACCATGACAACCCTGGAGTGCGGTTCTGCAACTATATACAGCATCATGTGCAGCACACGTTACCCATAATCCTCCATATAAGATGAAAAAAGATACAAAAAATGTCCAATAAATCTTTAACAAAATCTATAATTAATTTTCTTTTCTTTACTTCAGAAAACTCTTTATAGTTATTCCAGCAGCTGTCAGAAGTGGCATGATGAGAGTACGTGGGTTAATATTGTCATTAGTTGAGAATAGATAATTTTCTATCCAGGCTAATCTTTGTGCGGTTCACCTAGTCTCAGGACTGTCAAACACAGACACTCTTGTCTACATACCACCCCGTAATATCCTAATATCACTTTGTTAATTGTATTTTATGGTTGAAATGGCTGAATTAAAGCTTCAACACATGTCGGCTTTAAGGGAGCATATCCCACCGGGGCATCACATCCTCATCATCATCATCATTCAGTGATGGACCTCACACACCCGCAGCTGAAGCATGAAATTAAATCCAGACATGCACATCAGTCCAGTTAAGTCTATAATGAAAGGGTTAATCCGGGTATAACTAGTGGGATATATTGTCATTACTCACCACTGTTTTATTAAGATTAGTGACATTGGCAAAGGAACACTTTACCTGCATGTTTCTTTTACTTCTGAGTATCTGCTTTTCTACAATACACAACAGGCATGTAACATACTACATACTGTACTTTACGCATCATTTGAGTCATGCTCAAATACAGAACTGGTCTTAGTGTAGGTTCACACTAGACATAAAAATATTCCATCTTATGCAGCAGACAAGTCAATGGATCCTATGTTATCTGTAGGCAGTGGCGTGCCAATAGGGGGTGCAGAGGTTGTGACTGTACCTGGGCCTGTGGGCTTAAAGTGGATCCGAGATGAACTTTTACTCCTTGCATAATTGTGTTCCTTACATATAGTTTATAGGGCATTCCTCAAGCCAAATACTTGTTTTGTTTTGTTTTAATACCCTAATTTCCTATAAACTAAACAAGCCACACCCACAGCTTCTCCAGAGTGCCTTGGCGCTTGCAAGGGATTGTGGGATTTCAGTCTGGGCAGGTAAAAAAGGTGTTACTAGCTATAGATTTTAGAGGCAGAGTTTTCACAATCTGAGAGCTGCAGTGCAGATACAGATCAGTTGCCTGTGTAATGGAGGAGATAAGAGTGGAGTTTTCACAGAATATGCAGATTAGCATGCCTAGATACAGATAAGCTTGCCTGTGTGTGTAATTGTGTAATAGTGACAAGCAGAAAACATGTCTGCTCCCATTGTTCACAGGAAAAAATATTAATATACTGTTGAAGCTGTTTGAAGATAGATTTGCTGTGTAAACTATCTAAACTTTAGATAAGATATATAGACAAGTCACTTGTTATATTTAGTTTTTCATCTCGGATCCGCTTTAAGGGGCCCTCCCTCATCCACAGTGTTAGCTCTTTATTGGACCTGTTCTGGTAGTAAATTTGCATTCATGAGTACTGCTGCTCATGTGTTAGCAGTATCTCTGCCAGCATAACTTTCCCAACACTGTCACAGCCACTTCATCTATTCAACCCAACAGTAGAGGTTTGAGTGGTAGCTTTGCCACACTTCCTTCCCCATTCTAATTTTGAGGGTTTGTGGGCGACAGATTGGATACATATACCCTTTGGCCTTCTAGAAGAGGGGGACAAATAAAAGAGAGTCATGTGACCATAACACTAATCTAGAAGTGATAGCATTTTTAGTTACTTGAAAATCTTAAAATGAACCTCCAGACTAAAAATCGACTCAGCAGCACTGAAAAGTCCTGGTGTTTCTTTAACAGTTTCACAGCATCAGAACTTTGTTTCTCTTATACAAGCCTCATTTTTAGCTGCACAGAACAAAACTGCTCGGGCATTTTTCCCCTGATGCTGTGCAAAGCATGATGGGATTTCTTAAGTTGTTCTCGTTCTGCTGTTGTGGTGCAATTTTTTTTATGTTTTGAATTTGACACTTCAAGCCTAGGGTGCGCAGCTTTAAGGGGTGATCAGGACACAGGACAGTTGGAACTGTGTCTCATGCTCCCTGTCACCTCCTTTCAACCAAAAAGATGGCTGCCACCATGACAGAGATGGCTGCCCCCATGAAATCACAAACATTTGCCTGTTCTTTTAAAACAGGGTGGGTAAGAGATTATGTTAGCTATCTATTTTAATTAACATAACTAATGTAATTTGGTTAGGCTGAAGTTCCCCTTTAATGCTACTTTTAGTACACCAGTGTAGGAATGGGGCAAGGAAGTACTTCCATCTTGACAGATGAAATAACATTTTATAAACTGATTTTCGAGATTGGAGGGCAGTGGAGATCAGCGAAAAAAAGAAAAAAAAAGGGAGTCTTGAAGACATAAGGATTCTGGGGGGTTAGGTTCAACAAACTCAAATGTTTGCTTTAAGAAATCAAAGAGCAATAGTCTTGCCTAAGGGCTAAATAGGTACTGGCTCTGGCCAGGATGCAAACCCTAGTCACCTATTTCAGAGGTGGGGTCTTTAGCCAGGGCACTTTCCATAAAGCCTCATCTACATGGTACAATTTTCCATTTTTAAGTGTGGTTATGGATATTTTATAGTTGACTTTACAATAATCTACACTTATCTCGATCAATCAGCTGTCTCTGATCAACACCTTTTTTCTTCCTAATGTCTAACTCGAACATAAAACTATCTAATGCCTACTCCATTGTCATTAAATTCTTCCTGATGCCGAAATCAGACCTCTTAAAGGCCCATACACACGTCGGATTTTAGCGAACGACCCGTCGTTTGAACGTTCCGTCGTTCGGACGTTTTCGCGTCAAATCCGACGTGTGTACAGACTATCGTTCGGGTGATAAGACTGGTTACCAGCGATCCGCCCGGCGGATGTTTAATTTGGGTTCAAGTTACTAGCCAAAGTAGTCAGATATTAGCTACGGTACTTGAATTGGGTGTGCTGGTGTTTGAATGTTGGCACTCATCTGTATAATATACAAACTAAACAGCTTCTACTGGTAAGTGCTTTCTGATCTCCAGACAGGGCCAGATTTATCATAAAGCATATGCCTACAGGCACCGGATGATGAAAAAGCACCTCACTCTCCTTCCAAAGTGCACCCCTCCTTTCCTATGCAGAGTCCCAAGCAGAGCATAAATGAGAGGTTAATCACTCAGCTCTCTGCATTCCACTGACCAGATCTCCCTTCAGTCGGGTGACACCACTAGCTACTTAATACTGAATGTACCTTTGACCACCTAATGCTAAGAGACATCTGTAGTTACCTATGATGGGCAAGGTAAGTAAGGGAGAAGTGACAGCTGGGGCAACCAGCACAGATGCGTTGTGGTTCAGCAGGGGGCTTGTGGGTTCATGGAGGGCGAAGTCTAAGGTGCGCCAGGACATCTGTGCCTATAGGCTCCTGTAAGGTAAATCCAGGCCTTTCTCTAGAACTACAAAAAGAAAACATGAATTTTACACTTTTTCGGTTCTTTGGCAGCATCCAAATCAATTTCCCGGCTTCTGGGTAAGGCTTCATACACTATGCTAAAATAATTAATACATAAATAAAATAAAACAACATGCAAATGTAACCACATGAAAACAGAGTCCAGTTCCACATTGATTTAAAAAGAGCAATTGAATGCTCAGGCCGCTTTAAGTGTGTGCCTAGACACACCCCTGATGCAGCTGTCCAATAAACATCTGCCTTCTCGGACATGACTGACAAATGTCTATTATCATCCCTGGCTTCAGATTGGTGGACTAGAACATTACGGGAAAGCTTGCCACACTCTCCAAATTTGAATCCTGCACATTGCCAGTATTTAAATGTGGTAAGTCGGAACTAAAAAGCAGTTGTGTGGGTCAGACTTGACGAATGCCGGAATCTGAATACTACTCAGGCTGGGATTTCTGCAACTTGGACTGGCCTGTTACCACTTCTGCTATTCTTATGTCAATATGATTTCTGGCAGTGCCTTTGGAAAATGATTGTACCAATGATGTTACACATCAGTAAACCTAATACTTTAATCTCAATCCGCTTGAACAGTGAATTCTCATCTGTATAGTATCAACTGCTGATCTGCCCCCCCCCCAGTATCAATTTATTTATCAGAGGTGAAGGTGAAAAAAAATCTCAGGTTTTAGCATATGGAGAAAAGTATAAATAATATAGATATTATGTGCTTGCTTTTTCATGTTTGCTCTAATGGGGCTGTAAGAGTGTTGGATTATTAGACTTAGTCACCCTCTACAACTTTAATCCCAGTAAAGTATAAGTAATTATGGTGATTACTGCCAACAACCTCACATACTGGATCATGTGAGTGTGATAGTTCCATCAAACCAGGATTTGTGCAGTTTATGTCTGTATAAGGGCACAAACATCATACTTCAGAGATGTATTTTATAAATATTCACACACACACATACACACACACACCCCCCTACTAGTTAGCACTCTCGCCTTGCAGTGCTGGGTCTCCTTTTCGAATCACAGTCAGGTGAACATCTGCAAGGAGTTTGTATGTTCTCCCTGTGTCTGCGTGGGTTTCCTCCCATATCCCAAAAATTGTTATTCTGATGTAGCAATACTTGCAGGCCGCTGCATATCACCTGAGTGGCACTTCTTTTAACCACTTGAGGACCCAGCCTTTAGCCCCCCTTAAGGACCAGCACTGTTTTTTATGATCTGTGCTGGGTGGGCTCTGCAGCCCCCAGCACAGATCAGGTGGCATGCAGAGCGATCAGATCGCCCCCCTTTTTTCCCCCCTATGGGGATGATGTGCAGGGAGGGGGGGTCTGATCGCTCCTGCCAGCTGGCATATTGCGGGGGGGGCACCTCAAAGCTCCCCTCTGCGGTGAAATTCCCCCCTCCCTCTCCTTCCTCTCACCCCTGGTGATCGGGGCCGCACAGGACGCTATCCGTCCTGTGCAGCCTGTGACAGGATGTCCTCTGTCACATGGCGGCGATCCCTGGCCGCTGATTGGCCGGGGATCGCTGATCTGCGTTCAATGTAAACAAAGGAGACAAACGTCTCCTGCGTTTACATTTAATCTGCGAGCCGCGATCAGCAGGCTATTCACGGAGACCCGCTCCATGATCTAACAGGAAACGGCCGCTGGTGCTGCTGCTATTGGCCAGTCTCCCCATGCTTGCTGCTCTGTGACAAGAAACTGTCAGAGAAATCAGAGGCCCCTGCTGAGGATGCGGGGCCCCCTTCAGGTGCGGGGCCCCGCATCTCTATAGATTTCCACAAAACATGCACCGTTGGTGGTATGTGAGGAAAGGGTTGGGAAGCCCTGCTCTCGTTCACTGTAGACTGAGGCCTTATGGTTGCTCACCGCCTAATTCCTGTGGGCACAAGTTCACCTCCTCTCATGTAGGACATATTAATTTTGCAGTAATGCATGGATGCTGGGAAATTTAATCTGGCACATATAATTTTACCTTCTTTTCTTGTCACGTGATCACACCTAATGGATCCGCCAACCAACTCAATCCAAGGTGCAAGAAAATTTGGATCATGAACCAGGTATCCTCTTCAACGCTTTCAATGCACTTTTTGTGTTCACTTAATTATATTAGACTTTACCTTTTGGGTTTAGTTAAGCTTTGAAAGCTGTACCATGTTGTTTCAATATTAACAGTGATTATCAATGTAGGGTGGAAAAAGATAATTACTATTAACAACAATAAATACATAAGAGACGCAAAAAAGTTATTCAAGAACTATTTTACTTTAGATATATGATAAAATGTTCACCAGGGTGATGATAATGATGGTGTTTATCATCGGTTATCCAATAAGTCCCCTTACATGTTACAGTATTCAGGTTTGGCATCTGTGGCTTATCGTCAAGTCAAGCACAACCACACATCCGTTAAACATCTGCATACATGCGTAACATGTAATTTGCATGTCTGTTCTATAGTGTAACTACTGGTATCAGACATCACCAACAGAGTATGTTTCCTACATTAATTTAGGGGCAGTAGTGAATTAGCATGAGCCAGTCACTAATTAAAACCCATTGTCTTCACAGGAGATCTTAAAATTATACATTACTGCACCAGAGGCATCTTGAAGACAACTTCAAAAGTAACATGTTTGAAAAAAAATTGCAGAAAGTTTTTCAAGCAGAAAATGTAAAATGTATACCTCAAACAATCACAAATGATGTTCCTGTTGGGAAAATAAGATTTTTCACCATATTTTTGTAAGCAACAATGGGGACTATTCAGCAAAGTTCACATGTGTACAAAGCGCACATAAAGTTTCCTGGTGCTTACGCCAACTGTGTAACCACAAATGGTGTTATATACACAGAGGTGTACATTGCTTGTATAATGTGCATTACACAAATAGCAAAAATAAGCAACATGCACATTGTGTATATAGTGCCAGTTGCGCTATTTGTGCAATGCAATACAGTAAGGCTGTATTCCCACTAGAGCAGAGAATGGAATTTTTTTGTCCATTCACCGCTCAGCAATACACGGTTAGTGAATAGCTCCTAATTTTAAAAAAGGAGCCATTCACACGTGTCACGCTGACGGATCCACGGGATGCATTTAAGTAAGCGGACTGCATTTCTGTGCAGTCCACGATAATACCAGGCAGGCGGATGCGTTCCACCATACAGGCTATTCACAGGCTGTATGGTGCCCCCCCCCCCCCAAAAAAAAACCCTACACAGAATTAACGCACATTATGTAAGCAACGTACGCACTGTGTACATAATACAAGTTGCACTATTTGCTCAATGCCCATTATGCAGTTTGTGTAAAGTGCAGTTACCTTTACTTGCATAGGCTCCAGAACAGGACCTGTTTATAAGTACTAGGGGACTGCCTGTATTTATAAATTTAGGTAGCAGACACTTTTTCTGCAGTGCTTTTAAAGAAAATATTGAAAAAGTTACAGTACTTTGCTAACTGTTCATTAGTAGGGATAACAGTCTAGCAATATTTTGAAGTTTTTTGTTTTTTAATTTCCTATAAGAAGGAAATGAAAATACATACTGTCGCTTTGAAAATCAGTGCTATTTAAAATCAGTCTTATTCAAACCACCATTCTCTTTTGCCACTACTTGCCAGGTCGAATAAATTATACTAATGGGCTGGTGTGCAGTCCGTATCCCTAAGGGATGAAAGGGAGCTACCCAGCCTTCCTTCAACAGTGTAGCAAGGGCCCTCACACATCACAGGAACAGGAAGCTGTAAAAAGAGGAAATCCTCTTTAAACGTTTTATAAAAGTGCGGGGATGGTGGAGGGAATGGAGTGTGTGTTTTTGTTTTGTGCGCTGCTTCATGGAGACTGTTTTAGTATACTTTCTGTTTCGATTTGTCATTTTTGGAACCAATGCTTCAGTCACAGCACCCTTCCCTACTGCACCATACAACACAGTAATAAGCTTCAACATTTTCTGTTGTAACCTTTACCAAGTAAGTGAAGTTTACACTGGTCTAAGATCATTCCACAAGCATATATATTTCTCTGTCTCTCATCATTCCCCACCATCCACGTCGACCTGGAGGAGGAATAGTAATTAGCACCGCTGGGACTTGTGCAGGAGCAGGGTAAGCCGTATATCAGCTTTACCCTGTGCCCAAATCTTCCGACGGCATATTCATAGGTATGCCCGTGCCATCACAAACTAGTACATGTCACGTGCACCCAAAAGCAGTATGTCCCTTGTGTCTCCTGTGTCTCCAGGACCTCTGTACTATCACAAAATTACCACCACCTACAGTGGCACCAGGTCACCATGTTTCTCTCATTTGCACTGACCAATGGACGTGCCTCCAGCTTATAAATAGATGGCTTTGGATTGTATAAGGGGGCATGTCCTCTTTCACAGAAAAGCCAAGCATCTGCCTACTGGAGGCACACACCTTTCAACAACTGTCCAAACAGAGGCTGGAGGCATGTACATTGCTAAATGCCACTCGGAGTAGGAGGAAGAAAGATGTGAAGACGTGGTACTATAATTGGTGTCTTTTTTTTTTATGATGATGATGATGATGATGATTACTGAGCTCCTGACACGGTGGAACAGCTGATACAATGCTCTCTTCTCCTCTTGATTCATGCTAGTATGCAGTTACGCTGGAGATTTCCTTACTGGTCTGCAGAGCAAGCAGACTAGCAAGTCAACTCAAGCACTCTAGCTTGAACTTCATTGTGAAATGCGTGCTCCGCTAATGCCAGCAGACCCCCATGCACCTACCAGACATCCACCACAGCATGCCAGGCTTTCCTGGCACAGTCAGTCATTCAGCTGCGCCCACCAGACCCACTGTGACTGTCGCTGCTGGTCTTTTCTTCTGCATCACTGGGGCCATGGCAAAAGCATTTTTGCAGCTTCTGCTGGGGCTCCCCATTGGTTCACTAGGTGGACCAATGGGAATCATCCTGATTCTCAAAACAATGATGAGAATTAAAATTTAGTTAGGTGTGGGTCCCATTGCCTAATTTTAGAACCTGCCAGTGCTTAAAGCTGGCAAGTTAGTGAACTGCATAGGGCCCAAAGTTTCTCTTTTGTCCTAACCTCTTTCAAGAGTTACCCAACTTAGGGAACAGATATGCCATGTGATTTAGGAGCTACTTTACTAGGATTGCACTCAAGCCTTGGAAGATGTAGCAGCAAGCAGACACAGAATCTACCAATGTCACATGGGACACCCACTGTTACTGCAAACAAAAAGAAGTGGCACAGCTAGCCATTTTGCTCTCATTTTGTTTAGAGCACAGCAATGCCAGCTAGTTTACTGTCAAGATTTACAGTGACTACATTGCGGATGACATGGTTGGCGCAGGATTAGTGAATTCCTAATATGCGATCATCAATCTGCAGCATGCCCAAGCCAAGCATTTTATTTTTTTCTTTAAACTATAAATTAGTGCTTGCCACTTTTTTGGGATCGCCTAGTTTCACATCCATTTGCAGCCACAGCAAAAATTAAATAAATAAACTTTTTTGTAGTTGCTAGGCAGTAATGTAAATGGCTCCTGCCCAGCTAGATAGTGGTCCTGTTTCCCATTTAACCACTTGAGGACCATAGGATTAAATCCCACTAGGGACCAGGCCATTTTTCACAACTCAGTGTGCAGTTTTAACAGTAGGCTGCATGACCATAAAACTTAGCACACAAACTAATCTGCCCTCCTTTTCCTGCCATCAACAGATCTTTCTCTCGGGTGGCATCTGATTTCTGCTTCAATCGTTTTTTTTGTTTGTTTTTAACTGGAAAAAAAAAAGAGCCCTTTTTTAATTCGTTCTCCCTCCTCCCTCCCCCCCCCCCCCCTAAATTTTTCCTAGAAAACAATCAATACTTTACCCTTCTTCTCATAAACATCAGCCTTATGAGAGGGATCTGATAGTGAGCTGCTCAGAGGGACAGCTAAGTGTCCCTTGTACAGCGCTGCGCTAGATGGCAGCACTTTACAGAAGTAAACCAAGAGGTTTTTATGTTTGTGATCGCAGGCTGGCAAGCTGATGACTGTATCTCTGCAGGGAATGATCGAGCATGCACGTTCCCGGCTAATACCCGCCCACCATTGATGCCGATCGGCGTTAGGCGGTCCTGGGGCTGCCACCCTCCCACCGCCGATAAGCGTTAGGCGGTCGGAAGGGGATTAAAGCAAACCTGAAGCAAGGAAACTAATTTCAGGTTACATAATTAACTATGGAGAGGGAAGATTCTGCATCCAATAGAACCCTCCTGGTCTTCTCTCAGGCCTGCCATTCCACTGCTGTCCCTGTTCAAAATTCACACCCAAAGTTAAGCTAATAGGTGTTTACCCATTGTGTTACACTGTACAGACACAGACAACATGGGCTGGAATGCATTGAACTGTAAATAAAACATGATTTAAATGGTTCTATGGACCCTGTAAAGCACTGAATGTTTTGTAGGCGATATACAGAAGCAAAGCAACTCATAATAAAGCCCTCAGAATAACATCATTCTGGCAGTCATACACGCAACAGGAAGGAGTTAAGAATATTCAAAGGTTTGTTGTCAGATGGCATAACTCACGATAAATTGAGGTGATAGTAAACTGCAGCTGCAGTTGGAAAGCAAAGGCGCATGCTATGCGAAGGCTGTGTAAGATTAATGTATTCTCATGTTTTGTGAACACTTAATTTCAAGTAAAAGCAATCTAGTTTTAATTAAATCCATTATTAATGCTCAGAACCCCCTTTATATAGCAATCAAACCTTTATTTTTGTATGACATGTTAATGAAAAATGCATTCAACTGATTAACACCAATGCGGCAGCACTCTTGAATAAAATTCCTCTGAAGCTTCCCGAGTTGAAGTGTTGGTCGGCATGTTAGACACAAGGCTATCTTTAACATAAAATGGCTATGTTTTAAAGCAGATACGAAAATCTGTACTCTAGATGTGCCAAACAGTTCCATGCTGTCAAATCCTATATGCTGCTGGATTTAAATTACTGAAAGAAACATGAATGAGACAAGACTGCCACCTGCTGTATGCAAGCATTATTGTTTTCAGAAGAATTGTAACATTTTGAAAAATATAGGACTGAAACATACTATTGCCCTACATTCCAGAAACGTACTACCCCCCAGCATACCAGAGACAAGTGCCCTTCCCTGTAACTAGATCATCAGCCTGACTTTTTGGTCAGAGATTAAATATTAATGCTGACAACTGTATGTCAGTCTAGACAAAACTGTAAAGAGAACAGAAAACACTACAGAATATAAAGGAAGTGGGTAAACACTTTCAGGCTCATACACACACCTGACTTAAAGGGAAACTGAACTGAGTAAAATTATTTTAAATAAACACGAGGTAACTTTAAATGAACATTACATAGTTACCTTGCCATCAGTTCCTCTCAGAAGCTCACCATTTTCTTCTGACAATGACCCCTTCCAGTTCTGACAACATTTTGTCAGAATTGAAATATATCAGTTGCTGTCAGTTATAGCTGAGAGGACAGCTGATGTGCCAGGTAATTTCCATGTTTCCCTATGGCTCAAGTGGGCGATGTTACAGTCACAGTGGACAAACAGGACGCGGGAGAGGAGAAAGATTGAGGAGTAGACTACGCGGGAGGTAAGTATGACTTGTGTATGTTTATTTTGACTTAATTTTCAGTTCAGGTTTTCTTTAAAGAGAAACCATAAACAAGATTTGAACTTCATCCTAATCAGTAGCGGATACCCCCTTTCCCATTACAACCATATTTATTTTCACAAACGGATCATCAGGGGGCTCTGTATAGCTGATATTGTGGTGAAACCTCTCCCACAGTGTGATGTCAGGACCATGGTGCTGACATCCACGGTAGGAGCCTTGTTGTATTTTGGGAAATAACAGCTATTTACAGCTGTTTCCAACTGCCAAAAAAGCAAGCAGCTACTCCTCCGACTGACATCACCTGCCAGCAGTAAAAATGTCATCAAGTGATAAATGTCAGAATGTAAATCAGGGACTGGAAAGATTTTACAATGGGCAAACACTGACTAAATCATTTATACATAATTAGCGTAAAAACGAAGCACTTTTTTATTACATTATTTTCACTGGAATTCCTCTTTAAGTCTCCTGGAGTGGCCGATAATGACTGCCTCAGCTGATAATCAGGTGTGTGCACACAGGCTGGCAACCCCCACCCCCAAGGGTCCACCCAGCAGATCAGCTCACACCCAGTGACACCAAACTAATTGTTCATGCTGCTTCCCCGCCTGCTGCATGGTGTCACGCATGCGTCATACCTCCGCCTCTCTGCATAGCAACACAGCACGTCATTGGAAACAATAAGTGATCTTACCTCGGGTAAGGAATGGAATTTTGAAAATATACGTTTCATGCTACGTTTCATGCGGAACAGTTAAAAATGGCGTACAGCGCCAACAGTATAAAAACGGTGCCGCATTAACCTCCCTGGCGGTAAGCCCGAGCTGAGCTCGGGCTATGCCGCGCAGGAGGATTTCTTTGGCTCTACTGGGGCGATTCGCCCCATTCAAAGTGCTGTGCGCGCAGCCAGCACTTTGCTAGCCGCGCGCACAGCTTGATCGCCGCCGCTCTGCGGCGATCGGCTGCACGCAGCGGCGAAAGAGGGCCCCCCCCGCCAGAGCCCTGCGCTTCCCGGACCAATGAGTTCCGGGCAGCGCTATGGGCTGGATCGGGTGCGCCTGACGTCAGGACGTCGGCTGACGTCCATGACGTCATCCCGATCGTCGCCATGGCGACAGGAGAAGCCAAACAGGGGAACGCGTTATATACGCGTTCCCCTGTTTGCTATTGATGCCGGCGACGATTGCACTAGAGGGACACATGCGCCCTCTAGTGGTGTTTCATGTAGCTACCACTCTGGTAGCTTTACATGAAACAAAACAAAAAAAATTTTAAAAAAAAGGATTTTTGCCAATTTGGCAAAAAAAATTAACCGCCAGGGAGGTTAATTTACATTATAAAACAATATTTAGATGGTCAGTCTATAGATAGTGAGGTCCAGCAGCCTCGCCTCTACATGCAGGTCATGTGACCAGGGCCGGGCCGAGGCATAGGCTGGAGAGGCTCCAGCCTCAGGGCGCAGTGTAGGAGGGGGCGCAGAATTCATTCAGCTGTCATTCCTAATTGTGTGTGAAGCAGAAAGAAATACGAAAAGGGGATACATGGCAGTGACTGCTAGCCAGATAACTAGATATTAAGGTGTTGGGGAGGTTGTGGGCCCTGTGGCGCCTCTTAGTCTAATAGCAATCAGTGTGTGACGGCTGGGGTGGCAGGGATGGAGGGGCGCACTTTGGTGTCTCAGCCTTGGGTGCTGGAGGACCTTGTCCCGGCTCTGCATGTGACGCGCTCTTACCTGCAGCAGCGGTGGGAGGACAGCTGTGCCTGGATGATGGGGGAAGCAGCAGGCAGCGCTAGATCTCCTCTGTGTCCAGCTGGAGGAGAGGGAGGATTAGCCATCCTATGGGAAAGTCAATGCATGGAAAGACCCACCCTCCCCAGAGCTGGATTAAGACCATACAGGCCCCCAAGCAGAGCAATAAATTTACCCCCCCCCCCCTGCCACACTGTTGACAGGATATCTCTCCAGCATACAGCATCTCACAGTAGTGAGTGCACCACTCACTTTTTAGTAAATATTGTATTTCATCTTTTCATGGAACAGACAGCCCTGAAAATACGATGCTGTGATACTATGTAGAGCAGTCAGTGTACAGCTTTTCTAACAGTGTAAGGTTGTTTGCTGGGCAATAACATTAAACTCAGCCATTAAAGGACAACTGTAGCGAGAGGTATGTGGAGGCTACCATATTTATTTACTTTTAAGCAATACCAGTTTCCTGACTATCCTGTTGATCCTCTGCCTCTAATACATTTAGCCTCACAGACCCTGAACAATCATGCAGCAGATCAGATGACATTATTGTCAGAGCTGACATTAGCTGCATGCTTGTTTCTGGTGTGATTTAAACACTACTGCAGCCAAATAAACCAGCAGGGCTGCCAGGAAACTGGTATTGTTTAAAAGAAAATAAATATGGCAGCCTCCACAAACCTATCGCTATAGTTGTCCTTTAATCTCTAAACCACTGGCAACAAAAGTGAGTACAGCGAGGCAGATTTAAGATCAACTTCATGATTGTTTACACCGAAAATGTGATGGCCCCTTGTACTTTTTTATTGTTGCCTAAGCCTGCCACGTGGCAAATGTGACTGTAGTGTCTTGTACACACCATGCAATTTCCCATTAGATAGAGGAGTTGAATCAATTATTTCTGAAAAGTCAGAATAGATTTCCAATCATTTTTCTTATCATTTTCCAAACACTTCTCTACAAAATTGATCAGAAAAATGAATCGGATCACGATCGGATCTGTCAGAAATAATCCATTTGACCTGTCTATCTGACGGGAAATTGCATGGTGTGTACCGGGCATTTGGGTTGTGAGGATCTCGTAAAGCAAGATTGGAGTTTATTCATTGCAAGACCAAATTAGTCAGTTTCGCTCCCTCATTCTCACTAGTCATACACAGGTCAATAATGCCCCAATATGTCTAGCCAATTGATCATTATTCCATTCAATTGTTTAGTGATCAACCTCTATCACAGCAAGTTTAATTCTGATAGGCTTCAGCAGAACTCTATCAGGATTCAATCAAACTGCAAATGCTGGACTGCTCAATGCAGAGCAAAGTTATGGAACATCGATCACCCACTGCTCCTGTCCTGCCCCCATACCACAGAGACTGATAAACAGCACAATATCGCTTAAAAGCTAATCAATTGGATATGTATGAGCAATAGATTACTGGAAGATTCAATCATTGTTCAAAACCGATGTGTGCATAGCAAGCTTTAGATATTTTTTGGCCAACTAGACTGATAAAATTAAGGTCAAGTTCTGCAATGACAGGAACCAACTGTAAACATCACCAGCAGAACTCTTATCTCTGTAGTGGAGCATTGCTGCAGAGATCTAAAGACTGAAAGAGTTGAACAGAGACAATAAACAGAACAGAGACCGACAATAACTCTTTATGTGCCTCTTATGTGGGAGATAAAATTAAGGCTAATAAGTTCAGCAAAGACCGGAACTAAATGTAAACATTACGAACAGAAGTCATAGGCTTTTGAGCAAATGATGATCCTACTATGAAAAAAAGTTTAACTACAGATGATTTTGCTACATCAAATTTCTCTAGCTAAGCTAGAAAGCGGCTCCTGTATGAAGAGATCACATTCCAGCACCCAGCCCCTGTCAGACAGCTCTGAGCTAAGGGGAGGGGGGTAACTGTGTGTGCCTCCTTGTAAAACTTCTTATCTCTGTAGTAGAGAATTGCTGCAGAGATCTTGTTTTTAAAGATTGAAATAGTTAGTAAAGGACTACATGAACAGAGGTAATAAATCTTTATGGGGCCCTTTTCACCTCCTGGGGGCCTATAAGCAATTGATTAGGTTGCCTGGTTGAAGATCTGGCTCTGGCCCTCCCCTACAACAGGGCCAGTGACAGCACTGGGGCCAGTCTGTACCAAAACTGCCAGGACTCCGCATCTTCCAGCGCTGCCTCTCAATTTACATAAACCAATAAATATAATTTTGATATAAAGCTATATTGTTTTAGAAGACTTTAGCGGCACAATCACGTGCCATTATTTAGCTGGCGCCATTTTTCACTGTACGCAGTTTCATGGGCCTTCTTCAAGTCAGTACAACGTTGTCTTTTCAGAAAAACAAAGTGGACTAGAAATGCCTGCATTAGAGGCGCTTTTATGGTGGCCATACATGGTACAATTTTTTCATACAATCTTACTATTTCTATGTAATATAAGGGAACTGCCTAAATTATCATTCAGTATATTCACTTAATTTACCCTTATACTACAAAGAAATGGTAAGATTGTATGAAAAAAATTGTACCATGTATGGCCACCATAAGACTCTCACTTGGATTAAGTTCACATTTTCCTGCATTTCTGCTGGAGTATAGTTCATTTACAGTTAGATCCTGACAGACATTTTCTTAGAATAGCAATGGTAATGGCCAGAACAGAAATACAACCTGACAGAAGAAAAGGTAATAATTGTAACCTCCACTTGATTAAGTTCGGCCTTAATTGGCAAAGAGATCTGGGTTTTGCAGGGCAGCCATCAGAGGGGGGGGGGGGGGAGACACAACTGACCCTGCAGTGAGAGGCCCAGGGCTTCTGGGGGCCGTGGGCCCACCCCGAAATGCTGGAAGTGCCATGGGGAGCAGGGCTGGAACCACCTGTACCTAGCTACCTATACTGGGGCACCACCTATACCTGGCTACCTTTACTGAGGGCACCATCTATACTTGGCTACTTATACTGGGGCACCTATTGCTTGCTACCTATACTGGGGGCACCTGTACCTGGCTAACTTATACTGGTGCACCACCCATACCAGGCTACCTATACTGGGGGCAACTATACCAGGCTACCTGTACCGGGGCACCACCTATAGTTGAATACCTATACTGGAGCACCTGTATCTTGCGGGCCTATACTGGGGTACCAGCTATACCAGGCTACCTATACTGCGGCATCACCTAAAGCTGGCTACTTATACTGGGGGAACCTATACCTGGCTACCTATACTGGGGGGAACCTATACCTGGCTAGGGCAGGGGGACGAGCTGAGACAGAAGGGGACAAGATGTAACACAAGGGAATAAAAGAGGCACAGGGAGAACACAGGTGAACAAAAGAGGCACAGGGAGAAAAGAGATGAGATGGGGACATGAGGTCACACAGAGGGACACAAAAGAGGCACAAACTGAGGTGAGACAGAGGGGGACAAAAGAGGCACAGGAAGAAAAGAGGGGGACAAAAGAGAACGAAAAAGGATAATAACGGACCTACAAGTCCCTATCTCATTTGTTAACCGGGGACTACCTGTATTTTGCTAGTATTTGGCCCCACCCACAACATGCCATGGTCACGCCCACTTGTTTGCCGAACCACGCTATGCCTGCCGCTTTCTTCAGTGTCGGAGCCATGCACATTTTTTGCCGCACCACACTTTGCGCATGGACACGGGGGTGGGGTGGCTAGTGGGTGGGCCCAGGCCTGATGATGTGTGACGGGCCCCAAAATTTCTGATGGCGGCCCTGGCTGGCAGCATCAGTTTCGACGTTGTGTACTTTTTAAAAACCTTTGCAAGCGGAATCACATCTACTCTCTTACAGACCTACTGTAGGCCTTTCACCCATACTGTATTGTCAAGCACAGAACACACTCCTATGTAATTCCACCACACAATACAAGTTACCTGAGGCCTCAACCCTCAAGGCTGATCTCTTGTTCATCATTTTGATCAGATTCAACACATTCAGCTTGTTCACAAATCTTCCTCCCAGTAAACAGACTAATTCATATATTCCACCATTAGTAGGGGAGAAAGTCATGCCCAAGTATTATACATAAAGCTGTTACCAGTGAGTTACTGTGGCTTCTGAAACATATCTGCTTCTTCACAAATGTGCTGTTGCTTGAATTTTGTCCCATGATAATTCACAGCATGAAGTAACTTGTGAAACAGGTGTCATAACAGTGTCAGGAACACAATCTTACAATGTTGTTTTTTGGGGTGTATGTTGCGCTTTGCATTCTTCTGGATATCTTTCCAGCTTTTGAAAATTAAATGCGTCTCCAGACCAAAAGTTTTTATTTTTATATCATTCTGACACTTTAATGAATCCTTAGTGTTGTTTTGTCTTAGTAGATGATCAGTTCTTAAAGGATTTTCAGCAAAGTACCAGTCTGTTTTGGACAGGTGCCACCAGTAATACACTGGAAAATGGTGTGTGAAATGCACCTGCAATATTAAATTCATAAAACAGATGAGAGCTTGCCCTTTATACTATGCTGATCAATGAAAGTTATTATTTGGTATATAACATGTTATAGGATGCAAGTGACAATTTACACAGGAACAGGAGCTTGCAATCGATAAAGCTTTAGTTTAAACAAAGGTCACAACAGGCACAACTAAAACGTAATTTATAGTCATAGTAATAAAATCGTACAAAAATTAATCACCTGAGGTTTAGGGTCCATAAAGTAACAACGCTTAAAACATTAACTTGTACCAGTGGCAAGAAGTAGTCAGGAAGGGCTTGGTGACAGCAAATGCTAGATTATGGAACCGGTTATTTGTAAAATTGCCAGCATATACCCCAAACAGCATAATTAGATAGTGCCTCCCCACAAACAATGTAATTGTGCAATATAATTCCTATCCAAAATAAGGAAAATATCCCCCAAATCAAATGGATAAACAAACAGTGTACCTCAAACATGAATAGCAGCATATCCCCTCACACCCATATATGGCAGACAGTCCCTAAAATATAACCATGCTGTGCGTTCCCTAAACCCAATTAGAAAGTGTGCACCCAAACATAACTGGGTAGTTAGCGTTTGCCCCCAAAATATAATTAGGCAGTGTGCTTCAAAATCGCATCGGCAGTGTGCTTTCACAACATAACCAGACATCGTACTAAAAAAAAAATATATAGTTAGGCAATAGGCATTATGCTAAAATATTAATTTGGCAGTGTGCTCCTGATATAAATTAAGAAAGTGTCTAATAGGAAGTATTTCATAATCAGATAGCCTGACCTCAAAACATTATTAGTTACAGTGCCCCCCACCACCACCATGTCCCTCCCTCACACACTTTCCATATCATTACTGGTCAGTAGTTCTACTTACATAACAGATGTATTGTGCTATCCACGTAATGATTCCTGTGAATTTTACAAAGGAAAAGCAGAAAATCCTATTCTAGGCAGTGGCCATCTTGCTAAGCTAACACTGACATCATATCCTCCCTGACTCTAGTGCCCCCCCTTCTCTTGCTCATTGTGTATTCATTAGCTGCCCTCCTCCCAGAATGTTCAGACACTCCCACTGAGGAGTATACTAGGAACACGGTGTAAATAGACGGCGATCACGCCATTAGTTCCATGGAACTAATGCAAAGGGATTGAGGAAGAGAAAGGACTACTGTCTCTAAGACTGGAGTGCATTATGGGAAAGACATGTGACCAGAAAAGACAATATACAGTATCCAGGATTTGCTAAGACACTGGTATACTTCCATTAAGCTTTGATAAAGGCGGCCGGGACCGCAGAAACGTGTCAGCTGGAGGGATATAGCGTGTGAGCAGGGCCATCAGGTACTGCAGACCAGAAGACCCAACGCTTGCGAACACGCTAGAAGGGTGACGTCACCATCCATACCCGGAAGTGTACCACCGGCGTCTAGGCAGACCCGGAAGGACTCTTGTCACACTGCACGGCTCTCACGCTGTCAGGGAGCACTTGCGCTGGAACTGGAGCACTGCAACCAGCGGAAGATACGCACCTGGATTGCGGACAAGGACACATGGAGCCCCGCACAGAAGGACACCAGTCGCTGTACACCTGGACAACTGCAGGAGCCTGAGTACCCCCGTTGATCGGGGAAGAGATCCATTCATCAAGTTTGTGATCCACCATTATTTACATCCAACTCTAAACTCAGTCTCTACTACTAGAATATCCATCATTCATCTGTTTATGGACATTTTGTTCCTAGAATTCTTTAACAACTTTTTTCTTTTTTTTTTAGATAGCACCTTTTTGTGCATAACAGCATCGGGTGGCTCAGGAGTGAATGGGGGTTGAATGTTGACTGAATATTGCATTCTTTGTCACAGAATTTATGGTGAATACTCCCAATGCGGTGTGAACTTTTACAACAACCAAGTTAGCTGTATGCAATATATGCATTTGAATTACGCGCTATGCGATTTTATATATTTTGTACTTTTGAATAGTGATCTTTTTTTGATTGAGTATTAATCCTAAACATACACAGGATATGTGTATGCAATATATGCACTCTAGCTATATATATTTTAAATTCTATATTTGTAGCATTTGATCTTGTGCTTTGAAATTTATTCTGAATATATACAAGCCATAACAATCTATTAAAGCTTATATTATCCAATTACTACTCTCAGCGCTGTTTATACCTATATAGACTCCATTTATAACACAACTGTATGCAATATATGCATTTGAATTACATGCTATGCGATTTTATATATTTTTTGTACTTTTAAATAGGGATTCTTTTGATTGAGTATTAATTCTAAACACACGCAGGGTACGTGTATGCAATATATGCACTCTAGCTATATGCTGTGAGACTTTTTACAGATTTTAAATTCTGTATTTTTAGCATTTGACCTTGTGCTTTGAAATCTATCCTGAATATATACAGGCCATGACAATTTATTAAAGCTGTACAGAGTTTATTGTCTTTTCACGAACTGTCCCTCAGAGGGGCTCATAATCTAGTCCCTACCATAGTCATATGTCTATGTATGTATGTATTGTATAGTACATTTATCATAGTCTAGTGCCAATTTAGGGATTTATGTTTTTGGGATGTGGAAGGAAACCGGAGTGCCCGGAGGAAACCCACGCATACACGGGGCGAACATGCAAACAGATATTGCCCTGGCTGGGATTTGAACCGGTACCCAGTGGTGCAAGGTGAGAGCGCTAACCACTACACCACCATTATGCAAACAGCACACGCATAACACATAACAGCATATGTAATGTTGCTTGCATGAACACAGATAAAAGGGACATGAAAATACATGCACATTTGATTTTATTACATCTTATATGGAAGCTTTTATAGTAGTTAGGCCATTTTATTTTTCTTTTAAGAGAGGAAGTATTTTCCATAGTTTTACACCATTGATTCCTAGTTACTTCTCTGCTAAATTCATATGCATTATTTGGCCATTTGTACAATCTATCATGATCATACCCACCTTTTTGCCATGGCACAATGTGTGCTATACAATGCTCTCTCTACAGAGGTGCTACTGATCTTCCAAGATCCTAGTAATCCCCTTCTAAATGGTTAATCTTCTTAATGTTCACAATGTCTTCCTAATTCTTCCTACTACCTCCACCAACATCCCGTGAGCTGACACTCACCGGACACAAAGACCTCCACTCAGGTCTAGTAAAGCCTTGGGACACTTCAGGACGTCCCCCACCACACCAAGAACGACTTGTCACCACTCTGTCCTTTTTACAGCAGATGCATCTTCAAGCGTATAAAACCTCAAAACAAATGCCTCACATAGTGTAAAACCATCCAAATTTATTAAAATATAAAAATGATTGCACTCACAGACTTTCTTCTTTGTATTATGGCATAGAGTTTGGGTACGGGCTCGTCCCCGTGTAGTTGGGCCCCAGCTGGCACCTGTAGTTCCTCGGCTGAAGATTTAAATGGCGTGCACCTCCACTTCCTCCTCAAGCCCAAGCGCCGCTCGTCCGCCCACTCTAACAAATAGCCGCTTTCACTTCCGCACTTCCGCATAGGATGCGGAAGTGAAAGCGGCTATTTGTTTAGCCTGTCTAATTCCCCCCTCATCCGTGACTAATCACAATTGTAATTTGATCTCTCGGACGTGTCAGCTGGCTGCCTCGGCAGAGCAGCTGATTTGTAAACACAGAATGTAAACCTTACGCCTGCATCCATGACAGCAAGAAGTAGACACACTGCATATTTGTATCAGCTATAACAAAGAAATGTTTTCTTTAAAGCTTATTATGCTGTTGCTTATCTTTTTGAGCAGCGTAGAAGCTCTGATTTCAGGTCCACTTTAAGCAACAATTATTTCAACTTTGTACAAGGCTATAAGCAGTTTCATATGAGAAAATATGCTAAAAGTACTGTAAATTCTCTGAAAAGATATATACAGTATTTGCATATGAATCCAGTTCTGTGATATTCAGTGAGGAACTGATGATGATGATGATCACAAGTATTTGTGCAAAGAAAGTTTATAAAATCACTGCCTCTGTAAAAAAGGACAACATAGCTTGTTTAGTTTATACATGACTGGACACAATAGTTCTGATGGATAAGAAGAAATAGTCAGCTCCTGTTTTTTCTGGCTTCAGTGTCTGTGTGCTGATCTAAGCTGTAACACAGCGCGTTGATGCAGCAGGATTCCTATCAGAAATGCAGTCCACTGTTAGCGGTACTGAATAGCTCACAGAGCAGCAGGCAGGCAGAGGGAAGATAGATGAGCTTTTAGAGCCAACTACATAAATCAGCTGCTAACAGACAATGGATATAAATGGTTCATGGGAGACTGGCTGCAGCGCACATGACATAACATAGCAACACAATTTAGTACGGCTCTGGGATTAGGCTTTTGTCTGAAATATCAAGTAGGATTAATTAGCCTCATTGTTTAAACAAAATAATTCCACTTAAATGGTACTGTAAAGGCTGCCTCATATTTATAAACTTGCTGATGAGTTTATATGTATCCTAAACATGCTGTCCAAGAGATGCAATCATCACATGCAGCCAAACTGGACTATTCTGCTTAAAGCACCACTTATGCTAATACACACGATTATTTAATGAAAAATCCAATAGCAATCAAGAATAGAATTAGAGATGAAATGATCACACTTGCATTCTTGTCTTGCTACTTAGGGTCCTGGGATATATAAATAAATAAATATATATATATATATATATATATATATATAATTATTATTATCATTACGTATGTGAAGTTATTTAGGTACGTGCAGTTTTTGTGTGTTAATTTATGTATCTTACACAGAGCGGAACATTTTTGTATTACTGTTTTAATGTAACATTATATTGTAATGGAGACTGGAGTGCTATTCTAGGTAGTGGGGGGGGGGGGGGGTGTAGTGATTTCTCTTGGCCACAAGATGGTAGACCAATACCCTGACCATGTGATGGTACACATAATCAAGTACCCACTATAAATTTATGTAAGAGGTATGGGGGAGTCATCTGACGAAGGGGAGGTGTCTCAGCCACTCTTAGGGGAAGTGAAGTTGGTGCATGGAGCTCCAGTGTTTGCAGTCCCACCTTAGTCTTCTGAGTCTTGCAGTTCCACTGGCCAAGGTTCAGTTGACGAGATCTGCTACTCCGAACTCCGTGCTGAGACTACATTCTTCTTATGGAGTATAATGGTGCCCATACACGGTACAATAAAAACGTTCAATGTACCTGTTTATTTGATCTAAATGATCGAATTAAAGTTAAAAATCTTTTTTTTTTATTTCGATCAGGAAATACGAACGATTTGCCGTTTTTTTTTTTTTAGAAAAATGTGATCGAACATTATGGAAACATTTTGATGATTGTGTGTTGTAATTGTATCATGTATGTTAAATTGTATGAAAAGATCTTTTAGATCCTAATTGTAATAATTGTTTCAAAGACTAATCTTTATTTGCATTTTCTTCATAACAAGTTTAAAGATTTAATATTGAAGTATGTGTATGATGATCATTTTATTATAATTTTTTTTTTTTACTAAAGTAAAGTAAGTTTATCCTGATCAAGGAGAGTCCACAGGTACAATGCAAATGCAATTTTGTCCTTCTTTCTTTTAGTTAATAGAGCCATTTGTAATCGCTCTGTGGTAAAAATTCCCTTAGCACGAAAAACAAACAACAACAACACCGTGAGGTAAAACTCACCTACAGTATATACTTGCTCTGAGGTAATACCATATACTGTATTCCAGTGTATAAGACAACTGGGCATACAAGACGACCCCCCCACTTTTCCATTGAAAATATAGTTTGGGATATACTCGCCATAGAAGACTACCCCTCTTCCAATGCACACCAAATAAAAAAAAAAAATTAAAAATCATATACTGGTGCTATGTATGAACAGATACTGGTTCTGTACTTTATGTGGTACCCAGTATATAACAGTATATAGGTGATTGACTGGTTGGATTGGTCAGCTCTCCTTGTCTACCTGTTTATCAGAGCGGTATGGAAGAATAGATTGCACTGTGCCCATAAAACACGCCTCTTTCACTCTTCTGGCCCATCCTTGTATCCCATTTACCTCCTTCTCTGCATCTCAGATCTCACACATGTGCGCCTGCGCTGCTTCACTACAGTCCTCAGCAGCGAGATCTGAGAGTCGGTAACAGGATAGGGTGTATCACCTGGCATCAATAACACCCGGAGTATAAGATGACCCCTGACTTTTCAGATGATTTTCAAGGGTTAAAAAGTAGTCTTATACGCCAGAATATACTGTATTAAATTCACAATAAATAAATTGAACCAGCTCAATAGACGCTTTGAGCTACAACTACCATCTGTGTTAACTATCTGAAGTAAAATACAGCTCGAGATGACAAAAAAAAAAAAAAAAAAAAGATTCTGGCTGAGAAAAGTCACCTCCAATCGAATAAACCAATAGATCGAATAATTTATTTTTATCTCAATCTTTTTTCTCAATTTGATTTTAGGCATATTCGATCATTTTCCCCGGAATTTCAGCCTGATCGAACATTTGTGTATGGTACCTTGAAAACTATGTGATTCTTTCGATCTAACGGGATAATTGAACAAATTTATCTAATCGGAAAAAAACAAATAAAAAATTTGTACCATGTATGGGCACCATTAGTGTGATTTTAGCCTGTTTGCCAAATAAATTAAATGCACTAGTAGTGGCACGTTTGTGTATTCTTGGGTTAAATATCCCCCTGGGAAAAGTAAATCTCCTCAATCGAAAGTCACCTATCTCCTCTAGCATCCAGGAGCAGGTGGTATCTCATGCAGATGTGACTCACTGTATTTAACTTTGCTGCACATATTTTGGAGTTGCCTCTATATCACCATCCTTCTAGGAAGAAGTTACATAGTTACAATAATTACACAGTTATTTGGATTGAAGAAAAAAAAAAAAAGACATACGTCCATCAAGTCCAACCAGAAAATGATTTTAAATACCACCAGCCTGCACTCTCACATATCCCTGTTGATCCAGAGAAAGGCAAAAAACCCTTACAAGGCATGGTCCAATTGGCCCTAAAAGGGAAAAAAATCCTTCCAGACTCCAGATGGCAATCAGACAAAATCCCTGGATCAACACCACTGGGAATTACCTAGTCTTTCAACGCAAGGAAAGCATGTGTGTCTGCCTTAAACGCACAAATAGAATTTGAAATAACTACTTCCAGTGGCAATACATTCCACATTTTAATCCTACTGTAAAAAAACATTTCCTAAATAAATGTCTAGAACGTTTTTCCTCCATGCGCAGATCATGGATCCCTAGTGTAATGATCCGCTCAGCTGCCTGCGCAGGCAGGCAGCTTTTTGACCACTGTTCAGGTCTGCATTCTGCAGGTCTTTGGAAGAGAGACCTTTTGTCAGTTTTGCAGCTTGCTGCTGCTAGGGAATTTGCATGCGTTGGTCATGCAAATTTCCTAGCCACATCCTCTGGAGGTTTGTACTATAAATACCATGTGATATCACAGACCTGGGGTGGTCATAAGGGTTAGTCCTGTGAAACACTCCTGGAGTGTCAGCCTTGCTCATTGTTTAAAGATTAGCGTAGAGTAATTCCTGGGACTGCACTAGGCAGATTCCCTAGTGCAGTTAGGATTGCATATCTGTTTTGTTTGTCTGTTGCGATTGTTCTGTCCCAGCGGTGGTCGACAGGAAGTCGTTCTGATCTTTGTTCTTGGAGTATAGCTGGAGCAGCGGTTGCTACCAGCTATCTCATCTAATCTGTCTTGCCTGGATCGCACTCGCCTTGCGCTAGTGCTGTGGATCCGTCTGATCTCCATCTCTCTTGCTGTTATCTCTCACTTATTCCTGTTTTCGTGTATCTGTCTTGTCTGCTACGAACGCTTGCTGGAGGCTCGGTGAGGTAACCGTTAAGCAAGCGCTCGCGTCCTCTGTTTCATGTTTGTCTGTCGGTGGTTAGTTAGGCGTGCTTGTCTCTGTTGTGCTTAACACGCGGAGACCACGCATAAACGCGTGCACTGTTGCGAATGAGTGCGGTGTTCGCGTTTAGTTAGCGTTTGTTATTTTCCTTATCTTCTCATTGTATGATTTGCTGTGCCTTTGCTACTCTCGTGCTCTGCCTTGCTGTAGCCTTGTGTCACCTCTGGCAATCGCCTTTCTCGCGATTGCGTTCCTACTTCATATCTGCTGTTGTGTGTGCACCATCGCGGGTTGGCGACTAGATTGGGGCACATACATACATTCTGTCCCTGTGCTCATTCTCTTTCGCAATCGCTTTTCTTGCGATTGCGTTCTCACTTGGTTTCTTCTGTTGTGTGTCCACCGTTGCAGGTTGGCGGCTAGATTGGTGGACATACATACATTCCTCATCTGTGCTTGTTCGGTCTTGTGTCGCTGTTAGCAACCGCCATCTCCGGCGATTGCCTTCTCACTTTATCTTCCTGTTTGTGTGTTCCTCGTCGCAGGGTGGCGACTAGATTGGTGAACACACATACCCTCTGTCACTTTGATCTCTCTCTTTCAGGGCTATCTTGCCCTGCGTTCCTTCCCTTCGTGCAATTCCTGTCTTGCGTCTGTGGCAGGGCAGAGGAGCTGTTCCTCAGCACTCCACAGCTCCACCTGCCGACAGGAATTTCCCTCTACAGGTGCATTGCACCTTTTGCTGGGTTCCCTCAAATTATACGCTTGTGGAGGATTTCCGCAGTGTCAGCGCACGTCTTGTGCGCTGATCACGGAGAGAATTCCATAATCGTTACACCTAGACCCCTAGTCCTTTTTAAAAGCCTAGGGACAAAAAGCTATTCCGCCAAGCTTTAATATTGCCCTCTGATGTACTTATACATGTTAATTAGATCTCCTCTAACGCGTATTTTCTCCAGACTAAATAAGCCCAGTTTAACCTTTTTTGGTAAGTGAGACCTTCCAACCCACTAATCAATTATGTTGCTTGTCTCTGCACCTGCTCTAAAGCCTCATCCACACGCGTATATGAGGCGGCGATGTTACATAGTTACATAGTTATTTTGGTTGAAAAAAGACATACGTCCATCGAGTTCAACCAGTACAAAGTACAACTCCAGCCTGCTCCCTCACATATCCCTGTTGATCCAAAGGAAGGGAAAAACCCTTACAAGGCATGGTCCAATTAGCCCCAAAAGGGAAAAACTCCTTCCCCACTCCAGATGGCAATCAGATAAAATCCCTGGATCAACATCATTAGGCATTACCTAGTAATTGTAGCCATGGATGTCTTTCAACGCAAGGAAAGCATCTAAGCCCCCTTTAAATGCAGGTATAGAGTTTGCCGCTGATGCGGCTCAATTGATAAGATCCAACAGGACGGATCTCCTTACCGCAGATTCCCTGCTCACTCCCCGCGAGGGGACAATGGAAGGGAATCGAGCGGAAGATAAGCGGCGCCGGCGGGGACAAGCGGGGAATCGAATCCGGCGGGCGAGCGGGGCGCGGCGGGTACGCTCGGGGACGCGGAAGAGGCGATACAGCGGCTAATCGAGCCACCGGATCGGAGCCTCAGCTACGTGTGTAGATGAGGCTTAAAACTTCAAAAGCTTTCCTGTAATGTGGTGCCCAGACCTGATTTCCATATTCCAGATGTAGCCTTACTAGAGAGTTATCTGGTCCTTAGTAAACCCATGCTGATAAATAAGATTATTTTCTGCTAAGACGTCTTGTATAGTATCTCTTAGTAACCACTCAAATAGTTTGCACACAACTGATAAGCTTACAGGTCTATAATTTCCTGGACCTGGTTTTTTGCACTTCTTAAATACCGTGTAAACGTATATTGAAATTCTCATAGATCATAGATGGAGACCCCCAACACTGATCCCTCTTACTATCTACTATGCAATATCAAAAAGCCTACGGATGCTCCAATGGTCTCTGAATGACTTGCTGAGGTGCAAATTGTATGCCAAATGGAATCCCAGACCCATGCTGTACATGGCAGAGAGGAGACTTGCAGTCTGACTTGGATTCATTGGCACGTGTTTGTGGAATCACCAGAATACAAGATTGCAATGGCCTCTACTTAAGCGGCTGGGGGTAATATATAGCTGAAATTGAATGTATTTAATGCCAATGGTATAGCACCGTATAAATGAATGGGGAATGGTTGGATGCTTTTCTTAAGTTCAGAGCATTCACCGCTGTGAAGGTGATAACTTGATCCCAATGGAGAGAAAATGGGGAAGGTGAAGATTTAGTGATGCTCAAGAGAATGGGTATGTCTTTTTTCTCACTTAGATAACTGTGAAAGTAAACCCATTACAAAACTGTACTTGGTTCCACACTGCTACAGAGTATTGAATGCTAGCACTTAACCTTTTACATTTAGTAATAAAGTTTTTCTACAATAAAAAGGGGAACAGCTATGGGTTCTCACTCTGGGCCAGGTTATGCAAGTTTGAGCATATCCAAAGACCGCAGTGTAAGAAGAGACCAATCCATTTTCTTTCATCACTGATATTTGCATTTATACTTGAATGATTTTTTTTTAAATGTCACCAATTTGTGAAGTTCGTGAAAAAGAAGTTCACATTTTATTCCAATCACAGCAATAAATAAATAACTTTTCTACATTTATTACTATTCACAGAATAAAAGTTTCTGAGTTTAAGGATTATGCAAATCATGTTGACTTTTGAAGTGCACAATTTAAATCATCTAAAATCTAGTGTATAGGAATTTAATGTATAGGAAAGAATTGGTCTAATCTAATCTTAAAATGATGAATGAAGAATTTGAAGGGGAAAAACTACCCTGAAATTTTTATCCACTTCACTGTGAAAAAAAAAGCTAGATGTCCGATTTAGGAACTACTCAAACAAACTCATAAGAGTCTCATTGTTATACTTTCACATTGCACTGCTTAAGTCTAAATTTTATACTTTCAAGGAAATACCTAAAAATTATTATCTATTCAAACTAGAACCATATCTGAAGACAACTTATCCCAAACAACAATATTTTATATTCTGAAGAGCTAAGTTTCTAAGAGTATAAACATTATAGGACACAGTGGATTCCCCCAAAAAACAGTTAACTCCTATCAGATATTTGGTGGCAATGAAAAGATACTTCAAATATAACAAAGACAAGTGCATCAGTATATTAAAGGGGCATAAGGCAAAACATTTTAAAATTTAAAATATGTGCAAACATATACAAATAAGAAGTACGTTTTTTCCAGAGTAAAATGAGCTATAAATTACTTTTCTCCTATGTTGCTGTCACTTACAGTAGGTGGTAGAAATCTGACAGAAGTGACAGGTTTTGGACCAGTCCATCTCTTAACAGGGGATTCTCAGGGATTTATGTATTTTCAAAAGCACTTCGTAAACGGCAGTTGCTCTGTCCAACTGCCAAAAAACTGTGCAGTGAGCAGGGAAGCTGGCCAGCATCATTGTTTTAATCCTTTTTAGGGAATATCTTTAAAAAGAATAAAAGCCTTGCTGAGAATCCCCTATGAAGAGATGGACTAGTCCAAAGCCTGTCACTTCTGTCAGATTTCTACTACCTACTGTAAGTGACAGCAACATAGGAGAAAAGTAATTTATGGCTCATTTTACTCTGGAAAAAAAAAATGTACTTCTTATTAACCAGTTCATGTCCCAACTACAGTATAATCACGTCATTGCAAGTGGCTTGTGAAAGCCACATGACGTGATTATAAGTTGTCCCCTTTAAATGAGCACAGCGTGCGTGCTAGCACGCACCTGGGTTCATAAACCCCCCTCCGTCTAACTACACTAATGAGGGATCCCCTCCCAGGTGTCCGATCTCCCCACCCAAGTCCGATCCCCTGTAATTACAACCCCCCCCCCCCCCTTGCAGAGATCGGTGGCGCAGGGAAGCTATGAAAACTCTCACCTAATCTTGTTCCTGCGGCGGCGATCGGCTCCCCTCCATTCAGTACCGCTGACAGCCTCTATGTGCAGAATGGATCGGGTCCCGGCTTTATGTATGATAAGTAGTGGTAAAGATATTGGCAAATGAATGGGAGGAGTGTGAAAAGTAGAAAATTATTCTGTTTTTTCAGGGGGAAAACCCCAGGGACGTGAAGTGGTTAATCTATGTTTGGACATATTTTAAATTTCACAATTTTTTGCCGTATTGCCCCTTTAAAGAAGAGATTTCAGCTGTAATATTATATTACATACATTTGTTTGCACATAAAGACCCCAACCCCCTGTCCAACAGCCTTTGTCAAATATTTGATTTGCTGCACTTGCCAATTTAAGTACTGTAGGTAAGCAAGATGAGTCAGCAACTGAGGGCACACCTATGTCAAAATAATAACATACTGTATATTTTAAAAAAATAATCTTAATGACGTCATCAAGCCGGGACCCGATCCATTCTGCACATAGAGGCTGTCAGCGGTACTGAATGGAGGGGAGCCGATTGCCGCCGCAGGAACAAGATTAGGTGAGACTTTTCATAGCTTCCCTGCGCCGCCGATCTCTGCAAGGGGGGGGGGGGGTGGATGGGGATCATTAAAGAAACACCGCTGCTCTGTGGGGGGGGGGGGTCGGGGAGCAACACACACAGGATCAACAAGGGGGGGTAAAGGGGCACACACACCTGGCTATGGAGGGGGGGGAATAGACACATCCAAACAGCTCGGGGGGGGGGGGTGAATAGATAAATATCCACACCTTGCTAGCTGGGGGGGAGGGGTACTAAGGCCTGACGGGGGGGGGGGTATCCAGAGGCACATTTGAATCTGACCAAATATGGGGGAGGGAGGAATATGTAGGTGCACATCTGGCTAACTGGGGGGAGGATCGAATTATAAAGGAGGAAAAAAATAACTAAATAAATATCGGACACGAACTGAAAAAAGGCATTTTATTTACAAATAATTTATTGTCATCATACATTGTACTAGGATTGAATTTTAAATGGTGAAATAACCAGATTGAAGGGAAAAATAAAATGTGTGGGTTTAACTTACAGCAGCAACTTTATTTTCAAACTATAACGGCTGAAAACTGGGAAATAATAACTTTTTTCATTTTTTACCCCTCATGCCCTTCAAAATGCATAGAAAATAATATAATTCTTAGCAAAAAGTACCACCCAAAGAAAGCCTGATTGGTGGCGGAAAAAACAAAGTATAGATCATTTATGTATGATAAGTAGTGGTAAAGATATTGGCAAATGAATGGGAGGAGTGTGAAAAGTAGAAAATTATTCTGTTTTTTCAGGGGGAAAACCCCAGGGACGTGAAGTGGTTAATCTATGTTTGGACATATTTTAAATTTCACAATTTTTTGCCGTATTGCCCCTTTAAAGAAGAGATTTCAGCTGTAATATTATATTACATACATTTGTTTGCACATAAAGACCCCAACCCCCTGTCCAACAGCCTTTGTCAAATATTTGATTTGCTGCACTTGCCAATTTAAGTACTGTAGGTAAGCAAGATGAGTCAGCAACTGAGGGCACACCTATGTCAAAATAATAACATACTGTATATTTAAAAAAAATAATCTTTACAACCATAGTCTGGCTAGATATTACTCTGAGCATTAAAACAAACTTCACCACCACACCATAAATCACAATTATGAAAATAACAGGATAGAAGGATTACAATGAATCAAATCTTACTAGATACTTAAATTAATATCCTTCCAACCCAATGAACTAAAGAATCAAATAAATGTAATTGACAAATATATACAATTACATTCTTTTATATTACCGTAGCTTCTTGGCATCTTTTATCAGCTTTTTTGTTGTCTGGTTATTTCCTTTTAATTGTGTTGCTTCCTTAATTTCTTTACATTTATTTTTCTATTTTTATACAGTATTCATGTTCTTTTCTTCCTATGGTTGATTTAAAGGACAACTGTAGGGAGGTGGCCATGTTTTTTTTCCTTTTGTACAATGCCAGTTGCCTGGCTGTCCTGCTGATTCTCTGTCTCTAATACTTTTAGCCAAAGACCCTGAACAGGCATGCAGCATATCAGGTGTTTCCGACATCGGAACTGATGCATGCTGCATGCTTGTTTCTGGTGTTATTCAGACACTATTGCATCCAAAGACATTAGCAGGGCTGCCAGGAAACTGATATTGCTTGAGGAATAAATATGGCAGCCTCCTTATACCTCTTCCTACAGTTGTCTTTTAAGGATTACCACCTCTTAAAATATTTATGCACCACTGGGACATAAAGTACATGCACTGTTGTAAGCTTGAGCACTATGTTCACTGACTCATATATATGTTACGGCCAGAAGCCGAAGTTTGACCACCAGAAGTGGCCGTCTCCCTTCGGGCACTGTGAGAAATTAATGTAAGATTTTCAGATTCCCGATGGCAATGTGACAAATGAACCCAGGCAGCTCCTCGGCTCTGGCTCCTCCCATTGCCTCCCTCCTATTCACGCATGGCCCCCAGAGTCGTTTGTAGTGGCAGGGAAGCAGAGCGGGAAGGCTGCAGTCATTGCTTCTGCCAGCACCCGCTCTGTAGAGGAACAAACGGCAGGATTTCCTGCCGCGACTAACGACTCTGTGGGACTGCCAGAGCTGAATAGGAGTTGGGCAGGGGAAGGAACAAGAGCTGAGGAGCCGACTTCATTTGTCAAATTGCCGCCGGGAATCCGGAAATCTTATGTTCATTTCTCATGTTGGCCACAATGAGACGGCCACGTCTAGTTTTGACCTGCCAGAACACGAAGTGGTCAGACTTTGGGTTCTGGCCGTAACATAAACAATATACACAGTGATAGGGTTGAGGTTCCCCTAACGTGGCCTAGTTTCTGCAGAGAGAGGGGATAATCAAATCTCTTATACTTTCATGTAGGCAGAGACTTGGACATCAAAAAATCCGTATCAGATGTTATAGGATCCTTTCATTACAAAAGCCATTAATCTGTTCTTCAGTATTGGAAAAGCAGGAAGAAGCCTGGCTTTCTACTGAGAGATGAAGCATGGCTGAAGTAGGAGTCCAACAAAATACCCAAGAAGCTATGTTGTAAATTACATAGTAATTATGTTAATTAACATAGTAGCAACTGCGATATGTCAATATCGCGCGGCATATTGAAGGAGCATCCAATGCTAAGGAGGGCACGTTACATTGTCACTAGCGCGTGTAGCGTGCCTGTGCTAAGAGGAAGTTGTGCTAGTTTAAATAATGAGCATAACAAGATTGACCTCACGCTGTTACAGCACAATAGGGTTTGTGAATGAAGCCCTTATACTCATGTGCAGAAGTTTGGAGTTCAGTGCCATAGAGGAACGTTGTGAAGCTACAAACTATCAATACATTCTGTTGAGATGGGGTGGGAGAAGGGAGGATGTCATGTGCACAACAGAGTGGCTTCCCTTAGGAGGGAAATAATGCACTCAGCTGAGACGATTTGTCAATCCAGATTAGGGATAGAGATGTCCCGAACGGTTCGCCTGAGAACGGTTCCAGGCGAACTTTGGGTGGTTCGCATTCGCCTGCGAAGGCGAACTTTTGCGGAAGTTCGATTCGCCCCATAATGCTCCATTAGGGTCAACTTTGACCCTCTACATCACAGTCAGCAGGCACATTGTAGCCAATCAGGCTACACTCAGTCCTGGAGCCACTCCCCCCCCCCCCTTATATTAGGCAGGCTCCGCCGGTCATTACACTCACTCATGTGCCAGCAGTAATTAGTGAAGGGACAGCTGCATCAGATTCTCTCATAGGGAAAGATTAGTTAGGCTCTTGGCTTGTTAGCTTGCTCCTGGCTGATTGTTATTGCTAAAATAGCACTCCTCAACAGCTCTTTTGAGAGCTAATGTTCTCCTGATGTGTTTTTTTTGTGTTGCTCACTGACACTGACATTATACAGCCCTATCTGTTGCAGCTGGACCTTGGTAATTGCTATTACTGTGCCAGCCAGGCCCTGCCTAACTATCTATACTGGGACACCTACCTATGCCTACCTAACTACTGGGGCACCTACTTACCTATACGGGGACACCTACCTACCTACCTACCTACCTATACTAGGGGACCTACCTACCTATACTGGGACTCCTACCTATGCCTAGCTAACTACTGGGACACCTACCTATGCCTACCTACCTATACTGGGACACCTAACTATGCCTACCTACCTATACTGGGACTCCTACCTATGCCTAACTAACTACTGAGGCACCTACCTATGCCTATCTACCTATACTGGGACACCTACCTATGCCTACCTACCCTTACTGGGACACCTACCTACAGTATGCCTACCTACCTATACTGGGACTCCTACCTTTGCCTACCTACATACAAGAAGATAATAAGGTTGTTGCTTCATTGTGGACAGAGCAAATTTGATCAGCTGGACAGTCACTGTTGTTCTATCATTGAGCTACCACAGCCCGGCGACCATATGGGCTGGAAAACCGCCACGGCCTGCACTCTGGCCATGTTGCGCACCAGTCCAGCACTGCCGTCACTACGCAAACAGCTGTTTGCGGTGCGTTACACAGTGAGTTTGGTGTGTCAGTGTGAAGCAGAACTCTAATTACACTCCCTGATTGATGTATATACATGCAAGATGTTTGAAAGCACTTTAGGCCTGCAATTTAGCATTCAATGTGATTTCTGCCCTTAAAACACTGCTTTGCGTCAAATTCAGATTTTTCTTTTGGTGTCTATCCCACTCCACCACCTGGGGGTCCAGGTGTTAGACCCCTTGGAACATGTTTTCCATCACTTTTCTGGGCAGCATAAGTGTTTCTAGTTTTCAAAGTTCGCCTCCCCATTGAAGTCTATTGCTGTTCGCGAACTTTTGCGCGAACCGAACCTTCCGCGGAAGTTCGCGAACCAAAAATCGGAGGTTCGCAACATCTCTAATCAGGGATGATCAAAGAAATGCAAATTCTTCAGAGGTTATGCAAATGTATGCAGTTTAAAAATGGACGAATCAATTTAAACAAGGGTTTAAACTGATTGGTCCATTTTCAAACTGCTTATATTTGCATAAATGTGCATCAACTTAAAAATATTTGCATCTTGTTGATTATCCCTAATCCAGATCAGTGTAGCATTGCGCATACTAGAGTCTTGACAAAAGCAGACGATCAGGACTGTCTCTGCAGAGTTTAGACTAACGTGTTCCTAATAGTGAATTGATTTCATATCACTACTTAAAGCGGAATGTAACCCTGCATTTCAACTTTGCTCTAAAAACATTATTTACAGCATATTATATGCAACCAGCATTTTTTTTTTACTAGACCAGCAGTGGAAGGGTTAAACACAGAGGTTTAAAGTTCCGTGGAGAGATATTCAGAAGTTCATATAGATACATTTAACTAAATAGAATGTAACAAATGAGAAATGTTACACACTCTTTGGCTGTCCTCCAGCTCCTTCTCAGTCAGAGAGAGTGAGTCACATTCAACACTTAGATACATTTATGTAAACAAAATGTATCTATGTAAGCTTCGGATGCGTCTGCAGTTCTCTCCAGGAACTTTAAAGCTCTGTGTAACCCTTCCAATGCTGGTCTACTAAAAAAAAAAATGCTGGTTGCATATAATATACTGTAAATAATGTTTTAGAGCAAAGTCGAAATGCAGGGTTATATTCCGCTTTAAATTTAAATATGTGTTTATCAAATAATTTCTTAAAGAGAACCCGAGGTGGGTTTGAAGAACATTATCTGCATACAGAGGCTGGATCTGCTTATACAGCCAAGCCTCTGTTGCTATCCCAAACCCCCCTAAGGTCCCCTTGCACTCTGCAATCCCTCATAAATCACAGCCGTGCTGCTGACAAACAGCTTGTCAGAGCTGGCTGTGTTTATCTCTATAGTGTCAGTCTGCTGCTCTCCCCGCCTCTTGCAGAACTCCAGTCCCCGCCTGCATCCCTTCCCTCCCTGCTGATTGGAGGGAAGGGACGGGGGCAGGGACCGGAGCTATGCAGGAGGCGGGGGAGCAGCTGAGACTGACACTACAGATGTAAACACAGCCTCACAGCACGGCTGTGATTTATGAGGGATTGCAGAGTGCAGGGGGACCTTAGGGGGGTTTGGGATAGCAACAGAGGCTGGACTGTATAGGCAGATCTAGCCTCTGTATGCAGAATTATTTTATTTATTTATTTATTTATTTATTGTATTTATAAAGCGCCAACATATTACGCAGCGCTGGACAATAAATAGGGATACATACAATATTTAGGGGTGACATACAGCAAAATGACAATACCTGAATACAAGAAAGATCAGATCATACAGCACAGTATGAGTACAAGGTAATGCTTAGTCAGTCACTGGATGGAGCATGGAGATAAGGCAAGTTAGGTTCACTCAGATGCCTAGCATGGGTTCACAGTAATGGAGGTGCATGATCAGGTTGGACACAAAAGGAGGAGGACCCTGCCCAAAGGCTTACAATCTAAAGGGAGAGGTAGGGACACGAGAGGTAGGAGACCAGAGTTCAGCTGTGGGTTTAGAGCACTTGTGAGGGGTAGTAGGCCAGAGTGAAAAGGTGAGTTTTGAGGGCTTTCTTGAAGATGTTGAAGGAGGGGGCTGCCCTAATGGGTGGAGGTAGGGAGTTCCATAGTGTTGGAGCAGCTCTTGAGAAGTCCTGGAGGCGTGCATGGGACTGGGTGATGCGGGGGGGCGGTTAGGCGAAGTTCATTGGAAGAGCGGAGTGAGCGGCTAGGTGTGTACCTCTGAGTAAGATCGGAAATGTAGGTTGGACAGGTTTTGTGGACAGATTTGTAGGTCAGACACAGTATCTTGAATCTGATTCTGGACTGGATAGGAAGCCAGTGGAGGGATTCAAGGAGGGGATCCGCCATGGTGGAGCGATGGGAGCAGTGGATAATTCTGGCTGCTGCATTCATGATGGACTGCAGTGGGGCTGTTCAGGTCATAGGGAGACCAGACAGCAGGGCATTGCAGTAGTCAAGGCAGGAAATTATGAGGGCATGGATGAGGAGTTTGGTGGTGGCAGAGGTCAGGAAAGGGCGAATCTTACAGATGTTACGAAGGTGGAAGTTGCAGGACTTTGTGAGGTTTTGGATGTGGGGAGTGAAGGAGAGTGTGGAGTCCAGGGTGACACCCAGACAGCGGGCTTGAGAGGTAGGGTGAATGGTAGTGTGGTTAACAGTGACATGCACATCTGGGAGGTTTATGGATGTCCGGGGTGGGAAGATCATAAATTCCGTTTTGTCTAGGTTTAGTTTCAGGAACCTAGCGGACATCCAGGAGGAGATGGCTGATAGACAGGAGGAGACCTTGTCCATGGTAGTAGTGGATATATCAGGGGTGTGGAGGTAGATCTGGGTGTAATCTGCATACAGATGATAGTTAAAAGCCATGGAGGAGATAACCTTGCCAATGGAGGATGTGTATAGGGTGAACAGTAGGGGGCCAAGGACCGAACCTTGGGGGACTCCCACCGAGAGGTGGTTGGGGGTGGATGAGGACTCATTGAAGGCGGTCGTGAAGGAGCGGTTGGAGAGGTAGGATGAAAGCCAGGACAGGGCAAGATCGTGAATGCCCATGGACTGGAGGGACTGGAGGAGTAGGGGATGATCTACTGTGTCAAAAGCTGCTGAAAGGTCAAGAAGGAGGAGAATGGAGTATTTACCTTCAGCTTTAGCTAAGGCAAGGTCATTGACCACTTTGGTGAGAGGAGTTACGGTTGAGTGGGCAGGCCGAAATCCAGATTGCAGTGGGTCTAGCAGTGAGTTGGCATTGAGGAACTGGGTCAGGCGTTTGTGAACCAGACGCTCAAGGAGTTTTGAGGCAAAGGGGAGGAGGGAGATAGGACGGTAGTTGGAGGGTAGCGAGGGGTCGAGGGAGGATTTCTTGAGCAGGGGTAGTACAGTGGCCTGCTTGAAGTCTGAGGGGAAGGTGCCTGTGGATAGGGAGAGGTTGAACAGGGTAGTGAGGACTGGGGCCAATTCCGTGAAGTGAGGCTGGAGTAAATCAGAAGGGATGGGGTCAAGGGAGGAAGTAGTGGTATGGGAAGTCTGCAGTAGGTGGATGATTTCCTCGGTGGTAGTAGGAGTGAAGGATGTGAGGGGAGGATAGGGTGGAGGAGGAGCTGGTTGGGAGGGGGTGGGAGGTGAAGATGTGAGATTGGATATTTCCTGGCGGATAGAGACAATTTTGTTGGTGAAGTGGGTGGCTAAATCTGTGGCAGAGAGGGAGGAAACAGAGGGTCGGGGGGGTGGGTTTAAGCAGGGAGTTGAAAGTGGCAAAGAGACGCCGGGGGTTGGAAGCTTGTGCTCCGATGAGCTTGGTAAAGTATTCCTGCTTCGCATGAGCAAGGGCAGTGTGGAACTGCAGCAGGTTGGTCTTGTACTGTAGGAAATCCTGGTTAAGTCTAGATTTCCTCCATTTCCGTTCAGTGGCGCGTGTTTCCCTCTGTAGGTTGCGAGTATGGGTAGTGCGCCAGGGCTGGGGGTTAGGGGGTCGGTTGCGGCAAAATATTGGTGGAGCAGCTTTCTCTAGGGCTGATGAGAGAGTTTGGCGATACTGAGCTGCAGCAAGATTAGGACAGGTTAGGGTGGGGAGAGTGCAGGAGAGGGCATGGAGGGGGTCAGCAAGGAGGCTAGGGTTGAGCTTGCGTAGGTCTCGCTGCCATCGACCAGGTGGGCGGGCGGGTAGTTTGGAGGTGCCTTCCGTAAGGAGGTCGAAGGTGAGAAGGTGATGGTCTGAGGGTGGAAAGGGTGCGATGTCAAGGTCTGCAATAGCGGTGGATTTAGTGAATATAAGGTCGAGAGTGTGACGTGCAGTGTGAGTGGTGGCGTTGGTGTGTTGTACTAGTCCAAGTGAGTTGGCTATGGTGAGTAGCCGGGTCACAGCGGAGTTCTGGGCTTCATCGATGGGAATATTGAAATCCCCAAGGATGATGATGGGGAGGTCAGAGGAGAGGATGTGAGGGAGCCAGGAAGCAAGGTAATCGAGAAATTGTGGGGTGGAGCCTGGAGGACGGTATAAGACCACAACAATGGCAGGGAGGGGGTGGTAGAGGCGGATGGTGTGGGCCTCGAATGATGTGAATTGTAGGAAGGTAGGTGGGGTGAGGACACAGAAGGTGCTGGATGGGGAGAGGAGCAGACCCACCCCTCCCCCGGTCCTGTTGTCTGGTCTGGGGGTGTGACTGAGGTGAAGCCCACCATAGGAGAGGGCAGCCTCTGCAGCAGAGTCAGAGGGGGTGAGCCATGTCTCAGTGAGTGCGAGGATGGTGAGGGATTTGGAGAGGAAGAGGTCGTGGACTGCTGTAAGTTTATTGCGGACGGATCTGGCATTCCAGAGACCGCAGGGTAAGGGGAGCATGTGTTTGTGGGTGGGATGGATGGAAATAAGGTTGGAGCAAGTATGGGTGTTGAGGTTATTTGTGGACAGAGGGCTGTGAAGTGTATGAAGCAGGTCAGCAGGGGATGCTTGTCTGGCAGCAGGCTGTGGTCCAGGATTGGGTGATATATCACCAGCTGCAAGTAAGAGTAGGAGGGAGAGAGTAAGCAAATGTGAATGGGATTTAAATGTTTGTGAGGTTTTTGAGCTGCTGGAGGGAGAGAGAGATTTCAGGAGAGCTAACAGTTCATGAGAAGCTGAGTAAGGTGAGGAAAGCAGAGCAGGCAAAATGATAACATTCTTTAAACACACCTCGGGTTCTCTTTAAGATTTTTCCCCTGAACAAATGTTGCAGTACACATCTGTTTGTGTGGGCAAAGGTCTTTGGCTGGTGGCTGGTTCTTAGTTTACGGTTTGTTGGAAGATATATGTGTGAGGTGAGGCAGAGAGGACATCTGTCCCAGCCATGGTGCCAGTGCCACCTTTTTATCTATTCTAATGGATTACTTTCTATTATTATAAATTTGTACCTATAGTTTTTCATTTATTCATACATACAACTACACATCTACCTGGCTTAATTAAACAATTTACATATTATTATGCTCTATATAGTCTCTAAGATCTCAACATTTTATTACTTCAGTCTCCATCCCTCTAGGCCACCAGTGTTTTGTTTTTTAAATATTATGCTATTTGTTAGATGCTTAAAAAAACAAGTTTCTTTCACACATTTAAGTAGATTTCACACACATACAGGTTCCATAACAGGAAACAGCAATATCCACTGGTTAATAAGTTAATTGTTGTCTATAAGTGGTAAGACATGCTGTGCTCTCTGGTATTTTTCTTCAATATGATACGCAGATTTTTTTAAATTCAGTTTTTAACAATATGTTTTCAGTTGCCATTTTTAAGCACAGTAAGATTTATTGTTTTTAGGCACCTTTAACTGATGGAGTGGGCTGTGGCCCATGAAAGCATTGTTCAATGCAAATAAACCTTGTTGATTATACAGTTCTCTTATTCCAGGAGTGAAGTGTTTTCCAACTTACACTCCTTTTTTGTTATTTTTAAATAATTTTTTTAGGGCACCTACTACACCATAGTCATTTGCTTACTTCACATATTATAGGCACCATTCCCTAAAATGCAGACAAAATTCATACAAAAAATAAAATAAAAAAAACGTTTTGTCTCTTATTTTATGCCCTTTATAAATATAATTTTATTTAGATCACCCCCAAAGTTAATCTTAGCATATAGTCTGTCTGCAAAAGCAGATTTTTTTTTTCATATTTGTATGATCACAATTGTAAAAAACAATATCAGCAGTAAATCTGACTTATTCATGTCTATTACTTAATTTGTAAGTATAGACATAACTGTCAGACGCTAAATGGAAATATGTTCACTGAATATTTATTATAAAATTGTTAGAGGTTTCCCCTGTATATCCACAGATATCTTATAATAAGGTTTTGTGTATATGTCAGTGCTCATTCATTTGTACCACTCATGTTTTGGAAGAAAGACATTCTTTAGGTGCCTTCTAACTGTGTTCAGCAGAGCATCGGAAGTAATTCCACAGCTATCGGTCACTGTCATTTATCTGTGCTGCCTGTGACATTCAGGTCTCCTGGAGCTACTGATCCCCTAAGGGACAAAATCAGTGATGGTAACATCATAGATAAGCATCATTAAGTCGCACCAAAGTTGTTTTTCACCTATATACTGTAATATTATAGGAAAATGCATGTACCATGTACATACTCAAGCTATAACAAAAGAAAAGAGAAATTTAATTTATACTCAAAATTACCTTACTGTCATTTAAGCACAGGGATGCATGATTAAGAGGGCACTCATGGCCAAAGCAAGGAGCTAGTGTAAATAAAAAAAAAATATACATTTTATGTCTTAATGATATTTAGTAAACCTAAAACTATATTCTACTAGCTCAATATATGCCAAATAATTGCCTAACTTGTGGTAAATTTTCACAAAGATTTTAGACCATTTCTCGTTCGATCAGATTTTTGCTCATTTGGATTCTGCAGATTTGAAATTTTTGCATTTCCGATCTGAAATTGGCCTTTTTAATCAGAAATCAGAAAATCGAAAATTGAATTTCCACAGAAAAACTGCATTACCGCAACACAATTTTAGTCCAATCACAGAACTCAAAACACATTGGACCAGAGAATACAGAATTTTCCCACAAAAATTGGTTTACTGCAATAAATTTAGACCAATCACAAGACTTGGATACCACCAAGTATTCCAGAGTCTAGTAATTAACCTAACATTTCCGTGGTATTCCAATTACAGTAGTAAAATTCTGCATTCTCTGATTGGTCCTATACTTTCAAATTAATTAGAAGGATTTGGCCAATTAGAGAATACAAAAAATGACAGTCCTCAGAAGTCGGAAATTTGTGGTATTGATAATTGGTATTGGTGGAAACCGGAATTTCCACGGGATCAGAGATCAGCATTTCCGACCATCCTTAGTTTGGACTAATGATCATTAGTAAACCAGGCCCTTTTTCTAATGGGTAATTATTGCTTGTACTAGTATAATGAGCTCAACTATCAGCAGATGATACAGACTTACATGAGGCAAAAAGCATCAAACCCAACTAGAAGGTAACACGTTTTGCGATTGCCATTAATCGTGAAACACCCGCAATCAGGCATTAGGTTTCTATTGCTTTGGCAATTAGCGGGAACCACACGCTAATCACCCTAGTGAAAAACGGGCCTGAACAGCACATAACCCAGCACCCCTAGTGAGTTCTGGATTATTCATACTCCACACAAGACATGTCCCAAAGACAGCATCATTTACAATAATCCTTTTTGTGATTGTGAGGCATATCTTAAAGAAACCCGCACCTCGTTTCCTCCCCTATTCCTTTAGATTGTAAGCTCACAGGGCTCTCTTTCCCTTTTGTGCCTTGGAATTCCTTATACATTTTATTCATCATGTTCCTTTTGTCACTGTCTTTACCAATTCTGTAATTGTCAACTATGCATTTTGTATATTGGTGTATTCCATTTGTCTGTATTATTGTGTACCCCATGTTCATTTCATACTTTGTACAGTGCAACAGAATATGTTGGCGATTTATAAATCACTAATCCGCTATAATAAAACGTGTGTGTACGTGTGTGTGTGTACGTGTGTGTGTGTACGTGTGTGTGTACGTGTGTGTGTGTGTGTGTGTGTACGTGTGTGTGTGTGTACGTGTGTGTGTGAACATGTGTGTGTGTACGTGTGTGTGTGTACGTGTGTGTGTGTACGTGTGTGTGTGTGTGTACGTGTGTGTGTGTATGTGTGTGTGTGTACGTGTGTGTGTGTACGTGTGTGTGTGTGTACGTGTGTGTGTGTACGTGTGTGTGGTGTTTTGCGCTACTGCGCATGTGCAGGGAGGGACACAGAGACTGAGGAGAGCTGAGGGAGGACAGGGCCAGAAGGGGCGTGTGGCGGGCAGGTGCACGGCAGGCGCGCGCATGCGTGGTGATGGGGGAGGGTGAGAAGGAAGGAAGGGGAGGGGAGGAGAGGGAGGCGGGGTTTCAACACAGACCTAGAGCCCGTTTTGAAATGGGCTTAGGTCTACTACTACTACTACTACTAATAATAATAATAACTAACCTAATTTAAAGCCAGTAGCTCAGCCAGTTGCTTGGTGCAAGCACAATGACATGAAGTAGCATGTGCATATGACAGGAGCAGTGACAACAACTACTGGCATTGGTTTTTGGCAAGCGACAGTGGTCTTGGTTTTCCCACTAGTTCCAGTTCACTTTAGGCTTCATTAACAAGATAAAGCTATCCAATCAGAGCTCTAGGTACGCCATTTGCTTAACATACATAACGCACTTCCCTTAACCACTTGAGGACCCTGGGCTTTAACCCCCTTAAGGACCAGGCACTTTTTTTCCATTCAGACCACTGCAGCTTTCACGGTTTATTGCTCGCTCATACAACCTACCACCTAAATGAATTTTGGCTCCTTTTCTTGTCACTAATAAAGCTTTCTTTTGGTGCTATTTGATTGCTGCTGCGATTTTTACTTTTTATTATATTCATCAAAAAAGACATGAATTCTGGCAAAAAAATGACTTTTTTTAACTTTCTGTGCTGACATTTTTCAAATAAAGTAAAATTTCTGTATACATGCAGCGCGAAAAATGTGGACAAACATGTTTTTGATGAAAAAAAACCCATTCAGCCTATATTTATTGGTTTGGGTAAAAGTTATAGCATTTACAAACTATGGTGCAAAAAGTGAATTTTCCCATTTTCAAGCATCTATGACTTTTCTGACCCCCTGTCATGTTTCATGAGGGGCTAGAATTCCAGGATAGTATAAATACCCCCCAAACGACCCCATTTTGGAAAGAAGACATCCCAAAGTATTCACTGAGAGGCATAGTGAGTTCATAGAAGATATAATTTTTTGTCACAAGTAAGCGGAAAATGACACTTTGTGACAAAAAAAAAAAAGTTTCCATTTCTTCTAACTTGCGACAAAAAAAAAAATGAAATCTGCCACGGACTCACCATGCCCCTCTCTGAATACCTTGAAGTGTCTACTTTCCAAAATGGGGTCATTTGTGGGGTGTGTTTACTGTCCTGGCATTTTAGGGGGTGCCTAATTGTAAGCACCCCTGTAAAGCCTAAAGGTGCTCATTGGACTTTGGACCCCTTAGCGCAGTTAGGCTGCAAAAAAGTGCCACACATGTGGTATTTCCGTACTCAGGAGAAGTAGTAAAATGTGTTTTGAGGTGTATTTTTACACATACCCATGCTGGGTGGGAGAAATATCTCTGTAAATGACAATTTTTTGATTTTTTTTTACACACAATTGTCCGTTTACAGAGATATTTCTCCCACCCAGCATGGGTATGTGTAAAAATACACCCCAAAACACATTGTACTACTTCTCCCGAGTACGGCGATACCACATTTGTGGCACTTTTTTGCACCCTAACTGTGCTAAGGGGCCTAAAGTCCAATGAGTACCTTTAGGATTTCACAGGTCATCTTGCGGAATTTGATTTCCAGACTACTCCTCACGGTTTAGGGCCCCTAAAATGCCAGGGCAGTATAGGAACCCTGCAAATGACCCCATTTTAGAAAGAAGACACCCCAAGGTATTCCGTTAGGAGTATGGTGAGTTCATAGAAGATTTTATTTTTTGTCACAAGTTAGCGGAAATTGATTTGTATTGTTTTTTTTCACAAAGTGTCACTTTCCGCTAACTTGTGACAAAAAATAAAATCTTCTATGAACTCACCATAGTCCTAACAGAATACCTTGGGGTGTCTTCTTTCTAAAATGGGTTCATTTGTGGGGTTCCTATACTGCCCTGGCATTTTAGGGGCCCTAAACCATGAGGAGTAGTCTGGAAATCAAATGCCGCAAAATGACCTGTGAAATCCTGAAGGTACTCATTGGACTTTGGGCCCCTTAGCACAGTTGGGGTGCAAAAAAGTTCCACACATGTGGTATCGCCGTACTCGGGAGAAGTAGTATAATGTGTTTTGGGTTGTATTTTTACACATACCCATGCTGGGTGGGAGAAATATCTCTGTAAATGACAATCTTTTGATTTTTTTTACACACAATTGTCCATTTACAGAGATATTTCTCCCACCCAGCATGGGTATGTGTAAAAATACACCCCAAATCACATTGTACTACTTCTCCCGAGTACGGCGATACCACATGTGTGGCACTTTTTTTCACCCTAACTGCGCTAAGGGGCCCAAAGTCCAATGAGTACCTTTAGGATTTCACAGGTCATTTTTGTTTCAAGACTACTCCTCACGGTTTAGGGCCCCTAAAATGCCAGGGCAGTATAGGAACCCCACTAATGACACCATTTTAGAAAGAAGATACCCCAAGGTATTCCGTTAGGAGTATGGTGAGTTCATAGAAGATTTTATTTTTGTCACAAGTTAGCGGAAATTGATTTTAATTGGCTTTTTTTCACAAAGTGTCATTTTCCGCTAACTTGTGACAAAAAATAAAATCTTCTATGAACTCACCATACTCCTAACGGAATACCTTTGGGTATCTTCTTTCTAGAATGGGGTCATTTGTGGGGTTCCTATACTGCCCTGGCATTTTAGGGGCCCTAAACCGTGAGGAGTAGTCTTGAAACAAAAATGACCTGTGAAATCCTAAAGGTACTCATTGGACTTTGGGCCCCTTAGCGCACTTAGGGTGTAAAAAAGTGCCACACATGTGGTACCGCCGTACTCAGGAGAAGTAGTATAATGTGTTTTGGGGTGTATTTTTACACATACCCATGCTGGGTGGGAGAAATATCTCTGTAAATGACAATCTTTTGATTTTTTTTACACACTACTTCTCCTGAGTACGGCGATACCACATGTGTGACACTTTTTTGCAGCCTAGGTGCGCTAAGGGGCCCAACGTCCTATTCACAGGTCATTTTGAGGCATTTGTTTTGTAGACTACTCCTCACGGTTTAGGGCCCCTAAAATGCCAGGGCAGTATAGGAACCCCACAAGTGACCCAATTTTAGAAAGAAGACACCCCAAGGTATTCCGTTAGGAGTATGGTGAGTTCATAGAAGATTTTATTTTTTGTCACAAGTTAGTGAAAAATGACACTTTGTGAAAAAGAACAATAAAAATCAATTTCCGCTAACTTTTGACAAAAAATAAAATCTTCTATGAGCTCGTCATACACCTAACAGAATACCTTGGGGTGTCTTTTTCTAAAATGGGGTTTCTTGTGGGGTTCCTATACCGCCCTGGCATTTTACGGGCCCAAAACCGTAAGTAGTCTGGAAACCAAATGTCTCAAAATGACTGTTCAGGGGTATAAGCATCTGAAAATTTTGATGACCGGTGGTCTATGAGGGGGCGAATTTTGTGGAACCGGTCATAAGCAGGGTGGCCTTTTAGATGACAGGTTGTATTGGTCCTGATCTGATGGATAGGAGTGCTAGGGGGTGACAGGAGGTGATTGATGGGTGTCTCAGGGGGTGGTTAGAGGGGAAAATAGATGCAATCAATGCACTGGGGAGGTGATCGGAAGGGGGTCTGAGGGGGATCTGAGGGTTTGGCCGAGTGATCAGGAGCCCACACGGGGCAAATTAGGGCCTGATCTGATGGGTAGGTGTGCTAGGGTGTGACAGGAGGTGATTGATGGGTGTCGCAAGGTGTGATTAGAGGGGGAATAGATGCAAGCAATGCACTGGCGAGGTGATCAGGGCTGGGGTCTGAGAGCGTTCTGAGGGTATGGGCGGGTGATTGAGTGCCCTAGGGGCAGATAGGGGTCTAATCTGATGGGTAGCAGTGACAGGGGGTGATTGATGGGTAATTAGTGGGTGTTTGGAGGAGAGAATAGATGTAAACACTGCACTTGGGAGGTGATCTGATGTCGGATCTGCGGGCGATCTATTGGTGTGGGTGGGTGATCAGATTGCCCGCAAAGGGGCAGGTTAGGGGCTGATTGATGGGTGGCAGTGACAGGGGGTGATTGATGGGTGGCAGTGATATTAGGGTGATTGATGGGTGATTGACAGGTGATTGACAGGTGATCAGTGGGTTATTACAGGGAAGGACAGATGTAAATAATGCCCTGGCAAATTGATAAGGGGGTTCTGAGGGCAATCTGAGCGTGTAGGCGGGTGATTGGGTGCCCGCAAGGGGCAGATTAGGGTCTGATCTGATGGGTAACAGTGACAGGTGGTGATAGGGGGTGATTGATGGGTGATTGATGGGTAATTAGTGGGTGTTTAGAGGAGAGAATAGATGTAAACACTGCGCTTGGGTGGTGATCTGATGTCGGATCTGCGGGCGATCTATTGATGTGGGTGGGTGATCAGATTGCCCGCAAGGGGCAGGTTAGGGGCTGATTGATGGGTGGCAGTGACAGGGGGTGATTGACAGGTGATTGACAGGTGATCAGTGGGTTATTACAGGGAAGGACAGATGTAAATAATGCCCTGGCGATTGATAAGGGGGGGGTCTGAGGGCAATCTGAGCGTGTAGGCGGGTGATTGGGTGCCCGCAAGGGGCAGATTAGGGTCTGATCTGATGGTTAACAGTGACAGGTGGTGATAGGGGGTGATTGATGGGTAATTAGTGGGTGTTTAGAGGAGAGAATAGATGTAAACACTGCGTTTGGGTGGTGATCTGATGTCGGATCTGCGGGCGATCTATTGGTGTGGGTGGGTGATCAGATTGCCCACAAGGGGCAGGTTAGGGGCTGATTGATGGGTGGCAGTGACAGGGGGTGATTGATGGGTGATTGACAGGTGATTGACAGGTGATTGACAGGTGATCAGGGGGGATAGATGCATACAGTACACAGGGGGGGGGGGGTCTGGGGAGAATCTGAGGGGTGGGGGGGGTGATCAGGAGGGGGCAGGGGGGGGTAAAAAAAAATAGCGTTGACAGATAGTGACAGGGAGTGATTGATGGGTGATTAGGGGGGTGATTGGGTGCAAACAGGGGTCTGGGGGGTGGGCAGGGGGGGGGTCTGAGGGGTGCTGTGGGCGATCTGTGGCAGGGGGGGAGAAATCAGTGTGCCTGGGTGCGACATAGGGTGGCTGCAGCCTGCCCTGGTGGTCCCTCGGACACTGGGACCACCAGGGCAGGAGGCAGCCTGTATAATACACTTTGTAAACATTACAAAGTGTATTATACACTTTGTATGCGGCGATCGTCGGGTTAACATCCCGCCAGCGCTTCCGTATGGCCGGCGGGATGTTGCGGCGGGTATGCGGAGACAGGCGTCGGCGGAGGATCGCGTCACGGATGACGCGATCGCTCCATCCATGCCCTTACAAGGACCGCCGCCTCTGTGGGTGAGCTGGTCCTTGCGGGCTCCACTTTCCGGTCGCCCCTGTGCGTTAGGCGGTCGGGAAGTGGTTAACCTCCCTGGCGGTTTGTTAAAATCCGCCAGGGGGCAGCAAATACCTTTTTTTCAAATTTTTTTTTTTCATGTAGCGAGACAATGTCTCGCTACATGATAGCCGCTGCTGAGCGGCATCCCCCCAGCACCTCCGATCGCCTCCAGCGAACGGAAATCAAGAGATCCCGTTCAAAAAACGGGATCTCTTGGAGGGCTTCCCCCGTCGCCATGTCAAAGGGGAATCCGATCCACCCCACAGCGCTGCCTGGCACTGATTGGCCAGGCAGCGCACGGGGTCTGGGGGGGGGGGGCGGCTACGGTGACGGGTATAGCGGCGGATCGGCGGCGATCGGAGGTTACACGCAGCTAGCAAAGTGCTAGCTGCGTGTAACAAAAAAAAATTATGCAAATCGGCCCAGCGGGGCCTGAGCGGTGCCTCCCGGCGGCATAGCCCGAGCTCAGCTCGGGCTTACCGCCAGGGAGGCTAAATTCCCACTAATCTTTACATGCGTTCCATGTGCACTGTAAAGATCAGTGCATCAGGCCCATTCTTTCTTGGTAAAAGAATGTTAGTATATATTGCAATATAAAAGCAGCTTACAATTTAATGTATAGATTACAGGTTTACTTATAGTTACAGTAATATAATCCTTTCTGGCATTAAAACTTTAGAAGCTATAGGACATCCATGGGTAGATACTACTGGGAATAACCTGGATGCATGTCTAGACCTTTGAAATTATAGAAAATCAGTCCAACACTGAGTGACAAATGCACCTTTGTAGCCCAGGAGTCCGAGTGCACAGACGCAAAGAAATCTATGACGTAAGATATAATTGATTTTTACATTAAGAAAATAATTACTGTGACCAGGATGCGGCATTCATACATTGTTGTAATTACAACTGATTTTGTGGTTTTGGATTTAAAGACATTTTAATAGCACTTTTCACAACTTTACAGAACTGATGGCAGGGTTTCAGAAGATGGTAGCTTCCAGATGCCTTCCAAAGACACTTCCCTCTCTGAAGAAAACAACAACATATGTGAGAGAGTGGACCTCATGCATGAATCTGTCATCTTCCATCCCAAGACAGATGGTTGGTATTACATTCCCAACGCTATCCTTATCGAAGGCCCTTAGCCTTGGCACTCAAAATGGTGTGTCAAGAATGAAGTATACTAGCTGCTAATAGTTACTACATTTCAATATTATTTACTGCAGTATTTTGCTGTAATTAGTTTGTAGCCACCTCTTAATATAGCTCACATATTTATACAAATGAAACAATGGCTATAATAATTTTTTGCGAGGATTTTCTTAGCACATGATGCCCATGTTGAGTCCTGTGTTCCACCAAGCTTGCAACTGGACAATTTTGTGTGTGTAGAGAGCCTACATAAAGCTAGTAACACACACACTGCAATGTAACTGAACAATCTATTCATTTAGATTTGCACCAAACTCCATATGCTTGTGTATGTAATGTAGAGAGATTACATCGCCTTTAGTTAGTGCACAAGTTTGTGTATAGATGTTCTCATTATAACACCTTAAAATCCCTCATGTAAGGCCTCGCAGATCTCTCACCTTCCTCCAGCCTCTATACCTTGATTAATTCCATGCTCTTCGCCTAAATGACAAGCCCCGTGTGTATGGGAGACAAGTATGCCTACCCGACTACAGTTACCCTGCAGGACTTCAGCGTGCAAGTTAGAGAGACAGAAGCCGGGAAGTACTACTAGAACCCACTCCACAAGATAAATGTTACTTGATATTGTTAGGAAATAGAGCACGACCGGGACGCACTTGTGGAGGAGACAGCATAGATCACAGCAGGAGTAGTAGGCTAAAGACAGGGAGGAAGGTTACTCAGAGTGACTAAGGCTCTGAGCTTCTGATAACTGTCACAATAAGCAAGACCAGAAGGTTTGCTCAGAGCGACCGCAGCTCTGAGCTTCTGGTGTTCGCCACAAAAAAAAAAAAAAGACACAGAGGTTTGGCAATCTAATTGCTACCGCAGCGATGGCAAACATCTACACACGCACAAACAAGACAGAACAGGTAGGAGCGAAACTAATAGACACCACTGCTTTAGTCACATCCACAGAAGCAGGACTAGCTAGAGCGTCAGCCAGTCACTACCATGCATACATTTGAAATCGGCGCAGGAAGACTTGGGCGCAGAATACAGCCGGTATATGGCTGATCCTGCTGCTGCACAAGTCCCGGCCGTGTTAATTACTATTCCCCCTCCAGGCTGCCATGGATGGTGGGGAATGATATAATTCGGCTTCCAGCTATTGCTGGAGGCGGAGTTATTGTGTTTTAAAAGCAACTTCAGCTCCGTCTTCTGACAGCGCTGACATTACTTACTGAGAGATGCTATAGAAGTAATTCCTATTATAGTCTATGGTGGCACTGGCTGCGCCCAAATCTTCCTGCACTGAAAAGGACTGCTCCGCACTACCACAGTGATGGTAAATTCCAGAGAAGCTGGACTAGAAGGGAATAGGGATGATCAATGATATGCAAATACTTCTGAGTTTATGCAAATGTAAGTAAATTTTGAGGCAGGGAACACACTAAGCAGAAACGCTAGCGTTGTGGAAAACGCAGCGTTTATGCATGTAATGTTAGTCAATGGGCCGCATCAAAAATATACATATTTATAAAAATATACATATTTTTCAAAAACGCATCAAAAAAACGCACATAATTACATCAATGGTGACACAATGTAATGCGCTTTATATGTGTTTTTGATAAAAACTATTTTTTGATGCATTTCCACTTCTTGTTGACTTTCTAGTGTTTTGCATAAAACGCAATAGAAAGACGCACGCAAAACGCTAAAAAAATGCATGTGCTGGAAAGAAAAAAAACGCAAAATGCCAACACATAGAAAACGCATATATTCATAAAAATGTAACATTTCCCGCAATGCTAAAGCCTGGTACACACTCAATTATTATTGGCCAATCACTGACCAATTTTACCATCTCCATGTAGTATGATGGTTAAACTACACAATCTGCTCCTAGTATGCAATATCTGTTGACCCTTACACTACATGGAGGTGGTAAAATTAGCCAATCAAAACCGAAGGTGTGTACCAGGCTTAACCACTTTACCCCCGCGCGTACGTATTTCTCCGACCCTTTTTCCATCCTTTAACCTTCCTGGCGGTAAGCCCGAGCTGAGCTCGGGGTAAGCCGCCGGAAGGCACCGCTCAGGCCCCGCTGGGCCGATTTGCATAATTTTTTTTTTTTGCTGCACGCATGGCGATCGGGATCTCCGGATCTCCGATCGCCGGCGGCGATCGGAGGGGCTGGGGGGATGCCGCTGAGCAGCGGCTATCATGTAGCGAGACTTTGTCTCGCTACATGAAAAAAAAAAAAAAATTTAAAAAAAAAGATTTGCTGCCCCCTGGCAATTTTTTTGCAAACCGCCAGGAGGGTTAACAACCAGGGACGGAGAAACACGTACTTTCCGCGTTCCCGACGCTGCCCGCGCTACCGCTCGTAAACACACCGCCCGCCGCTAGTAAACACGCCGCCGCCCGCTCGCCCAGAGATCAATGAACAGGAAAATCCATTCCCGTTCATTGATCTAAGCCCCACAATGATCAGCTGCTCTCCTATGGGCAGCGCGATCATTGTGAGAAAAAACTCACGTGTCCAGCCTCCTTATACTTCCTAAAAGCTTCCGGAAGGAAGCTTGGAGGTCGCATTAAAACAAAAAGGTACTGTGGCCATCTTGTGGCCAAATAGTAAACTACACCCTACACATTTTTCACATACAAATAAATGACTTTTACACATAAAATTAACTCATTACCTCCCACACTCCCCATTTTATTTTTTTTTGTAATTAAAAAAAAATTAAAAAATTTACAATTAAAAAAAATACATAAATAGTTACCCTAGGGACTGAACTTTTTAAATATTTATGTCAAGAGGGTATAACACTGTTACTTTATAAACTATGGGCTTGTAATTAGGGATGGACGCAAAAATGAAAAAAATGCACCTTTATTTCCAAATAAAATATTGGCGCCAAACATTGTGATAGGGACATAATTTAAATGGTTTTATAACCGGGACAAAAGGGCAAATACGTTTCATGGGTTTTAATTACAGTAGCATGCTTTATTTAAAAACTATAATGGCCGAAAACTGAAAAATAATTATTTTTTTCCCCACATTTTTCCTATTTTCCCATTAAAACACATTTAGAAAAAAATAATTCTTGGCATAATGTCCCACCTAAAGAAAGCCTAATTGGTGGCGGAAAAAACAAGATATAGTTCATTTCATTGCGATAAGTAATGATAAAGTTATAGACGAATGAATGGAAGGAGCGCTGAAAGGTGAAAATTGCTCTGGTGCTCAGGGGGTAAAACCCCTCAGTGGTGAAGTGGTTAAGTGTGCACCCAAGCTTATGCCAATTTATGCAGCTTGAAAATGGACCAATCAAGTCCCAGCAAGGTTTAAATAGATTGGTCCAGACAGGCTGCATATATTTGCATAAAAATGTATTTGCATCTCATTGATCATCCCTAGAAGGGACTTTACTGTTTGCCCATGCAGGAACAACAACTGTCCACAAAAAAGCAAGACAAGAAATAATTCAAACACGGGACCCAGCGAACAGCTATGGCAAAGCTGAAAGCTATGACAGGTCAAGCAATGCAGGCAGTAAGAGGCTTTTATGTGGACATCCACCAATGACAGCAGACATGCAAATTCCAACACAGCTGAAAGGTAATTGCTGAATCCTGGGTATAAGGCCTGGAACCCACTAGGAGCGCTTTTCTGAGGGCTTTGTGATTTGAAAAGCTCTTGCTAATGTAATGCTAGGAGTGTGATCCCACTTGAGCGATGTGATTTTATAAAAATCCCCCATAGCATTGCATTAGCAAGAGCTTTTTTAAATCGCTAGCGCTTAGAAAAGGCTACTAGTGGGTTTGAGTCCTAAGGCCAGAAACCCACTAGGAGCGATTTTCTGAGCGCTTTGCGATTTAAAAACTCTTGCTAATGTAATGCTATGGGTGTGATCCCACTTAAGCAATGTGATTTTATAAAAATCCCCCATAGCATTGCATTAGCAAGAGCTTTTTTAAATCGCTAGCGCTTAGAAAAGGCTACTAGTGTGTTTGAGTCCTAAGGCCAGAAACCCACTAGGAGCGATTTTCTGAGCGCTTTGCGATTTAAAAACTCTTGCTAATGTAATGCTATGGGTGTGATCCCACTTAAGCAATGTGATTTTATAAAAATCCCCCATTGCATTGCATTAGCAAGAGCTATTTCAGATCCCTAGCGATTAGAAATCACTCCTAGTGGGTTTCTGGCCTAACTGGTTGAAGACTGAAGGCTGGTTGCAGATGGATAGGACACTCATTATCAGGGATGCTCATCCGGATTTTGGATATCCGGGTAACCCAGATATCCGACCATTTTTACACTATCCGACCGGATCCGAATTCCGGACAGTTGGGCAGAAATCCGGATAGCTATCTGCAGTTTTAGTATTATTTCTGGGTGGGAGAGGTTTGAATACTGTAGATTATCTTTGATTAATCTTCTACGCATAGCTTTATGTACTTTTCCCCTGACTCCATTTGGTCCTTATAAAAAGGCCTATTTTATCTTAGAATCTCACTTTGATGGTTCTCATGCAGTAGGAATACTTTTGTTGTGCTTAGTTCAATGTTTGTATTCTATACTTTGTTAAATGTATACTTTGTATGTATATGCTATAAAACATTTTTGGAAATAAAAATTTGTTGAAAAATAAAATTACTCTTTAGGGCAACAGCTTTGGAAAGTCCCAGCTGCTTACCTGTAGCTGTGTTTCGGCGAGTCCTTTAGGACGGCTGCTGCTGAGACATTGCTGTCTCCTGTCACACTGGAAACACCTGAAACAAATTCTAAAGTTAATTAGGTATGGGCCCATAAAGGACTCCTCCTCCCCCTCTCATTCAGTTAATCCCAAGTACCCATTCATCAATGTATTACATATATAATTCTCTCCCATATGTAGGGTTGGAACTCAGGCAGCCGTCCTGGTGGACTCGCCGAAACACGGCTACAGGTAAGCAGTTGGGACTTTCTCCCATCGTCCTCCAGGACGGCTGCTGCTGAGACCAGTGAGAAATGTACCTTAGGGAGGGATGATGGCCTGTAGAACCTTTCGTCCAAAACTTTGGTCCTGGCTTGAAAGTAGTTCCACCCGATAGTGCCTGATGAACGTGGTATATGAAGACCAGGTTGCGGCTTTGCAAATCCGTTCTAGGCTTGCCCCTGACCTTTCTGCCCATGACACTGCCAAAGACCTAGTAGAGTTTGCTGTCACTTTAGTAGGAGATGTTGTATTAGAGGCTTTATAAGCTAATGTGGTAACTTCTTTTACCCATCTAGAAATAGTGCTCTTAGATGCTTGTAACCCCTTTCCTGAACCTGAATGAGAAACTAACAAATGACTCGACCTTCTCCAGTCCGCAGTGTGTTGAAAGTAAACTAGAACTGCTCTCCTAACTTCTAGCGTACTCCATTTCCTTTCTCGATCATTGGTAGGATTTGAGGAAAAAGAAGGTAGAATTATTTCCTGCGACCTATGAAAGGCTGTGGCTACCTTAGGTAAATATGCCGGATCTGGTCTAAAAACTATCCTGTCCGGGTGTACGACCATGTATGGATCTTTAATGGATAAGGATTGAATGTCGCTAACTCTCCTTGCTGATGTGATAGCTACTAAAAAAGCTACCTTCAGAGACAAAAACTTTAAAGGTACTTCTGACAAAGGTTCAAATTTTTCCAAAGTTAAGAAATCTAGAACTAAGGATAAGTCCCAAGGCGGAACCAACTTTTCTGAAATTGGTTGTGACCTGGCTACCGAAGTGAGAACATTTTTAACAAAAATATTTTTTGACAGTTGTCTATTTAGAAAAACAGAAAGCGCAGATACATGAACTCTTAGTGAACTAACTGCTAGTCCCAAATCTACCCCACTCTGCAAAAACTCCAAAATAAATTTCAGGTCATTAACCCCATTTTTTTCTTTCCCAAAAAAAAAAAAAAAAAAGCTTTCCAAATTTTGGCGTACTTTTTTCTTGTTGAAGGTTTCCTACACTTAACTAAAGTGGAAATAACCTTTTTTGAAAACCCCCGTTGCTCTAAGATGCTTTCCTCAGCATCCAAGCTGTGAGGTTCAACAGCTGCGGATTGGGATGATACCGACTTCCCTGTATCAACAGATCTGCTCTGCTGCCCAAGTACCATGGACCCCTGATGACCAACTGTTGGAGATATGGGAACAAAGTTCTCCTGGGCCAATTTGGACCTATGAATATCACCGTGCAATCTGACATCTGTATCTTGCTGAGAACCCTGGGAATCAGTTTGAATGGGGGAAAGGCATAGAGAAGTCCCTTCGGCCATTCCACTACTAACGCATCCAGACGATTCTCCGGCACTGTAGGGTGTAGGGAACAGAAGTCCTCTACTTTTGCGATTTGTGGCGTCGCAAATAGATCTATTATCGGGCATCCCCATTTCTGTATGATCTGTAGAAAAATCTGCTGATTGAGCTGCCACTCTGCTTCCACTGTCATCCCCCTGCTGAGTGAATCTGCTCATCTGTTTTTGATTCCCTGAATGTGCACCGCAGTCAGAGAAATCAGATTCAGTTCTGCCCAAGCCATTATAGTTAATGCGAGATCTCGCAGACTTTGTACTCTGGTTCCCCCTTGTTTCTTCAAGTAGGACACCGTAACAATGTTGTCCGAGTACACTAGAACTTCTTTTCCCACTATGTGAACCTGAAGCCGTTGAAGCCCCAGTTTCACAGCCATCAATTCTCGGAAATTTGATGAGCTGTTTATCATCTCCTGACCCCAGAGGCCGCTGACCTGGAATTCTGAATAATGGGCTCCCCACCCCGACAAACTGGCGTCTGTGTAGACTCTTGCCGGGGACATCTGAAGCCAACGTCTCCCTAGTGACAAGTGATTTTGACAAGTCCACCACTGGAGGGACAGAAGAACCTGGTCCGGGCACTGTGCATAGTTGTCCAAGGACCTCTGATTCCTGTCCCAAATCAACAAAAACCAGGTTTGGGTGTCTCTTGAATGAGCCTGAGCCCATTCTACCACCGGGAAAGTTGAGGACATCTGTCCCAGTAGAGACATGATCCCCCTTAGAGATACTCTTTTTTCTCTCATGAAATTTTGCACCTTCTGTATTAATTTTTCCACCTTGTCTACTGGTAAGTACACCATCTGCGTTGTGGTGTCCCATAGTAACCCCAAAAACAATATATTTTGGGTTGGACTCGGCTGGGATTTTTCTTTGCTTACAATCCATCCCAGCGTTGTTAACCACTCTATTGAAAAATTTAGCTGCTTCTTTAAAATTTTCTCGGTTTCTGCTAAGAATAGGAAGTCGTCCAGATACGGTAGAACCCTTACATTGTGGAGATGAATAAAAGAGATTACCTCTGCTACGACTTTCGTGAAAATTCTCGGTGCGGACGTTATTCCGAACGGAAGGGCTCGATATTGGTAATGACATATTGATTCTCCGATTTGAACCGCAAATCTGAGAAACTTCTGACAAGCTGGGTGAATAGGTACGTAAAGATATGCATCTTCTAAATCCAAAGTTGCAAGGAACGCTCCGTCGAACATCGAGTTTTTCACAGAGGTAATGCTTTCCATACGGAATTTTTTCTCCACAATGTAAGGGTTCAGGGGTTTCAAGTTCAGAAACATTCGGAACTTCCCCGATGGTTTGCGGATTAGAAAAACTTTTGAATAAAAACCCTGGAACTGTTCCTGCAGTGGGTCTCTTTTGATCACATTTTTTTCCAGTAATGATATAACTGAGTCCCTTAAAGAGACTCTGTAACATTAAAAAAACGCCCCTGGGGGTACTCACCTCGGGTGGGGGAAGCCTCGGGATCCTAATGAGGCTTCCCACGCCGTCCTCTGTCACATGGGGGTCTCGCTGCAGCCCTCCGAACAGCTGGCGACAGACCCGACTGTGACTTCAATATTTACCTTTGCAGGCTCCAGCGGGGGCGCTGTGGCTGCTGTCGGCTCCAAAGTAGACGGAAATACCCGATCTCAGTCGGGTCCGCTCTACTGCACAGGCGCCGGAGACTTGCGCCTGCGCAGTAGAGCAGACCCGACGGCGATCGGGTATTTCCGCCTACTTCGGAGCCATCAGAGCGCCTGCGCTGGAGTCGGGAAGGTAAATAATGACATCACCGCTGTACGGAGGGCTGCAGCGAGACCCCCGAGGGACGGAGGACGGCGTGGGAAGCCTCATTAGGATCCTGAGGCTTCCCCCACCCGAAGTGAGTACCCCCCAGGGGACGTTTTCACGTTACAGTTCCTCTTTAAGGCTTGTGCCCACTGAGGATCTCTCGGGACCCCCGTCACTAATCTGCTGGGAGTAGGAACTGCACTGAACTCGATTCGGTAACCGTACTGGATTAAATTCAGAATATAAGGACTTTTGGTTACCTCTTTCCATGCAGGAAGAAAATGTTCTAACCTCCCCCCTACAGGACCTAGATAGTAATTTTGCTGGTTTTGCGGGAGGGCCCTGGGTTTTGTTAAACAGAAAGGACCCCCACCTCTGCCCGCATTATAAGTCCCCCTTTTGGACTGAAAAGTCCCCCTAGCAGATGATTCTCCCCTTGCCGGGTTCCTCTTACTCATGAAGGGCTTTTTGGTAATCTTCTTCCTTTTGTCCGGAAATTTTTTCCCTTTGTCAGAAGATCTTTCTAATACTGCATCAAGATCTTTCCCAAATAACAATTCACCTTGGAACTCCATGGAACATAAATTATGTTTTGAAACACAATCTCCCTCCCAGGCGTTTAACCAAACAGCCCGTCTGGAGGAATTAACAAGAGCCGCTGCTTTCGCCAATGCCCTTAAGCTTTCCGATGCTGCATCCGCAAGGAAGGCTACCGACTTAGTAATAATCGGTAAAGATTCCAGAATCTTCTCATGGGGAGTGCCTGCCACTAGATCAGGGGTCGGCAACCCGCGGCTCCGGAGCCGCATGCGGCTCTTTTTCCCCTTCGCCGCGGCTCCTAGGCGGCTCCAGAGTGATTGGCTGTGGCGCGCGTGACTGTCGCTGTTGTCGCTGGCCGACAGCCTATCAGAGAGGCCGCCGGACCAGCGCAGTGCAGGGCTTCAGGCGGCCATTTTCCCGTAGCCCTGCACGTGACGTAGGAAGTGACGTAGGAGGAGGATCGTGGGAGTTGCGCGCCACAAGGTCGGGACCGGAGGTCGGGACAGGAGGAGATCGTGACTAGGTGAGTAAGTGGTTTTTTTTTTCAGATTCTGCTTAAGGATTGTGCATATGGGGGTCATATCTGGTGAAGGCTTGTGCATATCGGGGTCATATCTGGTGAAGGCTTGTGCATATGGGGGTCATATCTGGTGAAGGCTTGTGCATATGGGGGTCATATCTAGTGAAGGCTTGTGCATATGGGGGTCATATCTGGTGAAGGCTTGTGCATATGGGGGTCATATCTGGTGAAGGCTTGTGCATATGGGGGTCATATCTGGTGAAGGCTTGTGCATATGGGGGTCATATCTGCTGAAGGCTTGTGCATATGGGGGTCATATCTGCTAACGATTTGTGCATATGGGGGTCATATCTGCTAACGATTTGTGCATATGGGGGTCATATCTGCTAACGATTTGTGCATATGGGGGTCATATCTGCGAAGGATTTGTGCATATGGGGGTCATATCTGTTAACGATTTGTGCATATGGGGGTCATATCTGTTAACGATTTGTGCATATATTATGGGGGTCATATCTGCTAACGATTTGTGCATATGGGGGTCATATCTGTGAAGGATTTGTGCATATGGGGGTCATATCTGTTAACGATTTGTGCATATGGGCTTCATATCTGCTAACGATTTGTGCATATGGGGGTCATATCTGCTAACGATTTGTGCATATGGGGTCATATCTGGGAAGGATTTGTGCATATGGGGGTCATATCTGTTAACGATTTGTGCATATGGGTGTCATATCTGCTAACGATTTGTGCATATGGGGGTCATATCTGCTGAAGGATTGTGCATATGGGGGTCATATCTGTTAACGATTTGTGCATATATTATGGGGGTCATATCTGCGAAGGATTTGTGCATATGGGGGTCATATCTGTTAACGATTTGTGCATATGGGGGTCATATCTGCTAACGATTTGTGCATATGGGGGACATATCTGCTGAAGGATTGTGCATATGGGGGTCATATCTGTTAACGATTTGTGCATATATTATGGGGGTCATATCTGCTAACGATTTGTGCATATGGGGGTCATATCTGCTAACGATTTGTGCATATGGGGTCATATCTGCGAAGGATTTGTGCATATGGGGGTCATATCTGCTAACGATTTGTGCATATGGGGGTCATATTTGCTAACGATTTGTGCATATGGGGGTCATATCTGCTGAAGGATTGTGCATATGGGGGTCATATCTGCTAACGATTTGTGCATATGGGGGTCATATCTGCTAACGATTTGTGCATATGGGGGTCATATCTGCTAACGATTTGTGCATATGGGGGTCATATCTGCTAACGATTTGTGCATATGGGGGTCATATCTGCTAACGATTTGTGCATATGGGGGTCATATCTGCTGAAGGATTGTGCATATGGTGGTCATATCTGCTAACGATTTGTGCATATGGGGGTCATATCTGCTAACGATTTGTGCATATGGGGGTCATATCTGCTGAAGGATTGTGCATATGGGGGTCATATCTGCTAACGATTTGTGCATATTTGTGCCCTGAGATTTCTACTTATGTTGCTGTTTTCAACCCCCTGGTAGGCCAGCCATGGATAAAGGCAAGAAGAGAAAAATTTCTGAAGAAAACAGAGTGTTTAATAATACTTGGACAGAATCATTTGCATTCTCTACTGACGAGACTGGTTTACCAGTATGCTTAATATGTGGTGAGAAATTAGCAAACCACAAAAAGTCCAATGTTGCAAGACATTTCCAGAATAAACACACAGCCTTTGCTGAAAAATATCCAGATGGAGATGAGAGACGAAAATCTGTTGCAGAACTTATCAGGAAGGTTAATACGAGCAAAAATAATTTCAAGAAGTGGGTGAAGTCTGCAAATACCACAACATATGCTAGTTTTGTGGCCGCTCAGGAAATAGTCAAGCACGGGAAGCCCTTCACCGATGGAGAGTATATAAAAGAAGCATTCATTAATATTTCGGAACATCTATACATGGACGTCAAAAACAAAAATGGAATTGTGCAGAAAATCAAAGACATGCCACTCTCTGCGAAGACTGTCAAAGACAGAACCCTAAAAATGGCAGAAAACATTAGCAAACAGCAAATTCAAGACATTAATTCAGTTATGGCATACTCCATTGCCTGTGATGAGTCCAAAGATATTGGTGATATTGAACAAATAGCACTGTTCTGCCGATATGTGAACTCTTTTGGGCCACAGGAAGAACTGATTGAGCTGATACCACTAAAAGACCAAACAAGGGGTGAGGATATCTGTAAGGCTGTCCTGGACGTTTTAACTGCTAAAAAAATAAACACTAACCACCTGGTCTCAGTAGCTACTGATGGGGCACCGAGCATGAGAGGAGCACAGAAGGGCTTTGTGGCTCTACTGCAGAAGGCGTTGGGTAGAAGGCTGCTATCATTTCATTGCATCCTGCACCAAGAGGCATTGTGTGCTCAAACATTTCCGCCGGAATGCACAAAAGTGATAGATGTGGTCATTCAGATTGTAAATAAGATAATGGCAAGAGGCTTAAACCACCGCCAGTTCCGTTTGTTATTGGATGAGGTTGAAAGCAAATATTCTGACCTCCTGCTCCACAACAAGGTCCGTTGGCTGTCCAGAGGCGAGGTGCTAAAACGCTTTGTCACATGTTTGGAAGAAGTAAAAACCTTCCTGGACAGCAAAGAGCTCACCTTTACTGAGCTGGAACAGCCAGAGTGGCTTGAAAAATTACATTTTATGGTAGACATGACAGCACATCTAAACACGCTAAATACAACCCTTCAGGGGAAAGGAGGCACAGCCCTGCATATGCTGGAGGAGGTTATGGCATTCGAGCGCAAGTTGACAGTGTTGGTCAAAGATTTACAGAGAGGCACACTGTCTCACTTTCCCTCTTTGAGAGAGTTCAAACAAAGTCATGATACAATCAATTTGGAATATTTCAAGTCTGCAATCACCGCAATGCAAAGTTCATTTGGGAAACGATTCTGTGAGTTCAGAGAGGAAAAAGCCACATTAGCCTTCCCTGTCACTCCCCTGGAGATCGATCCATCCCTATTGAATATGACTGCATTTGCAGGTGTAAGTCAACCTGATCTTGAGATGGAATTGGCCGATATAGCCGACAAAGATCTATGGGTGTCCAAGTTCAAATGCTTGACCGCTACTCTTGAGGATGTTGCCCGTCAGAAGGCCATTCTGGCTCAGAATCATAAATGGACTGATATTGAAAACCTTCCCAAACAGGACAAACTTGTATTCGAAACATGGAATGCCATACCGAACACATATATAAACATGAAAAAGTATGCATTTGGAGTGCTGTCGATCTTCGGTTCCACATATGTATGTGAGCAGGTCTTCTCCAACATGAACTATATTAAAAACAAACATCGATCACGCCTCACAAATGACAGCTTGCAAGCCTGTGTGAAAATGAAGGTGACGTCTTACAGCCCTGATGTGCAGACCCTGTGCACTGAGGTTCAGGAACAAAAATCCCATTAACCAGGTAGATTAAATATTTTAATTAGCTATTAATGTGCAAAAATATATATTTTACATTAAGTGACAAAGTCCTTTTTTTCTACAGATTGACAGCTAATTGCATGATCCTGTATATAGCATTAAGGTAAGAAACATATGCAGTGTTAGATTTGTTTTATAAAGGTTTTGCGGCTCCCAGTTTTTTTCTCTTTTCGGAAACGGGTCCAAGTGGCTCTTTATGTCTTAAAGGTTGCAGACCCCTGCACTAGATGATTCTGTAATCCCTAAACCCATCTCACCAAATTTCTAGCCAAACAAATAGAAGCTATAGCCGGTTTAAAAGAAAAAGACACCGCATCCCATGCTCTTTTGAGTAAGGCCTCAGCCTTTCTGTCCATGGGGTCTTTAAGGGACCCTGCATCTTCAAACAATAAATAAGAGTTTTTCGAATATTGCGCCAAAGCTGCATCTAACTTAGGGCATTTTGTCCAAGGAGATTCTTCTTCATCTTTGAAGGGAAACCTCCTTTTAAAGGATCTTGGAATAAACAAACGTTTTTCCGGATCCCTCCACTGAGATTTAATAAGTTCCTTAATGGAGTCATGTATGGGAAAAACCTTGATTGCTTGTTGTACCAAACCCTTATAAATGTCATCACGAATGGAAGTAACAGGTAAATCAGATTTAATCTGTTCAGAATCATACACTGCCTTTAATATTTCTTCCGTGTCTTCTGCAGAAAACAAATAGCGAGTAGCTTTGACTGCCTTAGACCTTTCTGAGGTATCTGATTCTATGGCTTCCCCCTCTTCTTCTGAACCTTCAGAAGAGACCTAAATATTAGATACAGGACCAACCTGAGGAATCCCAGGTTGCTGACCTGACAGGTCTCCAGCAGATTGACCTGCCTGTGGGTCTCTCAGATGATCTATCCTGTGTGGAATAGAAGCTGAGGATTGATCCTGGGTTACTGACAATGCTGATCTAAAAGCAGTAAAAGTATTAGAGATTTCATCTTTCACTGTCTGCATTAAGTCTAATAACGCTAATGTAGCCTGGGAGCTCTCTCCCCCCGGAGTAGAAGGCTGTTTTGACTGTAAGTGGCAGTCTCTGCATATATTTTTAGTTGCCCCCTCCTGAAGCCTAGCATTGCACACGTTACAACTTATTTTTTGCTTTGCTGTGGCTTTCTGTGGGGAGAAACACAAGACAGAGAACATTCTATTACTCCAATGTTGCCTGTAAACATGTGTCAAAAGTATAACCACTGCTCACCCACATACCCGCGGACTTGCGCCAGCCTCCTGAGATACAGCCGCCAGGGTATCGTCTGCTGCCGTGCTGGAGGTCTTCAGCTGCTCCATATTGCAGCGTATGCGGCGTTCCATGTGCGTCCAAGTGTGGCTTGTATAGCCGCACTTCCTGGTTCCGGACGCCGCCCAGCCCGTCCTTCACCAAAAACCGGAAGCGGAAGTGACGTCATACCTTCGGCATCCTCCCGCGAGATTAACACTCGGCAACTCCGATCCGGCTGCGCACAATCACGATCATCCAAGGCGGCCATGGTGGCTTCTCATACACGCGAGAGTGAAGGAGACCAGGTAAAACACATTCCCTTACAGTCTCCCACCAGGGCCGAAACTTCAGTTACCAGCCCCTAACCACCACAAGGCAGAAAAAAACCTATCTATAACATGGGTGCCCCAGGCAAGCCCCATGTCAGATAAAATAACAAAGGAGCTCACTAGTCAGGCGTCCAGCGTGAATGGGAAACAACAAAAAACTGAATAAGTGGGGGAGGAGGAGTCCTTTATGGGCCCATAACTAATTAACTTTAGAATTTGTTTCAGGTGTTTCCAGTGTGACAGGAGACAGCAATGTCTCAGCAGCAGCCGTCCTGGAGGACGATGGGAGAAACAAGAACTGTACAGACATACTGCTCAACTACAGTCAAGCTGTATGTCCTGATCTATGGAGAGTGGAGGAGTGACGATAGGTGGTGAATGAATGAGTGGTGTGCAGCTGTGCAAGGTACAAAGAAGGGCAATGTACGCATTCATTACTTCTCAATTAGCAATCTGCAATGGCAGACCTCTAAAAGATGTCTTGGGACAGTTGGACACACATGCAAGATTCTTGACTGAAGGTAGCCATAAATCTAGCGACTTGGCATCCGATCCACCATCAGACTCAAACATTTATAATCGAATGAAAATCGGTGCCGCCAAGTGCATGCCCGATCAACGATAAGACCAATTTTGGACCAAAATGAAATGCATGTTATGGATGGAAATGCTGCAAGATGTCGGGCCAATGTGCTCAATTGGGTGCACGGCAGTAACAGCATGCGATACTGGGATGAGCGAGGAACACAACGGAAACTCCAGCGCTGCCCCCTAGTGTAAAATATGCAGCATACTTTACTTGTCAATGTCCACCGCTAGCTTTGTGCTCTGTCCTTCCTCCACATACACGCACCCTACATGGTTACATCCACATGGGACACATGTATTTGGATGGAGGCCAGAGCACGGAGCCAGTGGTGGACACCAACAGGTAAAGTATACTGCATGGGGCACCGAGGAACACATTTTACACTAGGGGACAGCGAAGAGGAGGAGTCACCAGGCTGATTTCCGAAAGATTTAATGATGAAATCGATCAGCCTGTGGTGTATGGGCATCCAACAGATCTCTAGCTGATTAGATTCGATTATGGACAGTTTTGCCTCTTGGTCGAATCTACCCATCACCCGCCTGATGTATGGCAACCTTGAGACAGCTCAGAAGGATTAAACGACAACAACTTAAGCAGTAGCAATAATGCATATATATGCTTCAACTCTAGAGTAATTAGCATGGCTACAACATATTAAAGAGAAAGTACCCTTACTGAGTGAAAACCATGACACAACACCATGGATAAAGTTGCAAAAATAGTACAAAATGTATTAAAGTTCAAAACACGAACTAACATTCAAAACAATTTAAAAAGTTCCCCAAACGTTGGTTGTAACCAAACATCCTAAATAAGTCTATATCCCAACAAGTATATATGATAAGATTAATTACATGAAGCATAAGAAAAAAAATCACTCTGGTTGGCCAGACGTGTGTATGAAATTTTGTGTAATAAAGAGTGAGGTATGTGATTCTACACCACAAAAATTTAGCACTATGCCTGGGTAAAAAACCTGTGAAAGAAACAAAAAAAAGTGCCCGAGTGTCTCAACGAACTTCAGTTTGCATAAAATATATGTGCAAAAAATCCCCTTAGGAGAGATTATTGTGTACCAAAAAAAATGTATATATAAAAAATAAATAAATAAATAAATCACAAAAATATTAATAAAAAAGTGCAAAATATACAGGATCTTCTCAAAAAATTAGCATATTGTGATAAAGTTCATTATTTTCTGTAATGTACTGATAAACATTAGACTTTCATATATTTTAGATTCAAATACACACAACTGAAGTAGTTCAAGCCTTTTATTGTTTTAATATTGATGATTTTGGCATACAGCTCATGAAATCCCAAAATTCCTATCTCAAAAAATTAGCATATTTCATCCGACCAATAAAAGAAAAGTGTTTGTAAAACAAAAAAGTCAACCTTCCAATAATTATGTTCAGTTATGCACTCAATACTTGGTGGGGAATTCTTTTGCAGAAATGACTGCTTCAATGCGGCATGGCATAGAGGCAATCAGCTTGTGGCACTGCTCAGGTGTTATGGAGGCCCAGGATGCTTCGATAGCGGCCTTAAGCTCATCCAGAGTGTTGGGTCTTGCGTCTCTCAACTTTCTCTTTACAATATCCCACAGATTATCTATGGGGTTCAGGTCAGAAAAGTTGGCAGGCCAAATGAGCACAGTAATACCATGGTCAGTAAACCATTTACCAGTAGTTTTGGCACTGTGAGCAGGTGCCAGGTCGTGCTGAAAAATGAAATCTTCATCTCCATAAAGCTTTTCATCAGATGGAAGCATGAACCCACTTTTGAACCAGAAACAGCGGCAGAAGCACCTGACCTGGGCTACAGAGAAGCAGCACTGGACTGTTGCTCAGTGGTCCAAAGTACATTTTTCGGATGAAAGCAACTTTTGCATGTCATTCGGAAATCAAGGTGCCAGAGTCTGGAGGAAGACTGGGGAGAGGGAAATGCCAAAATGCCTGAAGTCCAGTCTCAAGTACCCAGTCAGTGATGGTCTGGGGTGCCATGTCAGCTGCTGGTGTTGGTCCACTGTGTTTTATCAAGGGCAGGGTCAATGCAGCTAGCTATCAGGAGATTGTGGAGCACTTCATGCTTCCATCTGCTGAAAAGCTTTATGGAGATGAAGATTTTATTTTTCAGCACGACCTGGCACCTGCTCACAGTGCCAAAACCACTGGTAAATGGTTTACTGACCATGGTATTACTGTGCTCAATTGGCCTGCCAACTCTCCTGACCTGAACCCCATAGAGAATCTGTGGGATATTGTAAAGAGAAAGTTGAGAGACGCAAGACCCAACACTCTGGATGAGCTTAAGGCCGCTATCGAAGCATCCTGGGCCTCCATAACACCTGAGCAGTGCCACAAGCTGATTGCCTCTATGCCACGCCGCATTGAAGCAGTCATTTCTGCAAAAGGATTTCCCACTAAGTATTGAGTGTATAACTGAACATAATTATTTAAAGGTTTACTTTTTTTGTTTTACAAACACTTTTCTTTTATTGGTCGGATGAAATATGCTAATGTTTTGAGATAGGAATTGTGGGTTTTCATGAGCTGTATGCCAAAATCATCAATATTAAAACAATAAAAGGCTTGAACTACTTCAGTTGTGTGTATTTGAATCTAAAATATATGAAAGTCTAATGTTTATCAGTACATTACAGAAAATAATGAACTTTATCACAATATGCTCATTTTTTTAGAAGATCCTGTATATATGTACATCATCCAGGCATAGAACTGTTTGAAGTAATCTGTACAAAATAAACAATCACGTGTCAATAGTATGCATGATATAATTGTGCTGGAGTGAAAACATGTAAGAACAAAGTAACCAAGTGATAGAGCTTACCAGAGTGGAAAGGGGTGACCAGGAACAGGGAGCTCTGCCCTACGCGCTCGCAGACAGCGTCTGCTTCAATGGAGGCTACTCAGCTAAAAGCAGTGCATGCTTATAAGGAGGGAATGGAGGGCGGGGATTGCGTGCGGTCACCCCTTTCAGTTCAGAAGGATTGTATCGCCCAGAGGTTACCGTATCTAGCATCTGTACATAGTTTTATGCCACTGCTAAGATACTATTACCTATAAGCAAACAAGTGTGCTTGAGTGAATCAAAGGGGGTCTTGCTACAAAAAAAGAGGAGTAGATTACAAAATTGTTACAATGAATACCTTGGGTTGCACTTCATCTGTCATATGACTCTATGGGCTGGTGCACACCAAGAGCGCTTCTGAGTACTTTTAAAAATGATAGCGCTTTGAAAAGCGCTTGGCTAATGTATTTGAATGGGATAGGTCACACCCCAGTGACGTGATTTTTCTCCCAAATGCAAACGCGGGTCCTGCAGCATTTCTGTGGTGATTCAGCCTCAATGTTGAAGTATAGGAAAGGGGAAAACCGCTCTGAAAAGCGCTAGGACAGAGCAATTTTCCAAGCGTTGTTACAGAAGCTGTTCAGTTCCAGTTCTACTGTAACAAAAAAAATAAACACGCTACACCAAAAATCGCTAGGCACATGCCCAGAATCGCTCTGAAAAACCATTTAAAAAAGCACTGAGTGTTTGCGATTACACTAGCGCTTTTTGGTGTGCACTGGCCCTGAGTTGTCAGGTCTGAGCTGAGCATAGAAGGAAAAAATTGTGGCAGATTTCAGATGTCTATTATCAGATATCATACATTTTTTAATTGGTGGGATACATTAACAAAGTAGACCCTCATAATGTTTTCCAAAATGTACATGCCTTTTATGAACTGAGATATTTATTTTCCAGTCCACAGGCAAATACCTCTGTATTATAAATATACAAAGAAAAAACCCTTAAACATGTTCATCAGTCATTAGACAGATAGATTAATTACCTTCATTATAATTAGTTAACTATAGGCCCATAAGGGAATTGCTTTCATAGAAGATTTCTGCCTGGCCTGGAAAACAATTCAATCACATATTACTCTTGCAAGTCACGTTGCCTTATCCTGAACCTGTTTAATGTTTAACTATGCTTAGGTTGCAGAAGAACGCCAGGATGTGTTCATATAAAAGTAACCCCCAGTTATACAAGTTATTGCAACTCATTTAGGAATACCTATTTTCTCCCGCTTATAATCATGTCAAGCCTTTAGTTTACAGGACACCTGAAGTGAGAGGGATATGGAGGCTGACATATGTATTTCCTTTTAAACAAAGCATATTGCCAGACAGTCCTACTGATCCTCTGTCTCTAATATATTTAGCCATAGACCCTAAACAAGCATGCAAGTCAGATTTAGTTTCCAGTGTGTGATTCAGACACTACTGCAACCACAGAGATCAACAGGACTGCCAGGAAACTGGTATTGTTTAAAAGGAAATAAATATGGCAACTATAATAATAATCCGAACATTTGTATAGCGCTTTTCTCCTGACGGACTCAGAGCGCTCGAGAGATGCAGCCACTTAGGGCGCGCTAAAGAAGCCACCCTACAGTGTTAGGGAGTCTTGCCTAAGGACTCCTTACTGAAAAGGTACTGACTCTAGCCAGAATGTTAACCTTGGTCTCCCATGTCAAAGGCAGAGCCCTTAACCAGTACACAGCCACTGTTACCAGTGTTCAGTGGTGGAAATGCAGACTAGTGCCACAATGCAGCCAATGGCATCTGTTTTATACAAAGGAGAGACACAGACATGTGGCTCAGTTGATGCCCAACTTTAATATCATCTCTATCAGCATAATGCAATGATATGCTGACAAGAAAATAGACAAACCCATAGCCTGACATAGTGAACAGGAACAAGTATATTCTATCTATAAATGCATACCAGTGGCGTAGCTAAGGAGCTGTGGGCCCCGATGCAAGTTTTACAATGGGGCCCCCCATGCACTCTATACATAGCAATTGAAACAGCGCACTAAAAGCTGCCAATGGCAACTACAATGTCAGAGGTGCAAGAAGGGGATGAGGAATAGTTTGTTAATGATTACCACTATTCAAAGTATATATATAAATGATTATTATGAGCACAGGACCAATATAGAGCTAATACTGTAGTTGAGGGAGGGCCATTCGGGGCCCCTCTGGCCCAGGGGCCCCGATGCGGTCGCTACCGCTGCACCCCCTATTGCTACGCCCCTGATGCATACTCTGCCTATTATAAACACTAACCTGTTTAAAACAGAGGAGAGACACAGACATGTGGCTCTGTTGATGTCCAACTTTAATATGAGTATCAGGCCCTGGATCTCCTCAGAACATTGCAATAATGTCAGAGCTCCCTCTAGTGACAGTCTTATTATTGTCTTATTATTGTCTTATTATTGTGCTGTTGGGAGGTCTGAGCTTCTTACCACAAATCTAGATGAATTTGAAAGCTAAGGAGCTATGGGCCCCAATGCAAGTTTTACATTGGGCCCCCCAAGCACTCTACACAAGACAATTGATACGGTGCACCAAAAGCTGCGAAGTAATTATTACTAGCACAGGGCCAATAGAGAACTAATACTGTGGTTGAGGTAGGGCCCCCCTGGTCCAAGGGCCCTGATGCGGTCACAACCTCTTCATCCCCTATTGCTACGCTAATCTAGACAGGATTAAAAATACTGAAACAGAGCTACCTGGAATGGTTCCTCACCAAAAAATTAATAAAAAGGCTATGAATATGTTAAACCTATGTACTACATACTTTCAGAGCCCATTCACACTAGAAGCGCTTTTCTGATTAGCATTTTTTAAAATAGCTACCATTCACTTTCATTAAAATCGTGGTAAAAATAGCAGGAAAAATCGCCACGATTTTTGCGCACGTGATCGCAAAATCGCTCCGATTTTTCCACAATTTTAATCAAAGTGAATGGGACCGATTTTAAAAAACACTAATCAATTGCAAAACGCTTAGAAAAGCGCTTCTAGTGTGAATAGGACCTCAAAGATTCATAAAAAAGTGAGATCCCCTCTAAAGGTGGCCTCTTACGGTCCAATTTCTAGCGAAAAATCGTTTTGTGCGATCAGAAATTCTGATCGGATTGGTTGTAAATAATCTCCATTAATGGGCACAATCTATTACAAACGATGATAAAAAAAAAAGTAATCCGAATGAAATTTGTTGAATGAAAATTTGGATTTTTTTGTCTGTTGTGATAGAAAGGAAGCAAAGATTGGTTCATTAATGGTGTAGGGAACGATTTTACTTCCAATCAGAATTATCTGATAACTCGAACAATTTTTCACTAGAAATTGGATCGTTAGTGGCCACCTTAAGTCATTTCATTGTAGAAGCTACTGTAAGTCCTATGGCAAAAAAAAAATCTCCAGATATGTTACTCTTTAGTTTAATGCTACGTACACACTTGCCACTATGGTCGTTTCTAACAGCAGCTTAATGATCAATCTGCCGACAATCGGGTAAAGAACTTTACCAATTGATCATTAAGTACAACGACAAACTAACGATATCGGGACGATGGAAAAATCCAACAGGACAGATCATATTAAACGACAATCGTTACAAAACTATAATGTGTACAGTTCTCTGCCGAAAAGGATCGTTACAAGGGCCAATGCGCCTGCGTTGGATTTTGGCCAGCTTCCGTACTTCCTGTGTAGCGGGGCCCGTAAAGATTGTTACATTACAAATTTACATAAACACTGTTTTCAAGTTAACGATCATATATTTTTATCTATTGTAACCTCATGTTTGTGTGTTTTTTTTTAATTTCATATAAATATATACGCAACTTACCGTCTTATCGTTCTTTTCTGCGAGAACGGTCGTTAATATGTATATGATGATTGCTGTATTCCATCGTTGCATTCTAATCGTTCCAATATTGTTCGTCTGGTAATTATAGTTCCTTGCATTGATCGTTATCGCAAGTGTGTACGCGGCATAAGGGTACTTTGTGTGACCACAACACCAAGGGAATGCTTAATTGAATACTTTTTAGGTGAATGATGAGAGTTACCCAGTTGGATCTGATTGAAGGGATCGATCCGAAAATTGGAATTGTAATGTTTAGGAGATTTTCATCCAATAGTGGTCTCAAATGTTCACTTCCGATCATTTATATGAATAATTATTCATAAATGATCATTCGCTAAATTGTATCATTAGTGGCCACCTTAACACTAACCTAATCACTTACCCTTAAAGGACTACTATCATGAAAAACTGTCAAATGTAAAATACATGTGCATGCATACTTATAAAATGTATGTTTCTTCCAGAGTAAAATGCACTATAATTTATGTTATCCTATTTCATTGTCACTTACAGTAGGTAGTAAAGTTTTGACAGATCTCAGATTAGTCAATCTCCTCATGGAGGATTCTCAAGTTTTTTCATTATTTTCAAAAGCATTCCCTGGTCAGCAGTGGCACATTCAAGCTGCCAAAATAGAGTGCAAACAAACAGGGAGCATTACAAACTTGTATTGATCCTTTCCAGGGAGCATTTCTATAAAGAATAAAGGAAATACTGAGAATCCCCCATATGGATGGACTAGTCAAAAGCCTGTCAGATCTGTCAGATTTTTACTGCCTGCTGTAAGTCACAGCAACCTAGGAAAAAATAATTGATAGTGCATTTACTCTAGGAAAATGTATTTCTTATATGTTTGTGATTGCATGTATTTTAGGTTTTAACTGAAAATACTTCAGTAACCCCAATGATTTAGCGGCCTATAGAAGATGTATGGTTAAACAGCACTATTGTCACACATTTGCAGTTATCAGCTGGAGCATAGCAGTCTATGGTGATGATGGCTAGCAAATAATCAATAAATGTCATGTTTATGCAGGGGCGTAGCAATAGGGGGTGAAGAAGTAGCCCCCGCATCGGGGCCCTAAAGGGCCCTCCCTCAACTACAATATTAGCTCTTTATTGGTCCTATGCTGGTAATAATCACTTCTATAGATGCTTTGAATAGTAGTGATCACTAAAAAGCAGTTCTCCATCCCCTTCTTGCACCTCAGACACTGTAGTTGCCATTGGCAGGTTTTGGTGCGTCATATCAATTGTCATGTATAGAGTGCTTGGGGGGGCCCATTGTAAAACTTGCAAGGGGACCACAGCTCCTTAGCTATGCCACTGTGTGTATGGTAACACTGTACATTCCTATTCAGACTCTTTGGGGCACATTCCTCATCCACTAACGTGCTGCAACAGCGCAAGTTAAAGTTCTTACGCCCATCATTTAAATTACTGGAACTTAAATATACATTGCCCACGCTATGCACGCTACTAACAGCGTAGTGTGCACTCCATAGCAATGGCCGTTCTTTCCGACTGCCATGTGATAGTGACGTATCGCCAATGCATTACTTCACCAGCGCGGCTGCTACTACATTAATTTCATCTCCCTCTGAGTTTCTACAAGTCAAAGGGGGAATAGTATTTAATACTACCGGTGATTTGAGTGGCAGTAGGGTGAACCGTCATTTGGCCAAACGAAATACACGACTGGGTCTCGACCTGGATTTTAGGCCTGATTGGCCAGTTTTATTGTATGTACCACAGTGCAAAACAGCACAACGTTTCGACCAAAAGGTCTTTATCAAGTGCTTACAGACTATTTGTGCAGCATCCATATATATGGAGGCAAATTCAAAGTTAAAACACACCCCCACAGGGGCGGGCACAGTACTTAAAGAGACAGGCTATATTATACAGAATCATAGAAAACACTTCAAATTATAGGCCTCATTCATGCCATTAGGTGTCAGAGTACCCAAATCATATATCCATTTGCTTTCTCTACGTAACAAGGAGGTTTGGGGATCCACTCCCTCTTGTAAGAACACCTTCTCCAATATGCACCATCTTAGTTCGCCCACTGCATGTCCACACTCCTGGAAATGGCGACCTACGGGAGATTCAAATTTATCCTTAAATTTTTCTTTAAATTTTTCTTTATTCTCCTTCTCTTTTTTATAATTCCTAATATCACTCCTATGTTCATTGATCCTCCTCCTCCCATCCCTAGTTGTCTGTCCAACATAACCCATTCCGCAAGGACACTTTAACAAGTAAATCACATTTGTCGTAGTGCAAGAATAATTACCCTTGATTATAATTCGTGTCCCTTTTGTGGTATGAGTGACATAATCACCCCGGATTATAGATGAACAATTCTGACAGTTCATACAGGGGAACGTGCCTTTACGGCGTGGGATAAATGTCGCAGTTGTCTCAGTGGGTCCCCTTAGGTCCGTCCTCACTAGCTGATCTCTTACACTTTTACCTTTCCTAAAAACCATCCTAGGGGGAGAGTGGAAAACCTTGGACAGCAGCGGATCAGTCTCCACCACTGACCAAGCCGTACGTAGACATTTTCTAACTTGGCGCATAAGGGGCCCCCATAGGAACTCCCTGAACCTGTAGAAAAATGTAAAGAAAAATTTAAGGATAAATTTGAATCTCCCATAGGTCGCTATTTCCAGGAGTGTGGACATGCAGTGGGCGAACTAAGATGGTGCATATTGGAGAAGGTGTTCTTACAAGAGGGAGTGGATCCCCAAACCTCCTTGTTACGTAGAGAAAGCAAATGGATATATGATTTGGGTACTCTGACACCTAATGGCATGAATGAGGCCTATAATTTGAAGTGTTTTCTATGATTCTGTATAATATAGCCTGTCTCTTTAAGTACTGTGCCCGCCCCTGTGGGGGTGTGTTTTAACTTTGAATTTGCCTCCATATATATGGATGCTGCACAAATAGTCTGTAAGCACTTGATAAAGACCTTTTGATCGAAACGTTGTGCTGTTTTGCACTGTGGTACATACAATAAAACTGGCCAATCAGGCCTAAAATCCAGGTCGAGACCCAGTCGTGTATTTCGTTTGGACTGTTGCTGCACCTTAGATGGATACGGGTGTGACTGGTTGACTCCCTGGTCTGAAACATATACCTGGGTTGAAGTAATAAGGTAATCTACTTCACTTTGAACCGTCATTTGGCTCACCCCGCGCCCAGCTCACAGGCGGCTGCATAACAAATTCAAAATATATTTGTACACTAGGGATGGTCAATGAGATGCAAATAATTTCAAGTTGATGCAGTATTATGCAAATTTTGTATGCAAATGTATGTAGCTTGAAAATGAACCAATTAAATCCTGCTGGTGTAAAATTTGATTGGTCATTTTTCAAGCTGCATGAATTTGCATACAAAATGTGCATAATCCTGCATTAGAAATAATTTGCATCTCATTAACAATCCCTAGTGTACACATACACATTATGTGTACATTTGTCCCAGAGTAAATGTCACTGTAAATTATTTATCCATATATATTCAGACTTAAAGTCTCCTGAGTGCATAATAAAAACGTGATTGATATATTGATACAAGCCCCCCCCCCCCGTGTGACCCCCTTCACAGTATAAATGCCAGATGTTCCCTGAGTATTCGGCAGCTCCCCTATCTATATGTCCCCAGTATGAGGAAACAACCCTCCCAATAGCAACATGTGTTCTTCATAATAATCTATATATATAATAGGCTAAGTGCCTCAACCTTCAAGCAAGAAGAAGAAGTAGCGCCCTGCCCCCAGGGCCTGTCCAAGCAAGAAGAAGAAGTAGCGCCCTGCCCCCCCCGGGGGGGGGGGGGTCCTACACTTGCCGCCGAGCTGGAGGGAGTAGCGGGCAGGAAGGGGATATTGGGCACAGCGGTCGGGAGGGGAGTCGGACCCTCCTCCCTCACCTGGGTCCCCCATCTGCACTCCCCCTCTAGCTTAAGTTCATCAGCTTTGGCTTATAGATGTACCTCTAGACTAAAGCACCCCCTACATTTACCCTGCATTTTTGGCACTTTTAATAGTGGCACTTTGAATATGTAATAAAACTTTATGCGCACCAAAGCTGTACTTTAACAATACTGTTAGAGCAGACCTCTATGCAGCCTCACATGGAGCAAATGGAGGTACCTGCTAGGCTGCTCTGTTTGCACTGATGCTGTCAAATGCTTCAGGCACCAGCAGCGCTGAGAGAAAGACACACTAAGGGCCCTTTTACACTTAATCAGTTGGTATGCGTTAGTGTAAATTAGTATGCGTTAGTACGTGTTAGTGCGCGTTGGTACGTGTTTTTTTCCATAGCAGTGCATTGGGAAGAAGATTTCAGTTAAAACGCGTTAAGTGTGAAAGGTGCCATAGGAAAACATGGGACTTACTTTGAAAATCAGTTTTCTTTCCGTTTTAACTGAGAGCAACTGATTAAGTGTAAAAGGACCCTAATGGGAGATGATGCTCTAGGAAGAGGCGGGGTTTAGAACTGCAAATTGTCACAGTAGAACCTGCATTATACAGGACTAAAATTCAGAAATTTAGGGCTGACCCATGTATAAGTCGCCCCCTCGGATTTAAGTCAGATTTAAGTCAGACCTAAGATTCTAGACAGTATATACAATATTTTCTATGTAGCTATCAATTACAGTATTAATTATTAACCCCTTTTCTGAGAAGTTTTAGACTTGTTCATCTCCGGCATGTAAAAGGGGTAAAGGTGGGAGTAATGTGATCCTGGAAGAGTGGGAGGGTGGTCTTCCTGCTTGGGTCCCTGAAGAACCCTGATGTAATTTCATCCAGAGCACTAAATTACCTTTAGCTTTAAACTCTTTAGGAATACAAATACTACAGAACACAGCAGCTCTAGCTCTATAAAAGAAAGAAAGAAACAAAATGACAGTAGCTGGAGGTGACTATCATGCCTGTGCTGGTTGACATGCTGCTCACTCCTAATACTGCTTCCTCTTCTGCACTGAACAAAGAAGATTGGAAGGTGAAAGGGTGGCCAACCAGTAACATAATCACTGTCACATTTGAAAAGGCGCACTCTTTACTGCCACATAAAATAGGCAGAGGCATTTGTGTAGAAGCAGCTTGGCAATATGATAAATAAACTGGAAAGATTAACAGCTGCCTCTTCACAGCCTGGAAATTGATTTTTAACACACACCTGAAAATTCATGTATGTGTTTTTATCTGAGATATTTTTACCCTACAGCAGTTCACCTACTGTAGTTCTAGATTAAAGCTCCTGCTCAGGCTTGTGTTTTTAACAGAAATTGGGGCATATTCATAAAAGTCCAGTAAAGTGCACAGAGTAGAATGGGTTGCACAATAAGCATGACCTCTCTGCTACTTAGGTAACGCAAGCCTTGCTAGGATAACGTACAATCTGCTACTTGCTTAATGCAGGTTACTCTAAAAACACTAACACGAACAGGTCACGTTAATTGTGCAGCATGTACTACCTGGTCAGCATGATCCATGGTAAAATTGCTATGGCTCCCTGTGCATGGCAACTTTACCAGACTTGTATGCCCCATTGTGTGGAATACATTGTAAAGCTGCAATGCATAACATTGAACATAAACCATTTTTTTTTTTTGCATTATAATGTTTTTTATTACTTGGCTAGCTCAGGGCCGGCGCTACCATAGAGGCAAAGGAGGCAGCTGCCCCAGGGCCCCAGAGCTTGTAGGGGCCCCCAGTGGCTACAAGAGGAAAAAAATTTCAAATCGGCCTTATAGTTTTTGAGAAAATCGATTTTAAAGTTTCAAAGAAAAAAATACACATTTAAAAACCTGCCGACTTTAATGGTTAATAGCAAATCCACCTTAAATGCTAGAGACCCTAAATTTGCAGGATATGTTAAGGAGATCATTAGGAATAAGAGGAAAAAACAATTTTTCAAAAAGACCTTATAGTTTTTGAGAAAATCGATTTTAAAGTTTCGAAGGAAAAAAGTATACTTTTAAATGCGGTTTCTTCACAGTCAAGTCAGCACCATCCGTAGTATCATAAAGCTCTTTTATTGATTAAAAAGCAGCATCATAGACATCATCACCAGCGACAGCAGCGCTGTTTCGGTCAGCAGACCTTTCTCAAGCTGTACAAGATAAATGTCACATGTCAGATGGTGCTGACTTGACTGTGAAAAAATTGCTTGGAGAGTCTGGAGTGCAGAGACCTTGCAAGTCATAGCACATCACCTTTTCCCTCTTTGGGTGCTTGCTACACACTGTGTTTGTACTTTTAAATGCGGTAAATGTCACTTTTAGTAGCAAACCTAACAGTAGTGTAATTTTACATGCATCAAACGAAATCGCAATAAATTTCCTGACGGGGTTTCCAGGGGGTCCATACGCAGCCGCAGCGCTTTGGCCAGGGATCGCCATACAGCCGCAATATGGCTGTATGAAGATCCCTGGCATTTTTTCCTATTTTCCCAATTTTTGTTTTTTGTTTAGAGTGTGGGAATTTTTTTTTAAAAAATTATGTGGGGTCCCCCCTCCTGAAACTTTTTAACCCTTTGTTCCCCATGCAGGGTGGGATAGCCAGAATGTGGAGCTCCGACCGATTGGGACTTCACACCCTGACTATACCAGCTGCAAAAAAGGTCCCTTAATGCCGATTTTTGTTCCGGGGTATATGTTGGGGGGCCCCCCAGGTTTATTTTGCCCTGGGGCCCCATTGTTGCTTAAACCGGCCCTGGGCTAGCTGGCTCCCTGTACCCCCTTCTAGGCCTGACTTAACAAAAGTCTATGTTCCAGACTTCTTTCCTCATCACATCTTTACCCACATAATATGGCCAGGGAGTGTCAAGGAAGGAACACCATCCTGTCCATCACCTTGGAGCTGCAGCTGAGAATTTGGCTCTCTGTTGCCAGGATTGCAGCTACAGCTCAGAACTGTCTTGTCATAAATTACTATCCAGTTCTTGTCTAGTCTGTGTGTAATAAAGCATTTTCCCTTCCCACATCCTGTATGTCTTAATAAGATTAAATAAGAACAGTGAGAATTATTTTCTATTGCAGGCAGGACAGAGGTTCATGTGTTTTTTATAAATGCACTACGGAGGAAGTGGGAAGGGTTAAATGGTTTATGACACACAAACAGTACAACTCTGCAGAGATGACCACAAAGATTTCATTTCTCTTAGAAGGAAGTGAGATGGGCAATTTTCATACTCTGTGCACTTTTCAATGCATTATATAGGAGAATTGTGTAAGTAATGACATGGCACCTTATTCACGTTTACTAAAAGATAAAAAGTCCAGGAAGATGGAATAGGGTTTTAAGCAAAGTTAAAGCATGTATCATTGGGGATTTTTAATGGTGTACTTCATACAGCAGTGATCATCAATTGCATTTTGCACAGACAATCGAGTTTCAGCTTTCGTCAATGTAAAGCAATCATAGCAAAGCGCTTTCTAATTAGTTGTACTGTAGCACTGCACTCTGCTAATTACTGTAACTTATTTTAAGTAGCATGTGCATAAAAGGAATGTTAGACTTGCTTGATGCAAACATGTGAAGATGTCTCTAATAATAGTTTCATGCAATAACATGAATATTTTGACTTGCCAGTAAATTCATGCTTATGCTGTAATGATGCGAGGCCACACGCACCAGTCTACCCTAAAGAGGAAGTACGGGGGAAAAAATAAATCAATACATAGCAAAGTAAGCTGTTAAAAAATAGACAGTAGGTCAAGAAATGATTGATATTCGCTGTGTAACTCGTTCATGTTGTTTGTTCCACAATGAGCCTGTGGATCATCATCTTTACTGCTGGCAGACAAGAAAAAAAGAGACAACACCAACTGCCATTACCTACAAACACATCCTCTAACAATATGAAAAAGGCTAAAAGGTTCACAGATTGGAAACTGTGAGGGCCATGGTAATGACATCACACTGTGGGAGGGGTTTCACCACAATATCAGCCATACAGATGGGCCAAACTTGGTTACATGTATTGATTGGACTTGCTGCAAGATGTTGGGCCGAGATGCTCGATCAGGTGTGTGGCGGTAAAGGCTGTGATACTCACAATTGATGAATGCAACAGAAACCCCCTGATGCTGTCCCCCCTAGTGTAACTGTACCCCCATGCTTTTGCATTAATACATTACGTCTCCGCCGCCGGACTCTGGCTTCTTCTGGTTCTTGCCACATGGTTGTGTGCCTGCACTCACAAGGGTACCAACCACGGGGATCAAGAACCGGAAGAACCCGGAAAAGGAATCTGGTGGGGAGGTAATAATTTAATGCAGGGACGGGGGTTTATGGCAGCCAACAGATCTCTCTCTGATGAACAGATTCAATCAGAGTGCAGTGCAGTGCAGTCTATGCACTCTCTGATGTCCCTGCGAACGCATTTCCATAAGCGCGTCTGAAATCGTGCTATATGGAAATGAGCTCTTAGCCAGTTAATGTAGTGCCTAACCCATTCAGTAAGCACAAAGGAACAGGAACAACCAAAAGCCAAAGTAAATATAGCTCAGCCAAGACCCAGCTCAAGTGCTTCCTTGGTCAATGCAACAACGGTCGGCACATGAAGTAATTATAAACTCTGAATAAAGAGTCTTTATTTAAATGCAAAGCAAAAAAAGGCATTTAAGGGCCGGTTCACATGGACGGCAGGCGGCGTTGGGGCGGCCAGGAAGTCGTGTCGTCCTGTGACGTCCTGTTCGCTGGCGGCAGTACTGAGATCGTCGCGTTCAGCGTTTCTCCTCCCCGCAGGGGGACATGAAGCCGCGTCGGCTAGCCGTCCCTGGACGTCGCATGCGGCTTCTAGGGACGGCCGAAACGACGCGTTAAATCGGGATTGGAACGCCGCGCTTATGCTATCGACGGTAATCGACGGTAACCGCGCAATGCTAAACGCTCCCATTCACTTGAATGGGAGCGTTTAGCCGATGGGTCCCGAACGCTTGGCGGTAGACGCCGCCTGCCGTCCGTGTGAACCGGCCGTATCTGCCATGACAGACTTCTGTTTTGGGAGGTAATTGTCCCTCTTTGTCACAAAAAAGGGACAACAAACCCTCGAAACAGCAGTCTATCACTGCAGATTATTTTAAATGTTTTTATGTTTTGCATTTGAATGAAGAGATTAAAAAGTAATTACTTTAAAATGGTGCCAATCCTTGTTGCATGGACTAACCTATTCAGTAAAGCACAGAGTTGTATTTTTTTGTACAGCTTGTCATTTCCCCTTACTGCTTGTATCCAACCCTAATCCTTGAAACCCTGTATACACGAGGCACTTCTGTCAGCCAGCAGGGATGGATACACAATCTCTGGAGCAACAGTGCAGTACTGAGGCAGTACAGATGCACCTCCAGGACAGGGACATGTCTCTTGCTATGAAGGGGGCGGAGGAAGCACGAGCGTTGAGCAAAAAAGCAGCTTCCGCAGGCTGGGAGAGGGGAGAGCAATGCGATCGGACATCACTAAAAATCTGGCATGCCAGACCTTTTTATTAGTAAGTATTTATAGAGTGCCGACATCTTCCCAGCACTGTACAGAGTATATTGTCTTGTCACGTAACTGTCCCTCCCTCAGAGAGGCTGACAATCTAATCCCAAACATAGTCATGTGTCTATGGTGTAGTGTAGTCTAGGGCCAATTAAGGGGAAGCCAATTAAGTTCTCTGTATGTTTTTGGGATGTGAGAGGTAACCAGAGTACCCGGAGGAAACACACACCGACACGGGGGAATATACAAACTCTGTGCAGATGGTACCCTGGCTGGGGTTCAAACCTAGGACCCAGTGCTGCAAGGCAAGCATTCTAACCACTACGCCACCATGCTGCCCATCTTAGGCGCAGAAGTCATGCTGCCACTCTACATATGCTAGATTCTCACCTGAGGCAGTCCTTATCTGTCACCACAGCCAAGTTCAATGTGTATGTAGCTTTGTATAGTGAACTTGTGCCAGTGGTTTTTACAGTTTACTGGTTAGCTCTACTTTACCACTTTCAGCACTGCTTAGCAATTCAGAGTGCCAACTAGATATCATGAACTTATTGTCAGCTAACAAAAGCAAGTTCCACCTAGCTGCTGATAGAATGAGATCAGCGCAGAGCAACCTTTGTGTTATAATTTAAATAGATCTGAAACAGTCCTCAGCTCTGTATTGTGATAACATTTAGCAAGCTCATTATACTGTATCTACCAGTTGAGTGTACTCGGCTGTACAGAGGTGCCCGTTTCTCTTGCCCGCTTCATGAATATTGATATAACATCTGGCTAAACGAAAAGGAGATACGGCATAATTTTATCAGGCAGACAGAGAAGCTGCTCCCTGAAGGCACTGGCAGGCTTTCCTGGCTTTAATGTAACTTAGTGTCAGAAGGCATTTTTATTTTGGATGGTACATGCCTGTAATACAATTATGCTTCCTCTGGGAGTGTTTATAAATTATCATGCGGATGTAAGCGCTCAGCTGTTAGTAGATGACAAAGAGATGTCTGTCAGCCATGCAGCCTATTGTTAAAATCCAGATACTGTGTAACACATGAGGCTGATGCTTTGTCCCCTAACAAGATAACTCTTGTGGCAAAGCACAATAGGGATATAGAAAGTGTCTGAATTCAAGCGCCTCTTGGCTGACATGCCTGTGTTCTACTCTTTCTACCTGACTTTAAATGTCAATTATTACCTAGCTTTTGGATCATTTAGTTGTGTAATGTGCGTTCCTCTTCTTTCAATGTAATCCGTAAATAGTATTTCCTTTTGAAGAATTATAAGCAAAGATATTTAAACCACCACTCCAACCACACCTGTTTTCCCATATCTGCACAGACACTCGGTTGAAGAGGTTTTTCTTTTTCTTTTTGTAAGCATATAAGGGTTTTTTTTTTAATTAGCTGCTGTCAAATAAATGCATTTTAAAATACCTGTACAGACCTGTATTACTAGAAATCGTGGGGATCTCCAGAGAAACCTTGATGCAGCCTTATTCTTTGTTTTCAACTCTCCCCGCCAGCCTATTAGACCCCCTTCCAAAGGGTAAACCCAACAGTTGCAGCACCCATGACCCCTCATACCCCCACTACCAGTGCTGCCACAATGCTCCCACAATATCAAGTGAGGTCACCATTCCTCCTCCCTATCCCCTATAACAGGGGCGTCAAACTCAAATACACAACGGGATGAAATTGGAAACTGGGACCAAGTCGCGGGCCAACCTTGATGTCTAGTGGACATCTGTATATAGTTCCCGGGTGTTTAATGCCCCCCCCCCCCCGCCTCCCCTATACAGTTTTATGGTGTCTAGGGAGCCCCCTCCGCTCCCTTCTTTATACAGTTCCCTGGGGTTTAAAAGCCCCCTCCCCTATACAGTTTCTTGGTGTCTAGTGGCCACCCTCTCTCCCCTATACAGTTCCCTAGTGTCTAATGGCTGAATCAGGTAAATTGGTGCAGGACTTGTACCTTAGGTGGCAATAGTAAAAGCCACAATTAGCAGCATTGAGCAGTAATTATGGTACCCGATAAATAGCAGGCACCATAATCATTGTTCATTGCCACTTATCGCCGCTTTTACTATAACTGCCTATGGTGTCAGCAGAGCACTTTAGAGTGGTTAAGGTTAAGCAGTACCAGGTGGGGTCTTAGGGTTATGCATAGGTAGAGGTTAAGTGTGAGAGTAGGTATGGGCGTAACTTTACATTACGTGCTCCTGGCTCATGACTCCTCCACTTCCTGGTTGGTTGAGAGTGCAGTGCAGCCAGCCAATCTCCATGGGGCTTCAGTCCCCGCATGGTGATTGGCTGGCTGCAGGGCACTTGCAAACTAACCAGGAAGTGGAGGAGACGCAATCTCCACAAGCAGGAAATATATAATACTTCTGCTGTGCTTTCTGCATAATTATTTTATTATTAGGTACAGGACTGCCCCCAGGAGTACATAGTAAAATAAATTAAAAAGATTACCAATATTTTACTATTGGAATTAAGTGGTAGAATATCGGTAACTTTACTTATATTTAGAATCAGAAGAAGAAGAAGAATTTATTTCGCCAAGCATGACTGAGTCGTGCCCGGAATTGGGCTTGGCATGTACAGAGCTAGTATAGGATAGGGTACACAATACAATACAGCAATTTTCCCACAGCAATAAAAATAGAGATCAACCACAAATATTCTACTACCCGCAGGCTCCATCGCCATTTTTAGGTCCCGGCACACTGCAAATTCCGATTTGCAATTCCAATTTTCACTGGATGCTATCAAAAGAAAAACGCAGAAAAAGCGCATCATGCAGTACTGATTAAAAATCAGAATTGCATGTGAAAATCGATTAAAAATCAGAATTGCATTTAGTGGCCCCCTCTCTCTCTCCTGTACACTTCCCTGGTGTCTAGTGGCACCTCGCCCTTCACCATGTAAAAAAATATACTAAGCGTGTGTGTGTGTGTTTGTGTGTGTGTGAAAGGTTAGTAGTTTACTGCCCATGATGTGCCACTTACATGGCTGGTAGTTAGATTACTGTCCTGAATGGTGGAACATCTATGTGCAGCGTTAGACTGAGAAGGTGACCCCCACACAGGGGCGTAACAATAGGCCCTGCAGCGCCTGCGCCCGCGGGGGGGCCTGGCCCCCCGCTGGGGCCCGCTTAGGGCCGTTTTTTGGGGGCTGGAGGGGTGGCAGCATGAGGGGAAAGCCTTGCCCACAGTCGGCGGGGAGAGGGGTAGTTCCCCCCCTCTCCCTCACTTCGGGGCTCTCCCCTCTGCGCTCCCCTCCAGCTAGTTAACGTGTGTGGGCAGCGGGCAGCAGCGGCGTCAGGATACATACCTTCTTCCTTGCGTTCCATCGCCGCCTTCTCGCTCTAGCAGCTGACGTCACTTCCGCTTCCGGAAGTGACGTCAGCCGCTAGAGCGAGAAATCGGCGATGGAACGCAAGGAAAAGGGTATGTATCCTGACGCCGCTGCTGCCCGCTGCCCACACACGTTAACTAGCTGGAGGGAAGCGCAGAGGGGAGAGCCCCGAGGTGAGGGAGAGGGGGGAACTACCCCTCTCCCCGCCGACTGTGGGCAAGGCTTTCCCCTCATGCTGCCACCCCTCCAGCCCCCAAAAACCGGCCACGAGCGGGCCCCAGGGGGGGGCCCGCTCTGAAATTTTGCAGGGGGGCCCGGTGGGGCTTAGTTACGCCCCTGCCCACACATATTGTGCAGAAGAGTGTCAGAGATTCCTACAATCAGCTGGTAAACTGCAACAGTGCAAACACCTTATAAAGGCACTGCAATTAAGTGATACAGTGGCTTGCAAAAGTATTCGCCCCCTTGAAGTTTTCCACATTTTGTCACATTACTGCCACAAACATGAATCAATTTTATTGGAATTTCACATGAAAGACCAATACAAAGTGGTGCACATGAGAGAAGTGGAATGAAAATTATACATGATTCCAAACATTTTTTAGAAATAAATAACCGCAAAGTGGGGTGTGCATAATTATTCAGCCCCCTTTGGTCTGAGTGCAGTCAGTTGCCCATAGACATTGCCTGATAAGTGCTAATGACTAAATAGAGTGCACCTGTGTGTAATCTAATGTCAGTACAAATACAGCTGCTCTGTGACGGCCTCAGATGTTGTCTAAGAGAATATTAGGAGCAACAACACCATGAAGTCCAAAGAACACCCCAGACAGGTCAGGGATAAAGTTATTGAGAAATTTAAAGCAGGCTTAGACTAGAAAAAGATTTCCAAAGCCTTGAACATCCCACGGAGCACTGTTCAAGCGATCATTCAGAAATAGGAGTATGGCACAACTGTAAACCTACCGAGACAAGGCCATCCACCTAAACTCACAGGCCGAACAAGGAGAGCGCTCATCAGAAATGCAGGCAAGATGCCCATGGTGACTCTGGACGAGCTGCAGAGATCTATAGCTCAGGCGGGGGAATATGTCCATAGGACAACTATTAGTCGTGCACTGCACAAAGTTGGCCTTTATGGAAGAGTGGCAGGAAGAAAGCCATTGTTAACAGAAAAGCATAAGAAGTCCCATTTGCAGTTTGCCACAAGCCATGTGGGAGACACAGCAAACGTGGAAGAAGGCGCTCTGGTCATATGAGACCAAAATGGAACGTTTTGGCCAAAATGCACAACGCTATGTGTGGAGGAAAACTAACACTGCACATCACTCTGAACGCACCATCCCCACTGTCAAATATGGTGGTGGCAGCATAATACTCTGGGGGTGCTTCTCTTCAGCAGGGACAGGGAAGCTGGTCAGAGTTGATGGGAAGATGGATGAAGCCAAATACAGGGCAATCTTGGAAGAAAACCTCTTGGAGTCTGCAAAAGACTTGAGACTGGGGCGGAGGTTCACCTTCCAGCAGGACAACAACCCTAAACATAAAGCCAGGGCAACAATGGAATGGTTTAAAACAAAACATATCTATGTGTTAGAATGGCCCAGTCAAAGTCCAGATCTAAATCCAATCGAGAATGTGTGGCAAGATCTGAAAATTGCTGTTCACAAACGCTGTCCATGATGTGTAAAACTGGTAGAGACATCAGTGGCGTACCTACCGTCGAGCGGCAGGGGCGGCCCGCACCGGGTGTCTTCACAGTAGGGGGTGACACCCGGAGTCCTGTGTTGCCGTCCCTGCCGCTGCCCTGTGTTGCAAAATGTTACACCCCCCCGCCGCCGCCCCCCCCCCCCCCCCCCCGCGGCCGTCCCCTCTGACACCCCCCCTACTCGCTGGCACCCGCCCAGCCATCCGCGCTGCCAGGCAGGAGCAGCCCAGCCCAGCTTCAGACCTCCGACCAGCCGGCGACCACTATGCGGGCGCTAGGACCTAGCAGACACCGCACTGTTATGCGGAAGTGACATCACTTCCGCATATACAGCGTGGTGTACACCGAGATCGGTGCGCCCGCTCTAACTGGTCGCCGGCTGATACTGAGGTCTGAAGTTGGGCTGCTGGTGAGTTAAGGGCACCGGGGGTCCCTGCCGCTATCTAACCTGGGGTCCCTGCCGCTATCTAACCTGGGGCCCCTGTCACTATCTAACCTGGGGGTCACTGTCTAACCTGGGGGGGGGTCCCTGTCGCTATCTAACCTGGGGGGTCCCTGTCGCTATCTAACCTGGGGGTCACTATCTAACCTGGGGGGGGGTCCCTGTCACTGTCTAACCTGGGGGGTCCCTCCCTGTCACTATCTAACCTGGGGGTCACTATCTAACCGGAGGTCCCTGTCACTATCTAACCTGGGGGGCACCTGTCGCTATCTAACCTGGGGCCCCTGTCACTATCTAACCTGGGGGTCACTGTCTAATCTGGGGGGGGGGTCCCTGTCGCTGTCTAACCTGGGGGGTCCCTGTCGCTACCTAACCTGGGGGGTCCCTGTCGCTATCTAACCTGGGGGTCACTATGTAACCTGGGGGGGTCCCTGTCACTGTCTAACCTGAGGGGTCCCTCCCTGTCACTATCTAACCTGGGGTCACTATCTAACCAGGGGTCGCTGTCACTATCTAACCGGAGGTCCCTGTCACTATCTAACCTGGGGGGCACCTGTCGCTATCTAACCTGGGGCCCCTGTCACTATCTAACCTGGGAGTCACTGTCTAACCTGGGGGGGGGGGGTCCCTGTCGCTGTCTAACCTGGGGGGTCCCTGTCGCTATCTAACCTCGGGGGTCCCTGTCGCTATCTAACCTGGGGGTCACTATCTAACCTGGGGGGGGGGTCCCTGTCACTGTCTAACCTGGGGAGTCCCTCCCTGTCACTATCTAACCTGGGGGTCAATATCTAACCAGGGGTCGCTGTCACTATCTAACCGGAGGTCCCTGTCACTATCTAACCTGGGGGGCACCTGTCGTTATCTAACCTGGGGGGCACCTGTCACTGTCTAACCTCAGGGGTCCCTGTCACTATCTAACCTGGGGGGTCCCTGTCACTATCTAACCTGGGGGTCACTATCTAACCTGGGGTCGCTGTCACTATCTAACCAGGGGTCGCTGTCACTATCTAACCTGGGGGGCACCTGTCGCTATCTAACCAGGGGGGTCGCTGTCACTATCTAACCTGGGGGTCGCTGTCACTATCTAACCTGGGGGTCGCTGTCACTATCTAACCTGGGGGGTCGCTGTCACTATCTAACCTGGGGGGTCGCTGTCACTATCTAACCTGGGGGGTCGCTGTCACTATCTAACCTGGGGGGTCGCTGTCACTATCTAACCTGGGGGTCGCTGTCACTATCTAACCTGGGGGTCGCTGTCACTATCTAACCTGGGGGGTCCCTGTCGCTATCTAACCCGGAGGTGTCCCTGTCGCTATCTAACCTGGGGGGTCCCTGTCGCTATCTAACCTGGGGGGTCCCTGTTGCTATCTAACCTGGGTGTCACTATCTAACCTGGGGTCCCTGTCACTAACCTGGAGGGGTCACTATCTAACCTGGGGGGGTCACTGTCTAACCTGGGGGGTCCCTGTCACTATCTAACCTGGGGGGTCGCTGTCACTATCTAACCTGGGGGGCACTATCTAACCTGGGGGGTCGCTGTCGCTATCTAACCTGGGGGTTGCTGTCGCTATCTAACCTGGGGGGTTGCTGTCACTATCTAACCTGGGGGGTCGCTGTCGCTATCTAACCTGGGGTCACTATCTAACCTGGGGTCACTATCTAACCTGGGGGTCGCTGTCACTATCTAACCTGGGGGTCGCTGTCACTATCTAACCTGGGGGTCACTATCTAACTGGGGGTCCCTGTCACTATCTAACCTGGGGGTCGCTGTCACTATCTAACCTGGGGGTCGCTGTCACTATCTAACCTAGGGGTCACTATCTAACCGGGGGTCCCTGTCACTATCTAACCTGGGGGTCGCTGTCACTATCTAACCTGGGGGGTCCCTGTCGCTATCTAACCTGGGGGGCACCTGTCGCTATCTAACCTAGGGAGTCCCTGTCACTATCTAACCGGGGGTCCCTGTCACTATCTAACCTGGGGGTCCCTGTCACTATCTAACCTGGGGGTCGCTGTCACTATCTAACCTGGGGGTCGCTGTCACTATCTAACCTGGGGGTCGCTGTCACTATCTAACCTGGGGGTCGCTGTCACTATCTAACCTGGGGGTCGCTGTCACTATCTAACCTGGGGGTCCCTGTCACTATCTAACCTGGGGGTCGCTGTCACTATCTAACCTGGGGGTCGCTGTCACTATCTAACCTGGGGGTCGCTGTCACTATCTAACCTGGGGGTCGCTGTCACTATCTAACCTGGGGGTCGCTGTCACTATCTAACCTGGGGGTCGCTGTCACTATCTAACCTGGGGGTCGCTGTCACTATCTAACCTGGGGGTCGCTGTCACTATCTAACCTGGGGGTCGCTGTCACTATCTAACCTGGGGGGTCCCTGTCACTATCTAACCTGGGGGGCACCTGTCGCTATCTAACCTGGGGGGTCGCTGTCACTATCTAACCTGGGGGTCACTATCTAACCGGGGGTCCCTGTCGCTATCTAACCTGGGGTGCACCTGTCGCTATCTAACCTGGGGGGCACCTGTCGCTATCTGACCTGGGGGGTCCCTGTCACTATCTAACCTGGGGGTCCCTGTCACTATCTAAACTGGGGGTCCCTGTCACTATCTAAACTGGGGGTCCCTGTCACTATCTAAACTGGGGGTCCCTGTCACTATCTAACCTGGGGGTCGCTGTCACTATCTAACCTGGGGGTCGCTGTCACTATCTAACCTGGGGGTCGCTGTCACTATCTAACCTGGGGGTCCCTGTCACTATCTAACCTGGGGGTCGCTGTCACTATCTAACCTGGGGGTCGCTGTCACTATCTAACCTGGGGGTCGCTGTCACTATCTAACTTGGGGGTCGCTGTCACTATCTAACCTGGGGGTCGCTGTCACTATCTAACCTGGGGGTCGCTGTCACTATCTAACCTGGGGGTCGCTGTCACTATCTAACCTGGGGGTCACTGTCACTATCTAACCTGGGGGGTCCCTGTCACTATCTAACCTGGGGGGCACCTGTCGCTATCTAACCTGGGGGGTCGCTGTCACTATCTAACCTGGGGGTCACTATCTAACCGGGGGTCCCTGTCGCTATCTAACCTGGGGTGCACCTGTCGCTATCTAACCTGGGGGGCACTTGTCGCTATCTAACCTGGGGGGTCCCTGTCACTATCTAAACTGGGGGTCCCTGTCACTATCTAAACTGGGGGTCCCTGTCACTATCTAAACTGGGGGTCCCTGTCACTATCTAAACTGGGGGTCGCTGTCACTATCTAACCTGGGGGTCGCTAGTCACTAACTGAACTGGGAGCTCCTGTGACTACCTGAACTGGGGGGCACCTGTCACTACCTAAACTAGGGGGGGGGCACCTGTCACTACATACACTGGGGGTTCCTGTCACTACCTAAACTGGGGGGTACCTGTCACTAACTGAACTGGGGGGCTCCAGTCACTAATTGAGCTGGGGGGCTCCTGTAACTACCTAAACTGGGGGGCTCCTGTCACTACCTAAACTGGGGGGCTCCTGTCACTACATAAACTGGAGGGCTCCTGGCACTACCTAAACTAGGTGGCACCTCTCACTACCTAAACTATCTAGGCCAGCCAGCCCAACATAACCAACAGCCAACCTGCCCAGAATAACTGGCAAAAAGGCCACAGCATCACCACCAGTCAGGCTAGCATTTACTTCAACCAGCCAGCCCAGCCACAGCATCACCGCCAGCCAGCCCAGCCACAGCATCACCGCCAGCCAGCCCAGCCACAGCATCACCGCCAGCCAGCCCAGCCACAGCATCACCGCCAGTCAGGCCACAGCATCACTGTCAGGCCTTTCAGCCCACACATCATCCCCAATCCAGACAAAAATAGTATTGCCAGCCAGGCACAGCAGCCAGTAGAGGAGAATTCAGAAGCCAGGTGAGAGGTGTCTACCATATTATGGGGGCATTCTGCCCATTTATGTGAAATGCTGTCTATTTATGTGCCTCATGACTGCTGAATTTGTCTTGTTGGGGGACTCATGGTTACTGGATTTGTCTTGTTGGTGGCCTCATGATTGCTGAATTTGTTTTGTTGGGGGCCTCATGATTTATTGGGGGCCTCATGATTGCTGAATTTGTCTTGTTGGTAGCCTCATGATTGCTGAATTTGACTTGTTGGGGGCCTCAAGATTGCTGAATTTGTCTTGTTGGGGGCCTCATGATTGCTAACTGCGAGACTATGGGAAAAGCTGAATCATCATCATATGAGACAATAGCATTAAACCTACTTTTTTTTAGCTTTTTAAAACAGAAAATAAAACTGGGGGGTTCTAAAAAAAAAATACATTTTTCAGGAGTAGGATGGGTGAAATTGTTTATCTTCACAGTTTATTTTCAATTTGGATTTTCCATAATGTTCATGTATGAGTTCAAATGTTTGTATTTAGTTTAAATTGCTGTTGGCACTTTGCGATAGATAAGTGACTTTTCGCCACCACTGTCCAAATCTAATGTCCCACCATTGCTAAGTTCATGTAAACTTGTCTCCACCCGTGACCACACCCACATTTTGGTCTATGACCACACACATTTTGCGCGCAACGTAGCCCCAAGTACGGGGGGGGGGGGGTGACTGTGGATGATCAGCACCGGGTGCCAAATGCCCTAGGTACGCCACTGAGAGACATACCCTAAAAGACTGGCAGCTGGAATTGCAGCAATAGGTGGTTCTACAAACTATTGACTCATGGGGCTGAATAATTATGCACACCCCACTTTGCAGTTATTTATTTGTAAAAAATGTTTGGAATCATGTATGATTTTTGTTCCACTTCTCTTGTGTACACCACTTTGTATTGGTCTTTCATGTGGAATTCCAATAAAATAGATTCATGTTTGTGGCAGTAATGTGACAAAATGTGGAAAACTTCAAGAGGGCTGAATACTTTTGCAAGCCACTGTATATAGTAGAATGGGTAAGGATACCCAGATTTAGCCTGATTTCAGCATAAAAACCCTATATCTATATATTACTGTATGTAACCCTGCCCTCCCAGTGAAGTTTAACCTAGGCGGTTTAGCTATGCGGAATTCTCCTCCCAGAGCACTCTGGGAGACCAGGTGTTATTTCTGCTGGCTTTCGAAGTACACAGTAAACAAAAATTCCACAATGTTTCACCTGCCAGCAGTAAAGATGTTGTCACCTGTGTTGAATTTCAGAATGTAAAACAGGGTGAGGAAAGATTTTACAATGGGCAAACACTGACTATATAATTTATATTGAAATATTGTAAAAAAAAAAAAAAGTTCCTCTTCAAAAAAAAAAAAAGCTTTAATTAATATAAGAAAAACTTACAACCAATTAAACAATTTTTATCAGTACAATTGGCCTTAAAGACTTTTTCCATGTATTTTCTCAAACTGCATTGGTGTCATTTTCGAAGAAAGCAGTGCATAGTTAACTTTTGCTGACAGTTGGCCAAAAATAAAAACTGTAATGCTTGTGGGAGCTCTATGTCAGATTAACATTATAACAGTAACATTTTCTCTGTGCTCAGACAACAGTAAGTGGATATTGTGCTTGTAGATGTTTCATTCCTTTCTTGGGCAGCATACAGCCAAGCAGAGTCCAGACTTAGGCATTATGTTTCGATGTTCTACAAGATATAATACACGCAGTGTCAACCATGCAGGGAAATGGGACTGTCGTAGTCTTGAAGAACAATTTCTTCCTATTGCTTGGAGGAGATGCTATTAATTCAATTGCTTCTAAATCATCCTCAGAAGCACAATGTACCCAGAATCCTAAGGGGCTTCACTGGCAGGCCAATCAATGTGGTTTTGTAATGGTGAGGCTGGGGAAGTTTTATTACTGGTTTACACAGACGGAAACTTATGTGAAAAGATAATGGTGTCAAAAGATTCATAAGACACAGGCTGATGCCATCTGTTGAGATGTGGTCTGGAATGTCTGCAATGCAGCTTAGCATAGGACAATGACACAAAAGAATATTGGATTTCACGGAATACATCTTCATAACTGCATATTATTTGAATATAGTTTAGAAGTATAGCCTTGTGAGCCATTTAATTAGACAATAAGTATATGTTTGTGCCTTTGAATCGTCACCTCTACCCCACAAGTTGTAACAGCAAGCTGGCTCTGAACCTGCCTGCTCTGTTATTCTTTGTGTTAGCCAAAATAGCTATCTGCATAGATGAGAAGTAAAATGGAGTATGTGACAATGTCTGTTTCTGAATATTTTAACCTTTCTCGCATATATATGTATATGCTGCCAGTGAGTTGGGCACAGGGTGAGTCGAATGACAGCTCACCCTGCTGCCACTCAAATTTCTGGTGGCATAAAATACTAATCCCCCTCCAAGTCATAGCAATTTGGAGGGAGACCGAATCAGCACCAAATGCAGCTGGGAGGGCCACAGCAAGCACGCTCTTCAATAGATAATTGCAAGGTAGCGGGGGTAAAGAGGAGCCTGACAGCTGTTTTGCAAGCTTGTCGCTTGTCGCTCGTGAAACAGCTGCCAGGCTCCCCTTTAACACTCCCCCCCCCCCCCCCCCGCATACACACACACACACACACACACACACACACACACACACTGTTTTTGTAACTACCCATACCACATTAAAAGGTTTTTAAAGGAGCAGTGCCTTGGCTCTCTTTCCTCTTTTTACCTTGCTGCTTGGAGGGACAAGTAATTCAGGGGGGGGGGGGGGGTGGGGGGGCGCTATATCAGCACCCAAGCACTGAGCAACCAGTGCCATGCACCAAAAGCACTTGCTTCGCCCCTTTCTCACTGTATAGGAGATAGAGGCAATGAGTACAGATCAAACATAGTGATTTCACCTATTGCTCAAATACCTCTGACAAGAGATCAGAATGAGCAGACACTGTTGAATCTGTATGATACTGTCTGACCTACTCACCAGCAACAACTATGCAAATAACAACTAGCAGAAGGATGTCACTACTCCTGATCGGCATACTTACTGCAGTTGAGTACTTTGAAAAGAATTATAATCAGATTAGCTCTGGTTCTAGTAACAGAGTGGCCTTCATGCAAGAATAACCTGGGGGCACTCCGGCAGCCCCCCCCCCCCCCCCCCCCACGACCATAAGCAGCATTAGGATCCCTTTGTTGCATCTGAATTTACCTACAGGGCCCCTGAGCCAGCTACCTCCTCTCCCCCGATCACTCCCCAACTTAACTGTGACCTCAGGGCCCCTGCAATGTCTTCAGCAGAGTAGCATCTTGCTTTTCCCGACAGGTGTGCTCCTCTGTCAATCCTTCATTGTAGGGTTCCCGGGGAGCACAGGTAAGTTAGGGGGGAGACAACTTGGGGGGCCTTACAGACCATTGGGCCTTAGGGCAATTTCCCCCTTTGCCCCTATGGAAGCGCCGGCCCTGAATCAGATGGTGAGCATTACCATCAGAATGTTAGCACTTTTAGCAAGAAATAACAATGGGCTGGAATACAAACCTGTATTATGTACAACAAAGTCCTTATGCTGTAAGACCAGTTATGTCCACAGGCGGCAGTGTTTAAATGGAAGGTATTCCTATTTACTTTCTGTGTAAAGCGGGGTGTCTGTTCATTCATTTTTTGACAATTAAGTCAAGAGGCCTTGAGAAAGACACACATGGTGGTGTTGCTGTATGTTTTTTCTTTGCTAAATTCTGCTTGCCGAGCACAAAGGAAACATTGTGCGATTCTCATCATGATGGCAACCTATCTATTTCATAATGAGTGTACTTTGAGGCAATTACTTTTTCAGTGGAAAAGGTGCAATTGAACATTTATTATAATAGTTCATGTCTATTTCATAAACTAGAAAGTGGAGGTGCTACACATTCCAGCCAGGGCTGAATCTAGCTACAATGTAACCCCGGGACAAAAGTAACTTGGGGGGCTCCCCTAGCAATGCCCTCCACACAGCATCTGAACCGACTCCTAGGACCCATCCCACCACACTCCCAGCCTCCAAAATCATTAGGTGTCCATCATATGCCCCCAAAGGCATTGTTGGGGACCCCATTATCCCAGGGGCCCCAACCGTCCCGTTTTCGCCGGGACGGTCAAGGGTTGGGGGAGGGGTCCCGCTGTCCCGGGAGGAAGCGGAGGTGAAAAAAGGATCAAGGCGCAAGCCGGCGGCTGTGGTGTGGGATGCGGGTCTGGGATAAAATTGTCCCTCCCTCCCTCCGAATGTGCCCCCCCAGTGTGCCCCCCAGTGTCCTCCTGTATGGAGAGATAAGAGCGCAGCAGAGCGGGCAGTCTTACCATTCCTCCTCGTACCGGGCATCTCTTGCTTCCATCTACTTCCTGGGACGTCACAGGAAGCAGGAAGCGGAGAAGAGCCAGAGATGCCCGGTACGCGAGGAGGAATGGTAAGACTGCCCGCGCCGCTGCGCCTTATCTCTCCATACAGGGGGACACTGGGGGGCACATTCGGAGGGAGGGACAATCTTATCCCAGACCTGCATCCCACACACCACAACCGCCGGCTGGCACCTCGATCCTTTTTTTCACCTCCACACCCATGGGCACCCTCACCCTTCTCCCCACCATTTTTGTGTAAACAATTGAAGATTTTCATATATATATATATATATATATATATATATATATATATATATATATATATATATATTATGATTGAACTCCATGCAGTTAGGTTTACTAGATTAAGATAGAGGGCATACAGGCATAGCGGGTACAGACATCGGCCTTACAGCCGTTTTGCGGGGCTCCCGCTTCTTCAGAGACCACAAGATCTTGTGGTCTCTGAAGAAGCGGGAGACCCGCGAAACGGCTGTAAGGCCGATGTCTGTACCCCCTATGCCTGTATGCCCTCTATCTTAATCTAATAAACCTAACTGCATGGAGTTGGTGCTGCGCTTCTAATCTACTTCTTACTGACGAAATTACTGCTGAAGTACATCCAGGTTGGGAAGATTAAGTGTTAAACTGTTGGCTGCTGCATCTGGTGCTGACCTTTTCCTCTATCAATTTTGTATATTATGATTGACTAGGGGTGTGTCAGGGGGTGTGGTCGGGGGTGTGTCAGGGATGTGGCTTAAGTGTCCCAGTTTCTCATCTCAAAAAGTTGGGAGGTATGCATTATCCCCCTCCTCCTTTCCCTTACAAATCCAGAGTGTACACACACTGGAGTCTTACCTAATCCAGGCAGGATACAGGAGGCAGCACCGTGCTCTATGCTCCAGACTTCTCCCCAGGTCACCTCTCTTCCTCATTCCTTGCAGGCATGTTTGGCATCACCATGGCTTGAGGGGAGGGGACACACACCTGGGGGGCCTGTGACAAATGCCTCCTTGCCTCTGTGGAAGCATCGGCTCTGATATCAGCCCTCCTCATATGTTCACTCTCCCACCCTTAAAATTATCCGGATTCTGATTTGTGACATAAATAAGTTACAAGACTTCTTCCTCCTGCAGTGTTTCAAGTGACTGCTCACCTGTGATTGTAAACAGACCTCCAGTAGTCTGCAGGAGTATTCCTCATATGAGCATTTGCTGTCAGGTTTGCTCTAAGTAGCCATTTTAGTAACCAAAGGTTGCACTGCTGCTCAGGTTTGCTTGAATGAACGAAATACGTGTTGCTGGAAATACTAGATAAAAACATAAATAAATTATCACTTGGAAAATAAAACACAAGTTTTATTTTTAGCATGTGAGAAATAATTAAACAATTTACATGCACCCTTAGGTTAACAGTTCTGTAGGGAAAAACTGAATTACAGATGGGAAACAAACCGGCAGTGTTTTCCCTGTTTATGTTAGGGTGAGGTCATGTAGGAATGCATCATTTGATGTTCAAGATGGTGCATTTATTAAATGAATTCTGAGCATACAAATACAAGCAGACTTAATTACCCACTGACACATTGTGATGAAAACAACTTTGCAGATTTCCTTAAAGGAATACTGTAGGGGGGTTAGGGAAAGTTAGTTGAAGTTACCCGGGGCTTCTAATGGTCCCCCGCAGACACCCTGTGCCCGCGCAGCCACTCCCCAATGCTCCGGCCCCGCCTCTGGTTCACTTCTGGAATTTCAGACTTTAAAGTCTGAAAACCAGTGCGCCTGCGTTGCCGTGTCCTCGCTCCCGCTGATGTCACCAGGAGCGTACTGCGCAGGCCCAGTATGGTCTGTGCCTGCGCCGTACGCTCCTGGTGACATCAGCGGGATTAAGGACATGGCAACGCAGGCGCAGTGGTTTTCAGACTTTAAAGTCAGAAATTCCAGAAGTGAACAGGAGGCGAGGCCGGAGCATTGGTGAGTGGCTGCACGGGCACAGGGTGTCTGCGGGGGACCATTAGAAGTCCCAGGTAAGTGCAACTAATTTTCCCCCGACCCCCTACAGTATTCCTTTAAGCCGAAAGTTAACAGAAACTAGGGGTAGCTATCTGAGGACACACAAAGTTCTGATACTTACCGTATATCCACTGAATGCAAGATGAAAACACGCATTCAATGTAGCTGCGTGTTTAATTTTCCCGGGTATTGCTGATAGGTAGAATATCGTTCATTTTCTATTACCAATATACCAATATTCTACTATCATGGAAGAAAGTTATTAAGTGTTCACAGCAGGGGCGTAGCTAGAGACCATGGAGCCCCAAATCAAAGTTTTAATTCCCCCCCCCCCCCCCCAAAAAAAAAAAAAAAAGTGAAAGGCACATTTGTTCCCCTCCCCTACACACAAGTTTTAGGTAGCAAGAAGCACCCCTCCAGAATTAGAAACAACCTCTCAGTATCAGAAGCCAGAGGGACCCCCAGTATTAGGTAGGCCTCTAGTACAGGAACCCAGAAGTGTTCTTCACTAAACGTACCATAAAGCTAACACCACACCAGTATTAGGTAGCTCCTCAGTATGGGTAGTCAGAGGGGCCTGTAGTAAAAGATAGCCCCACAGTAAAAGTAGCCTAAAGGGCCCCTAGTATTGGGTAGCCCAGTATAGATAACATCTCTTCTTTGCTCCACTCACATTACTCTGCACCTCAAGGGACCCACTGTGGACCCCATCATTGCTGTTGGCCTTGCCACTGGGCCCCCCTTGGCAATGGGCCCCATAGCTGCCGTTATGGTTGCTATGGTGATCCCTACACCACTGGTTCAAGTGGAAATGGAAAGACACTTCAAAGTCAATAAACACATACAAAGCGGCAATTGATTAATCCATAAACAACATTTGGTGGAGCGCCCTCACCCTCAGTCCTTGTTACACCAGGAAAAACAAGCAAATAAATGTAATATGGAGTGCACTCTAGCTGAAATGACAGTCTTCCCAGAGTGTTATAATTAATGTACACTTCAGGTTATCCTTACAGAACACCACCACCAGGTAAATTTACACCTCCAGTGCAAGCTCCACCTCCCCCTCCCTTTCAGTTGGGGACTCACCAGATCCTCCAACCTAAAAGGCCAGTATGCGCATATGGGTTGTATGCCCACCCCTCGCCTCTCTGGCAGATCCACTCCCAGTGTACGGTGTTCCTCCTTGGAGATGTTAGCACACCTCAACTGAATGCACAGGAAGAAAAGAAGGAACAAAAGGGGACAGAAGAAGACACAAAGGGTAACAGAAGGAGGCACAATGGGGACAGACAGAGGCATGGGGACAGATAGAGGCATGGGTACAGAAGGAGGTGCAAAGGGGGACAGAAGGAGGCACAAAGGGGCACAGAAAGATGTGCAGGGAGACAGAAGGAGGCACAAAGAAGGACAGAAGGAGGAAGGAGGCACAAAGCGGGACACAGGGGGATAGAGGGATCCACATGGTCCACATGGTGGGAAGTGACACAGAAAGACACAGTGGAGACTGTCTAAAACTTACACTATCTGGACCTTGTGATGTCTGCTCTCTAGGGACCAGTGATGCTGCTTCTCTTTAGGGAACCACACTACACCTGCAGGGGGGGGGGGGGGGTACAACAAATTGGTGAAAATCATTTTTTCTTCAGTTCACATCTACCCCTAACTGTTATGAGTGATGTATCACAGCAGACACGTGTAGAGGTTTCTCTAAAATTGTGGTATCTGTTGAATAGTTGACGTTTAGAGCAAATACTGCTTATCATTAGTAGTGAGGTGGGTTGTGGTAGTTGTGCTCTGTTCTCTCTGTAGCGGATTATTGCTGCAGACTATAGCCTGGAAGCAGTTAATTGTGTGTTTTGAGCAGAGGGGCATTACGGGGGGCACAGTTTTTCCCAGGATGGGGGGTCAATGGCCCATCTTGCCCCAGTGTAGCACAGCCATTGTTCCCACATATACTGAGGAAGACAAACGCAGGGCTCAGATTTTTCCTTATTTTCTTATGAAAACATAAATTAGAATATGTACATGTTGCACAAATAGTATGAGTATCATTAAAAAAAATGTGCTACTGCAAGTTTATGATAAAAGCAGTGGTAAGTCAGCAATGATTTTTTTTTCATGTATTTAACTCTAAGGGTGAAATTGGTAAAACATTTGCCCTCTAGCTATAGAGAGCGTTTACATTTTATCACAGCAGTATACAGTATATTAATCCACAATATATAGTTCTGTTTTTATAGCAACAAACTTGGCCTAATTATGTTCTGCTGAGAGCTTTGCCTTATAGAATATTGTTAGTATGCCTTAATGTTGCTCTATTAAGCAAGGATTACTGCATAGGGAGTTGAAGAATCCACTGTTGTTATGGAAACATTTGCTAGATGAGTGACTTATGGAATCTAGTTTAATGTTTGTAGTCCTCTACAAATGTTTGTCTTGACCTTCTTAAACTTGCTCTTAGCCAGTCAAGCATCTCTTGGTTGCTGTGAAACGAAGCAGGAAATCGGGTTGCAGGTTTTGCTTTTGTAGAAAATGACAATAAAACCCTTTGAAGTAATATTCATTTTCCATTACAGTAGTAAGCTTGGACTCCACAAGCACTTTTGTGGACTGAGACATTTATTTTATTACAGTAGAATCTCGTTACAGTAAACTGTGATTATAGCAAACCACTGGATATAGTAAACTCAGTCCTCAGGTCCCAGCAAATGTGAATATACAATGTATGACCAATTCTGATATAGTAAACTTCTGATATAGTAAATTACTTTTCCTGGTCCCTTGGAATCTACCATAAAGGGATTCTAGTGTATTATTTTTTTGTATTTATATATACTGACATCGTCTTCAGCATTTTATAGAGTGTATAGTCATGTCCCTAACTATCATAATCATATGTCCATTGTATTTTATGGCCAATTTAGGCAGAGGCCATTTAACTTATTTGTATGTTTTTTTTATATGGGAAGAGGAAACCGGAGTGCTTGGAGGAAACACACACAGATAAAGGGACACACTCTGTGCAAATAGTGCCTTAGCTGGGGGTTTGAAACGGGCACCCAGCACTGCAAGCAGTGAGTGCTAACCACTACGCCACTCTGCTGCATAGTTGTAAGTGTATCAGCAGTCTTTTCCATCTTTAACTGGTGTAAATACAAACTAAACCAAAATTGAGCAAGAAACATTTTAACAGCAATCAGCATAAAATGTGAATATAAATAGTGTGTAGATGCAAAGTGCAGGACAGAATACTAGTTTTATGGGACAGATGTGTTTGCTATTGCAATATGGCTGTATGGATGCCTGATTGCATTTCTCAGTATCCAGCCAGACCAGAATTATTCAGAAGGCAGTCACTGGTAAATGTATTAGTCAATGTGTTAGTGTCTCAACACACTGACATGGGTCCACTTCTATTAGTACTGTAACCATTAAGTTGCTATAGTCTTTGCAATTTTCAAACTACCTTGGCCACTTTGTTTTCTAGAGGCAATAATATTGGTAGTTTTCACACCCCAGCAAATCGTACACTTCCTCACTATTTACACTACAGAGATATTTCATGGCACAGTTCTCAGTCCTTGGCTTTAAGCAGCATATTTTTTCACAGGGCGGAATCCACTGGCTTCTTGTTACTCAATTCCACTGTCTGAGTCAAATTACTAAGAATTCCTCACTTACAGTAACACAGGCCTGCTCTATTATTTTTGCTATCATTTTGTATTTTTCTGTTACAGTCTGCGACTTTTCCCTCACACGCTCTTATTTATGTGGTGCCTATGTTCCTTTATTTCTCCAGAGACAACGCCATTGCATGTCTAGGGCCTGATGCAATTCCAACAAATGAAAGACCCACTGCATGTGATGTCTCTTATCTCATTGGCATTGCACATGATTTAACACGTGAATCAATTGTCAGTTTATTGCTCCTTGTGTCTGCGGCACTAGAGTGTTATGCTAGGTACAGACTATGAGATTTTCTGGCAGATTTAGATCGATTATTTCCAACATATCTAATCTGATTTCCAATCAATTTACGACCATTTTCCATTCACTTCTATAGGAAATTGATCGTAAAATTCTCGGAAATCGATTGGAAATCAGATCGGACATGTTTGAAATAATCGTTCTGACACTAAATCTGCCAGAAAATCTCATAGTGTGTACCTAGCATTACAAGAGTGCGTCAAGTAAAATAAGGAATTTGTAAGCAAGGTGCTGGGAATGGTGCTGTCTTCAGCCTCACACAACACTTCTTGCCTCAGTGATTTTTCTTTCTCTTTTTTTTTTTTAATATGGGAAGAGGAAACCGGAGTGCTTGGAGGAAACCCACATAGATACAGGGACACACTCTGTGCAAATAGTGCCTTAAAGCGGTATAAAACCCTGACATAATATTCAATTTATTATTATTATTATTATTATTTAGTATTTATATAGCGCCGACATATTACGCAGCGATGTACAGTGTGTATATATATATATATATATATATATATACTGTATATATATTCAATAAAAACAAGTTTTCCTACTTTGTATATGCCATATGATTAGCATATTTGCTTTTGTGCATAAGTATTATTATTCATTTAGAAATTATACATTCCTAAAGTACACTTATTTTACTCTGAGAGCTGACTTTGCATTTTATTTATAACTGCTTTATTTATCCTCTAAATGAATCAGAAAGCATCAGAAAGCATTTATGCTTGTCTGACTTTGTTCAGGGGACCCGGCAGTGTGAGAGAAGGCTTTCTTTACATTTCTCACTTGATACAATTAAACACAAGATAACATTATGTAAAGTTCCAAAGCGGCCAGCTCTGCTGAAAGGGAAGCTTCTAAAGCCTGTGTTAACCCTTTGAATGCAGTTTGTGAGAGATCGCGGAAAAGCCGCCGCGAGTGCTACTGAGCACGCGGCTGACACAGGAACAGTTTTTTTCCTCAAGCGGTAGCCATACTTAATGCTGAACCACGTTAGAGATGCTAGGACTGAAAGTAATCAGCACAGAACTAAACATGAACAATTCTCACATTGCTTACTGCCACTATACTTATAATGTCCTTAACTTGTAATATTCACACTGTCTGTCCTTGTATTGTTTTTGTTTGTGTTTGTTAAGCAACTGCCAAGACAAATTCCTTGTAGGTGAAAACTTACTTGGCAAAAATAAATTGATTCTGATTCTGATTCTGATTCCGCGTCCAGTGCGGCGGTTTGCACGCGGAAGCGTGTGTCTGGCGGCAGAGCGGAACGAGGAAAAGCCGCCGCATGCAACAACAGTCAGGCGGCTGATTCCGCGTCCAGCACGGCGGTTTGCACGCAGCAGCGTGCAGCTGGTGTGGCTGAGCCTGTTAGTTCACACAGGTTTAGGGCTACGCACGCGTGCGCCAGAAGTCAGGTCCTTTATGCCAGCAGGAGATGTGTCAGCTGATCAAGATGATCAGCTGATTCCTCCTGGACTCCTGATTGGCTGAGTGGTTCGGGTGGGGCGGCAGAGTCCTGCAACTATATATACAGCTTTTCCTCCAATCAAGTCAGCACCATCAATAGTAAAAATAGCTCTTTATTGTTAAAATAGTAAGATCATCATCCCCTCAGTGACAGCTCCGCTGTTTCGGTCCTCAGACCTTCCTCAAGCTGGATAGGATATGTCACACTAACACCACATACAATTCCTCCTTAAATAGGTATATATGAGCCCCAGCACCAATCAGGTGCAGGCATCTTGGACCAATCAAACAGCAGCTATGGAAGGGCGGACCACATAGAAAACTGCAGTCTTAATATGTAAATGGGAATATCCCATAATATGCCTAGACCTGCCCACAACATCTTACCCCTCTCCTACGTATTCCCAGGCGGACCACAAAGAAAACCGCCCATTAGCAATGCAAATGTATGTGCATATGCGCACTTCTTACTAACTGCTGCTGCGCCGGTCACCGCCGCTGCTTCCCCGATCATCAGCCGCTTCCTGAAAGTCACAATGACGTCTTAGCGTCATGTGACTACATCACGTGATATGGACGTCACCAGGGGGCGTGAATCACACGCTCCTCATCTCCATGGTGACATAAACATTGCGTACAGTCGGCTACTAAGCCGGCTCAGCGCAGATCAATATATTACACTGCAGCCTATAATCAAGGACTCACCACCGGCTCCCACGCAGCAGCATCAGTATTTTAATCATGGAGGGAGAAAAAGAAACCACTTCTGCTGTAAACTGGTTACCAAGATGCCCTATTAATACAAAAATAAGTGCAACATTACTAGTTAGACCACCCAATTTACATTTAAAAGTCTACTTGTGTCTACTTGTGCAGAGGCACTGCAGGTCAAAGCACATCAGATTTCCACTCCGTGGGTGCTCGCTTAGCACTGAATTACTATATATACAGCTTGCTTGTCAGTTGCTGGTTGTCTGCCGTTGCGATCACTACGTGGAAGCACTCAGACCTTTAGTCAGATCCTACAGTGTAGGATCCACACTGCCTCTGAAGACGCTGTAAAGCGAAACGGACGTTAGGCGGGCCGTTACCATCACCACCATGCCCCACAACCTCATCTGACCACTACGGGTATGTGCTAAACATCTATGGAATGTATATGTACTTTTACTTTTTGAAAGAGCCACCAGGAATAAAGCTCTTTTTATACCAGTGATGCAGTGCTGGACCTATGTATTTCTACCCATTGAAAGATCCTACAGTGTGTTAGAATCAGGTGGACCTGGGAATTCACACTTAGCCAGTTTACTTGTACTGTTATCTGTGTTATTATTCAGACTAGTTCCAGGGTGCTGAGACCAAGGACCTCACACTCAGACTAGGCATTGTTTAATATCTGTTATGACTTATTGCTTTTCTGACTACTCCTCTGTCTTCTGATTCGGTACCTCGCATATCTGATATACCGTTGCCAGACCCTGCTTGCCTTGGATACTGAATCAGCCTTCTGTCTTTGTACTTTATCTGTCATCTCTGTTGCTGAACCTCTGCCTGTCTGACCATTCTCCCTTCAGTGGAACGTCTCCCACTGGAGGGTTATCTCTGAGGCTTGCCTCTCCGAGACGCCTGCCCAAAGCAGACGATTACTGCTAGGGGTCGAGATTCCTCACTCTGCCTGGTTAGAGGATCTCACGCACGGGGTTCCCATTCAGAGGTAACCACACCTCTAAAGAATTGCCGTGTGGTGGATATTTCCACACTTCTGTGATTTATATTATTGTCTTTATTGTGTTCTTTTGCTGGTGCCCAGAGGTTAGCAATATATCGGATTATCGGTGATACTGCAGATAATCAATAATCGGGTATATATCTGCATTCTTGGTGATACTGCAGATCGCCAATAATCAGATTCTCTCTGCGTGCTGCTGCTACCGATCGTTACACAACGGCAGACCAAACACAAATGGACGCACTCCGCAGCCGTCTCGATGCACTCACCACTACGGTGGAAAATCACAACCGAGTGCTGGACAGTCACCAGACTCAAATCAACGCTTTGTCTGGGACTGTACAAGTTTATCAGACGGCTGTGGATACCGTGCGATCTCCTCCTAGCACAGACATACGTATGTCTGTACCTGAAAGGTTTTCTGGCCACAGATCTGACTTTCGAAACTTTAAAAACCGAGTGTATGCATACTTTGAGTTGAGACCTAGTACTTCCGGAACTGTAGCTCAGAGAATTACGTTTATCAAGACACTATTGTCAGGAGATTCCCAGACTTGGGCATATAGTCTTCAGCCAGGTGAGGGCGCGTTAGTGTCAGTTGAGGCGTTCTTTGAAGCTATGGCCATAATTTACGATGATCCGGATATTTCCTCGACCGCAGAGCGGAAGCTCAAGACATTGCGGCAGGGCAGAGATCCGGTCGAAAATTACGCAGCTGAGTTCAGAAAATGGGCAGTTTCAGCTAGATGGGACTCATTTGCATTATTAGACTGTTTTTTATCAGGGCTGTCAGATGCGGTCTCAGAGTTGATGTTGAGCCATCCTGAGCCCAAATCCCTCGATGAGGCCATTTCATTGGCCATCAGAATCGATCGTCGTGTACGATACCAAAGACAGACCCGGGGTAGGAACAATATGCGATACTTGACCTTTGCAGCGTCTCCTTTTGTTCCACCTCCACCTGCTTCACCTCCACCGGAACCAATGCAAATTGGTCGGTCAAGATTGTCTCGGGTGGAGCGGAGCCGGAGACACAGAGAAACAGAGCAGCTCTGTCTGTACTGTGCAGAGGGGGGTCATAAAGTGCAGAATTGTCCCAAGAAGTCGGGAAACACTGCCGCCTAGGTGTAGTAGGAGGTAATACCCTAGGTGCGCAATCATTACCTCTAGATGATAAACGTTTCCTTTTCCCTTGCACTATATCCTGGCAGGATAAGACTGAGACTACTGAGGCCTTCATAGATTCTGGCTCAGCAGCTAATTTTATGGATTATGAATTTGCTAAGAAATTGGGGATTCCGATCTCCCCGCTAAAACAACAGATTCGGGTCACTGCGGTGGACGATTCCCCTCTGCAGAGTGATCACCCTCTTTCCCAGTCCCCAGACTTGGGGGTCACAATAGGGGTGTTGCATAAAGAAAGCTTATCGTTTTTTATGTTGCGAATGGCAACCTCCACGATCATTCTTGGCATGCCATGGTTACAAATACACTCGCCTCAGATCAATTGGGCTACGGGTCAGCTAACGAGCTGGTCTGCCCATTGCTATCATCATTGTCTAGCGAAAGTAACCTTTGGTAAAACCAAGATTCGCATGCTTACTAGCTGCAAAAAAAACAGTTATGAAAAGATGGCTAGATACATCCCCCCCATTACTGACAGAAGCAATAATACTTCTTTACCATTTACTGCATTTAGAACGCCTATCACTGGAACGAATGAAACCCAAAACTGTATCAAAATTTTTTAAAACATGGCAGCCCTTCATCGAAAAAACATATAATAGAACTCAAATAATACAGCTGATGAGTTTTTTTAAAGATACTGAGTGGTACTTAAAGGGTAAAATTGGGGGTTATTTGGGATTATTGGAAATATGAAGGTTCAAATATATGACCAATTTGTTTGAGGGACTTATACATGGGGGAGGGAAATGGGGAAGGGATGACTGGAGAACTGTAGTAGTGTGTAGTTGTTTATAGATAAAATGTTGCCTTATGGACAGAAACAGATAACATTGGATCACTGCAAGCTAGGTGTATTATGTGTGCACTTCTCATTGGCTTATAAGCAGCCTGTAGGCTTTATAAAGCAGCAGAGAACTGTTTGGGAGTGAGTTTCTCCAATTGTGTGTTTGGTAAGTTTTAGAGCAGTAGGAGACAGGCCTTGGAGGTGGCAGCTCCAAGGTTTTGGCTGCGCTCACATATGGTGTTAGATGCTGGTTCTGGGGCCCCGGGCAGTGAGAGTTCCCGGGGCCCCAGGCTGGCTCATGCACCATTGTTTTTAATTATTGTAGTATCCCATGCAGTTTAGTTAGGAGGGGGGCAGATGAGAGGGAATATCCTGCACGCTGGTGCCCCCTGCTGGTCATATAGCCATTGTCTATATGCAACTGAAGCCCTCTCCAACTAATTGGCTGACTTGCTCAGCTTCTGCTTGATTATCACTGCAAGCTAGGTGTATTATGTGTGCACTTCTCATTGGCTTATAAGCAGCCTGCAGGCTTTATAAAGCAGCAGAGAACTGTTTGGGAGTAAGTTTCTCCAATTGTGTGTTTGGTAAGTTTTAGAGCAGTAGGAGACAGGCCTTGGAGGTGGCAGCTCCAAGGTTTTGGCTGCGCTCACATATGGTGTTAGATGCTGGTTCTGGGGCCCCGGGCAGTGAGAGTTCCCGGGGCCCCAGGCTGGCTCATGCACCATTGTTTTTAATTATTGTAGTATCCCATGCAGTTTAGTTAGGAGGGGGGCAGATGAGAGGGAATATCCTGCACGCTGGTGCCCCCTGCTGGTCATATAGCCATTGTCTATATGCAACTGAAGCCCTCTCCAACTAATTGGCTGACTTGCTCAGCTTCTGCTTGATTATCACTGCAAGCTAGGTGTATTATGTGTGCACTTCTCATTGGCTTATAAGCAGCCTGCAGGCTTTATAAAGCAGCAGAGAACTGTTTGGGAGTGAGTTTCTCCAATTGTGTGTTTGGTAAACATTGGATTAAGGACAAAGGCAATGTGAAATAAGAATCCAGGAATTAACAACTTCAGAGACCTTAACTTCAGCATACTAACATTTCCTGAATCTGACTAGAAAGCTCTGATGACATGTTATTTTGCATGCCTAAAATGTTGTCATTGAGAAACTGTTAATGTGATATAGATAAAGTATTGATGTAACAATGTATAAAAATTGTTTAATAGAAATAACTATCATTTTGTATGCACAATACTAATAAAAATATTTGAAAAAAAACCCCAAGATTTGCATGGAGGGATTGCCAGATCAGTATTCAGAATTTGCAGACGTATTCTGTCCCAAGTCAGCAGGTAAACTTCCTCCACACCGTCCCTTTGATTGCCCCATTGATCTTAGGTCTGGTTGTATGCCCCCTAGAGGTCATCTCTATAATTTATCTGGGACAGAGAAGTTGGCCATGCAGGAGTACATCCGAGAAAACTTAGCTAAAGGTTTTATACGCCCTTCTCGATCCCCGGCAGGGGCAGGGTTCTTTTTTGTGAAAAAGAAAGATGGTTGCCTACGGCCCTGCATTGATTATCGGGGTCTAAATAAAATTACAGTAAAAAATCGCTATCCTTTGCCTTCATTTACTCAAGTCACCAATGCTAAGATTTTCTCAAAACTGGATTTGAGGGGTGCTTACAACCTTGTGCGGATCAGGGACGGTGATGAATGGAAGACGGCCTTTAACACTCCCGACGGGCACTACGAGTACCTAGTGATGCCCTTCGGGTTGTGTAATGCCCTGGCCGTCTTTCAAGAGCTGATTAACGAAGTCTTTAGAGAGGTGTTGGGCAAATTCATATTAGTATACCTAGACGACATACTAATCTTTTCGTCCAACCTCTCAGAGCACAGAAATCATGTTAAGTTTGTGTTACGGAAGTTGAGACAAAACATGCTGTACGCTAAGCTGGAGAAATGCATTTTCGAAGTGACCTCTGTTGCCTTTCTGGGGTACATAATTTCAACCTCTGGCCCCTCTATGGACCCAGGAAAGGTTTCAGCTGTTTTGGAGTGGCCTCAACCTGTGGGATTGAAGGCTCTCCAGAGGTTCCTGGGGTTCGCTAACTACTATAGGAGGTTTATAAAGGGGTACTCCACGGTGATCTCTCCTCTCACCAGTCTCACGAAGAAAGGGGCAGATACTCATCACTGGTCCCCTGAGGCCCATGCTGCTTTCTCCACTCTAAAGAACTTGTTCTGTACTGCACCCATTTTGAGACATGTCGACACCGCCTTCCCCTTTATCGTGGAGGTAGATGCCTCAGAGGTAGGGGTAGGGGCTGTGCTGTCTCAGCGTTCCGGGTTGCAAGGAAAGTTACACCCCTGTGCCTATTTTTCACGTAGGTTTTCACAAGCAGATAAGAACTACGATATAGGCAATAGGGAACTTCTAGCCATTAAGTTGGCCTTTGAGAAATGGCGACATTGGCTAGAGGGTGCAGAACACACCATTACTGTCTATACTGACCACAAGAATTTGGAGTACATTGAGGGCGCTAAGAGACTTAGCCCCCGACAGGCCCGGTGGTCATTATTTTTCTCAAGATTCAGATTTGTAATCATGTATACCCCTGGTAGTAAGAACATCAAAGCTGATGCTTTGTCCAGATGCTTTGAACCCGAGACAGCACAGCCCTCAGACCCAGAAACCATTCTTCCTCAGAAAGTGGTTCTAGCCGCCACTGAGACCTGGAGGGACTGGACAAAAACATTGAGTCCGTTCCAACAGGATGTACCTGAGGGAAAACCAGAAGGGGTCATGTTTGTACCATTGCCTTTTCGTTTACAAATACTGCAGTTGTTCCATTCCCACAAGAATGCTGGGCATCCTGGGGCCACCAGAACTCAGGACCTCGTTGCGAGATGTGCCTGGTGGCCGTCATTGGCAACTGACTGCAAGGAATATGTAAGAGAATGTGCAGTGTGTGCTAGGAGCAAACCCTCCCATCAGGCACCTGTTGGGACTTTGCAATCATTGCCAGTCCCGAGTGAACCATGGACCCATCTGTCCATGGATTTTGTGGGTGAACTCCCCAGGTCTGAGGGCATGACGGTCATTTGGGTGGTAGTCGATCGTTTTAGCAAGATGGCCCATTTTGTCCCCTTGAAAGGACTCCCCTCGGCTCAGGAATTGGCTGAGCTCTTCATCCAACATATTTTCCGGCTGCATGGTATTCCGGAAAATATAGTGTCAGATCGGGGAGTCCAATTTGTTTCAAGATTTTGGAGGGCATTCTGCCATCAGTTAGACATGGAGCTATCTTTCTCATCAGGCTACCACCCACAGACCAATGGCCAGACCGAGAGAACCAATCAGTCTTTGGAACAGTTTCTGAGATGTTATGTGGCAGACATTTAAACTGACTGGGTCAAATTCCTGCCATTTGCAGAATTTGCACACAACAACTTGAAGAGCTCCTCCTCAGGGTTTTCTCCATTCCAGGTGGTAACAGGAAGGTCACCTAAGTTCACCCCATTACCGGTGGCTGCCACCGCGTTTCCAGCCCTGGAAGATTGGCAGAGGTCCTTGAAGCAGATTTGGGGAATGGTAGAACAAAATTTGAGGAGGGCTTTCAGAGTCAGAAGAAACAGGCTGATAAGAGACGTTCCATAGAATGGGAATTCCTTCCAGGTGACTTGGTTTGGGTGTCCACACGACATTTGGCTCTGAAGCAACTGTCTCCCAAGTTAGGTCCCAGATTTGTGGGTCCGTTTCCTGTGATCAGGAAAAACAATGATGTCTCTTATGCCATCGATCTCCCTACCAGCATGCGAGGTGTGAGATCGTTCCATGTGTCCTTGCTCAAACCGGCAGTGCACGTGGATTCCTCCCCCCCCCCCCCCTGTGTTGATTGATGACCAACATGAATATGAAATTGAGAAGATTCTAGACTCCCGGCTTGTGCAGAACTCCGTGCAGTATTTAGTGCATTGGAAAGGGTATGGCATTGAGGAGAGAACTTGGGTGCCAGAATGTCGCATGCACGCAGAGGAGTTGAAAAAGGAGTTTCATGACTTACATCCTGAGAAGCCTGGCAGGAGATTTCCGGAGTCCACTCCTCGGGGGGGGGGGTACTCTGAGAGATCGCGGAAAAGCCGCCGCGAGCGTCCAGTGTGGCGGTTTGCACGCGGAAGCGTGTGTCTGGCGGCAGAGTGGAACGCGGAAAAGCCGCCGCATGCAACAACAGTCAGGCAGTATAGGTAGCCAGTCATAGGTGCTCCAATATAGGTAGCCAGCTATAGGTCCCCACAGTATAGGTAGCCAGGCATAGGTGCCCCAGTATAGGTAGCCAGCTATAGGACCCCCGGTATAGGTAGCAAGGCATAGGTGCCCCAGTATAGGTAACCAGCTATAGGTCCGCCCCAGTATAGGTAGGCAGGCATAGATTCCCCAGTATAGGTAGCCAGCTATAGGTGCCCCCAGTATAGGTAGCCAAGCATAGGTGCCCCAGTACAATTGCCCCCAGTATATATTAGCCAGGTAGGTGCCTCCAGTATAGGTAGCCAGTATAGTTGCCCCCAGTATAGGTTAGATAGGCAGGGGCTTCCGATATGGGTTAGATAGGTAGGTGTCCCAGTACAGGTTAGTTAGGTGAGTGCCTCCAATATAGGTAGCCAGTATAGTTGCCCCAGTTGGAGGGGGAGGGTAGGGTAGGGTAACATAAGCTGTCACCACCCCCTCCCTTTAAAGCCAAGGACAAGTAACAAAACGCTAACAAAAGGATCATTGCTACGTGTTATTAAGAGTAATACACGCGGAAGCGTATTTTAACTATACGCTTCCGCATATCTGAAGCGGGAAGTGACGTCAAGCGCGCGTCACTTCCTGCTTGGCTGGTGGCCAGACAGAGAACACAGTGCAATAACGCGGTGTTCCCTGAAGGCCTGTTTTTGACGGTGCGATGCGGGGCACCACATAGCCAATGCTAGTTTAAGGTGTGAAACCAGCCTAACACTGTAAGTTGTATTGTCAGGATCTTGCATCTAAATGAGGCGGGCCTTGATTCAAAGTCCACAGGTAGGTAAAAGGAATAGTAGGTGGTGGGATGGGAATGACAGTGTGAGAGAGATTAACAGGATTATAAAAGTGTCTGATTTCAAAACAAAAACTTCAGATCTGCGTTCCATTCCATGTAATGTCTTGTACTGAACAAGATTTTCATCCTGTGTTCAAAGGTTTTCCACTTTTGTATGATTCTAAAATTCCCCTTCAGAAGCATGACAATAATATCCTTAGTGCAGCGCTCTATCTATCTGGGAGAGAAAATGCCCCGCAGGCACACGTTAGCTTCTCTTTGTCCTCATACTGAGTGTCTGTAGAGTCATTCTCATTTCTATAGGTTCATTCTTTAGGATCAATACAGTGCGGTAGGATACAGGCGACAGAACAAAGTGGATAATTATGAAATTCAGCTGTCATTTAAAGAAATGTTGTTGATCTGGGAATGTATTTTTTTGTTGAAATAATACAGCTGCCAGAAGAGAGCAATCTTGTATACACACCTAATATCAAAATAGTTTGTATGACCCATTTATTCTTCTGTTACAAACATATGTTATCCCATGCATAAATACCAAATGATTATGTTCGTTTTTAGTTTATTTGTTTTGCTTTGTTTTGTTTTTGCTAAAAGTTGTACAGTGCTGCCATCATGTGCTTGAACATATTTTACCACAAGGTGAAAACAATGCCACTAGTAAAAGTGAAACACAAGATGAAAAAGGTGTGAGGGAAAAAGCAGTAAACAGTATTGCTTTGATACCGTTCTTTTGGGGAGGTTATATGATGACGCCTGTTGTCCCTCAGAATACAGACAGGCTGCTAGCAAGTTACCATCTTTATTTCCTGTACTTCTTAAAGTGGACCCAAATTAAAAATACAAGATTTCAGAAATAAAATCTATTTTCTAAATTATAATAATAAATAGCGGCCTTTTTTCAGCTGCATGATGACAAATATAAAATATTTTAAATTTATTGGAGGAACCCCTCCCTTCCTTTCATATTGCCGGGACAGAATCCGGCAAACTGGTGGAGTAGGTGGTGTCTGGCAAAGGAGGAATTGCTAATGGCTGCCACCTGTATAACACTAGTTATGGAAAGAGAAGTGTGAAAAGCATACACTGAAATGCTCATAGGCTTGAAGGAGTGTTTATTTATCTTTGTATGTGTCAGACTGGTGCAACTAATTATTTTGAATTAATAAATTGTTTGGTTTGGGTCCGCTTTAAGCAGGGCCGGTTCAAGTAACAATTAAGCCCTAGGGCAAAATTAGCCTGGGGGCCCCCCAACAGACACCCCCCGACCAAAAAGCATCATTAGAGGCCCTTTGTTGCAGCCAAATTTCCCTCCTGGGCGAGCAGGCTACTGACCCTCCCCCAATCAACTCCCAACTTAACCTCCCTGGCGGTATGTGAAGTGCGGCTGTGCAGCCGCGGGAGGTTTGTTTTCACTTTTTTTCTTTTTTTTTTAGCATGTAGCTAGCCTAGCGCTAGCTACATGCATCCCCCCTCCCTGCGGCGTCCCCCCGTAGCGTCCGATCGCCGCCGGCGCCGCTTGCCCATAAGGAGATCCCGTTCTGAACGGGATTTCCTTGAGGGCTTCCACAGTCGCCATGGCGATGATCGGAGTGACGTCATCGACGTCGCCGACGTCGTGTCGTCACAGGGAATCCCGATCCACCCCATAGCGCAGCCTGGCGGCGATTGGCCAGGCTGCACAAGGGGTATGCGGGGGGGCCCTGTATCGCGGCAGGTAGCGGCGCATCGGCGGCGGCGATCAGACCAAACACGCAGCTAGCAAAGTGCTAGCTGTGTGTTTGAAAAAAAAATTATGTAAATCGGCCCAGCAGGGCTTGAGCGGCACCCTCCGGCGGCTTACCCCGTGTCCAGCACGGGGTTACCGCTTAGGAGGTTAACAGACTCTGCAGAGTCCCTGGGGAGCAACAGTTAAGATGGGGGAGGGACAACTTGGGGGGCCCTACAGGCTCTGGGGCCCTGGGGCAATTGCCCATTTTTTCCTATGGTAGCTCCGGCCCTGGCTTTAAGAGCTAACTGTTCTTATAAACAATGAAATAAAAACAGTATAAATGAAAATAAGGAAAGGTGGGCATCAACTAGGGTTAAGCATCAATGAGTTGGGGGGGGGGGAGGGGGTAGGGTAGGGAAACATAAGCTGTCATCACCACCCCCTCTCTTTACATTGTAAACCTTTGGCAGGGTCCTCCTTCCTTGTGATTCCTACCTGCTCATGCACGCAGCACAGAGGCTTAGTGGATAGCACCCGTGCCTTGCAGTGCTGAGTTCCCGGATTGAATCCCAGCCAGGTCAACATCTGTAAGGAGTTCGGATTTTCTCCCCATGTCTGTGTGGGCTTCCTCCGGGCACTCCGGTTTCCTCCCACATCCCAAAAACATACAGAGAAGGTAATTGGCTTCCCCATAAAATTGTCCCTAGACTACAATAGACAAATGACTATGCTATACTAGACTAGATTGTGAGCTTCTCCGAGGAACAGTTAGTGACAAGACTATATATACAAGACTATATATAAATGATAATGTGAACTTGTATTATTGAGACTACTACTCAAGTGCATGATCTGGCATTGTTCATATTACTTTTATTGTGTTGTCTGTTACCCCTATTATCATTGCAAGTAACCTTATTGTCCCACACTGCATAATATGTTGGCTCTATGTACTGTAAATCCAATAAATAATAATATTGGTTAGGGTCAGGCAACAACATTTGTACAATGCTTTTCTCTCAAAGGACTCAAACTGTATAGACATGTCTCAGATCAGTAAGTGGTTGCAGAGTAGAATGTGCTACAGAAGGAAAAGCTATGTATCCATATATATTAAACTAAATGGGCGACTTTTCAATCTGGATCTAAATACTTACAGGGTCAGGGCTGTCCTTACTGATTATGCTGCATAGTTCGAAAGAGTAGAGGTAACATCAGGAAGCAGATAAAGTTCACTTTGAGAGGGATATGGAATCAAACACCTGAAATAACCATGCAGCTAATCCAGTCATATTTCAGTCAAGCATCTGATCTGCATGCTTGTTGAGGGTCTATTGCTAAAAGTATTAGAGACACATGATCAGCAGGACAGCCAGGCAATTTGTATTGTTTAAAAGGAAATAAATATGGCAGCCCTCATATCCCTCTAACTTTGGGTGTCCTTTAACTTCTTGCCGACCGCTCCATGCCAATTGGTGAGAATGTGGCGACAGCCCCAGGACCACTCAACGCCAACTGGCGTGTAGTCCTGGGGGCGGAGATTGCAGGGGATCACACACGCCAGTGCGTGCAAATCCGCGTTTGAATGACAGATCTCCGTCATCAGTCTCCCAACGGCGATTGCCGTTAGGAGACTGTTAGACGGCGAAACCGTTGTCTATTTACAATGTACAGCACTGTGATCTAAGGCAACGCTGTACTGGGGACAGCCGTGTGTCCCCCTGTGAAGCACAGGAGTGACCAGCTGTCATAGGCTGATGCCTATGACATCCAATCGCTGTTTTGGCTGGTGGAAGGGAGGAGGGAGAGAGGAGTGGGGGGAAAAAAGCTAATTTTATTTAAAAAAATAATGGTTAATAAGTTGATTAAAAAAAAACAATAACCTCCAGCAGGGATTAAAGTCCACCAACAGAAAGCTCTGTTGGTGGGCAAAAGGGGGGAGGGAATCACTTGTGTGCTTAGTTGTATGGCCCTGCAGTGAGCCCTTAAAGCTGCAGTGGCCTAATTTGTAAAGAACAGCCTGGTCACCAGGAGGGGTAAAGCCTGTGGTCCTTAAGTGGTTAACTTTGTGGGGAGTGGGAGGTTAGTGTTAACCTCCCTGTCAGTTCATTTCTGTCTGGATTCATGGGTCTAAAAGCGGTACATTTTTTTTCAAGAATTTAAGGCCTCCAATTCTTAAAGGAGTTATCAGCCTAAATTAAGAAAATAAGCGCTACATACTCCGGACTTCCTCCAGCCCCAAGCTCCCAGGACGTCCCTCGGCGCAGCTCTGCACGCAGCCATTCGCCACAGCTCCCTCCCGGTCCCGGGCGATGACATCAGGCCGACCTCCAGGTCGGCCTGTACTGCACCTGCGTGAGCCGCCACATGGACCAGACCGGACTGTGAAGGCGCAGAACTACTGCGCCTGTGCAGTCTGCTCCGGTCCATGTGGCGGTGATTGATGTGGCAGGCGCAGTGCAGTCGGCCTGACGTCATCGCCAGGGATCAGGAGGGAGCTGCGGGGAACGGCTGTGTACAGAGCTGCGGCGAGGGACATGCTGGGAGCTTGGGGCTGGAGGAAGCCCCGTGTATGTAGCGCTTATGTTCTTAATTTAGGCTGATAACTCCTTTAAGTCATAACTCACCAAATTATATCACAATAAAGGCCTGGTAGACAGGCAGAGAGTAGTCAAAATCCAGGCAAAAATCGGCAACAGTAAGGCAGTCAAAGTCCAGGCAGAAATCAGTGCAGGCCGCAAGCAGAGAATAATCAAAATCCAGGCAAAAATCGGTAACAAGTAGGCAAAGTAATAATCAGATCAGCAGAAGAATAAGCTCAGAAGCAGCTGGGAACCAAATAGCTCCATTGCATTGGATACAATTGCTTTTATCCCCTTGAAACAAAATTGGGCTAATTGAATTTAAATGTTTTAAATTTCCCACACCTCCTCTCCCCCCCCCCCCCCTCCTGATGACATCATGACGCACTGCCGCTCCGCCTATCTGATTGTCCGCTGGGATCCCGGAAGAAGAGTGGAGGAGAAGTGGATCTCGGTGGCTGGCATGGGAGCCCTGGAGTCCCGCTGGGCAGTGCTGATCATGCATGGGACCCAGGTAAGAAGCAGGAGCAGAGATTATAGCTAGCCCGAGCATAGCTCGGGCTTTTTGCTCCTAGCTCCTAATACCTAGCCCAAGCGTAGGTCGCGCTTACCACCAGGGGGGTTAATTTGTTTTCACTAGCATAACAATCGCCCCTGTGACCCCCACTGTGTTTTGGGGGGCCCGGTCCTGTGGTTATGCAAAGCGGCAGTTGAAAGTTATATGTTATCTGCTCCCAGGAGCAGTACAGGTCCTCTACACTCCCCGTCAGTGAACAAAAAAAGCTTTTGTCCCTGTCACATGATGGAAGTTAGGTGTGGGGTCTGGCCGACAGATCTCTTTGGGGGGGGGGGGGGGGGTGATGCACCTATGTAGTTAAAATGAATGGTTCTAAATTTAAACTCAAACATAACAGACTTCCCACAGCACTAGCCACAGGTATTGAAAATGTGGGACACTCTTTTAAGTCATTAGAAAGCTGCAACAGACTGTGAGGGCACTGAGAAGCTAGAACACATTATGGGGGACACTAAAATGCTGGGACATACATAGGGTGGGTCCATCTTTACTGCGCCCCTGAGGCTGATGTAAATCACATTGTTCTTGTCATCCCACGACTCAGAGAGCTCTCTTATACCACTGTTCACCATATCTCCAATAATCATCCTTTGACAATCTTAGCACACAGTCACAGATTGTGTTAGTTATAAGCAGAACTGCTTAAAAAAGAGATAACAAATTTGGGCGCCTGCTATTTAACGGTAAGGTTAGGTGGCCTCAGGTTAACTCGGGTTAAGGTTAGTTTCCCACTGGGGGTTTAAGGTTAGGTGCCCACCGGGGGAGGGGGGTAAGGTTTAAGTACCTAAAGACCATGTCACGCCAATAGGCGTGGTCACGCCAGCAGCCCTAGGACTGCCTAACGCCAATTGGTGTTAAGTCCTGGAGCGGGGATTTGCAGGAGATCGCACGTGCTGATGTGCGCGCAGCTCCGCTCCGCCATCAGTCTCCCAGCGGCATTCGCTGCTAGGAGACTGTTAGAAGTCTTTTCACTTCGTACATCGCTGCGATCTAAGGCAGCAATGTCTCTCACAGTCCCATATCACTGTGTGTCATCTGTGAACTACACCGCTCTGCTACTGGGTGCCATATCTCTCTCTGTGAGCTCAGTTTCTCCCCCTCTCATGTCTGCCTCCTTTCCACATGCTGCCTGTGTCAATCTGAGGTAAAATCAGAGATGGCTTGCCTCTTCAGCTGGAGGGGAGTTCCCAACCTCTGTAACTGGCACCCGCCCCCTATCTGAGAGCAGAACAGCCATCTTGAGTGCTGGCTGCTTGCTCTGTGTAAAACAGCCTGTGCCAGCACTACTTCTCATAGCTAATGCTGGCCAGGGGTAGAAATAAATCTTTTTAAAATAAAAAAACTGTGCTATTTGTAGCAGGGCTACATAATACAAAGGGCAGCAGATGGGGAGTCCACATTGCGGCCTCTGGAGTGATGAGTATAACCTCTACTTGTACCAAGCTAATCTAGAGAGAAGAAAATATTATGACAGTATCAAGTAACTGAATCTTTTAGTAAAATTGAGCTGACTGAGATTCACTACTGCCTGTCTGTCAATAGCTTGTTTTTATTCATTTACCTTTTGGGAACTGCATTTTTGTGATTTATTTTTTATTCTATGCTCTCTGGCCATATTCCATCACTAGTTGGGAAGTGAGGAGATGTAATTAAGTGCCAAAATAAAGTCCTTAATGATTTCCAGTGCCCAGCGTTGGCTTATGTGTTAGCAATCTGTATCTTTCATATAGTGACTGTGCTTAAAGAGACACTGAAGCGAGACTAAATCTCGCTTCAGCTCTCATATATAGCAGGGGCATGTGTGCCCCTGCTAAAACGCCGCTATCCCGCGGCTTAACGGGGGTCCCTTCACCCCCAACCCACCCCCCGCAAACCTTGGTCGCAGACTTGGTCGGTGTTTTCTTCTTCCTGGAGGCAAGGGCTAACGGCTGCAGCCCTGCCTCCCAGCGCGTCTATCAGACGAAGGAAGACTGAGAGGGGCGGGGGAGAGGCGGAGATACGCACTGACAGACGCGCGTGGGGCAGGGCTGCGGCGGTTAGCCCTGCCCCAATGCGGAAGCGCTCCCCCGCATTACGGAGGGGATTTGGGGGGACAGGGACCCCCGTTAAGCCGCGGGATATCGGAGATAGCGGCCCGTTAAGCCCCGGCGTTTTAGCACGGGCACACGTGCCCCTGCTATATATGAGGTCTGAAGCGAGATCTATTCTCGCTTCAGACTCTCTTTAAGCATATGGACTGTAATTACCGCCTGCTAAAGCCATCCCAGATGGTCACCTGAGAGATAATACCCTTAATGCTGTGTCCTGATATTCATATAGACTGGAAAGGCCTCCGCCGCCTGATTTATACAGATGTTAAGATATGATAAAGACATGAATTGCTTACTTATAAGAGGCTAGAAGTTGCTTTGAGAGGAAAAGATACTTACCTATAGTCCGGTTGGTGCCACAGACACTCCAGAAGCCTGAAAGAAAAGAAGATCAATACAATGAAATTACCAGTTTAAATGAAAGTTATTGGTTAATTACCTTTGGAAAGACTGTGCCGGTGGTATCTGGATCATCCCATGGAAAAGGAAAATTCATGAGTGAACCAAGGAAGTTTTTTTTTTGTTTAAAAAAAAAAGAAAAACTATTTTTGTTTTTGTACTCATTTTTCATTTTTGACATTTTTTGTATTTTTATTTTTTTTCTCCCTTATCCTTAACCACTTTACCCCCGCGCGTACGTATTTCTCCGCCCCTTTTTCCATCCTTTAACAACCAGGGACGGAGAAATACGTACTTTCCGCGTTCCCGACGCTGTCTGCGCTCCCGCTCGTAAACACGCCGCCCGCCGCTAGTAAACACGCCGCCGCCCGCTCGCCCAGAGATCAATGAACGGGAAAATCCATTCCCGTTCGTTGATCTAAACCCCGCAATGATCCGCTGCTCTCCTATGGGCAGCGCGATCATTGTGAGAAAAAACTCACGTGTCCAGCCTCCTTATACTTCCTCCAAGCTTCCGGAAGGAAGCTTGGAGGTCGCATTAAAACAAAAAGTTACTGTGGCCATCTTGTGGCCAAATAGTAAACTACACCCTACACATTTTTCACATACAAATAAATGACTTTTACACATAAAATTAACTCATTACCTCCCACACTCCCCATTTTTTTTTTTTGTAATTAAAAAAAAATTTAAAAAATTACAATTAAAAAAATACATAAATAGTTACCTTAGGGACTGAACTTTTTAAATATTTATGTCAAGAGGGTATAACACTGTTACTTTATAAACTATGGGCTTGTAATTAGGGATGGACGCAAAAATGAAAAAAATGCACCTTTATTTCCAAATAAAATATTGGCGCCAAACATTGTGATAGGGACATAATTTAAATGGTTTTATAACCGGGACAAAAGGGCAAATACATTTCATGGGTTTTAATTACAGTAGCATGCATTATTTAAAAACTATAATGGCCGAAAACTGAAAAATAATTATTTTTTTCCCCACATTTTTCCGATTTTCCCATTAAAACACATTTAGAAAAAAATAATTCTTGGCATAATGTCCCACCTAAAGAAAGCCTAATTGGTGGCGGAAAAAACAAGATATAGTTCATTTCATTGCGATAAGTAATGATAAAGTTATAGACGAATGAATGGAAGGAGCGCTGAAAGGTGAAAATTGCTCTGGTGCTCAGGGGGTAAAACCCCTCAGTGGTGAAGTGGTTAAAGACCTTGGTTGGGAAAATTCACCTGCAAGAAATAGAAACATAACTGTTAATTATCTAAGGAGGAAGAAAGAGATTATTTATTTATTTATTTTTCCCTATTCCATCTATTAACTAATTTATCTATTTATAAATTTAATTTGTTTTCATTTCTTACTTTATTAACTTCCTAATTTATTAATTACACTATTTATTTATTTGATTTATCAATACGCTAACTTATTAATTTTGTTTTGAGCATTTATTAATATTTTTTTCTAATATATTAATTCATTAACCTATTAATTGGCTAATTTATGAAATTACCTAACCAGTTATTTATTTGATGAATCTATTTACGCCATGTTCGGACCTTTGCAGTGGCTAGGTATAAATTAAAGGGGAAACACCCCACCAGGTTAATATCGAAATATACTCTAGTCATTATGGATGTGGGCCATTGTAGAGTTTTGCAGATCAGCAAAGAAAAATATTAAGATTCCAGAATCAGAGTGTCAGACGGGGTTTCATTGAATGTTTCTAGGGAATTAACTTTCTTTAGTTAGTCTTAAAATAGATATCCACAGTAAGAAAGAATATTGGATTAGAGTGTAATCTAAGTTAAGTATGTGTATATATATATATATATATATATATATATATATATATATATATATATATATATATACAGCAGAATCGTTCAGTAAAGATACTTACCTGGGAGGTGTCGGTGTGTTGGGATGACTGAGTTGGCAATCTCTTCCTGGGACAGCCAGAGTTGCTTATTATAAAGAACTAAGAGTATAACTAAATTGTATTGTAAAAGAAATTGGTATTTTTCATTGGTTGAGATTCTATTTACTTATACCAAATTCAATTTTTTTTTGTATTAATAAAACCATTTTTCTTTTGCTAAATTACTGTGTCAGTGTCTATTTGATTTCTTCCCGTCAGTCCTGGTTCATTCTGGTTACAACACTTTTTAAAAACGCTACCAAAATCGCATGCAATTGCTCATTAAAAACATTAGCGATTGCGATTAGCGATAGCATTTTCTAGTGGGTTCCAGGCCTAAGAGTATGTATGAAACAGACAGGGAAACCAAACTACAAACACTGTATCCTGCAGGGTCCAAATTTGCTCTATTACCTTGCAGCCATGAATAAAATACAACTTTTATTAAATTAATTTAAATTGGACTACACCTTCTAGGAGGGACAGGGGGATCATAGACAGTATATAAAAGCAGGATTAATGTCCATCAAAGTGGGGACATAAAAATAAAATATGTTATCAACTAACAAAAACACATTCAAATTCCAGGTCTTCATAAAACTATATATACTACTCAATATGGATCAGTGAAGGAAATTTAGGAGGTTATTGTCACAACAAATCGGAGTCAAGTTCAGTTAGCGAGATTATCACCAAATCATGAAGTATGAAAAAAGAATGTTTTTGATAATCTTTGCAAGTATTTTGTGATGACGCTGCCAAGCTGCCTTTCTGATGAGATGGGGAATGCCTGATGCCAGATATGTGTGCTCGCCAACTGCTTGAGAAGTTAAGCAACCAGCCCTAAAACAACACTAACCTCCCCCCTTGCAGACCTATGCACAGCAGAAGCGACTTACCAAACCTCCGGCACCATTGTTTACACTTCCTGCAGCTCCCTGCAGCTTTCCTGCATCCTCTGTGTACTGCTCCCAAAACGGGCATGTGACCACATGCGGGTCAGGTGACATGCTAGGACCTGTACATGGATGCAGGAAAAGCGCTGGAAGCTGCAGGAAGTGTAGAAGACGGCACTCGGGGGTTTGTTAAGACACTTCTGCTGGGCATAGATTTGTAAAAGGCTTAAGTTCCGCCCCCATTCTCCCACTCAGGCACGCTGGTTGGTTGTGAACTTGTGACTTCCGGATGCCGGAGTTCTGGATAATGGGGGATTTACTGTACAACCTCACCTGCACTCATGTGGGCCTAATTTCTCCATTACTTAGCAAAACCATTTCACAAGATTCTCCATTCATACTAAAATCTCATAAGACTGCCAACAACTATTTCGCTCAGCCCTACTAGTCAACATATCCCAAATGTCCTCCAGACAGTAGGTCATACCCACAATAAAAAAAACACTGTTCTTATATCAGTAGGTTCATAATGTTTTGGCATAAAGTAAAATCTGGAGTCCCATTTACAGACTACAGCATTGAAAGTAGATTCCCCAAGCTGACTAGGACTAAACAAAAAAGTTCTATAGTGCCTGTTTTAGGAAAAACATGTTTTAAGGTACAGTAGCCCCGCCTGTGAACAATAGGGCAAGTTTGAACTTCTTTGGGTTCATTGTTTACTGGAAATGAAATCCCTAGACCTTCAGGTATCCAGGAAGTTCAAATTTGAAACAAAGTGTTTGCAGTCCTCTCAAGGTTATGGCAGCACACCATCTAGGATAGCGTACTTTTTTTTTTTATTCTAAAAGGCAGATGAACTTTAAAAGACATACTCTTTAAAACCACTAGGTGGCAATAAAAGACCAATACATTGCAGAGAGCCGCTGGAACCAGAAATAGAGAAAAATAAAAACTATAATGAGCAAGAAATACATTTTTAAAATGACAATCTCAAAGATCACACCCCAAACCACACCCTTTATGCCTGGTACACACATTTCACTTCAGATCCTACTCAAGCAAGAGATCTAATCGATATTCAGATCTGACATTAATCAGTTATAGAAGAAAGCTAGCGTTCACATGTATGCAATTTTTTCAAATTTCAATCATGTTTCTGAACAGGCCACGTAAGAAAAATGTAACGAAAAGATGGCACACCTATTTGAAATGCAAAATATGAACCATGCCCTCCAGTGGATAGGTTGAAAATCCTATTGTCTGCACATCATATGTAACTATACGCCATCTAAAATATTCTGCATTTTTGCTTGTGATAGAGATGGTCAATGAGATGTTATTAATTCTGGATTACATACAAATTTTAAGCAAATTGTATACAATTATTTAAACCTTCTCAGCATTGTTTCCTCCGCAAGATAAAAGTGGTTTGCCTTTTATTTACTTTGCAGGACATCAGGTAAATTTGACTTTCTGTTTGACTAATTTACATAGATAACAACACTAGTTTTTAATACACACTGTCCAGGACAGCATAAAGGGACTGCAGACATAATATCTTAAAGAGACTCCGTAACAAAAATTGCATACTGTTTTTTATCATCCTACACGTTCCAAAAGCTATTCTAATGCGTTCTGGCTTACTGCAGCACGTTCTACTATCACCATCTCTGTAATAAATCAACTTATCTCTCTCTTGTCAGACTTGTCGGCCTGTGTCTGGAAGGCTGCCAAGTTCTTCAGTGTTGTGGTTCTGCTATGAACTCCCCCTTCCAGGCCCCTCTATGCACACTGCCTGTGTGTTATTTAGATTAGAGCAGCTTCTCTCTTCTCTCTTATCTTTTACAAGCTGGATAAATCATCCTCTGAGCTGGCTGGGCTTACACATAGTGAAGAATTACAGACAAGGGCAGAGCTGTTTGCAGGAGAAAAACAAGCAGCCTGAAACTTCAGTGCATGAAAACCTGCAGGGGGAAAGAAACACAATGATCTCTTGAGATTCAAAAGGAAGGCTGTATACAGCCTGCTTGTGTTTGGATGCATTTTCTATGTGTGGACATACTGTACATCAACCTACTTCCTGTTTTGGTGGCCATTTTGTTTGTTTATAAACAAACTTTTTAAAACTGTTTTTAACCACTTTTAATGCGGCGAGGAGCGGCAAAATTGTGACAGAGGGTAATAGGAGATGTCCCCTAACGCACTGGTATGTTTACTTTTGTGCGATTTTAACAATACAGATTCTCTTTAATACTAGAACTAGTACTCATGTATCAATGTTTATCTCATCATGAGCCAGATGTAAGGAAGTAAGGTAAAGTTACCATAGCTATGAGCGATTAAACCTAATAACACACATGGCACTAATGGGTTAACTGCCAATGCTCCCCCTGCGCTAGTAATGGTGAAATTGCTGTGCACCAGGCCCCATAAAACTAGTCAATTCAGGTACCATTTAACATTTTAAATGTGCTGAATGCATTAATCATATAATGCAAAATTGTAAACAAATCTAGTTAGTGTGAAAATATATTCCTGATAAATTACAACTATTTTGCAATTTCCTGTAATGTTCGGAATTTACACATGCAAAATTTCAATGTGAAAGTCAGAATTTGGGATTGTCGTATAGGTCAAATTTTACTGTGATTATAAAAACTTGTCTACCTGTTCAGCATTTTCACAAGGACCTTTGCTGTTGTTCTTTGATTGATTTACGTGTCAAAGAATGTTAGGCCCTAGGAGACAGAATGCCTTTCCTTCATAAGCAATATGATGGCTGTGTGGTTCTGGTGTTTTCTTATTTTTTATTTGTTTGTTTGTTTTTCTTGGTTATTGGCTGATTTCTGATTTTTCCATTATGTCAAGCAAAGAAGCAATTAATTTGATGGTAAACCTTTACATGCACCCATATGTTGACTTCAATTAAGAAATTTGGCTCACTGTCTTAATGCCTTAAGCTAAGTACACACATGCAATAATTGTCGCCCATCGGGGGTTGAGAAAAGATCCCTCAGGTGACAATTCAGGGACCAATGCAGTACAGATGCAATGCTAGCCTTCAGGCTATCGATGCGTTATGTTACTATGGACGGGGGGCAGGAGGGACCAAGATCGGCGCACAACAGAGCAGATTTTTGAGAGTGGGAAAACAAACAACAACATTGCAATCAGCCCTTTTCAGGGGGTTGTTGAGGATTCAGCATGACGGATGCTTAATGATTCCCGATGCTTGAGCAAGATACAATACAATACAATAACATTTCTATAGCGCTTTTCTCCCATAGGACTCAAAGTGCTTAGGCTCTCTCAGATTCGGTAATTGGTAGTAGGATGAAGTATTCACACAACAAAAGTTATAAGTCTGCAAATGCCAAACTGAACAGGTGGGTTTTCAGTCTGGATTTAAACACGGCCAGGGATGGAGCTGTCCTGATCTGTTGAGGTAGGGAGTTCCAAAACGTAGGGGCAGCATGACAGAAGGCTCTGGGACCAAAAGTTTCCAAGTGGACTCTGGGTATGACTAGATTATTAGAACCTGTGGATCTGAGAATGCAGAGATTGCTACGCAGCTGCAACATATCTTTCATGTATCCAGGGCCCAGATTATTCAGGGATTTAAATGTCAGTAGGCCGATCTTAATTAGGACCCTCCATTCTTTTGGTAGCCAGTGAAGGGAGTGCAGGACTGGCATTATGTGGCAGTGACGGGGTTGGTTGGTTAGCAGTCTGGCAGCAGTATTCTGTATCAGCTGTAGGCGGTACAAGACCTTTTTTGGAAGGCCAGTGTAGAGAGCATTACAGTAGTCCAGTCGGGATGTGATGAAGGCATGGACTAAGGTTGGCTGATCTTCTGGGGGGATGAGGTGCTTGATTTTTGCAATGTTCTTCAGGTGAAAATAGGATGATTTCACCACAGCAGAGATTTGAGTTCTGAAGTTTAAATTCCCATCAATTAGAACTCCTAGGCTACGCACATGATCAGAGCTGCGTAGATCCGTGCCTCCTGTTCCCAGTGAAGAAGACTGCGAGTTAAGTTGTTTTGTTATCATGCTCTGCCCTCTAATCAGAAGGACTTCAGTTTTGTCTGCATTTAGTTTCAGCCAGTTGTCATTCATCCATTGCTGTAGTTCACGTAAGCAGGCGTTTATAGTTAGAGTTGGGTCTGTCACACCAGGCTTGAAGGAAAGATATAGTTGGGTGTCGTCTGCATAGCAGTGGTATGTCAGGCCATGTTTTTGGATTAGTTTTCCAAGCGGTAACATGTAAATTGTGAAAAGCAGGGGAGAGAGGATTGAGCCCTGGGGCACCCCATACTTAAGTGATATAGGGGTGGACAGGAAGGGTCCCATAGACACTTTGTGGGTTCTGCCACTCAAAGATTTTCTGGTGACTGCTGCCCACATAAGGATTTTCTGGTGACTGCTGCCCACATTAGGATTTTTTGGTGTCTGCTGCCCACATTACGATATTCTGGTGACTGACTGCTGCCCACATTAGGATTTTCTGGTGACTGCTGCCCACATTACGATATTCTGGTGACTGCTGCCCACATTAGGATTTTCTGGTGACTGATGCCCACATTGCGATTTTCTGGTGACTGCTGCCCACATGGCGATTTTCTGGTGAACGCTGCCCACATTACGATTTTCTGGCCCACATTACGATTTTCTGGTGAACACTGCCCACGTTACGATTGTCTGGTGAATGCTGTCCATGTTACAATTTTCTGGTGAACGCTGCCCACATTACGATTTTCTGGTGAACTCTGCCACATTACGATTTTCTATCCCACATTACGATATTCTGGTGAACGCTGCCCACATTACGATTGTCTGGTGAATGCTGTCCACGTTACAATTTTCTGGTGACTGCTGCTCACGTTACGATTTTCTGGTGACTGGTGCCCACATTACGATTTTCTGGTGAACTCTGCCCACATTACGATTTTCTGGTGAACTCTGCCCACATTATGATTTTCTAAAGGCCCACATTACGATTTTCTGGTGAACTCTGCCCACATTACGATTTTCTGGCCCACATTACGATTGTCTGGTAAAATGCTGCCCACTTTACAATTAATTTACAGTGAAACGCTGCCCCATTACGATTATTTGGCACCTATGGGGGGGGCCCCATCCAAATATTCGCAGGGGGGCCCAGTGATTTCTAGTTACGCCCCTGCAGCCCAGTATGGAATATAAGGTCCAGAGTGTGACCTTTCCTGTGAGTAGCAGAGCTGATTGATTGGAGGAAGCCCAGTTCATGTAAGGCATGAGGTAGCTCAATTGGTGGCCACTGTACACACAAACCCAATTCAGCTGAATTGGTCATTATCAGCCATTTGCCAACAATTTTCTCATGAGTGTACGTAGCATTAAAGAGACTCTGAAGCGAGTCTAAATTCACTTTTTTAACTTGTAGCCAGAAGCAGAACTATAAGCCCTGCTAAACCGCTGCTATCCCACGGCAAAACGAGGGGTGTATTCCCCCCAAATCCCCCCTGCAAAATACACGACTTTCTTGGTCGTGGACTTTGCTGCTCATGAAGGCAGAGCTTTCAGCTGCAGCTCTGCCTCCATGCATGTCAATCGCCGCACGGATCTCCGCCTCTCCCCCGCCCCTTTCTGTGAACAAAGATTGAGAGGGGTGGGTAGAGGCGGCGATCAGCGAGGATTGACGTGCTAAGAGACAGAGCTACAGCCATAAGCTCTGCCTCTATGAGGAAACGATCCCCGGACCTAGAAAAGGGGATTTGGAGGGTATAAACCCCTCGTTTTGCCGTGGGATAGCGGCGGTTTAGCATGCCCTATACTGCTTTACATAAATACTATTTATAAACGGGAAATGAGACTCACTTCAGAGTCTCTTTAAGATTAAATCGGACCCTAGGCAAAATAGCAATTTTTGTACACCGCTGATGGTCACCTGGCTCTGCCTCATCAGGAAGTGCTCCCCTGAGTTAGGAGAGAGGATTTGGGGGGTATAAACCCCTTGTTTTGCCGCGGGGATGCGGCGGTTTAGCAGGGCTTATAGTTCTGCTTCTGGCTACAAGTTAAAAAGCATGAAATTATTAAAGCATGAAATAATTACCTAGAATTCTCCAAGCTGTTTAGAGGCACAGTTAACAAAATGCATGTAATCCTGCGACCCACTGGAATTGTGATATGGTGGCCCATATTCAATTGACCACGCCTAGAGAGGTAGGCTGGATTCACAGTGGTCAGTTGCATAATGCACGCGTTAAAATAAGGGTGAGCTACAATGGAGACTGGACATAGACTTTAATCCAAAGCCTGCTTGCAGCGAGTTAGAATAACATGATCAGTTACAATGCAGTACTGTGAACAGGTCCATAGGATTGTATAGGCAGAAAGTTGACATGGAGGATTATTCTGCAGTGCAACTGATGCACTGTGAACTAGCTCTAACAGAACTGGTAGATGCTCATTACCAAGCAGCATCTGGCTTATTTAAAGGCACAGAATCTGCAGGGCCCAGTTGGCTGATGGTGTAATGGTTAAGGGCTCTGCCTCTGACACAGGAGACCAGGGTTCGAATCTCGGCTCTGCCTGTTCAGTAAGCCAGCACTAATTCAGTAGGAGACCTTTGGCAAGTCTCCCTTACACTGCTACTGCCAATAGAGCGCGCCCTAGTGGCTGCTGCTCTGCTCTGGCGCTTTGAGTCCGCAAGGAGAAAAGCGCAATATAAATGTTATTTGTCTTGTCTTGTTATGGGGGCCCACTTCTTTTTGCTCTCATTACTCACAATGCAGAGTAGCACAGGTAGTGGAGCAATGTTTACCTGCTCCAGCACTGTGGGTCTCCTCCATCCATCACAGCCACTCACATGAACGATGCAAGTCACGTGAACGGAAGCCGGCAAATGGCAGCTGAAAGTGTGCAGCTGTGATGCATAGAGGAGACCAGCAGCACTGGAGCAGGTAAATATTACTCTGATGCCTATGCTATTCTGCATGCGTGTCGGGGAAAGGGGTGTGCATGGGGGGGGGGGGGGGGAGATTGGATACGGTGTGAAGTTTGCATTCAAGGGGGCACCATGACAATTACCCAAGGGGGCCTAATGGGCTGTTGTTACGCCCCTCTGTAGTACCAGAAGTAGCAAGGACTGAGACTGACTACACTATCTCTTCTATTTTACAAAGTGACATCGGCTCACATAATAATGCAATTACGTGTTGGCTGGGTCTCATGCTAACTTCCTTTAAGTGTTACCCAAATTACACGTTTTCTATGTGAGTTGGTAACTACCTTTTCCCAGGAGATACTTTCACGCCTCATTGATAACATTATTTTTTGCCCCCATCAAGCAAAATGATACTCAAATTAAGTTTAATATTACTTTTTACCTAGAGTTTAGTTGTCAGGCCTGTAGGAATATCCACTCACGAATCAGCTCCAATGCCCCAATCTACCTCCACCCGCTTCACCCTATGTGGCACATCCCCGCTTGAGCGAGAGGTGAGAAGACAACACCTACCCAACTTCGGTTACACCCAGGCCTTTAGTGTGCAAAGCATTGGAGCTGAATGCAGGGTGAGTGAATAAACTTCCAGGCCTAAACAAGAACACAGCGTAACAAAGTCCAGCAACAGTCCAGGGTCATACACGGGTAAACAGAGATATCGCAGTACAGGGTGGCTAGGCAGAAGGGAGGTCAAAGAACGTATCCGATGTCAAACCAGGCAGCAAACAGCCGTAATGATAATCCAGGCAAAAGGTGACTTCAGGCAGCAGACAAGGGAGGTCCAGTAAACAAGCAGAGGTTGAAATCCAGATAATCCAAAAACAAAAGCAGGTATACAGAGCACCCAGCAACCAGCAAGCTAGAGATATCACGGGCAACATGCAGCTGTCACAGCCAGGTTTAAATACTGACAGCATCCAATCAGTTGCTGGCCACATGCACACAACAGCCAATCACATGCAGGCATTAATCCTGTTTAAGTGTCAGCTGGCAGAGAGATCAGGTGACACAGGTGGCAATACATGTCAGCTGACTAACCAGTACTAAGCAGCGAAACATCCTGACTGTGTGTCACCTATAGCACACAGCTTAAAGCATTGCCTCTGATGAGACAGACCAGGGTTCAATCCCAGCCGGGGTCAGCATCCATCATATTTATGTTTATTACATAAACCCCTGCCTAAATGTCAGCCGACTATCCTGTCAACTGACACTACCTCTGTCGCCACCTCAGACCATATTGCGTCCGAGAGGAGCGAGACATCCGCCTACCAGTATGCACAAAACGATTCCTTACATTAGTACTTTTTTGGGCTTGTTTACACCTAGGGCATTTTGAGGGTTTTTTTAGCGCCGGTTATTTTTAAAAACACCCTGAAATCGCTAGTGCAATGAATCCTTATGGGATAGTTCATATTAGCGCGTTTCGCGTGCTTTCCGCTCAGCAAAATGTTGCATGTACCATTTTCGGGCGATTTTGCTACAATGGAAGGTATAGGAAAATGCAAAATGTTTACAAATCCCTTTATCTGGCGATTATCCAGCGATTGCGTTTACGCTTTTATGAATAAATACATTGTATTTATTGATTTCCGGGTGAAAGAGTTCCTGACATCAGGAAGTGAAAAAATGGAATCGCTCTGCAAAAGTGCTTACAAAGTGCTTTGTACAAAATCTTAGCGCGCAGTGGATTGCCGGGGGAAGGGGGGGGGACGCGCAAAAAAATTGAAAAACACTCTTAGATGTAAACAAAGCCTTTCAGTTGCTTGCTATGTGCTCGAAAGTTGTTGTTTTTAGAGGACAAAGGAGTGGAGGAAACTCAGTGGAAATATCAATTGAATAAGGCCAAAGTGAAATAATCCGTATGTAAACGTTGTAAAAAATTATTACTTTTGCTCTGCTCAGACAGATATTTTAAATGATGTGCAAAATGTATAGTTCATAACATTGATTAGTTATGCTTGATACCTTGAAACCTTGATGTGATTATAAAATATTAAATATTTACAACTCTAAATATATTCAAGCCTTTATAGATTATTATTGTAATCTACAGGAAATACATTTATGGTGCCCAGACTCTGAGTCTCCAAACAAGGATCAGTTTTTTTCAGCTCTATGAATGTGTCTAAAATTCTGATGAATTAAAAAAAGAACTTTAAAAAAAATTAAATGTTTCTCATTTATAAAGCCAGATGGTTACGCAATGAAATTTTACCAAGTGGTTTCTGATACTCTAGCTTGTGTTAAGACTCAGCTATATAACAACACACTGACAGCAGATACTTTTGCCAAGGAGTTTATAACCGTCAGTATTTTTAATTCCCGTTAATTCACTAAACTGGTAAGAACAATCATTTATGCAATAATTATCATATAATTTTATGTTAATGGCAAAAAATTGCCATATAAAACCAAACGAAATTAAGAAAAATATAATTTCTTCCATCATGATCCGTGAAGTTTTGTGCCAAGTTAAAAGCTAAAGCAAAATCCCATAAAAAAAACTCAAACTAATACATAATTCTTATATAAATAAGGATTTTGGGATGATTTTATCTACAAAGTCAGGGAAAAAAGGATTTGGTAAAGTTAACTGGATTTATTTAAAAAACGTTTCAATTCAATGTTGTTTCTCTAGCAAATCTTTTCCCAGAAATGTTTCTTTATGTATAAAACCATCAGCTCACATTAAATAATAGTACTTTTTCTAATCAGCTTTAGCATACTTAATATTTAATTAGTACAAGGTGGCTTAACAATTATCCATTATTTTATTTATGCTTTATATTAAGTCCCTGGTTAAAAAAAAAAACAGAAACTAAGTGTTAAGGGGATTAAAGCAGCTAGCCATAAATTAAAAGTTTCTGCTCTTGCAGATAATTTAGTTTTTTTCAGTAAGGGGATGGACAGGACAATTTGTGCTAGATACTGTATAGCATATTTAGTAACAACCACTGCCCATCTATAAGCATCCTAAGATGGCGCCTGAGTAGGTCGCCTCGGCACACAGGGCTCCGGCTCGTCACACTTTTTTCCCCCCTTCCCTCTGTGGCTCACCTATGCCGGGAGGTCGGAGGAGTTTCCCCTGCTCTCCCCATCCTGGGGAGCCTGGACTTGCTGGGCTAAGGACCCCGGATCGCCGCCATTGCATCGCAGCATCCAGGCTGGGCTAAGGACCCCGGATCGCCGCCATTGCATCGCCGCCGCCGCATCCAGGCTGGGCTAAGGACCACACACAGGCCTCTCAACCCCCGCAGAGGGACAGGCGCTGATGCGGCGGCTCTGGGGAGGACAGGACACACTCGTCATCGGAGCTGGCTTCGGCCAGGGAACGGTCCGTCTCGCCCCACTGCCGACTGCATGCACGGTACTCCTACACGCACAGGGCCGCCACGTGGGCAGCTACACCGCCGCTGCCAGGGGAACCAAGGACGCCGCCCGCAATTAAAGGCACAGGGACTGCCTCACCACCGCAGAGGGGCGGATGCGGCCACATGCTGCCTGTTAACGTTGGAGCCCTGGCTTCCATCCTGGAGCCCTCTGCCTAGAGCCTGCTGCCACCATCTTGTCCACCATCACTGCTGTGTCCCTTATCCACCGCTGCTGCTGCTGCTCAGGACACACAACCTGCTCCAGGGGACTGACCTGCACTCCATCAAGCCACAGTCTCAGTCCAGGGCCCCAGCAGCAGGTCCAATACAGCCCCCAGCCACTCCAACGCCCACCAGGATCCGCAGCAGACACATCCCCTAACATCGGGCACCAGTCTCAACAGCAGACAAAGCGACGCAGCTAACCAGCGGGACACTTACTTGACCGACCAGGTTACGCCACAATCCTAAGGGGACTCACCTCTTTTTCCCTCTCCTCTCTTTGTCTCTTTCCTAGGGTCAGACTGGGGGGCATCTGATTCAAAGCATCGCTGCAAAGCGTTTTGAGTGCCATGGACGGCAGCGGATTACCCCCCTGGTCCTATCCCCGGGTTCACCTCTCACACACCACTCTATCTATGCTATATCTCTACGCCTTGTATTGCACTGTATCTACTGTATGTATTTACTGTATATACCTGTATGTATGTATGTACTGTATGTACAGTGGTGTGAAAAACTATTTGCCTCCCTTCCTGATTTCTTATTCTTTTGCATGTTTGTCACACTTAAATGTTTCTGCTCATCAAAGACCGTTAACTATTAGTCAAAGATAACCTAATTGAACACAAAATGCAGTTTTAAATGATGGTTTTTATTATTTAGTGAGAAAAAAACCTCAAAACCTACATGGCCCTGTGTGAAAAAGAAATTGCCCCCTGAACCTAATAACTGGTTGGGCCACCCTTAGCAGCAATAACTGCAATCAAGCATTTGCGATAACTTGCAACGAGTCTTTTACAGCGCTCTGGAGGAATTTTGGCCCACTCATCTTTGCAGAATTGTTGTAATTCAGCTTTATTTGAGGGTTTTCTAGCATGAACCGCCTTTTTAAGGTCATACCACAACATCTCAATAGGATTCAGGTCAGGACTTTGACTAGGCCTTTCCAAAGTCTTCATTTTGTTTTTCTTCAGCCATTCAGAGGTGAATTTGCTGGTGTGTTTTGGGTCATTGTCCTGCTGCAGCACCCAAGATCGCTTCAGCTTGAGTTGACGAACAGATGGCCGGACATTCTCCTTCAAGATTTTTTGGCAGACAGTAGAATTCATGGTTCCATCTATCACAGCATGCCTTCCAGGTCCTGAAGCAGCAAAACAACTCCAGACCATCACACTACCACCACCATATTTTACTGTTGGTATGATGTTCTTTTGCTGAAATGCTGTGTTACTTCTATGCCAGATGTAACGGGACACACACCTTCCAAAAAGTTCAACTTTTGTCTCATCGATCCACAAGGTATTTTCCCAAAAGTCTTGGCAATCATTGAGATGTTTTTTTTAGCAAAATTGAGACAAACCTTAATGTTCTTTTTGCTTAAAAGTGGTTTGCGCCTTGGATATCTTCCATGCAGGCCGTTTTTGCCCAGTCTCTTTCTTATGGTGGAGTCGTGAACACTGACCTTAATTGAGGCAAGTGAGACCTGCAGTTCTTTAGATGTTGTCCTGGGGTCTTTTGTGGCCTCTCGGATGAGTTTTCTCTGCGCTCTTGGGGTAATTTTGGTCGGCCGGCCACTCCTGGGAAGGTTCAACACTGTTCCATGTGTTTGCCATTTGTGGATAATGGCTCTCGCTGTGGTTTGCTGGAGTCCCAAAGCTTTAGAAATGGCTTTATAACCTTTACCAGACTGATAGATTTCAATTACAGTACTTTTGTTCTCATTTGTTCCTGAATTTCTTTGGATCTTGGCATGATGTCTAGCTTTTGAGGTGCTTTTGGTCTACTTCTCTGTGTCAGATAGCTCCTATTTAAGTGATTTCTTGATTGAAGCAGGTGTGGCAGTAATCAGGCATGGGGGTGACTACAGAAATTGAACTCAGGTGTAATAAACCACCTTTAAGTTATTTTTTAACAAGGGGGGGGGGGCAATCACTTTTTCACACAGGGTCATGTAGATTTGGAGGTTTTTTTTCTCACTAAATAATAAAAACCATCATTTAAAACTGCATTTTGTGTTCAATTAGGTTATCTTTGACTAATAGTTAACGTTTTTTGATGAGCAGAAACATTTAAGTGTGACAAACATGCAAAAGAATAAGAAATCAGGAAGGGGGGAAATAGTTTTTCACACCACTGTATATATTGTATGCTAAACGCACCATGCTGCTATTGTACCATCACCGACCCTGTTTGTGCCAAAACCAATTCCGGGTACGACTCACGTTGTACTTGGCGAAATAAACTTGATTCTGATTCTGATTCTGATTCTTATAGCCTCTGACATGTGGACTAACTGATCACCAATGTAGCCCTCAGCCTGATAGAAACCGGCTACCCATTGCACAACGACCCAGAGCAAAACAATGGCCCATATTCAGTGCAAGTTTTCTCCTAGGTGATATCTCCACACCCTATAATTAAAATGCCTTATAAACTACCATCAAGCAAGTGTATACTGAGAATAATTTTGACAGTACCTTTTCTCCTAATTTGTGGTACTTTTTCATTTGCGTAGTGCGGAAAAGTTTTGTTAAAAAGAAGATGAAAAAATTAACTCCTAGGAGAAAACATGGGAGAAAAAAGGAATTGGATCGGGCTCATTGTGTGCTTGCTGGCAGAGGAGGCAGCAATGGCTATCACTGTGGGAAGGCATTTGTTGATTTAGTACTATAATACAAGACAGAAAAAAATGCGAGCAGGCATGCTGAATAGTGCTGCTCTAGATTCAAAAACTGTCCTTGTTTGGAAATAATGTAGGGGTGGCAGGACTCAGTGAACAGCGCACTTCTGATATCTCTGTGAAAGGAGATGTCAGTACGCCTCTCCAAAGCAGAGCAGGATAATCCACGAGCCAAACCTAGGCAGCTGCCTAGGGCCTGGAGGTTGGACGCCCCCTCCAAATCTAACTAAAAAAGTCAGGGGACCATCAAAGGTGTACAAAAAGTGCTATTTTGCCTAGGGTCCGATTTAATCTTAAAGAGACTCTGAAGTGGGTCTCAATTCCCGTTTATAAATAGTATTTATGTAAAGCAGTATAGGGCATGCTAAACCGCCACTATCCCGCGGCAAAACGAGAGGTTTATACCCTCCAAATCCCCTCTTCTAGGTCTGGGGAGCGCTTCCTCATAGAGGCAGAGCTTATGGCTGTAGCTCTGCCTCTTAGCGCGTCAATCCCCGCTGATCGACGCCTCTCCCCGCCCCTCTCAATCTGCCTTCACAGAGAGTGGCGGGGGAGAGGCGGAGATCCGTGCTACGATTGACGCGCATGGAGGCAGAGCTGCAGCTCATAGCTCTGCCTCCATGAGCAGCAAAATCCACGACCAAGAAAGTTGTGGATTTTGCAGAGGGCATTTGGGGGTATAAACCCCTCATTTTGCAGCGGGATAGCGGCGGTTTAGCCTGCCCTATACTGCTTTACATAAATACTATTTAAAAACGGGAATTGAGACTCACTTCAGAGTCTCTTTAATCCTTTTCTGCTCTCAAGTCCCAGATGTATGTATTTGTGTACTGATATGGCACACAGGAGTATAGCATAATAACATCCTGCCATGTTGCAATTCAACACCATTAAATCTGATCTGAGTCATGCTCTCTGTTTTGATAGAATGAAGTCTATTTTGGATGATACTCTCCCTAAATTTGAGAAGGTGTGGAAACCATTTTTCTTTACTACTTGCACTGGCTTCTTAATGAAGTGTGAGGAGCTGGCCGCCCCCACATTCCCCCAACCTTCACTTGTAAAATGCCCGACAACTTTTTTTCTTCCTAATCAGGGATGCTCGGATGTGCCTCATCCACGAATTCGGAAATCCGCGTGGTTGCAAAAAAAAATCCGCATTCGGCCCCGCCGCATGCGGATTTTCGTCCGCGTCCACGCAACCACGCAGATTTTTTCCCGTGAATGGCGTAATCACGCGCGGATTCATGCCCGGAGGCGGATTTTCTTTTAACGTTAATAACAAAGCCCCCATACATGCTACAGTCCCCCAAATAGCATGGATTATCGAGGTGATAAGGGGCAACATAACTTCAACATAAAAAATTCCCCCCCAAAAAATTTTTCTAGAGAAAATGGATGTTAAAGTGAAATCAACACTTTAAATGGGGCTATTAATTGGTAATAAGTGGTTTTAAAAAGGGATATACGCGTTAAGCAGTCAAAGAGGTGAAGGCGAGTTCCAATGGCACTTGGCGGTGAAGGTACCGCTGGAGGAGGATGAGTGGCTGACGGCAAAAAGGCTCCAGAGAGGTTTTTGTAATTTTTGTTTTGTTTTTTTTGCAGCAATTAGCAATGACATCGCAGCAGAGTTGTCAGTGGACACGGGCAGTGTGAACGCAGAGTGCAGTGGTGGTAGCGACTGAGTCAGGAGAAGGACTATGCAGGCGGTCAGTTCAGCAGCACAGAAGGACCACGGCAACATACTGGTGGTAGTAGTAGCAGCACAGCGTCATAGTGCTGGCCAAAAAATTAAATGCACCAGGCGACCCGGGCAGTGTGAACGCAGAGTGTAGTAGCGACTGAGTCAGGAGGACAAAGCGGGCGGTCATTTCAGCAGCAGCAGCACAGTAGTAGTAGCACAGCGTCATAGTGCTGGCCAAAAAATTAAATGCACCCGGCGACCCGGGCAGTGTGCACGCAGAGTGTAGTAGCGACTGAGTCAGGAGGACAAAGCGGGCGGTCAGTTCAGCAGCAGCAGCAGCACAGTAGTAGTAGCACAGCGTCATAGTGCTGGCCAAAAAATTAAATGCACCCGGCGACCCGGGCAGTGTGAACGCAGAGTGTAGTAGCGACTGAGTCAGGAGGACAAAGCGGGCGGTCAGTTCAGCAGCAGCAGCAGCACAGTAGTAGTAGCACAGCGTCATAGTGCTGGCCAAAAAATTAAATGCACCCGGCGACCCGGGCAGTGTGAACGCAGAGTGTAGTAGCGACTGAGTCAGGAGGACAAAGCGGGCGGTCAGTTCAGCAGCAGCAGCAGCACAGTAGTAGTAGCACAGCGTCATAGTGCTGGCCAAAAAATTAAATGCACCCGGTGACCCGGGCAGTGTGAACGCAGAGTGTAGTAGCGACTGAGTCAGGAGGACAAAGCGGGCGGTCAGTTCAGCAGCAGCAGCAGCACAGTAGTAGTAGCACAGCGTCATAGTGCTGGCCAAAAAATTAAATGCACCCGGTGACCCGGGCAGTGTGAACGCAGAGTGTAGTAGCGACTGAGTCAGGAGGACAAAGCGGGCGGTCAGTTCAGCAGCAGCAGCAGCACAGTAGTAGTAGCACAGCGTCATAGTGCTGGCCAAAAAATTAAATGCACCCGGCGACCCGGGCAGTGTGAACGCAGAGTGTAGTAGCGACTGAGTCAGGAGGACAAAGCGGGCGGTCAGTTCAGCAGCAGCAGCAACACAGTAGTAGTAGCACAGCGTCATAGTGCTGGCCAAAAAATTAAATGCACCCGGTGACCCGGGCAGTGTGAACGCAGAGTGTAGTAGCGACTGAGTCAGGAGGACAAAGCGGGCGGTCAGTTCAGCAGCTCAGAAGGAGGACCATGGCAACTTACTGGTAGTAGTACCATAACACCAAAAAATTAACCAAGGTAGGCACTAGGCAGGTAGTAAATGTCTTTATAAAGGCAGGCATAGTTAACAACAGCACATGCAGCAGCCACTTCATGTCCCCCTGTGTCCGACAATAGGGGCCAGAAACTCACCTTCCACCCAAGCCTGGTTGATTTTCAGGAAGGTGAGTTTGTCCACAGAGGCGTGGGAGAGCCGAGAGCGCTTCTCTGTGACCACGCCACCGGCCGCACTAAAGCATCTCTCTGAGAGGACACTGGAAGGAGGGCAGGATAGGAGTTCCAGGGCGTACTGGGAAAGCTCGCTCCAGATGTCCAGTCTCTTGACCCAGTACTCCAAGGGGTCCACGGGGCTGTCGGTGTCATTGAGCCCGCTGGATGACCCCATATAGTCAGACACCATGGTGGTCAGTCGTTGCTTGTGCTGGTTGGTGGTGGATGCTGTGGCGGGCACCTCTGTTCTGGGCTGCTGCACTGCATACAGGCTCTTGCTTAGGCTCTTCAGGTCTCCGGGGCGCCAGTTGCTGCTGCTGCTGCTGGTGGTTGTTGTTGTGCTGCTAGTGGCAATGGCAGGCACCTCTTGCTGGCTTGGCAGAGCAGTTACAGTGGGGGTGGAAGGCTGGGGGAATGCTTCCAGTAGTCTGCGCACAAGGGCCTCCTTCAACTCCCTTGTGCGTTGCTCGGTGGTGGATGGCGTCATTAAGTCTCCCAGCTTCCCCTTCAGACGGGGATCAAGCATCAAGGTAATCCAGATGTCCTCCCTTGAACGCATCTGGATCACCCGGGGGTCCCTGCGAAGGCAGCGCAACATGTGCACAGCCATGGGAAACAAGTGGGCCCTGCCAGCAAGATCTTCCTCGTCCTCGCCATTGTCCCATAACGCATGCCTGTCCTCTTCCTGTGCCATGTCGTTGTCCTCCTCAAACTGCCATCCACGTACAACGCCTGCTGCACTCTGCTCCTCCTCCTCCTCCTCATTCAGGTTAGGGACCTCCAACTCTTCCACTACCTGCTGTGAGCCCTCCTCTGAGCTGGACTGTGCTGCCATCTGCTCCTGTTCTTCCAACTGCCTCAGGGCTTCATCCCCACGCTCAATTAAATTGTCCATTGCCTGCTCCAGTAGACAAACCAAGGGCACCCACTGGCACACAGAGGCCCGCTCCTCACTGACCATCTTGGTTGCCTCCAGGAAGGGACTCAGCACCAGGCATACTTGCTGCATCAGTGTCCACTGAGTGGCAGTAATCATGGGGACTTGCTGGTTGCTGGGGACACTTGGGTCTAGCATGTAGGCCCTAAGAGCCAGCCTGTGCTGACACAGCCGCTCCAACATGGCCAGAGTCGAATTCCAGCGAACTGGCATGTCGATGATCATCCGGTGTTGTGGCCTTCCATACTGCTGCTGTAAGGTGGACAAGAGTGCAGAGGCAGTGGCTGACAGGCGGAAAAAGCGTACCACCGCCCGGGCATCCTGCAGCAGCTCGCTCATCCCCTGGTAGGTGCGCAAGAAGCGCTGCACCACAAGATTGAGCACGTGGACCAAGCAGGGGATGTGCTGGAGGTTTCCCTGCTGCACTGCTGCCACCAGGTTGGCCCCGTTATCGGCTGCCACATACCCCACTTCCAGGCCTCTGGGGGTCAGCCACCTCCGCTCCTGCTTCCTGAGGGCGGCCAGGACGTTGGTGGCCGTAAGCCTCTCCTTCCCCAGGGTCACCAATTTTAAAAGGGCTTGGCAGTGCCGAGGCTTGGCGCTGCTGCTGCCGAGGCGGGCTTGCTTTCCGGGTGCTGAGGGAGTGTCGTGACAGGACCCTTCTGCATCCCCCCTGATCCCGCGTGGTGGCACCACTAGCTGGGCTGATGCGCTCTTGTCCTCCCTCCCTTCCATCAGTGTCACCCAGTGGGCCGTAAAGGACAGGTAGCGACCTGTCCCAAATATGCTACTCCACGAGTCCATGGTCACGTGGACCCGCTTGCCCACAGAGTAGTCCAGGGAACGGGCCACGTTTTCCACCGCAAACTTGTGGAGTGCTGGGATCGCGCTCCTGCTGAAATAGTGGCGACTGGGGACTTGCCACTCGGGGATGCCAAATTGGAGCAGCGTCCGCATGGCGCTCCCCTCCTGCACCAGGGAGTAGGGAAGCAGCTGTGATGCCATGGCCCGGGCCAGCAAGCCATTTAGTTTGCGATCCGCCTGTGGCTTGGAGGCAGAGGCTTGGTCAGACCCTGAAAGGTGTCGCTCAGCAGGGTCTGACGACGCTGGGATGCAGGGGAGACAGAGGAGAGAGACTAACACTGGCTGCCAGCCTCAATGTCTGTGTCCTGAGCAGCCGAGGTGGAAGAGCGCTTGCGTGCTACTACTGCTGCTGCTGTGGGGGATTCACGACCCTGAGGGAGGGAGGATGCTGCTGCGCTGGTGGGCCTTCTGCTCTCAGGAACCCCTGCCAGCAGTGCCTGCTTCCTCTTAAAGTCCGCATACTCGCGGCAGTGGCGGCTTCTCAGGTGGCCCTGGAGGGATGAGGTACCCATCTTGCTCAGACTTTTCCCACGGCTCAATCTTTTGCTGCATAACCTGCACACCGCATACCTTTTGTCATCAGTACATTCCTCAAAGCAATCCCACACTGGTGAATTTAATTTACTGCGGCCCCCACTAGCAGAGGGTGCAGCGGAGCAATGTGTGGTAGTAGTTGCCGGGGGTTGCATGGTGGTGGTGCCGGCTGAAGCAGTATCCTGTCTACTTCCTCCACGCCCACTGCTGCCGATGCCCCTGCCCCTGCCTGACATATGGCGATATCCTTGCCTAGGCCGAGGTGACTCGTCATCCTGCTCTGAGCATTCTTCCACGGACTCAGCAGGCTGCACATAGTTAGGGTCCACAACGTCATCATCAGCAGCATCATCATAATCCAGCTCTTCCTCTGACTCCCCCGCCTCCTCTTCTGTCCCTACATCCCCAGACACAGACCCCTCTTCTTCATCACCAGAACTCAACAACGCTTGTGATTGTGGCCCGATCTCAATCTCTGCCACATCAGTCCCCAGTAAGTCCTGTGCTTCTTGCATCAGCAGGTTCCCAGATGCCGGACTGAGGGACAGAATGCTGTCATCCTGGGAGGGCTGCTGACCAGTGGGTGCTGGGGTGGATGTCACAACAAGCGTGGGATGTTGGCTGCTGCTGCTACTGCTTGGAGTGGTGCTCACAGTAGAGGTCTGGGAGGAAGTCATGATGTCCATGAGTACGTCAGGTTCCATTTGCTCAACCACCACACGGGGACCAGAAACTTTAAAATATTTGGACAATGGCGTCCGCTGACTCGGCCCAGGCTTTGCTGCCCCCTTTTCTGCTGCATCACGACCACGTACAGCTGGGCGTCCTCTCCCTGGACATGGAGCAGTCCCAGAAGTGGCTGAGGCAATTGAACTCCCTTTCCTCTCACCCCACGAAACCCTGCCAGACATGTTGCTAGTAATGAATCACTGGATGCAGTGGGCACAGTACAAGGTCACTGAAGGATGCAGTGGGCACAGCAGTGGGCACTGGATATACAACTAGGTCACTGAAGGATGCAGTGGCCACAGTACAAGGTCACTGAAGGATGCAGTGGGCACAGCAGTGGGCACTGGATATACAACTAGGTCACTGAAGGATGCAGTGGCCACAGTACAAGGTCACTGAAGGATGCAGTGGGCACAGTACAAGGTCACTGAAGGATGCAGTGGGCACAGTACAAGGTCACTGAAGGATGCAGTGGCCACAGTACAAGGTCACTGAAGAATGCAGTGGGCACAGCAGTGGGCACTGGATATACAACTAGGTCACTGAAGGATGCAGTGGGCACAGTACAAGGTCACTGAAGGATGCAGTGGGCACAGCAGTGGGCACTGGATATACAACTAGGTCACTGAAGGATGCAGTGGCCACAGTACAAGGTCACTGAAGGATGCAGTGGGCACAGCAGTGGGCACTGGATATACAACTAGGTCACTGAAGGATGCAGTGGCCACAGTACAAGGTCACTGAAGGATGCAGTGGGCACAGTACAAGGTCACTGAAGGATGCAGTGGGCACAGTACAAGGTCACTGAAGGATGCAGTGGCCACAGTACAAGGTCACTGAAGAATGCAGTGGGCACAGCAGTGGGCACTGGATATACAACTAGGTCACTGAAGGATGCAGTGGGCACAGTACAAGGTCACTGAAGGATGCAGTGGGCACAGCAGTGGGCACTGGATATACAACTAGGTCACTGAAGGATGCAGTGGCCACAGTACAAGGTCACTGAAGGATGCAGTGGGCACAGCAGTGGGCACTGGATATACAACTAGGTCACTGAAGGATGCAGTGGGCACACAAGGATGTCACACTGTGTAATGAGATGCTCATATGCCAGCGAGCGAGCAGTGGGCACTGGGCACGGCACAAGGTCACTGACAGAATGAATGAACAGCGCTGGCAGAGAGTGGCGGCGCCGGCGGTGTGACTGGCTGCCTGCAAATAGTACAAGTGTATAACTGTCACTGGAATATACAAGTGAACACTGCAGCTGCACTAACCTGCCTGCCTGCACTCTACACACAGATAATCCCCACTCCCACTACACTGCAGCACTGAACCTGCCTGCACAGCACTACACACAGTTAAATAATCACTAGACTCCCACACTCCCACTACACTACACTGACTACAACTAACTACAGCAATCACTCACTGACTAGCTAACTGTGTACAGTATAAGAGCAGTGTTAGCAAAAAAAACGCTTTGTTTTTAACACAATAAATGCACTTGCTCAAACAACAATGGCCTGGAGATAATCCTCTCAGCACCACAGTCTAGTAGCAAGGACAGAGCTTTTCCATCATGGCCGCCGCTTTATATTCAGGAGGGGAGGGCATAGCTCCCCTCCTGTGATTGGTTGCTAGGGCCTGGCTGGGGCACTCTGATTGGCCTGCAATGTGTCACTTCCGCATAGTTTGACGCATTTCCGCAAACCACGACTTCAGCACCGGGTTTCACGAGTGTGAATGCGGATTTCTGTCCGCATTCACGCGTAGCCGAAGCAGATTTTCGTGGTTGAAAATCTATTCACGGCTTAGCGTGTCCGAGGCGGAATGCGTCAAAATGGTCGTGAATCCATGCGTAAGCGTGATCACGACCTGGCGGTGAGCACCACTATTCCTAATCAATATTTTATGATTTGAGTTGTCTTGAAATCTGTGACAGATTGTCTACGTACTATTCTTCTACCTTCCCTTCTTTCTTTCCTCTTTTCTTAATCTTTTCTTCTATTCCTTTTAATTTTCCTTTTTTCTTTCTCTTTAGTTTTATTTTATTTTTTTTGAAGTTACTGAATGTTCTGATTCCAGGTACATACAGTCCAGATCAGATGATCCATCGCTTCTGCGTGGTCGACCTTAACATAAGCGATAATTCCATAGTATGTTTGGACTATGTTAGGATGTTGGTATCTGTTGCCTAGTTGCTGCCAACATCTGATTAGTATAAGGGAAGATGCCAAGAGCCCAGTATAGTGTAGTATGTACTGTAAATTGGGTATGGAAAGTAAGTATAGGTAGGTTATACTCACAAACAAGGGTTACCATCCAGGTAACCACTATGAAGGCAGGTGAGGAGATAAGACCTGTCCCCACTCAGGATTTAGAAGTCGCTCTCTGTAGATTGGGAAAAAGGAAGAATTCCCCTCCACCAGTGGTGGAAACAATTGCAAGGCGCCAACAGGGTAAAAACAATATTTCTTTAAAATGGATAAAATGAAGTAGGTAGCGGTGGACTTACCCCTCCAAAACAGACACAAAAAATTGTAGTTTTAAGCAAACTGCAATTTTTTGTGTCTGTTTTGGAGGGGTAAGTCCACCGCTACCTACTTCATTTTATACATTTTAAAGAAATATTGTTTTTTACCCTGTTGGCGCTTCTGTACTACTATTGCATCTGATTAGTATGTATGTGTAAGATCCGCTGCTTTGTGCGGCTACTGATAGTGCCTGTTCTTCATTTCTACGATATTGTACTCATGCGAATAGTTCTATCGTACTTTTTGTTGTTTTATTTTTTATTGAAAAAATAAACACAATACAACTTTTGTGAACAAAAAAATTCCTGCCATTCTTCCCATATAGACTTTCCCCTTAGGAAATTCTGATCACGCACAGAGGTGCCAAGCCTCAGTCCACTTTGGCAGCTTTTTTTGCTGGTTCATAGCACAAAAAGGTAACAGAGACTATTTTTTGTGAATACATTATGAGGGAGCCTCAGGGCCTAATGAATCTTCCACTGAAGGAAAAGGATCACTTTAACTATATTGTGTACTGAAATCTGTGTAACCCATGTACATATAACTCTCCTTGTGCATTATGGCCCTACATCTTGTAATATGTCCGATCGACACGAGATCAATTTCGGCCTGAAATTGGTCGCATCATCGATCGGGCAAGCTCTTCGCGGCACCGATTTTCATCCAATTATTATTATAATCGAATCGGATGGTTGATTGGCCGCCAAGCCGCCTGATGTATGGCCACCTTTAGTATGCTCTGTGGTTCATGATAAACTACTCTACTGGAAAAGCCAATGCCCAGACATCACAGATTTCAGTCCCTTCCCAAACCCCCAATATTTCAGGCAGTGTAGGGAAATGTTTATTGGCTAAAGCAATGTCAACACATCAATATGTTAAAAAATATATGGGATCATATATTTTTATATTTTTTTAAAGCTTGTATCTGTAAAATGTACTGCTAGTTTTTTCCAGCTTCCACAAAGTAAACTGAGCTTACATTCCACTCAATATACTACTGTTTTCTACATTTTGTAACTGACAGTGTTTCGTAATTTCTAAGTAGAACACAGAGAAATCTGCTACTGCTTAAACTGTTTAAACAGAGTCCCATGACACTTCCTGTGCTTCTTTTCAATAAAGGGTACAATTCAGGAACAAGTCACTTACGTTCTGGGCAGTCTAGCCAAAAGAAACAGTGTGTGTTGGAATCCACCCACAGTGATGATTGTACAAGACAGAAGAGTTTATTGAAACAGCAGAAAGTAGCTAATCAGATGTGACCTTACATAGCCCTTGCCTTCAATTATTATTATTATTATTATTTATTGTATTTATAAAGCGCCAACATATTACGCAGCGCTGAACATTAATTTAGGTTACAGACAATATTTAGGGGTGACATACAGCAATATGACAATACAGTAATACAAGAAAACCAGATCACACACCATAGTATGAGTACCAGGTAATGCTTAGTCAGTCACTGGATGGGGGCATGGAGATTAGGCAAGTTAGGTACACTCAGATGCATAGCATGGGTGCACAGTAATGGAGGTGCAATATCAGGTAGGACACAAAAGGAGGAGGACCCTGCCCAAAGGCTTACAATCTAGAGGGAGAGGTAAGGACACGAATGGTAGGGGACCAGAGTTCAGCTGTAGGTTTAGAGCACTTGTGAGGGGTGGTAGGCCAGAGTGAAAAGGTGAGTTTTGAGGGCTTTCTTGAAGATGTTAAAGGAGGGGGCTGCCCTAATGGGTGCAGGTAGGGAGTTCCATAGTGTTGGAGCAGCTCTTGAGAAGTCCTGGAGGCGTGCATGGGACTGGGTGATTCGGGGGGCGGTAGATTTCATAAACTGACTTATTTCTTCAATATTTATTTATAAATGATTTAGTCAATGTATGCCCATTGTCACCTCACCCTAATTTACATTATTAAATTTATCAGAGATACCAGTGTCACTGTGGAATCTTTTTTTCCCCTCTCTGTGATGTGAGCGGGAACCATGGCAATCTCAAGCTTGCATCTTCACATCTCCCGAGCAGCTTCTGAACTATAACACACACACACTTTACCCGAAAAGGGTTTAAAGTGGACCTGAACTCTTGCACAGGACAGAAAGAAAACAGAGAAATGCACCCAGAATGTATTTAGAGAGTTTAGCCTGTCTTATTCCCCCTCATCTGTGTCTAATCACAACTGTAATTTGGTATGTTCTGTGGTACATCATTAACCACTTCGGGACCGGCTGCCTAACCCCCCTTAAGGACCAGGGCATTTTGCGGTGGAGGGGGGTGCGCGCGTTTGGGGGGGTCGGGCGGCCAGATCTCCTCTGTGGCTGGCTTGGCAGTGTCCCCCCCATGGTGGCAAGTGTCCCCCCTGTACCTGGCAGCCATCACTTACCTTCCAGGCTCCAGCGATGAGCCGCAGTAGCCCCCTTCTTCTCCGGCCGGCATCTCCGCTCCAAATGACGCTCAGGTCGGGTCGCGGCTTGATGACGCCGCGTCTCGGCGCTGACGTCAGACGGAGCAGAGATGCCGGCCAGAGCAGAGGGGGGCGCCGATCATCGCTGGAACGGCAGGGAGGTGAGTGGATCCTCTTCTTTTCCCCCCTTCCGCCGCCGCTGTCAAAGTGATCACTACGATCCGGCGGCGATCGTAGTGATCACGTGATCAGCAGCCATAGGCGATGGCTGCTGATCACTGAGGGAAGATGCCAGCTGTCATATGACAGCTTAATCTCCCTCTCCGGGTGCGCACGATCGCGTCGGGAGCGGTTCTTTAGCGCGGTTGTTGAATGAACGTCCGGTCAGAACGGTACCACCACCTGCCGGACGTTGATTCAACCTGCGGCGGTAACCAATAGGTTAATTAACGTGGATTTCTGAACGCCCCCTGTGGTCACAGGTTGTACTGTCTTGATCACATGGCTTATTGGTTATTCACATGGCTTATTGTTTTGGTTTTGTACTCATAACAAACAGCCATCTGTTTTAATACATGATAAAATATATTAAAGCAAACTTATTTACCTTAATATATAGATCTATTATTAATTTCAACTCATTAATTCATAACTCTAGGATCGCTATACATGATCTCTATACATGATTAATATATCAGCGTATAGCAGGCTTAGCTTCTGAGGTATAGATCTCTAAAGAGCAAGCCTTGCTTAGCAGGCATTACTGCCAGAACTGAGTAAAGTTAGAACATTTCTCCAGCGTTCTCTTAATATAAGCATAACCTTGAACAGGGAACAGACCGCTTACTGCAGAAAATGACACTAAGGCTCCCCCGCACACTGCAAATTCGTTTTCCGATTTCAATTCCGTTTCCGACTCCGTTTCCGATTTTCAATTCCGATTTTCCCTGAATACATTCAACAGAAAAATGGATCAAAAAATGCAGCATGCAGTAAAGATTTAAAATCTGAATCGGATGTAAAAACCGATTAAAAAGTGGAATCTGAATCAGAAATACATGCAGTGTGCAAGAGGCCTAAGGGTTACTCTAACCAACAATCTAACCCTGATTAAAGAATAACTCTGCTTATAATCATAAAATCGTGAAATTAGCTCAAATAATCTGCAAAACATTTTAAACATATATAATCAACCTAAAGCAAGATGGAGATCATAATGTCTCTGCATTAATATGAGATTTTCTGACATCCCCTGTGTCACATGGCTGCCACGGCAGAGACGGCAGATAAGCTCATTTGAAAGCACAGGATGTCAACAATATTTCAGCCTCCATGAAGGCAGGAAGTAGACACACTGCAGATTTATTTTAGAATTTGTATCAGCTGTAACAAAGAAATGCTTTTTGTTTAAATGTTATTATGCTGTTGTGTATCTTTTAGAGCAGAGAGGACCTTCTGAGTTCAGGTCCACTTTAAGAAAGTTGGCTTATCTGTGGTGATATAGAGTAAGTTCTATTCTAACCATACTTGCTCGGACCTATTTATTTTAAAGGACATAAAGAGATAACTGTGCACCTGTCTCTTTAAGACCTTTTATTCAGTGAACAGCATACAGCCACGAATACAACAGTCTGATAAATGGTAAAGATACATCAAACCTGGGTGGTGGAGGGTGTCTGGTGAGCTGGGAAGGGTGACCAGGGGGTGAACAGGACGGCACTACAGCCGTTTCACGCCAAAACCGGCGCTTGCTCAGGTGCAATGTCATTGAACGTGAGCAAGCGCCGGTTTTGGCGTGAAACGGCTGTAGTGCCGTCCTGTTCACCCCCTGGTCACCCTTCCCAGCTCACCAGACACCCTCCACCACCCAGGTTTGATGTATCTTTACCATTTATCAGACTGTTGTATTCGTGGCTGTATGCTGTTTCACGGAATAAAAGGTCTTAAAGAGACAGGTGCACAGTCATCTCTTTATGTGCTTTATGTCCTTTAGTTGTGCTCTGCACTGCCGTACTTGCTGCACGTCTCATGTTATGACCTTTACAGCTAATGGAGGAGTGTGCGGTTTAGGTGAAGCATCTGTTATTACGTTGTGTACAAGCTCTCGCAGAAAGGCCAACCCTCAAGATAATCAGCCGAGTGCTGGGTGCAATTTTTCACTTCAGTGTACCAATCCTATTTATTTTAAGGCAGCTATGTGTAAAAAAAAAATATGTTTATTAAATTAGAGGAATGTAAATCCACTGTGATTCTCATAACAGCCTGATAAATATTTTTCTATTCTTTCACTTTTATAACTGAATTGTGAGCCCCTCTAACTAGATTGTGAGCCCCTCTGAGGGACAGTTAGTGAAGATATATACTCTGTACAGCGCTGCGTAATATGTTGGCGCTATATAAAAATACTTAAATAAATAAATAAAATAAATAACTGGCAGAGTAAAAGAAAAGTGAAATAGCCAGAGGTCACACTAAAGGGGTTGTCTTTGAATGTCAGAGAGTCAGTGAAGAGTACAATGATTTCACTATGGGTCAGATCATAGCTAGTTACACTAACTACCCGTGAAAGGTTTCTTTTAACAAATCTGTATTTTCAGGGTTGTAGTGCATTGGTAGTGGTGCATTGTGGGTAACCCCAAATGTTCACTTATAGCTGAATTATTGCAAGTTTCCTTCTGTTTTAAGAAGGCAAATTTCACCAAGTGTGGCTTTGGGAACAAACCGTGTATAAAAAAAGCACACCAAAAAAAAAAAAAAGACAGACAATATTAAACTATTTTGACAGTTTGAACAGCAAGATATAACTATTTATACATTAGCCATTAGGCACCATAAATGGGAATAGCGTATAGGAATGTGAAAAGGGTTACAGGTACATATAAAACAGCCTCACCTCTTGGCAAAATATGTGTGATAAATCCTATCCCTGCCAGATGCTGACTTATTCCAGAAAGTCGTAACATACTTCAGAATATCAGACGTTCACCAGATGTTTTCTGGCTCTGCTCTCATTTGCTTTTCTTGAAGGGTTAAATCTCGGATTTGGGTCTGCTCAGCAGAGTCATACAGTGTAAGATTCCAATGGCGTAGTGTTCTACATTCTCCAGCTTTCCAACAGTGCCCAATACTAGTCGATGTTTTGTCACTGGACTGTGCTGGACACAGATGTTTTTTTTTAATACTTTATATATATATATATATATATATATATATATATATATATATATATATATATATATATATATATATATATATATATATATATATATGCTTTATAAACCTATCCTCCACTAAATATAAGTCCCTCTATAATGCAAGTCTTTCCACAATCAGATTCATTGCACAATTTATCTATGATGATTACTACTAAGTAACACTATATAGCCATTTAGAACAATGGGAAACTACTGACATTATTACACCCCACCATACACTTTCTGCATCCTTAACCTTTTAGCAATCTCAAACAAGATATTTTATTTGAAAATTGCTCTGCAATATAAAACTCTCACGGCAATTCTCGTTTGGCTGCCTAGTGCAGCTAAACAAGCGGGTGGCAGGGAGTGGTTATAGTTACCTGTTCCATACGGCTTAATCGGCTTCTTCTCTTCCTCCACTCATGGCGCTGCACTCCCAACATCGTCTTCTGGGTCCCGATCACATCTGATCACATAATATCACGTGATCGGGATCCAGGGGACTGATGAAAGAGAAACTTCCACCACCCCTCTTCGACCACTGGGTGGCGCTGTAATGCTGACACGGTCCCCTGGATCCTGATCACATGTCCTATCATGTGATCGGAACCCAGAAGACATGTCGGGATTACATCATCTCCGCGGTGGAGGAGAGAGAAAGCTGATCCAGCCGTCCGGACAGGTAACTATAAAAGCTCCCTGCCGCCCAGTCTGCATACCCTGCCTAGCTTGCCAGGCCGCGGGAGGCACACTTACCCAGCGGCAGAAAATTTTTTGCCCAAAGCCAAAAAGTTTTACTTTATTTGGCTGCTAAAAGCTTAAGGTACACATAAACTGTTAGATACTGTTAATACATTTGTTTATTCAATAAAAATATTGAATCAATTGAAAAAATCTACAATAAACTGCAAGCTTTCCAAATCAAAATTTCCTTAAAGGGAACCTAAGATGGGGATACAGAGAAGAAATACATATACCTGGGGCTTTCTCCATCCCCCTCCAACCTAATGGCTCCCTCGCCGAAGTCCTCCGCCTTCTGGTCCTTCTGCAATTGGCCCCTGGAAAGTCCTCCGGTCCGTGGCCAACTGCGCATGCGCATCCAGGCCTCGCATGCTCTCCCTCATCTCGCTTCTGCCGCCGGGAGCATTCTGCCCCTACACAGTACTACTGTACAAAAGCAGAACGCTACCGGCGGCAGGAGTGAGACAAGGGAGCGCTCACAGCTAGACTTCACCTGCGCCGACTGGCCCCGACTGGATGACTTACTGGGACCATTTGTGGATGAACCAGGCAGCGACTGAGGACGACAAGGGAGCGACCAGGCCGGAAAGGGCTGGAAGAAACCCCAAGTATGTATATTTCTTCTTTGTATCCCCATCTCAGGTTCCCTTTAAGTTATCAGTTGCAAGTAAAGGCTGGGGGAAGGGTGCGAGGAGAAACGGGCAATAGCACCAGATGTTTGCCACCCACATAGCTTTGTATTTCATCGAGAAGTACAAAGCCAGTCATGGCAATGCTCTAATCTGCTGAAATTTGATCAAACATTGAGTGGTGCATGGCAGTAATGAAGGTATATGATTAATATCTGGGAGATTTTGTTTACTTGACTCAGAGTCTCATATGGCAAGCAATAGACTGTGACATTAGTAGGTACAATAGACTGTGAGCTTCCCTGAGGGACGGTTAGCAGCATGAATGTACTCTAAAAATGTGCAACGGTAAGTTTTCATTAGTATCAATATGAAGTTGTTTTTTTGTTTTTGTTTTTTTTTCCCTTTACACAGTCCAAGGGACATCAATGCAAAGGGACATCAATGCAAATTCAATGATGTGTAGGTGCTCCCAAACAATTAAAGTCCCAAAGTCCCTATGAACTCAATGACTCCTCTACATAAACCAATAAATACTTGATCCATCAATATCAAGTGAAATAATCGCTCACCAGATCGTAATGCTGACCCAAAGACCAGCAATAAGAATTTTATGCATCCACATCAACAGTCATAAAACTTGCTCCACCTATATCATGTGAAATAATCCCTCACCAGATCTGAACGCTGACCAATGACAGACCAGCAACAAACGTTTTATGCCTCAGACCAGTTCCTTCAGATCCACACATCGATGTTTAGGATGTCCTCAGAAAACCAAACAATCGCTTATGATGTACCAAGTGTAGTATTACTGAATAACTTTTCACCCTTTCCAACTACCACCATGCAAATAAAACTTGACTTCTCTCCACATGTGTTTCCAGTCACCACTAAGCAAAACAATATGCTCACCAAACTGATTGGTTGACCAACTTAAGACCAGCAGATAAATAGCCAATTGAAGTTCAGATGTTCCAATTCATACTGCACAGACACTAGGCTTAAACATATCACCTCATAGTGTAATACCGTTTAATCAACGTATAAAAGTGCACTCACATGTATTAAAATCATATGCGCATGTAAAATCACAGATGGCTGCCAGCTTCCTGCACACTCCATCCTTAATGTCCGGGGCGTTTCGTCCAGTAAGACTCATCAGCTATGAGTTAGCACGGTTTAGTGAATCAAGCCCATTGTGTGGTGCGATTTGCGCACGGCATAAGAGCTTACAGTACCACACTGTACCATTACATGCAGTTTGGAACCTGTGGCAGACTGCGCTGACAAGGAACAGTGACCCACGGAGAATGTCTCACTAAATAAGTCAGATACATCTTACCCTTCAGTAACGAGCACAATGCCAGACAGGAAGTGCGTCACATGATTTTCCCCAAATGCACATGCGCACTGCAATACTACCACGAGCAAGACATGCTGCGGCTGGACCACTACCGTCGTATCACAACACACCTAGGTACTGTGGCGTGTCACATAGGCATTAATGGCCACTGCAACAAGCGGGGGGAAAGTAATGTGTTTAACTGGACATAACGTAAATGGAAGATAGGAAAATTGACAGTTCACGATGTGGAAAGGTTGGAAGGGAGTCTTGACAAGACAAGAACATTTATACCATGCTTTTCTCCTGGTGGACTCAAAGCACCAGAGCTGCAGCCACTAGTGGTGCTCAGTAGGCAGTAGTAGTGTTAGGGAGTCTTGCCCAAGGCCTCTTTACTGAATAGGTGTTGACTTACGGAGTATAAATTGCTGAGATTCGAACCCTGGTCTCCTGTGTCAGAAGCAGTCCACTATTATGAACAATTGTAAAAAAAGAAAAATGTGAACACACATAAATAAAAAGTACATTTTCCCATAGTAAAATGACAGAGCTGACGAGCCCATCTACTCATGTGGGATTCACAGGGTTTTCTTTATGTTCAAAAGCACTTGTTGAATGGTAGTTCCTCAGTCCAACTGTCAGAAAAGTGTGCAAACAGGTAGGGGGTGGCCTGAATCTTTGTATAAATCCTTTCCAGGAAGTGCTTTTGTAAAGAATACATTAAATATTGTGAATCCCTAATGAAGAGATGGACTAGTAAAAAAACGGTTAGTTCCATTAGATTTCTACTACCTACTGTACGTGACAGCAACATAGGAGACAAGTAATTTATAGTGCATTTTCAACTGGAAGAAACCTACTTCCTATTTGTGTGTGTTCACATGTATTTCAAATTTTACAGTTTTTTGCCATAGTGGTCCTTTAACCAGTACACTATCCAGCAACTGCCTTATTGGGAAATCTGTGCTAACTCTGTGTAGGTGGGATCTGAGCAGTAGAGATAGCCTGAATGGTTCAACCGCAAAGTTATTTGCGCGACATTATTTGCGTCGAAACGCGAACTTTATGGCGCGTTCGACCCGCCCCTATATTAAATCATTAGGCTCAACTTTGACCCTCCACATCACAGTCAGCAGATACATGGTAGCCAAGCAGGCTACACTCCCACCTAGAGCCCCCCCCCCCCCCCCCCCCCCTTCCCCTTATATAAGGCAGCTAGTTCGACCATTTTCCTCACTCGGTGTGGCTGCAGTAATTAGAGAAGGGAGAGTTTGCTGCAGAGACATAGGAAAAGCTTAGTTAGGCTAAAGTTAGGCTTGTTAGCTTGCTCCTTGCTGATACTTATTGCTAAGAAGCAGCCCACAACAGTTCTTTTGAGAGCTAATATTGTTCTTGTGATCATTTTTTTTGTGTGTGTGGCCCACTGAGGGCTTGTTTCCACTATTGCGGTGCGGAATCGCTTGGATTCCACCGCTGATGAAATCGCATGCGATTCCCCATTCGTTTTTTGCCGCGAATTCGCATGCGATTTCGCATAGTGAGGGTATATGCGATTTTAACCATGTCACTGCCTGTGTGAATTTGCATTCGTACCTATGTGAATTCGCATGCGAATTTGCGGCAAAAAAAGCATGGGGAAAACGCATGCGATTGCCCTATTAAATACATTGCATACGATTCGCATGCATTCCACTCGCAGGCGAATTCTGCGGCTCTTTTGTGCGTTTTTTCACCGCTGAAAAAAACGCACCTCAACAACGCTACAGTGGAAACAGGCCCATCCACTTGCATTACAAGTGCAAATCCACATGCATTGGACGCATGCGGATTCGCGATAGTGGAAACGAGCCCTCAAACTTGCATATACAGCCCTGTCAGTCAGTCGCAGCTGGCCCTTGGTAATTCCTATACTGTGCAAGGCCCAGCACATTCAGGGACTACCTTTTCACTGCACGTGTGTGACAGCTGCACATTTGTAATACCAGTCCAACCGTGCATACCTGTTCACGGTACCTGTGTGTGTGACAGGCAGCTGCACATTGTATTGATACCAGTCACTGCATACCTGTTCAGTGCACCTGCGTGACAGACAGCACGCAGTGTTATATTATATAGCAGTCACTGCATACCTGTTCATGGTACCTGTGTATGTGACGCAGCTGCACATTTGAATACTAGTCACTGCATACCTGTTCACAGTACCTGTGTGTGTGACAGCTGCACATTGTATTGATACCAGTCACTGCATACCTGTTCAGTGCAACTGTGTGACAAGACGCAGTGTTATATTATATAGCAGTCACTGCATACCTATTCATGGTACCTGTGTGTGTGACAGCTGCACATTTGTAATACTAGTCACTGCATACCTGTTCACGGTACCTGTGTATGTGACTGCTGCACATTTGTAATACTAGTCACTGCATACCTGTTCACGGTACGTGTGTGTGTGACAGCTGCACATTTGTAATACTAGTCACTGCATACCTGTTCACGGTACCTGTGTGTGTGACAGCTGCACATTGTATTGATACCAGTTACTGCATACCTGTTCAGTGCAACTGCGTGACAGCACGCAGTGTTATATTATATAGCAGTCACTGCATACCTATTCATGGTACCTGTGTGTGTGACAGCTGCACATTTGTAATACTAGTCACTGCATACCTGTTCATGGTACCTGTGTGTGTGTGACAGCTGCACATTTGTAATACTAGTCACTGCATACCTGTTCACGGTACCTGTGTGTGTGACAGCTGCACATTTGTAATACTAGTCATTGCATACCTGTTCACAGTACCTGTGTGTGTGACAGCTGCACATTGTATTGATACCAGTCACTGCATACCTGTCCAGTGCACCTGCGTAACAGCACTCAGTGTTATATACCAGTCACTGCATAACTGTTCACTTTACCTGTGTGTCTGACAGCTGCACATTTCTAATACCAGTCACTGCATACCTTTCACTGCACCTGTGTGACAGCTGCACATTGTATTAGTCAAGTCAGTGCATACCTTTCACTTTATCCCCCCCCCCCCCCCCCCCCCCAATATGGAAAAAACAACAGGCAGAGGGAGAGGCAAACCCAGAGGCAGGCCACCTGACAGGTCTGTTCGTGGTCGTGCTGACGTGATTTCGTGCGGCCCTGGACCAAAGTACTTGCTCAGAAGAAGGCACGTGCCATCAACTCCCAAGATTGTCAGGGCGTAGTTGACTATTTAACACAGAACACCTCATCTTCCACAGCCACCAGTGCTACTATTAGCACCACATCCATTCCATTTTACACTTCGCAGGAGTTATTTGGTGGGGAATTAACTAATTCACAGCCACTGTTGTTACAACAAGATGAAGGCGCTAAGCAAGTTACACCACCTCATATGTCTGAGTTAGGCGTGACTATGGACGTAAGGTGTGAGGATGATGATGAAGTACCTGCTGTTGGTGCAGTTTTGGAGGTGTCTGATACAAGCGAAGCTTTGGAGGAGGATTATGATGATGATGATGATGATACTGCCATGGATGCCACGTGGGATCCTAATAGACAAGATGACCAGGGGGACAGTTCAGAGGGGGAGTCAGAGAGGAGTAGGAGGAGACGAGTTGCTGAAAGAAGCAGGGGAGCTCGTCATCAGAAATAGCTGGTGGCAGTGTCCGGCGGCATGTATCGCCACCTATGGACAGCCTGCCAACATGCCCTTCAATGTCAGCTGCTGACGCCACCATAGTGCCATCACTCCAAGGGGGCTTAGCGGTGTGGAAATTTTTTTGTGTGTCTGCCTCAGATATTAACAATGCCATCTGTACCCTCTGCCAGCAAACATTGAGCCGTGGAAAGGCCCAGACCCATGTAGGGACAACTGCCTTACGAAGGCACATGTCAAAAAAGCCCAAACGGCAATGGGAAGACCACCTGAGCAAAAGCAGCACACAAAAGCAAAGCCACCCTCCTTCTTCTCTTCCTCCTTCAGGTGCATTATCTTCAGCAGCTTTCTCCCTTGCACCTTCACAGCCATCCTCCTCCACTCCACCTCTCACCTTGAGCGCTTCCTGCTCCTCTGCCCACAGCAGCAACCAGGTGTCCATGAGGGAAATCTTTGAGTGGAAGAAGCCAATGTCTGCCAGTCACCCCCTTGCCCGGCATCTGACAGCTGGCTTGGCGGAACTGTTAGCTCACCAGCTGTTACCATACCAGCTGGTGGACTCTGAGGCCTTCTGGAAATTTGTGGCGATTGGGATACCGCAGTGGAAGATACTAGGCCACAATTATTTCTCAAAAAAGGCAATACCCAAACTGTTCCATGAAGTTGAAAGACAAGTGCTGTCATCTCTGGCACACAGCGTTGGGTCAAGGATCCATCTGACCACGGATGCCTGGTCTGCAAAGCACGGTCAGGGCAGTACATTCCTTACACAGCCCATTGGGTCAACCTGGTGACTGCTGGCAAGCAGGGAGTACGTGGCTGTGCAGCGGACCTAGTTGTGACACATCCACGGCTTGCAGGCAGGCCTGCTGCCACCTTCTCTCCTTCTCCTCCTACTTCTCCTGCTACATCCTCTTCGCTGTCATCCTCCTCCTCCTCGGCTGAGTGGCAGTGCTATTCTACTGGTGCTGCGATCTCCTCTCCAGCTACACAGCCCCAGCTCCCCAGGGCCTATGCTGCATGCCAGGTATGACGGTGTCACGCCATCTTGGACATGTCTTGCCTCAAAGCCGAGAGTCACACTGGAGCAGCTCTCCTGGCTGCTTTTAACAAACAGGTGGATCAGTGGCTGACCCCGCACCAACTGGAAATCAGCAACGTGGTGTGTGACAACGGCAGCAATCTCATTTCGGCTTTGAGTTTGGGAAAGTTGACACATGTACCCTGCATGGCACATGTGCTGAATCTAGTATTGCAAAGATTTGTGTCTAAGTACCCATGCTTGAAGGACGTCCTGAAGCAGTCCAGGAAGGTGTGTGGGCATTTCAGGCGGTCGTACACGGCAGTAGCGCGCTTGGCCGATTTTCAGCGGAGAAACAACTTGCTAGTGAGGCGTTTGATTTTCAATAGCCCGACTCGCTGGAATTTGACACTCCTGATGTTCGACCACCTGCTACAACAGGAAAAAAACGTCAACGACTATCTGAACAGCTACAGTCAAAGGTCAGGCTCTGGGGAGCTGGGTATTTTCTTGCCAAAGTACTGGACACTCATGCATAATGCCTGCAGGCTCATGCTGCCGTTTGAGGTGAGGTGACAAACCTGGTGAGTCGCAGTGAAGGCGCCATCAGCAACTTGATTCCATATGCTTTCTTCCTGGAGTGTGCTGTGCGGAGAGTGGTGGATCAAGCTGTGGACGAGCGTGACCAGGAAGAGGCGGAAGAGTGGGAACAATCATCAGCAGAACCAGATGTTTCCTCAACACCTGCGGCAACACCTAGGGGGGAGGAGGAGAAGGAAGAGGAGTCAGATGAGGAAGGTATTTTATTCTTTAGGAGGAGGAGGCGGAAGAACAACCGCAGCAAGTGTCGCAGGGGGCTTGTGCTGCTCACCTTTCCCGTGGTATTGTTCATGGCTGGGGGGAGGAGGAGAACTTACCTGACATCGCTGAGGAAGAGCAAGAGGAGATGGATAGTACGTCGGCATGCGACTTTGTGCAGATGGGAGCTTTCATGCTGTCCAGCCTGTTGAGGGACCACCGTATAAAAAAACTCAAGGGAAATGACCTGTACTGGGTGGCAACGCTACTAGTCCCTCGGTATAAGCACAAAGTGGCGGAGATGTTACCAAATCACCAGAAGACAGAAAGGATGCAGCACTTCCTCCGCAAGCTGTCAAGTATGCTTTACAGAGCGTTTAAGGGTGATGTCACAGCACAACGGGATAAAGGTGCCACTGCCAGTAATCTTCCTCCTCCTACCATGTCCACGCAGGCAAGGACAGGATGCTCTAGCGATCTCATGGTGATGTCGGACATGCGGACATTTTTTAGTCCAACGCCTCGCCTTAGCCCTTCCGGATCCACCCTACATCAACACCTGGACCGGCAGGTAGCTGACTACCTGGCCTCAACTGCGGATGTAGACAACAGCGATGAACCCCTGGACTACTGGGTGCGCAGGCTTGACCTGTGGCCAGAGCTGTCACAATTTGCCATCCAACTTCTGGCTTGCCCTGCCTCAAGCGTCCTGTCAGAAAGGCCCTTCAGTGCAGCTGGGGGCATTGTCAGTGAGAAGAGAAGTCGCCTAGGTCAAAAAATTGTTCAGTACCTCACCTTTATCAAAATGAATGAGGCATGGATCCCGGAGGGCAACTGCCCGCCCGAAGACTAAGTCAGTCCCCATACACAGCATCTCTGCCTGCAATCCGTGTGACTGCCTGCCCCAAGACTAAGTCAGCATTTTTGCCTGCAGGCCGCTTGACTGCCTTCTCTGCCACCACCAACAGGGTCCAGGACTACAGGTGGATCCTGAATGTTTAAGGGCGCTGCTAGCAGCGGCCGCTAACTGAAACAATAATAATTGTTTCTGGTGCGTGTACATGCCTGCCTAATTTTTCTGGCTGCAATGCGGCTGCAACAACAACACAAAAGGCATGTACATGTGTCAATTCACCTTCGTGATCGTTACCTTGCCTCGGTGAAGGGGCTTGCATATCACAATGAAGCAGTGACCGCTGGCTATATGAGGGTGTCGGGGGGGGGGGGGCATACCTGACCCCAGCCCAGCCATCAGGGGGGGACAGCCATCACATCAGTGACGGGCCCCGTGCTCTGAGGGAACTACAGGGGGGCTTGGGGGCCCCGGATTTCCGTATTGCTGTCTGAGCACTAGGAGAGCTGGGGTTGCTGCCTCTGTCCCCTCCCCAGTCTCTCCAGCAAGCGTGGTGCACGGCAGACAGAGATGAGAGAGCCGTCCCTCCTCTCCTCTCTGACACTGAGGGGCGGGGCTGAGAAGTGAAGAGACAGCCGAGATTTGAGCCAAGGAGGGAGGAGGAGGAAGAAGTTTGAAGACGGGCAGCACTGTGAGGAATCCTGAGGATAGGAGACTGAGGATCAAGGAGACTAGGAGGGAGTGCATTGTGTGCAGAGCAGCAGGTATTTTGCACACACTTGCAGCATGCTGCCTGGTCCTCAGCTGCTGTGCTGCAGATTCAGTGACCAGCTGTCTCCCCCTTATTTCTCTCCCCCAGCCTGAGCAGCACATCTAAAGCTGCTGAAACAGGGCTGCCTGGCTTTCCCCTCTTGTCCTGTCAGCTGCCTGGCTCCTATCACTTGTCTTATGTCAGTTCTGCCCTCTCTGACACATCAAGTGTTCCCCTTCTCCTCACCCCACCCCACACAGTCATTTCCCTTCATTCCCTAAAGGTAGCCATACATCTAGCAATGTATGGACAGATTCCACCAAGAGACAGAACTCTCTCTCTAATCAAATCTGATAAGAGAGATCTGTCAGCTGCCCATACACCCCAGGCCGATTCCCCATCAATTCATGCTGAAATCGATATGGGCCTCGCTGCCCTGACGCTGTCCCCCCAATGTAAATGTCCCCCCGGTGCCCTGTGGAAAGTATACATTACCTGTCTGTGGCCTGCGCTTGTCCCCCGTTACCCCTGGGATATCTGCTCTGCAAACATGCGCGTCCCACGTGGTTCACTAGTAAAGGCGTGTGTTGATGTCACATGCGCACCCCTACTAGGCAACCACATGGGGCATGTGTGTATAGAGAGGAGAATGTGCTCAGGGCAGCGAAAGGACAAGGGCAGGCCACGGACAGGTAATGTATACTGTACACAGGGCACCCAGGGGGACATTCTTCATTAGTGGGGGACAGCGCCGGGGGTTTCGATGCGTTCGTCGATTGTCAGGAAGTTGCACGCCATTCCCGCCGTGCACTCAATCAAGCAAGTCGCCCAACATCTTGCAGCATGCACGATCAAGAATGCAACCAATTTTCATCCCGAAATTGATCGCATTGTTGGTCGGACATGCACTTGGCAGCATAGATTTTTATCTAATTCAATTATAATAATTGGATGGTCGATCAGCCACCAAATCGCCTGATGTATGGTCACCTTTACTCTGCTATTCACACATGGGGTGTTCCTTATGTTATTCCTGCCATAGTCATAGTAATGTCCTACCATATTATTATGTTTTGCAGCACTATACAGAGTACATAGTCATGTCACTGACTGTCCTCAGACTGTCTGTCCTACCATAGTCATAGTGTAATGTCCTACGATATTATTATTATGTATTTATATAGCACTGACATCTTCTGTAGCACTTTACAGAGTACATAGTCATGTCACTGACTGTCCTCAGAGGAGCTCACAATCTAATCCTACCATAGTCCTAGTCTAATGTCCTACCATATTATTATTATGTATTTATATCGCACTGACATCTTCTGTAGCACTTTAAAGAGTACATAGTCATGTCACTGACTGTTCTCAGTCAATTTAATCACCCTACTCTTGTGATCAGTAACCTTAACTTGAAAATGGGCTTTGGGCGGTAAAAAGTACACATCTGGCCCTGCCAACGTGCTGGCATTAAAAAGAATACCTTAGTGGAAAAGAATATGAAAAAACAGGGGGAGCAGGCATGTGTAGTGGGCTCTCCACATGGCCACCGATCCCCCCGTTCTCCTCCGTCCCCCTCCGCTAGTCAGTAACGACCCCCCGAACTCACTTCCGGGTCGGGGTGGTGATGGTTTACTGCACAGGCACTGCCCGGCGATGCGTATCCTTGTATGCGCTCACGCGGCCAGGTGGGAGTGCTCTGTGCAAGTGCACTATGTAGTTGTAATGTCACAGTTACGTGGTGCGCATGCGCAGAGTGCTCCCATCCACGTAAATGCGTACAAGGATATGCTTCACTGGGCATCACCTGCACAGTAAGCCGCCACCACCCGACCCAGAAGTCCTGGGGGTCGCTACTGACTAACGGAGGGGGACGGAGGAGAACGGGGGAAGCGGTGGCCATAAGGAGAGCCCACTACACATGCCTGCTCCCCCCGTTTTTTCATATTGTTTTCCACTAAAATATCCTTAATGCCTATGAAAGCAGTTACTGGCGGGGGCGGGCACAGTAGCCAGTGGGTGGGCCCGGGGGGGCCCAGTCCTGATGATGTGTGAGGGGCCCCAAAATTTCTGATGGCAGCCCTGCCTGACCCAGGATAATAAGGTCGTTGCTTCATTGTGGACAGACCAGATTCGATCAGCTGGACAGTCACTGTTGTTCTATCAGTGAGCAACCACAGCCCGGTGACCATATGGGCTTGAAAACCACCATGGCCTGCACTCTGGCCATGGTGTGCACCAGTCCAACAAGGACGTCCCTACACAAACAACTGTTTGCGGTGCGTTACACAGTGAGTTCGGTGTGTCAGTGTGAAGCAGGACACTAAGTACACTACCTGATTGATGTATACACATGCAAGATGTTTGAAAGCACTTTATGCCTCCAATTTAGCATTGCAATGTGATTTCTGCCCTTAAAACGCTGCTGTACGTCAAATCCAGATTTTTCCCTGGGATTTTTGGTGTTTATTCCACTCCGCCATACAAAACTCCAAGTGTTAGACCCCTTCAAACATCTTTTCCATCACTTTTGTGGGCAGCATAAATGTTTGTAGTTTTCAAAGTTCGTCTCCCCATTATAGTCTATTGCGGTTCGCGAAGTTCGCGCGAACCCGAAGTTTTGTGGAAGTTTGCGTTTGAGGTTCGCGAACCTAAAATCGTAGGTTCGAGGACATGGCCTGATGAAGATCCAGGTGGTACAAGGACTGTAGCAACACGGTAGTAAGTGTGTGAGTGCTTGCTATAGTGCAGCAGGTGAAATACATGCCATACCAGCAATTGTAAGTAGGGGTTGTGGTGATAATGGGGTCTGATGTAACCACTTTTCTTTCAAAACTCAAAGCTAGAATATTGAAGTTCCCCTTTACAGGCTGCCTATAACAAACATCCACTCCATAAAGCAGAAAGGTCTAGTCTTTTCTTCTCCCAAGCAGATCAGTAAAGGAAATAACAATTTTAGATGGCTTCAAAGGGTCTTATCAGAAGCTTACACAGTGTAGTGGGGAATAATATGCCCAGGCCTATTCCTAAGCACAGATCAGAGGAGTTATAAGCAATAACACTCCAGAGGCTTGGGCACCCTGCTGAGAAGTGCCTGTTTGGTGAACTTTGAGTTGAAAATAGAAGCAAAAGGAATACATATTTTTCATATCTCATTTCATAAGCTGGATGCATGTAGCCAAATACAGAAATAGAATCAGGCTAGCACTGCCATCACTAACTTAAAAAACACCATGTTACAGTGTACAAAAGCTCAGAAAACTGTGATTCCGGAGGAAATAAAAACCCTAGCTAGCCCTTGCTTGATATGTAATTATATGCTAACTAATAATGTACTGTTTAATCATTAGTGAGACATTATCACACTGGAATATGAACTCAGTAAGTATAATAGCATTATGGGTATGTTCACTGAGCATCTTAAACCAGGTCTGGACACACACTAGATAAAAGTGGTCCGAAAGAGACAACCGATTCGGCCGATGATCTAGTGTATGTACAGCAGCCACCTGACGTCACAAGGATCCAGCCCTGATCCATAGGCAAAAGCAGGGGGGATTACAGCTGCCCAGAATCCCCCCTCAGACCAGGGCCAGTGCAGTGTCTTGGGATAGGAACAAGTTGAGACACCAGAATATCTGCAGACATCCTGAAGCTCACAGTACTGCCCCATTTCTTTCCCTGCTACAGTTGACTTTGGATGTAGCAGCAGCATATGTACAGAGCATGGAGCAGCAGTGTGTGTACACAGCATGGAGCAGCAGTGTGCGTACACAGCATGAAGCAGCAGTGTGCGTACACAGCATGAAGCAGCAGTGTGTGTACAGAGCATGAAGCAGCAGTGTGTGTACAGAGCATGAAGCAGCAGTGTGTGTACAGAGCATGAAGCAGCAGTGTGTGTACAGAGCATGGAGCAGCAGTGTGTGTACAGAGCATGAAGCAGCAGTGTGTGTACAGAGCATGAAGCAGCAGTGTGTGTACAGAGCATGAAGCAGCAGTGTGTGTACAGAGCATGAAGCAGCAGTGTGTGTACAGAGCATGGAGCAGCAGTGTGTGTTTAGAGCATGGAGCAGCAGCGTGTGTCCAGAGCATGGAGTGGCAGTGTGTGTACAGAGCATGGAGCAGCAGCATGTGTACAGAGCACAGAGCAGCAGTGCGTGTGCAGAGCACGGAGCAGCAGTGTGTGTACAGAGCACGGAGCAGCAGTGTGTGTACAGAGCATGGAGCAGCAGTGTGTGTACAGAGCATAGAGCAGCACTTAACAGAGTCAGGTATGAGCACAGCCCTGTGCTCTGCTGTGCGAATGCTTCACTTTCCCCTGCATTACCAATGTTGGCTGTCCTCATTATTATCTGTATCCAAATTGCTCCTGATCAGTCCGTTTGTCGGTCGTCGTATGGAAAATTGCATTGTGTACCCAGCATGATGTCCTACCATATTATTATATTGTATTGTGCGTGGCTGAGGGAGACCTTTCAGGAATCCCCCTCTTGAAAATCTTGAAAAAATCTATTAACCCTTCGCACTCTCGCATGCAAATGTTCAAACAAATGCATTCACATATTCACTCATCCAGGCACAACTGTTATCCCTACAGCTAAGTTAAAAGCCGGGGTTTTAGTTAATAGAAAAATGCATTCTTATGCTTAGTCACCTATACTGCAAACACATTCATTGCATCAAACCTATCAATGGATAGGAGCACACATCCTGACGTCCTCTCCTGGGACAGACAGTGCATCTTACCAATCGCACAAGGGAGCTAACGTTATGTGTCCATGTGCACTATGCACATACACATAGACACATAACGTTAGCTCCCTTGTGCGATTGGTAAGATGCACTGTCTGCCCCAGGAGAGGACGTCAGGATGTGTGCTCCTAATCCATTGATAGGTTTGATGCAGTGAATGTGTTTGCATGTCTGCACTATGCATGTTACAGGGCCAGAGTTAGGACACCCATGTTTACCTGGGTACTTCTGCGCAGTATAGGTGACTAAGCATAAGAATGCATTCTTCTGTGAACTAAAACCCCGGCTTTTAACTTAGCTGTAGGAATAACAGTTGTGCCTGGATGAGTGAATCTGTGAATGCATTTGTTTGAACATTTGCATGCGAGAGTGCGAAGGGTTAAAAGATTTTTGCTGTTTTCTAGCCACACCCCCTTCAGCACCTCCCTTTCCTTAATAACTTATTTAATGTCCTAACTAGAGGCGATGTGCCTGGATATATGTATTTTTTTCTTGAAAATCTTGGGTTTGCCCTTGCAGTGATCAGCCCTGTGCAGCCCTAATCGCATTGTCCCAGGGCAGCCCTGTGCGGCCCTGATAGCAATGTACCAGGGCAGCCCTGTGTAGCCCTGATCGCAATGTCCCAGAGCAGCCCTGTGCAGCCCTGATAGCAATGTCCCAGGGAAGCCCTGTGTAGCCCTGATCGCAATGTCCTAGAGCTGCCCTGTGCAGCCTTGATCGCAATGTCCCAGGGCAGCCCTGTGCAGCCCCGATCGCAATGTCCCAGAGCAGCCCTGTGCAGCCCTGATTGCAAAGTCCCAGGGCAGCCCTGTGCAGCCCTGATCGCAATGTCCCAGGGCAGCCCTGTGCAGCCCTGATCGCAATGTCCCAGGGCAGCCCTGTGCAGCCCTGATCGCAATGTCCCAGAGCTGTCTTGTGCAGCCCTGGTCGCAATGTCCCAGAGCAGCCCTGTGCAGCCCTGATCGCAATGTCCCAGAGCAGCCCTGTGCAGCCCTGATCGCAATGTCCCAGAGCAGCCCTGTGCAGCCCTGATTGCAAAGTCCCAGGGCAGCCCTGTGCAGCCCTGATCGCAATGTCCCAGGGCAGCCCTGTGCAGCCCTGATCGCAATGTCCCTGTGCAGCCCTGATAGCAATGTCCCAGGGCAGCCCTGTGCAGCCCTGATAGCAATGTCCCAGGGCAGCCCTGTGCAGCCCTGATCGCAATGTCCCAGAGCTGTCTTGTGCAGCCCTGGTCGCAATGTCCCAGAGCTGCCCTGTGCAGCCCTGATCGCAATGTCCCAGAGCTGCCCTGTGCAGCCCTGATCGCAATGTCCCAGAGCTGCCCTGTGCAGCCCTGATCGCAATGTCCCAGGGCAGCCCTGTGCAGCCCTGATCGCAATGTCCCAGAGCTGCCCTGTGCAGCCCTAATAGCAATGTCCCAGGGCAGCCCTGTGCAGCCCTGATCGCAATGTCCCAGGGCAGCCCTGTGCAGCCCTGATAGCAATGTCCCAGGGCAGCCCTGTGCAGCCCTGATCGCAATGTCCCAGAGCTGCCCTGTGCAGCCCTGATCGCAATGTCCCAGAGCTGCCCTGTGCAGCCCTGATCGCAATGTCCCAGAGCTGCCCTGTGCAGCCCTGATCGCAATGTCCCAGGGCAGCCCTGTGCAGCCCTGATCGCAATGTCCCAGAGCTGCCCTGTGCAGCCCTAATAGCAATGTCCCAGGGCAGCCCTGTGCAGCCCTGATCGCAATGTCCCAGGGCAGCCCTGTGCAGCCCTGATCGCAATGTCCCAGGGCAGCCCTGTGCGGCCCTGATAGCAATGTCCCAGAGCAGCCCTGTGCAGCCCTGATCGCAATGTCCCAGAGCAGCCCTGTGCAGCCCTGATTGCAAAGTCCAAGGGCAGCCCTGTGCAGCCCTGATTGCAAAGTCCCAGGGCAGCCCTGTGCAGCCCTGATCGCAATGTCCCAGGGCAGCCCTGTGCAGCCCTGTTAGCAATGTCCCAGGGCAGCCCTGTGCAGCCCTGATCGCAATGTCCCAGAGCTGTCTTGTGCAGCCCTGGTCGCAATGTCCCAGAGCAGCCCTGTGCAGCCCTGATCGCAATGTCCCAGAGCAGCCCTGTGCAGCCCTGATCGCAATGTCCCAGGGCAGCCCTGTGCAGCCCTGATCGCAATGTCCCAGGGCAGCCCTGTGCAGCCCTGATAGCAATGTCCCAGGGCAGCCCTGTGCAGCCCTGATAGCAATGTCCCAGGGCAGCCCTGTGCAGCCCTGATCGCAATGTCCCAGAGCTGTCTTGTGCAGCCCTGGTCGCAATGTCCCAGAGCTGCCCTGTGCAGCCCTGATCGCAATGTCCCAGAGCTGCCCTGTGCAGCCCTGATCGCAATGTCCCAGAGCTGCCCTGTGCAGCCCTGATCGCAATGTCGCAGGGCAGCCCTGTGCAGCCCTGATCGCAATGTCCCAGAGCTGCCCTGTGCAGCCCTAATAGCAATGTCCCAGGGCAGCCCTGTGCAGCCCTGATCGCAATGTCCCAGGGCAGCCCTGTGCAGCCCTGGTCACAATGTCCCAGAGCTGCCCTGTGCAGCCCTGATAGCAATGTCCCAGGGCAGCCCTGTGCAGCCCTGATCACAATGTCCCAGGGCAGCCCTGTGCAGCCCTGATCGCAATGTCCCAGGGCAGCCCTGTGCGGCCCTGATCGCAATGTCCCAGGGCAGCCCTGTGCGGCCCTGATAGCAATGTCCCGGGGCAGCCCTGTGCAGCCCTGATAGCAATGTCCCAGGGCAGCCCTGATCACAATGTCCCAGGGCAGCCCTGTGCAGCCCTGATCGCAATGTCCCAGGGCAGCCCTGTGCGGCCCTGATCGCAATGTCCCAGGGCAGCCCTGTGCGGCCCTGATAGCAATGTCCCGGGGCAGCCCTGTGCAGCCCTGGTCACAATGTTCCCATCATTCCCCAATTTATTTCCACTGGAAATTGCTGAAATATTCAGCCAGTAACCATTTATTCCACAAAGTATTAAAGCATTGGAGGAAAACAAATCTTTTACAGTCAAACTGTTTCCTATTGTTGGACCTACATCTGTTCTTTATAAACATTCTTCTATAAAAGCCCAAAAAAGAGCAAACAATATAGTTAAAGCGCTCACAAATGTTTATAATGGAATGTGAGCAGAAGGAACAAGTTATGGTGCACTTCAGGAGATTGACTTAATACATAATACAAATACATAAACAGGAAGAAACTGGAAGTGGGTGGAATGAACAGTACTACAACCAGAACATTGAGGGTAAAATAGCCCCAATTTTAACAGACCCATGAAATTAGTTTGCCACAAGAAATAATGGTGTGGTCCAGTATGTACTAGATGACAAATTAGAAATTAGAAATGTTTTGCAAACATAATGGCAGCTGGTAGCGGTAATAATATGGACCAAATGTGTTTTACTTAAATCTGGAACAGCTTAGAAAGAGTAGGTGTTGGGGGGGGGGGGGGTGTCAGTGTTAGCATAGAAAGGGAAGGGTTCACGTGAAAATTAGGGTACAGTAGGTGATATTAAACTATCGGTATAATTACTGATATTCTTCTATCAGGGAATCAGGTAAAGTAGAATATTTGCAATTTTACTGATATTCTACTTTTGCAGATAGTAAAATACCAGTAAAATTACAGATATTGTACTATCACTATTTGGTGCCATTTTTCCTTGCGACTTATTTGCATAAGTATGGTAGCAACAGGTGCAATAATGACCAATGTGGAGGAGGAGGAGCGGCATGAGGGCCTGAAGCCTCTTAGCTTTCTGCTTGCAGTTTCTGCTGTGAAACTCCCAACAGTATTGGTCAATAAAAACTATGTGATTGATGGGCTTAGAAGAAGTCGAGTTTTTAGCCATGAAAAGATGTATTCTTAACATAAAATGGCTTTGAACCCACATTTATTATTGTGATAAAATCACTCTTCAGTCACAACTGCGTTAACATGTTATTTTACCAGCTTACCACAAGGAGGCATTGGTAGCTTACAAGTTGTACTGTTTTTTTTTTCCATTTCCGTCAAGTTGTTCTGTAAATAATTGTAAACCATGTGTCACGGACGGTTGCGGGGCCGCAGACGCGTCCTGGAACTGCCCATGAAGAAAAAGCACTCGATTCCCTGCATCGATTGCGCTTCAAATCGATACAATCTGGGTTGAGTGTGTAGGGGCAGCTGAAGTCCTTTTCTTAGCAGAGAGAGCACCATCCTAAAGGCTGGATGGCTCTTTTGATATGCTAATGAGCCTGAGCCTAATCTGCCCTGGAGAGTCCCTGGCTTCAAGCTGTGCTGATGGCCCATCCATCAGGTATAAGGTGACAAGCACCATGGCAGAAGCAATCTAGTTGGGGGGAAGCCAGCCCCACTGGCTCCCTCCCAGCAGGGGAGGTGACACCTAGCTGGCTGCTCCAAACTTCAAAGAGCCTTTGCCTGGGAATAACCTGAGTCTCATAGCATATCCATAACTTCCCAGATCTGTCATATTTCTGGGGTTCCTGAGATGGCAGCTTCGCCAAACGTGGGGGAAGTGTAGCATGAGCCCCGGTGCTGGTTCTGAGGAAGTTTCAGAACATTCTGAGGTAAGGACTGCCAGTTAGGCAGTTTGAAAATGCCCTGATGATACCACAGGGGTCCCACCCCTCATGTCTGGTATCAGGGCGCTGGGTAAATCGAGACAGACCTGAAAATGTTAATAAATCCGCCCTGACCTGTACGGTTCTGTGAGATAGAGCCCATATATGGGTAGATATGATTTCTAGCCCCCAGGACAAGGGGAGGGCTCATCTCATCTTCTAAGGGGGTGTATGGCTCCCCGCCCTCACTCCCTCCTACTGAAGCAGGGGCATAAGAATGGCAGAGGACCCAAACTCAGTGTCCTCCACCCTGAAAACACCTTGAACTCATCAGGTGCCAGCTTGAGGATATGCTGGCATCCACCTGGTCTGAACTCTGAACTCTGATTGAAACCCAGAACTCTGTTTTTCCCACAAAAAGGACATCTTTCCAGGAACTAAGTATTTTTCTCCCTTCTTTTATTTTTTATACTGGCTATTACTGTCTTAATAATTGTGATTTTAATAATTGTCTGTATATATTAATTATTTATATTGCGTGAATAAACGACTTTCTCCAAGTCATTCACTGTCCGCTACCCTGCTTATCAGCACACACAGAACTGATCCCGGGTCTCTGAAGATACGCTACTGTTTGTTTATTGTTGGCTAGACAGAATATCGTGTGTTTAACCGTTTTATTCGCAGGATTAGTCAGTCAGTTAGTGGGCTCCACGGTCCCATGATAACCGCGGTGGTGGCAGTTTACTCTGAACCAGTGGGTGAAGTTGTAATCACCCGTGTCTCACAGGCTCCCTTCTGAGTTGTCTGCGGCTAATTCTTAACGGTTCCTGCGCATTGACTGCGACCAGAGTTCGCACGATCTGTGCGCTGGCACCGTTTAGAAGGCTAAGTGCGGTCAGCCACTAGGGGTCCTGTGACACCATGTATTTCCTCAGCTGAGAGAAAGGGGTGAGTTTAAAGGTAAAATTACATTATTTTTTTCCTCATAGGAAATTAAGGAAATACATTGACTTTAGTTTTATGTAGAAAAAAACAGAGGCACCAGCAGGATAAAATCAGGCAATAAAAAGTTTATAATTGCTTGGGAGGCAGTGGTGGACTTACCTCCTGTAAGCAGACACTAGAAACTGTCAGTTCAAATAAATGCATTTTATTGGCATACTCCAAAGGGGTTGCAACGCGTTTCACAGGCATGAACCTGTGAAACCAGGTGTTATACGGACCTTATGCTGGTGAGTTTTTCAACTATATTGACTACTTTATTCACTTTTTTTGCCTAACATTGTTTCAATACCCTTTACTTTCCCCCACCGCGGAGCTCCCTCACTCTCTACCTACCTTGCATCTTAGAACGCACAGCCATAACACCTCTTAGCCGCCCCCCCACCACCACCACCACCACCATATTTACACCACAAAACCCTCCTGCTCGATAGCCCTAACCCCCCCCCCCCTTCCCCTGTTACGATTTGCATGGAGTTTGTGCGCTGCACCTGGAGCAAACAGAAACAACGCACAAACCCGCAACCAGGCAGAGATGTCACTGTTTAGGAAAAGACTGACAAACCAGGAATAAATGAATAATAAGAATTTATTATTAAATAACAATAGAATAATGCTGTGCATTAACCTCATGCATGAAAACAATCAGCATAGACTAGCAGGCAATGTATTCTATACACATACATGCACTGCAACCAATAATACAGGTAGATACAACAATAAGCATACAGAAAGGTATGAAAATCAGGGTTTATACAAGGACCTCTCTGCATAAGCGAGTTATGCAGAGTAGGTCCAGTGTATAGAACTGTGTGCACACGGACCCTGGATCCAAATAATAAGCACAATAGATATATATATGCAGGATAACAATCGAGGAGGAGACACACGGATAGTCAGGCAAGCAAGGTCATACACAGGAGATCAAACAGTACAGTAATCGCTAGGCAAAGAGTAGTCGGTATACAAGGCACAAGGTCAAAACACGGGAGATCAATACAGCAGGGAATCAAGGAACTAACACCAGGAACAGGGAACTCAGGTCAGGATGGCTAGGATCAGGAACAAAGAACTAGCAAGTTCTGAGTGTTCAGGTGTGGCCTAAATACCATGCTGAAAGGCCATGTGATAGTCCAGGCCTCCTCCCTGTCTGTGGAGAGATATCCAGAGAGTCCACCCTCTGCTGGTGGGCAGAGGAAAGTTCAGGCTGTAAATTCATAGAGGCTGGTGACATCTGCTGGTGAAGCAGAGGTAGTACATACAGGAATCTACCAGCAGATGCAGATTGCAACATCCCCCTACCTTTACATAACAATTAGTTTACACGTTTCTTTTTCTATAGCATACCTACTGTACCAAGATTACCCACACTTAATAGTACTTTCAAATTTAAATACATTTCTTTCATTACATTGTCATTAATGCGTTTGGTTTTGATGCGCACCACGGATCAGTGAATAATGGCGCACAGCGCCTATGCATAAAAATGGCACCGCATTAAAAAGATACGCTTATCGCTATTTATCGTTAGTACTGCATAATAATGGCGCACAGGGAAAAAAGAAGAAAAATGGCACACACTAACGTTATTTATCAATAGTGGCACACACTAACGTTATTTATCAATAGTGCCGTTCATTTGCGAAACAGCAGACGTTATTGTGCACAGTAACGTTATTTATCAATAGCGCCCTACATAAGCCAAACTGCAAACGTTATTTAACTGCAAAACGGTGAATGGATTTAATGTAACACTGTCAAGGTTAGGGTTAGGCACCACTGGGGGGGTCTTAAGGTTAGGCACCATCAGGGGAGTCTTAGGGTTAGGCACCACCAGGGGGGTCTTAGGGTTAGGCACCACCAGGGGGGTCTGAGGGTTAGGGTTAGGCACAACCAGGGGGGTCTTAGGGTTAGGCACTACCAGAGGGGTCTAGGGGTTAGGCACCACCAGGGGCGGTTTAGGGGTTAGGGATAGGTACAGGGAGGGTTCTGTGTGTGTTAACGCTAAATAACAATAAGGCTTTAACGTTAAATAACAATAAGGCTTTAACGTTAAATAGCGATAAGCGGCAAACGGATTAGCGGCAACACCATGCGCCATTATTCCCAGGCGCCATTTTCAGATGGATCCGCGCACCAATCTCCACCTTTGTCCCCAGTTGTATGCTCCTATGTTCATTACCTGAAGACGCAGGTTCATGCCTGTGAAGCGCGTTGCGACACCTTTGGAGTATGCCAATAAAATGTATTTATTTGAACTGACAGTTTCTAGTGTCTGCTTACAGGAGGTAAGTTCACTGCTGCCTCCCAAGCACTTTTAAACTTTTTATTGCCTGATTTTATCCTGCTGGCGCCTCTGTTTTTTCTACATAGTACTTGCTATCCACTGTTGGTGGAGGGGGATACTCCTTTTTCTTGTCGACAGAGAGCGACTTCTTATTCCTGAGTGGGGACAGGATAATCTCTTCACCTGCCTATACAGTGGTTGCCTGGAGGTAACCCTGTTTTGTGAGTATATCCATTGTACTCTTTTCAAATATCCATTTATTACAGTACTTACTACACTATATTGGGCTCTCAGGTTCCCTTTTCTGTATTGACTTTAGTTTACATAGCCTATTGATTTGAATGAAGTGTGAATCTTAGTGATTGATTTACTGATGCTTCATGTGTGTGTACTTGTGGGTTCCCAGAATCCAGAGAGGCATGGTTCCTGAAGCTGACAATTATGAGCAGAGAGTAGAGTAGAGATGTCTGCAGAGGGAGGGAGATAAGCAGGGGCACTCCATGCAGCCAGTGAGTCGCCTCTCACACACGTGGAGGTGCGGTTCTGCACCTGGGGACATATGTTCTCTCCCCCCCCCCCCTGCCAAAGCTACGCCTCTGGATGGCCATGAATGCTAATAGAGCTTAAAGAACATTCAGTAATGGGTCATGTTGTTGCATCAGTATTGGAGTATTTATATTTACAGTGTCACAAAACTTCTCCACTTTGTTTTCTGTAATTTCATGTTAAAATGTGATGTCCCTGGTGTATGTGAAATATTTAGCTATGGCACCTGTGCAGGGAGAAGGTCTTGCAGTACCTTTTGTTTTTCTCCAGCAGGGTGTATACAGTCCTGCTAATGTGCTGGCAAGAGAAATCGTTCACTTCTAGCCAAGTGCTTGCTGAGCTACATAGCGGAAAAAAAGAACAAGTTACTGCAAAACTGTCTGAGCTTTACTCCTCATTCATCTTTTCTGTTCTCTTCTAACTAGACTGCAGGCAGCACAGACATTTAATTCCACAATACCACTCATCTCATTCATGGCACTATTTTCTGTCTCTTTAAACATCTGCATGTTAAAAATAAAAGTAGATGCACACACACAATAATGGAAAGGGGCCAAACAATGATGTGTAATTTGGCAGTGAAGGCAGACAGCACAGACAACAGAACACGCAGGAAAACATATGGTGGAGGAGAGCAAATGAAGACAACACAGGGAACCGAAGGTAGTGCAGAAAACTGAGTGATGCTAACATCCTCTAAATGAATTTGCACATTTGCCATTGCCTCATTTGAGGGTTTATTCACTTATCTTTACATTAAGCTGACTGTGCACATAAAGATAAGTTGGTGATGCTGCTGCATAAAGTGCGTGAAGAGTCACCAAACTTTTCATGAGCTTATTGTTGCTCAAACGTGCATTATATATACCCATGATGCACACAATAGCTGTAACATATACATAGTAAGCATAACGTCCATTACTCACTTGCTGTAAGCACACTGTTAAAGAGAAACTCCGACCAAGAATTGAACTTTATCCCAATCAGTAGCTGATACCCCCTTTTACATGAGAAATTATTCCTTTTCACAAACAGACCATCAGGGGGCGCTGTATGGCTGATATTGTGGTGAAACCCCTTCCACAAAGAAATTCTGAGTACCTACTTTTGGCAGTTTCCTGTCTGTGAACCTTGTTGCATTGTGGGAAATAGCTGTTTGCAGCTGTTTCCAACTGCCAAAACAGCAAGCAGCAGCTACATCACTTGCCAGCAGTAAAAATGTCACCATGTGATAAATGTCAGAATATAAATCAGGGATTTAAAATATTTTACAATGGGCAAACACTGACTAAATCATTTATACATAATTATTGTAAAAATGAAGCACTTTTTTTTATTACATTATTTTCACTGGAGTTCCTCTTTAAGATTAGTGAATTGGGACTGTTCTCTGCTATCTCTTGCCTAACTGTATTGGAAGTTGAGTCACTTAAAATGAAGGCAACTCTACTACTGTTCTTGTGCTACTGCTCATCAGAATGCACACTCTGCATAAACTGGGGGTGATCTTTGCTGCCTGGTCCATCCTGATTGGCAGTTGCTTAGAGACTGGAAGTGTAACAGTCAGCAGCATCAAAACCAGTCTTCTCTTTCAGCTAGGTGGAGTCAGTGAAGGTCATAAAAGTAAACATTTCGGTCCAGTTCCATCACTAACTGTATGCAGCCATTTATTTGGGTGTTTAACCACTGAGGGGTTTTACCCCTGAAACACCAGAGCAATTTTCACCTTTCAGCGCTCCTTCCATTAATTCGTCTATAACTTTATTATTACTTATCGCAATGAAATGAACTATATCTTGTTTTTTTCGCCACCAATTAGGCTTTCTTTAGGTGGGACATTATGCCAAGAATTATTTTATTCTAAATGTGTTGTAATGGGAAAATATGAAAAAATGTGGGAAAAAAATCATTATTTTTCCGTTTTCGGCCATTATAGTTTTTAAATAATGCATGCTACTGTAATTAAAACCCATGAAATGTATTTGCCCATTTGTCCCGGTTATAAAACCATTTAAATTATGTCCCGATCACAATGTTTGGCGCCAATATTTTATTTGGAAATAAAGGTGCATTTTTTTCAGTTTTGCAGCCATCCCTAATTACAAGCTCGTAGTTTATAAAGTAACAGTGTTATACCCTCTTGACATAAATATTTAAAAAGTTCAGTCCTTAAGGTAACTATTTATGTTTTTTTTTATTGTATTGTTTTTTGTTGTTTTTTTATTACAAAAAAGAAAAAAAATTGGGGAGTTTGGGAGTGTGGGAGGTAATGAGTTAATTTATTGTGTAAAACTAATGTGTTTGTATATGTAAAATGCTTTAGGGTGTAGTTTTACTATTTGGCCACAAGATGGCCACAGTGATGTTTTGTTCATGCGACCTGTAAGCGTCCGGAAGGACGCTTACAGGAAGCAATATGAGGCTGGGAAAATCACAATTATCGCGCTGTTTCTCATAGAAGCAGCAGATCATTGCGGGGGCTTAGATCAACGAACGGGAATGGATTTTCCCGTTCAATGATCTCCGGGCAAGAGCGGCGGGAGCGCGGACAGCGGCAGTAGCGCGGGAGGTACGGATTTCTCCGTCCCTTGGTTTTATAAGGATGGAAAAAGGGACGGAGATATCCGTACCGCGGGGGGTAAAGTGGTTAACGTTTTGACATGTGAAATACAGCTAGGATGAAAACAAATTTGTTGTTAAGTTATATATGCGTGTGCTGAAATATGTACTTCAAATTGTATATTTAATCAGATTTAAGCTTAAAGTAACTCTTTGTGACTTATACTAGAGCTACAGGATTCCATATAAAGACTAATTTTTAATCACAAAAGCTTATACTTGCCTTTTCCTTTACAGTTTCACCACTCTCCAACTATCCCATTCTGTTTTGTGAAGTTGCCTTCTGCAGGTCACCATAGTAACAGATGAGAGGAAACTGACAAGCTATTATCATTTTGTCCTAGCATGGTTCTCCTCCTACCTCTCAAATCGATCCTTTAAGACTTCCTTCAATGGTTCTTCCGCAACCTCCACTCCCCCCCTTTAATTTGGGGTCCCCCAAGGCTCTGTTCTTGGTCCCCTGCTATTCTCAATTTACACCGCCTCCATTGGTAAACTTATCTCCTCTCTGGGCTTCAACTATCACCTATATGCAGATGACTCCCAGATTTACCTCCGTACCACGGACCTCTCCACCACCACCATGGAAAAGGTGTCCTCCTGCCTCTCGGCTATCTCATCCTGGATGTCTGCCAGGTTACTAACATTAAACCTGGATAAGACCGAACTCCTAATCTTCCCGCCCCGTGCAGTTTCACCCCCTATAGAAATCGATGTCAATGTCAACGGCTCAATCTTACGCTCAACCACACAAGCCCGCTGCCTGGGTGTCACCCTGGACTCAGCCCTCTCCTTCACCCCCCACATCCAAACCATTTCTAGGGCCTGCAATTTCCATTTACGCAACATCTCCAAGATTTGGCCTTTCCTGACCCCAGACACTACCAAACTCCTTGTCCATGCCCTCATCATCTCCCGCCTGGACTACTGCAACACCCTCCTGTCAGGCCTTCCTCAAAACCGCATCACCCCCCTACAATCCATCATGAACGCTGCAGCCAGACTAATCTACTCCTCCTACCACTCTGTCTCCACCACCCCACACATCTCGCACTCCCATGCATGTCTACAGAACTTCACTAGAGCTGCCCTTATCCTGTGGAACTCTCTCCCACTGCCCATCAGACTTGCCCCCTCCTTCAACACCTTCACAAATGCACTCAAAACTCAGTTCTTCAAGGAGGCCTATTTCACCTTGACACTGCCCTAACTCTCTCTGCCGAGAACTTCTTGATACACCCCCCTCCTTTTGTGTCACCACCCCCTCCCTCTAGATTGTAAGCCTTTGGCAGGGCCCTCTCCCCTTATGTATCATTCTTGATTGTACATCCTGTAGTGTATTGTGTATCTTATTGCTTTTTATTACCTGTATTGTTGTATCTATTGTCTATTAACTGTATTGTGCTGTCGGTCGCCCCTGTTATCATTGTCTGTAATCTTATGTATTGTACAGCGCTGCGTAATATGTTGGCACTATATAAATCCAATAAATAATTATTATTATTGATGTATAAAGCGCCAACATATTCCGTGGTGCTGTACAAAGTAAGAAACGAACATGAGGCACATAATTATACAGAAAAATGGAATACGCCAATATACAAAATACATAATTGGTGACAAAATACAGAATCAATACAAAATACAGAATTGGTAAGGACAGTGATAAAAGTAGCATGATGAATAACATGTTTAATGAATTCCAAGACACAAAAAGGGGAGAGAACCCTGCGAGCTTAAAGAGGAACTTCGGCCTAAAGAAACTTACTGTCATTAAGCTACATTAGTTATGTTAATTAAAATAGGTAATATAATCTCTTACTCACTGTTTTAAAAGAACAGGAAAATGTTTGTGATTTCATGAGGGCAGCCATCTTTTTGGTTGAAAGGAGGTGACAGGGAGCATGAGACAGTTCCAACTGTCCTGTGTCCTGATCACCCCTCTCAGTTGCTAGGCAATGAGAACAACAACATCAGAAATCCCATCATGCTTTGCACAGCATCAGGGGAAAAATGCCCGGGGAGATTTCTTTGATGGGGCGGAGCTTAGCTTCTAAGCAGCTAAAAATTAGGCTTTGGTAAGGAAAACAAAGTTCTGATGCTGTGAAACTGTTAAAGAAACACCAAGCCTTTTCAGTGCTGCTGAGTAGTTTTTTAGTCTGGAGGTTCACTTTAAGCTATTTTAAGCTATTTTATCAGTATGGCCACACTTTCCACTTCTTCTGATCACAGGAACTATGGGAACTCAAGAGTGGCTTTCAAATAAGTTAAATTCTGTGCCAGAATCGTTTTTGACAGTGGTCTGTTCATGCTTTTTTTCAAACTGTCACTGTATTGCATGAGAGCACACTAGTTTGGGAACCTGTGATACAAAAAGAGAGAAGTAAGTTTAAACTCCTCTCAACCCGGACAGACAGATTTTTCAGGCAGATTTTTCAATTTTGCAGGAGTGACACTATAGGTAAAAGTAGCAAAAGATAAGAAAATGGGAGCCTTACTTATTAATCTATAGCGGCCATTTTCTCAGGCCACATTCTCAGTGAACGGATCAGGAAAGCGGTGCCGCAATACCTGCATGTTGTGGTGCATACATTGAAGCATACGGTCAATGAAAAGTATGCTTCACTATAACCATTACCGCTCGCATTTTGCTGCACTCCACTGTACCGCAACGCAGCCTCTGCACTGAACATCACATATGTGGTACATTGTAGTGTGACAAGCTGTGTTACAGAGCAGTCGTTATGCCACACGGCAATGCACCACTGTTAACATGGCCTAAAGCACTGCTCTGATGTCCAGTCCAGTTAGAAGACTAGCTGGCAGGACTTTCTGGTATAACTGGTGCAACAGATGGGGAGGAAGATAACACCCGAGGTGACGTTATAACACATGGTCGTTAGACTCAGGGAAGTTCTAAGAGACCTGAAACTAAAAAATAAAAGGAAAGAGAGAAAAAGTGAAAAGCATAGAAAAAACATAAGTAAGATGCTGGTTCCCCAGTCTTTAACTCCAACCCCCAAGCCCAGGTACGGATTCCCCAATGGCCAAACCCATCCTGTACAAAGGGGTTCAAGTTATGTTTGTATATTGCATGCAGGTAATTCAGGCTGTGTCATATTGTCTCGGTTTATCCTCTTTTGTGGATAACAAAATTATAGATACAAGCTTTTACCTCTTCCAGTTGTATGCCTGTGTTCCAAGCTTTCAACACAGGCTTCTTTGCTGCAATGCAGATATAGTTAAACAAACAACTTTGTTTCCTACTTCGGAAAAGCCAGTTATGAATCTTTTTTTAGCCACCACTCCAAAAGCTGAAAGAAATAACCCAAATATTCTGGACCAGAAGCTTGTTAGTTTAGAAGTAGAACATGAGCAAAACATGCATCATATTGCCTCTGTTGTGGCAACCTCTAAACAAAGGTTTCCCTATCCTGTCCTCAAGCAGGCCCAAAATTATAGACACAAGCTTTTACCTGTACATGTTTCGCAAGGTGGGTTACTGTAATTAGTGTCTCAGCAGAGCAGATTAACTACCTTTGTAGATTTCCACAATACATGCACTGTTGGTGGGCTTTGAGGACAGGGTTTGGAAGCTATGCTGTGAACCACGTTCTGTCCATCCTCTGGTATGTTTTATGCTGGGTTTGGGGCATAAATCCTGGCAATGGCATCCAAACAATGGTATTGTGATCTTTTGTATCAATGAAAATTAAATTTTATTAAATAATAAAACGAATCTGCTGGGGAAAATCCAAGGGTGTTGCTAGGGTCCTAAGAGATCCGGGGAACTCCAGACAGAAAAAGGGCGTGATCATGGGTGGAGCCAAATTTACGTGAATTTAACAGTGATCTAAGTAGGTCTGCTAGCAAAATCTTGGGTGAAGCCCCCTCTCCATTAATAAAAAAAAAAATGCAGCATATCACATAAATAGGCAGTGTAATTAAAACATAACTAGGCAGTTACCTGGCTTCTGTGCTGGCTGGTCTGGCTTTCTGCTGGGCCGGCTGGCCTGCTGCCAGGTCATCTGGCAGTTCCACCATAACATTTCCTGACTGTCTAGTGGACCCCCTCCTATGTTCCCATGGGCCTTCCATTGAGGCACCACAACTCCCAGCATGTCCCCATTGAAGAACCACAGCTCCTCTTATGCCCCCATAAAGGCATCACAGCACCCAGCATGGCACCACAACACCCAGTATGCGCACATAGAGGCACCACAGCACCCAGCATACCCCCGATTGATGCACCACAGCTCCCAGCATGCCCGCCTTTGAGGCACCATGGCTGAATCAACCTGGGGGACATCCGGGGCACCCCAGAATAGATCTGGGGCATGTGCCACTGATCTTTGGGGCTAGCAACGCCCATGGGAAAATCAAATAGTGTATGGGTACCTTTAGTTGAAGAAGTGAGTTACAGACCTACCTACATGCAGTATCTATGGTCCGTACATTGTCTGCTTTGTACAGTGCTATAATTTACAAATGCAGCACTGAGAATAATAGCATTGCTCTTGTTAGAAGTAAATAAAAATACAAACATTTAAAATAAATAGTCTGTGTATAGTTTAAACATTTTATTAGAGTTCCAAAAATATATAAAACTATGGCATAAAATTCAAAACCAGGTGTTATAAAATATAGCACTTTAATAATATTGCCATTTTATATTTATATACATTGAACATTGCACATAACTTAGGGCTTTCTCAGCGGTGCCCCATTCAAATTTGAGTATGCTGACCTGAAGGGGTCTACCATTCACCTATGTCTGACACTCCTAAAAAACCCAAAGGTCTTCTTTAATTATTTCCTGTATGAAGATACCTGTATGTGATCATCAACCCAGTTTGTGAATCAGTGACGTCCAACACAGCTTATCAGAACACTTCCTATGGCCTCAACACTATTTTCCAACTAAAAACAGTTTAATACTTAAATGGAGTTTGTAATCACTGAAGGACTATAGCCCACACCAGCCAATCAGACTATAGCCCACACCAGCCAATCAGACTATAGCTCACACACTCTGGTGCTATAAAAGGAATGATGACTGACCTATGGTTGGCCTTCATGCACTAGTACATGTGCATATCATTGCTCTGTCCTTTATGTTAATTAATAAATGCTAAATACAGGATTTCTTCAAAAACTCAAAAGTATCACACTAAACGTGTGTTTATAGCTACATAACACCAAATTTTCCGAGATAATAAGGGGACAGCTCAAGTTTTCTCATTTTGGAATTGACTTACAAAAAAATCCTCATGAACTCACCTCAGGAATTATCTCATATTTTTATTTTCACCTCAACTATAAAGGACCCCTATTCATTTACTGCATTTACCGAATTTTCTCCCAGGAGATAATTTTTTTGCGTATATGCAAAATAACATTTCTGGTTGAACTCGATGGACGAATGTCTTTTCAATCGAAATAACTATGTAACTATGACAACAGAAAATGTGATAAAAAATTTAGGGGAAAACATATTATCACTACTTTGAGTATTTCTTCATGTGCCAGTGGCTTTAAAGGTATTTTATTGAAAAGTGTGAAGATATTTCCAGTGAGAAAACTCAGAGGGGCCATTAGGGCAGAGTCATTAATGGCTGGTAAACATTTTACCGCAATTTATGAAAGTACATAACGGGCATTATGTTGGAATTAAGAAAGATAAGGAAAGATAATTTGTGAGATAAAACAAATAGTTCATTTTACCGGCACTAATGCCAGGGGCAGCAACGTGTTACACTCTTAGTGTAATGGGCATTATCAAAGTAACGCGTGTGTTGCTATGTTCATATACAACATACTACTTACTCAAGTAGCATACCATAGCAACCTGTGGTGCTGTGCTGATCACATAGCATATACACTGCTCCACTGAAGTTAGTGGCGTTAAAATTGCCATGCTCTTCCCGTTTGTGGCAAATTTAACATGGCTTCGAGCATTAGGCCCAGAATGAGTTAATGCAGAAAGGAGAAATATTTAATAAGCTATATCATTTGAATCATCCTTTGTAATGTGGACTGAAGGCACTTGCTTAATTTTTTGTAAACTGGTATTTTTTTACTATAGATACATTTTGCTGTTAAACTGATAATTTCTTACAATTTCCTTTCTTAATAAAGGAAATTCTAGTTAATAACCTAAGATTAAACAGAAGAATATATACAGCATTACAAAAAGAATCAAATCCCGCATCCAGCCCCCTAAAACTTGTAGAGTTTGGTTGGTATTGTGTATGCAGTGGTCCCTAACCTCTTAGGTTTTTTTAATGTTACATATGTACTTATCTAGGCGTTTCGCACAACTCCTGTCCTGACAAGAAGCAGGCAAGTCATTCAAACAAACACTTTTTTTTTTTGGAACAGTGAAAACAAAAAAAAGTTACAGATTCTGTCAAGTTTGTTGTCCGGAGGATTTGCAAGGTTTACATTAAAAGCCATGGTGGTTCATGAAGGGCCAAAGAGGTGAGGGAGGCTCTCCCCAATGGAGTGACATACAGCAGAATCCACCTGACAGAAGTGATAACCTTGACTACTCTGTCAGAAGATAAATAAGCAATTTGATCTTGAACAGCACTTTAATGCAGGGTCCCTCAAATCCAGTTTTACTCTCAACCCTTATGGACAGTCTGGGATTCAACAATGTGCTCAGCGTGACCTTGGCCTGCTTCAGCCCTGCTACCTCTTCATCACACAAGGTCACCTGATCTGCTTTTTGAGTGGTGCGCCATTGGGAGGGATGAATTTCTTATAAAGCTAGGCAGGTTGGAGCAACATTTGGAATGTCTATGGTTACCCACAGACCTGAGCACACGCCCTTGACAGACTGCGTTGACACAACATGTCCATTACCAGGGTGGAGATTTAGGCAGCATTCAGTACACCTGAGTTAAGAATGGCACCAAATATATGTCCTGTACGAACATGCAGTCCTGCGTATGTTTGCATACTGGACAGAAATGTGTTGAACAGTAATCAGGCTACCAGAAATCATCTTATGTTGATCAAAAGATTAAATTGGGAAGCCGATTACAGCACAGCAGCACTTATATATGCACAACTTACAATGAAGTTGTTCTCACTTAAAGAGACTCTGTAACAAAAAAAGTTCCCCTGGGGGGTAGGGGAAAGCCTCAGGGTCCCAATAATGCTTCCCCCTCCGCTGTAGCTGCAGTCAATCCAGCGCTGGCTCCCCCAAAGTCTCCTGTAATCCATGCTCGTTAAGCCTGACAAGGCTTGCTATATTTACCTTCCCTGGCTCCAGCGGGGGCCCTGTTGCGGCTCTCAGCTTGGAGATAGGCAAAAATAGCCGATCTCCGTCGGGTCCGCTCTACTATTTAGGCGCAGGAGACTTGCACCTGCGCAGTGGAGCGGGCCGACAGCGATCAGCTATTTCCGCCTATCTCTGAGCGGAGAGCCGATACTGCGTCGGCGCTGGAGTCAGGAAGGTAAATACTTACATCCCAGCTGTTCGGAGGGCCAGAGCAAGACCGCCGTGGGACACAGGAGGACGGTGGAAGCCTCGATAGGATCCGGAGACTTCCCCCTACCGATGTGAGTACCCCCCAGGGGAACTTTTTTTTTTTTTTACAGGTTTTCTTTAAGTCCATAATTGAGGAGAAAATCCTTTGCTCCTTGACTTCATGCTTTCAAGATATAGAAATTCCTTCTATTTTACGAAGGCAGTGTTGCACTTTCCTCTGCGTTTAGGAAAGCCTTTTGGTTCCTATATGCTATTCTCTGAAGCCTGGTTGCTCTCCCTAAGATGCCTGCTGGTTTTATATAAAAATATACCAGCACTTTAAATAAAGTTTTTCTTTTTAAAAAATTACTTCCTGCCTTTCCCATGTGGCAGAATTTAATGTTAACGTGGAATGTTCTTTCTATCCTCAGGGGAGACTGAGGAATGAAACTTAAAGCACCAATGTTCCCACAGTGTGGGGGAACAAGAAGAAAAACAGATGTTTTTAAACCAAGAGGCCAGAAAGTCCTGTAATAAATTGCAGACTGCTTAACCCGTTGCAAGGAAGCAGGCCTGCTAAAGACTGCTAAGCCATGAGCAGACGTAAACATGCTGTGTAAGGCAATGTGAAGGCATTGCTATCCAGTACTGCAGAATCCAGCATACACATGGTTAATGGCAATGCAATGCAGTACAGCCTCACCCAGAGAAATAAATTACATCATGAGGCTGAACACATCATAAATTCGAGGCACACAAATAACATACTGCAGACCTGCAGCATACATCTTTTCCAAATGCATTTGTGAGCTGACTTTAATCATAGCATACACAAACCATACATAGTATCTCAGCGTACAGCTATAGATACATAACTCCTTTTTTGCCGATGTTACATATACAGTATATTTTTATTGTTCAGTGGTCGTTAGATAACATTTTATTACAGGGAGCAGCGGCTCACCTACATATTGCACTGTGACAGAGATGGGTAGGAAGGCTGTAATGCTGGGAATACACGGTTCGTTTCTGCCGCAGATAGATGGCTCGATAGATAATTTCCGACATGTCCAGTCTCCCGTTCGATCGATTCGCCGCTCGATTTCTGATAGCAGTGAATGGAAAAAGATAAGAAAAACGTGCGGAAGATAAGAGAATCGGCGAAAACGATCGAGCGGAGAATCGAGTGGCTAAAATGAACCGTGTACTCCCAGCATATGAATGTAGGGCTGATGTTATTACAGATAATGCATATCTGTTTGCCATCATTTGCATAAAATCAAGGTGCTTATTAAATAATCCTTTCCAGGCGATTCTCTGCAGCTAAACCATTCATATCCAGGGCTGGATTCGGTGAAATTGGGCCCTAGGCAAGTCACCAGCTTAGGCTCTCCCTACTTGCCATCTGGAATGTTTGGTAAGGAGAATAGTAGGGGAGGGAGGGGGGACAGAGGGGCTGGCAGTCTGGCCCCTGGACACCACCAGACACTAGGTGTCTGCCTATTTAGTTTTATGGATGATCTGGCTTTGTGTTTATATCCACATTATTCAGGTATGAGACTCCTGCACTCCGTAGCATACAGTATTTGATCAAGAACTGGCCTCTCCTTTCAGTTTAAACAGAACCAAAACACAAAGAGTACCATCACTGGTGCAGAAGATTCAGTGGTGACCATTTAAATATGCCCAGGGCATGTGTGACATTTGTATCCATTATGAAGTTCTCATCCACCTTTGGGCAGCAATGGCATCATACAGATAAATATTCTTCTGTATTTGTTCAGCAGAAAGAACCTCATTGCTCTAATAAGATACAACAGAGCCATGAACCATGTGGCTATTCGTTCATGTTGCACAATGGAAGACTAGGATAAATAGTTGCTTTTTGAATGTTTAAGGATAGCACCAATTTAGTTCATCTTCCAGTGCCACTACTAATAGTAATGTACACGGCCGATGGTGCCAGTTCCTGTACCCAGAATATCAGGCTGGCCATTCCGCCAGATCTCTCGGATTATCCTCTCCCGCTCCTCTAGCCTCTGGGCTCTCTCCAGCTCCTCTGCTGATGTGAAGACATTTACTGACAGTGTACCGTCCACAGGGGTCTGGTTTCCCAGAGGAGTGTCTGTCACAGGAGTCAAGATGAATGTTTCTTCATTGTCATCACTGTCTGGGTCCTCTTCATCCCCCACTAAAGACAGGGGCTCCTTTACACAGTCTTTGGGGGGAGTCTTTTTCGGTTTGGGAGGAATGCTGGGGGTCCGAGGTTTGCAAGAGATCCGGATCACCAGCATGCAGAGTGTTAAGACCAGTCCGAAGCATACCCCAAGCACAAAGTAGAGGCCAAAAGATTCCGGGTTATCTAAAAAAAAAACCATTCAAACTAGTAAGGAAGAAGTTGATAATAAATAATGAATAATATAAATAACTGCATATATTTAGTTAATAATTATAATATAATCCTTTACCTATAATAAAAACCACATGTTCTGCCATATATTAATCAATGCGCCATACGTCAGCTTTCACAAGGACAGTCTTTATCAATAGCGGATTACAGTTGCAGCCTTTACTTGTGTTTGTACAGTGTTAATCAATAAGCCTTGTAACATGTAAAAATATTCCATACATATATTGTGAGCCTGACTGGCTAGGGTCCTCTGCTATACAGCTCTGCTATACTGCACCATGTTTTTGTGATTGTTTCTATAGTTTTTTTTTCTATGTCCCTTACTAATTTACTATAAATTATAAAGATGAGAACAATAATAATAATAATGACCACTTTAGTCTAGTTTCAGGGTTTGTCCCTAGCCCTGCAAAGGAACCAACAGAGCTTGTTTTCATCTGTGTAGAAGCATCTAAATTATCTTTTATTGTAAAAAAAAAAAAAAAAATAGCGGATATAAAATCACTTATTTTTAAAGTAGCTCCTTCACCAGACTTTCCTGCATCACAGACCTCCACAGGTGCCCATTGTAATCTACCTTTAAGACAGCCCTATGTGTACCCCACCCCACTTCCTTGGGGTGGGGCATAGAACACCTAGCCATGTGCCTATAGTGATATCTAGAGGTGAAGGCACACATTGAGAAAGGAATTCAAGATCGGCTGGCACACCAGTTCAAAGTTCCAAGCAGTTTTATTGTATGCACAACATAATGTTGTGCATACAATAAAACTGCTTGGAACTTTGAACTGGTGTGCCAGCCGATCTTGAATTGCTTGTATTGGACTGATGCCGCTTCTGCATCAAGGCTGAGCACCCGACTACAGAAACACGGCAAGGTGTGCCTATCCAAAACCTGACATTACACATTGAGAAAGGAGGAAGGAAAGGGTCCTGGAGGTTAAGGCAGAATGTGTAAAGAAGGCAGACCTTGCAGAGCAAGATTATCCACAAGTCAGATGCCTATGGCCTAGTGAGTGTCAGGGGGCATCCCATCTAAGATTACCAAAAGAACAATAAGGGGGGGGGCAAAGCTACTACCTTGCCTAAGGCCCCCCCATTTCATCTTGATCCATATCTTAGACCTTGTACTGGGCTGGCAGTGCCAGATCGAATGAAGTCTGCCTCATCCAGCTGTGTATGTACTGGTGCTATGAGTGAGTGAGTGAGTGAGTGTGCGTGTGTGTGTGTACACATTATAGCTCCCAACTGTCCATCTTTGAGAACCAAATCCCTCCGCCCCCCCCAGCCCCTTTCTGCCTCATCTGTCCCTCTTACAGAACTGATATCTGTGTTAATAAATGTATTTTCTACTGAAAAATGTGACTAACTGACTCTAAACTTTATTCCCATCAATTACATTGTTATAATTTGTATTTTTAAATGTTAAAATAAAGTAGAACTACTGATGATAGAGAGAACCAAAGTGGTTTAAATGATAAAACTACATCTTTTGGTTCTGCATGCTTTGTGATATGCATGGCGAGGGTGTGGTGGGGCATGTCTTAAAGTGTCCCTCTTTCTTATATCCCAAAGCTGGGAGGTATGATACATGCATAACGTATGTGTCGGCATGTACTGTATATATGTATGTGTATATGTGTGCCTGGGTGTAAATACGAGTGCATGTATTTGACATATTCAAGTACGGCATGTGTATGTTCCTTGGGCATTGACCAGCCTTGTGCTAGCAGGGCATTTTGAGCATGGTCTGAGGCAGACGCATTTTAGACAGAAATACAATACTGTACCTCTTATGTGGGCATATGCTGCTATGCTGTTACTCAGAAATTCCATCTCTCTCTTACGAGTATCCATTGTGACTGAAGAAGATCTAGAAAGAGAAGACAGTTGTCACAACTTCACTATCTCTCACATTTTAACTGCACAATCATATTTTGCAGATTTTTGTTCTACAGTAGAGCACATCCGCCTGCAGTGACAATGAGGTTGGTCCAAGTATGTACCTTAAAAATTCCATGTGCAGACAGCATTTTTACTGGTGTTTATGCAAGCAGTATGAGGCCTCTAGCACACTATGGGCTTGATTCACTAAAGCGTGATTACGTGATAACTGCTATCACAGCAGTTATCACGTAATAAGCAAAAGTTTGTGCGCGATCATGGGTGCTTTCCATGTGAAAAGTGCCCGTGATCGCACGCAAACCTTCGCTTATCACGCGAAGTAACGCTGTTCGCACGCAAACCTTTGCGCGCAGCAGATCGCGTGATAACTGCTGTGATAGCAGTTATCACGCTTCAGTGAATCAAGCCCTATATGCGATTCCGATTTTTAATAGATTTTCACATGCGATTGCGATTTTTAATCAGTACTGCATGCTGCGTTTTTCTTTTGATAGCATCCAGGGAAAATTGGAATCGCAAATCGGAATCTCAAATCAGATTTGCAGTGTGCAGGGACCCTCACAATGTTTGCGTAGGTATGTACTTGACTGCAGTTGCACAAATGCCAACTCTATTCAATAATAACAAATGAATTGTGATTGGTGATTACGTGTTGCATAATTTACACAGCTTTATAAATAAACCTGTGAGTTATTTACAATATTTTACCTTGCCTGACTGATAAATGGCTGCTTGCCTGCCCACACTGTTTGGCAAGACAGACAACCACAAGTAGCAGAAAACAATGAATGTGCCCATTTACTCGTACCCTAAACATCTGTTTCCCTGCAGTGCTTTGAAGCAAGAGAGCAGCAAGTGTGCAGCTTAACAGGATGATGAAACGTAGGTATTCGTGATTCACATCCTCCAGCAGTAGTGACCTGGCTTCCTGCATATTCTAAAATACATCCCAGTAACTTCCTTCCAGGTTACAGACATTCTCGGACACTCCCATAAATTTCTCTCCTATGTTCAGCACCCTCAGGCTTGCTTTCATGGCAAGACTGGCAGTATACAGAGCTGCTGTTATACACTGTACGCGCTTCAATGCATTCACATTCATCACTGTCACTATAGATGATCCAGGAGATGCAAAGAATTATCACTTGTTTGCATGCAAATGTTATGCAGCTATGAGCTGGGCAAGGAAGTGAAACTGATTGCCCCAATTCAAAGTTGCATACAATTAGCTTTACATTTGCATGCAGGTCCAAATTATTCTCATTGGCAATATCAAACTACCATCATTCCTTCTGAGACTGTCATATTTATTTCCTTTTAAACAATGCAGATTGCCTGGCTGTCCTGCTGATGAACATCTGCCTCTAATACTTTTAGCCATAGATTCTGAACAAACATGCAGATCAGGTGTGTGACTGAAGTCTGACTGGATTTGCCAAAAGCTTGTTTCAGATACTACTGATGCCAGAGAGATCAGCAGGACTGCCAGGCAACATGTATTGTTTAACAGAAAATAAATATGGCATCCTCCATGTTCCTCTCACTTCAGGTGTCCTTTAAGTTCACACTGGATCCTCTGCCACAATATTTTCCAGGCCGGAGGGCAGACCTGTGGACATTTAGCATGGACTCATGCTTTTCTATTGGCCTATTCACAAAGTTTGTTTTCACCAGATATGACTCTGTTCAATGCAGTTCACAACAGACATTCCCAACACTGCTAATTTTTTTATGAATAGAGGATATGTTCTCATAGACTTGATATATGGCACTCTTCTACTCTACAGACACGGTGAGGACCCTAAGCAGACCATGGAAGCGGGTATAGCACAATGAGATAGCCTCAAATACCCTCCCTGTTCTGGCTGGGTGAACCAACCCTATGGAAGTATTTGTTTTCAGGAATGTCAGAGAGATGTAGTACCCAAATCTATTTCTAAATCCTCACATTTCGTATGCAAAATGTAATCCTTTTTAATAATTTAATTGTGGAGGTGATGACTGTAGCTCCAAAGTCAAAATCCACTTGGAGTAGACATTTTACAGTTGATATTTGCCAGCAGGGACCAATTTGCCATTAGGCACGCAGTTTATCAGGAGTTCAGCATTAAGCAAACCTTCGTCAAAAAATTCTTCCAGCATTTTCGCTTATAAACCATTTTCTTCCTTTTCAAACTTAATTTCATCTAGTGATCCGTTATAACTTTTATTTGCCCCTTTAGTTCTAAAATTAGCTTGCAGAGTCACCTACCACCATCTTTTCCCACCGGACTCCTGTGGCACTTCCATGGGACCCCCAGCATAGGCAAACGCAGGTGGGGATTATAGCTGCCCAGAATCCCCCCTCAGACCAGGGCCGGTGCAGTGTTTGGGGACAGGCACAAGTTGAGACACCAGAATATCTGCAGGTATCCTGCAGCTCTCAGCACCGTGCTGCTGCCTGCACTATGCTCCACCCCCTTACTTTCCCTGCCACAGTTGACTTTGGATGTAGCAGCAGCGTGAGTACAGAGCATGGAGCAGCTCTGGGGAACTTAACAGAGCCAGGTATGAGCACAGCCCTGTGCCCTGCTGTGTGAATCTTCACTTTCCCCTATATTAGCAATGTCAGCTGTCCTCATTATTATCTATATCCAAACTGCTCCTGATCCATCCTGTTCCACTTCGCGAGCAGATTGGACATTTAGGAAATAATTGTCAGATCCTGTCAGTCGGACGGGAAATTGCATTATGCGTACTCAGCATGCTGTCCTGCCATATTATTATACTGTATTGGACGTGTCAGCTGTCCTCATTATTATCTATATCCAAACTGCTCCTGATCCATCCTGTTCCACTTCGCGAGCAGATTGGACATTTAGGAAATAATTGTCAGATCCTGTCAGTCGGACGGGAAATTGCATTATGCGTACTCAGCATGCTGTCCTGCCATATTATTATACTGTATTGGACGTGGCTGAGGGAGACCTTTCAGGAATCCCCCTCTTGAAAATCCTGGGTTTGCCCCTGCCCAGCACTGCTGCTCCTCACTGCATCTCTTCCCACTCCCCGCCACAGCACTGCTGACACCACCAGGCTCCACTGCTGCTCCCTGACGGACTGCCAGTGCACTATGCCACAGTATAGAATAGGAAGCTATGGCAAAAGCATCTTTAAATCTCCCTTCAAATTTCCCCTTTTGGTCAGTTGATTGGACCAGTGAGAATACTTTCTGAGGAGGATTCCCATTGGACAGACCAAAGGACCAATGAGAAGCTCAAGTGGCAGATTCAAAGGTGCTTTAATTGTGCCTTCCTATATTTTACTGCCAAGACTACAAAAGGAACCAAATCTCATTGCTACCGGTAAGTGTATAAATCAATAGAAAGCCAGGTGGAAAATTCAAAGATGCTTTTGCCTCCTATACTCTCAGTATGCTTTATATAAATTTAAAACAAAAACAAGGAGCGCTGTACACATCCCACATCCCAGAGTTTTTGGAGCTGAGCCGGGCATTAGGAACATAAAGGCTGCAGAGATTGTTGGAGCGGTTTTTGAAACCAGGATTGGAGCGCAGGGGTCATTTGGATTTCTTGCTTTATATAAATCCCTTGCTGCTCTTCTTATTTCCACTCTCCACTACTGACAAAACCAGTGGCAACCAGGAGAGTGCCAGAGAGAAGAGTCTGTATTGGAGGTAGCGGAAGAAATTGCGCCCACAACTGTGTTGGCTCCTTCCCTGGCAGTTACACCCTTGTGTGATCTGGATGAGCACTAAACCTAGGCCAGAGTGGTAGTGTACTGCGTTTCTGGACATCCTAAGCATGGGGTCCAATAAGGTTTTTTTATGCCCTTTCTGGAAGCAGGGGAAGCACAAACAGATACTGTATATATGCCTAAATAACAGTTATGTTTTAAAAGATGATTGCAACATGTATCTATTTTAGTGTCCTGGGATTTATAGTTCATTGGGAAACTCTGCCAGCAATATGAATATGCATGTAGGTGGGCAGCATGGTGACGTTGCGATTAGCGCTCTCACCTTGCAGTGCTGGATCCCCGGTTCTAATCCCTGCCAGGTCAACGTCTACAAGGAGTTTGTATGTTCTCCCCGTCTGTGTGGGTTTCCTCCAGGTGCTCCAGAACCCAAAAAACATGAAGATAAGTTAACCGGTTTCCCCTAAATTGGTCTGAGACTATGATATATGCACTACACGTTATATACATATGACTATGGTAGGGACTAGATTGTGACTTGAGCCCCTCTGAGGGACATGACAACGTACTCTGTACAGCGCTGCGTAATATGTTGGCACTATATAAATACTTATATAAATAAATAAAATGTAGGTATATAAATACTTATATAAAAAAATAAAATTTAGGTACATCAGTATGGAGCTAGATCACTGATGTATGAGAGTGCAGACTATGCATGAGTAGCGGAAGCCCTCATTAGAGTCGCTCCTCTAAGTGTCTTCTTCCAAGTGTCTGGACAGCACTGTAATAGAGTAGAACCTCATTACCTCAAAATATTATTTTAGCCTCTCCTCTAAACACGTTCCAATAGTCAGGACAGCACTGTAATATAGTAGAACCTCGCTACTTCAAAGTATTACCTCAATGCACTGGCTGAGAGCCTGTGAGTGGGCATGAGTACTTCCTGGGCCGCGGCTCAGCTTCTGATTGGAGGAATCTATCGGAGGCAGAGAGCGGCAGTAATGGAACAATAGTGAAAGACAAGCGCATGTAAATAGCAGATTGCCGCTAGTCAGGTGGTATTTTTCAGGGGGGACAGCAGAGCCCGGGGGGGGGGGGGAAATGGGGCGGTGCAGAAGGACACAGAGGCATGTCATTGTTCTCAGGACATGCCTCTGTATAGTATTAAGATTTAATAAATCCGCCCTGGGTTTTCATTAAGATTTTCGCGACAGGGGTCCTTTAACTGAGTACTGGAAAATTACCTCATTTGAACTTGGTAATCTTCAAGCAAGAATGAACAGAAAATGGAAGCTTTGCAGCTTGTTTCATGCATAAGTGATCACCTGTGTGTGTGAGGCACAGCAGTCACTGAATGTCTACTTGTGTTCTCCCACTCCCTGCAGCTGTCTGCAAAGCCTGACTTCACATATGTCATCTCTACTCTCTGACAGCTGGGAGTGTCCCTCTCTACCCCTTCCTGGCTCTTCCCAGCTGACACTTGCCAACAAACCAGGTGTTGGAAAGCTTCCCTCATGCAACTCCTGTATACTGAATAAGTGCAAGAAGCATAGGGCTGCAGTGACACAACACAGGAGACTTCTGAGTTACAGTACTTGTTTTCTCCTTTCTGGTTAGGACTGCTGAACTCCAGTTTATGAATCCTGCAAACTGCTTAATGTGCTCTCTGTTATTCATTAAGACAATGTTGCCCAAACAGAAGCAGGGCATGTACCTTGCAAAGAGCAGAAATGTCAACGATAAGTTACCTTGGAAAAAACTTATATGGGAAAATTGCATTGCAAATATTATTATGCATTTATGTAGCACTGATATATTTTCCTCAGTGCATGTGCATCTGAGTGTGATTTTTTTTTTATGCTGCTGCATTTGGACTTTGTGAATGGTGTACATGTATTGGCCTCAATTCACTAAGATCATGCTGGAGATAATAAGGCAAGAGGAAACTTGCCACCACACAGTAAGAGAGTTATCTTATCTCGTCATTCCTTAAGTTATCTCCTCTGTAGTTAAGTTACCTCCTCTGCAGTTATATTCACATGCAGTTAATTAACAGCCTGTTAGAATTCTGGAGTTATTTTAAGAATTGAAGAGTTAACTTAAAGACAGAAGAGTTAACTTTAGGTTTGCCTGAGGTAAAATGTTTCCTAAATACTACGTCTCATCACCATGGTGATAACTCTAGAAACGTTATTAAAGACAGGAGATAAGCTTAGTGAATTGAGGCCATTGACATGTACACAAGCCGTAATGGCCGTTTCAGCGTTTTCCAGTCCGTTTAGCTGCGCCATGCACAGCTATGGGGATTTGCATCCATAAAGTCAACGAAATGTCTGTTGCGGAACGTCTGTTCTTTCCCCGCATCCAAATTTGGAAGCAGCCTATTGATTTCAATAGGCTCCGTTTCCCTATCCAAATTTGTGTGCGGGGAAACTCTGCAAATCTCAGCATTGCTTTTCTGCAGTCTCACTCTCGTCATTGCCAGTTAGCAGGCATAAGTTCGTATCGCTCGCTGTGCTACTCTGGTAAGGCGTGTAAACTATGATAAGACATGTTAACCCTGATAAGGCGTGTCAACTCTGATAAGGTGTGTTAACTCTGATAAGGCATGCTATTTGTCTTAGTGAATGTAGCCCTAAGTCTGTTGCATTGCGTAGCAATGAACAATTTCATTGCATCAAAATGCAGTGCGCTAATTTTCTTACGAGGCTTTCACATCTAGTGCAGTGTAGCAGTTCCCAAAGCAGTAGCGCAGAGCATGCTGTCTGTTAATAGGGCAACACATGTGTTCACAGCTTCACTGTATGATCGCACTGCAACCCTGCCCCATGGTGCGACTTTTTAGCTCTGTTAAGATTTGATCAATTTACAAAGTGTGAAACAGCCTCACGGCCACGTTCACAGTGGAGGCTTGCAGTACATCCTATTGCCTGCATTGTAACACAGAACGTTGCATTGCAATGCAAAAAGCAATGCAACATTCACAGTGCAGCCATTACAGTTCGGTCTGATAACACACTGCACGCAACATGCGGCTAATATGCGGCATTCCTGCTGTTACAGGGAACGCAATGCCCACTGTAAACGCGACCTTACAGTGTACCTGAGACAAAAAAAATATACATACCTGGGGTTTCCTCCAGCCCCCTTCAGGCTCATCAGTCCCTCGCCGTCCTCCCAGTCTGCCTGGATCCATGGTAATTCAGGCAATCGTGTTCAATCAGTACAGGTGCAGTTCGGCCACGTACGCTCCCGTCGCCACGTGGGTCCTGCCAGGGTTGGACTGGGCCACAGTAGTACAGTTTTTTCCCTCGGTGGGCCCTCCCCCTCCAGGTCTCTGGTGGGCCCCCCCTCCTTGTCTGACAGAGCTCCAATTGCTGCACAAAAATTCTCTTCTCAGTGCTGTAATCACTCATGCTGAGAGGCAGTGGCATAGCTAAGGAGCTGTAGGCCTCAATGAAAATTTTACAATGGGGCCCCCCAAGCACTCTATACATAACAATTGATACGACGCACCAAAACCTGCCAATGGCAACTACAGTGTTATAGGTGCAAGAAAGGGATGGGAAATAGCTTGTTAATGATTACTACTGTTCAAAGTATCTATAGAAGTGATTATTATGAGCAAAGGACCAATAGAGAGGTAATACTGTAGTTGAGGGAGGGCCCTTCGGGGCCCCTTTGGCCCAAGGGCCCTGATGCGGTTGCAACCTCTGCAACCTCTGCGGTCGCAACCGCTGCAAAGTAGGACATTACTTTATATTGAAGGAGGGGACTCTATGCAAAGTTTTGCTGGGCAGCAGTGTCTCTGAATTACAATGCTGCTAAGATCATGTACATTTGGCCCTGTCCATAATACATCATGACCACACCCACCTTCCGGTGCATGGTCACGCCTTTTTCCCCCCGCAATCATGGGATGTGTGGGCCCCAGGTTGAAATTTCTTTGGTGGTCCCCAGTGTCCCAGTCCGTCCCTGGGTCCTGCACAGTATGGGGTGCGCATGGCCGTGACACACATGCTGAGTTCTCCCCTGACTGGGTGAATTACAGGGCCACTTAGCAGAGGATCCAGGTGGCCTGGGAGGACGACAAGGGACCTATGAGCCTGAAGGGGGCTGGAAGAAGATATATATATAATTATGTTTTTTTTGCTCTTAGGTTTCCTTTAATCTTAGTTATTGTACCTAACACATCAAGGCAACTTGATCAAGCTGTGAGTTAACAAATCTTTACCATCTGAATCTGATTAGTTATGTGCAAAGTTCTCTTTTAGCCCCACCCATCACCACCATCCCACCCTTCTCCTCCATACCATTCTGCCCCTAATTATGGTACTTTTAGATTGAAAGGACATAGGGTAGAAACACAATAGGCAGAATCGCATATGCGTTTTCCATAGCACAAGGTGGAAAACGCATATTTGATTCTGCCTAGTGTGATCCTACCCTGACTAGTGAAGTGAAAGTACCATCTGCCATCTGTGCTCTCCAACAAACACAACTGCAAGCCTGTATCAGTTATCTGCAATCATTGCACATCAGCCCCACAGAATCTGATGTATGCAGGCTGAAATAAACTATCAAGGCTGTTGCTTCTATCCTGCTGCGTTCCTTTTTCATTCTCTAGCCTGCAATAGGAACATGAAAGGAGTGACTGTACTTCTTGCTCCCTTTGCTTTTCAGTGCTGCCATTTAGACACTCGAACTTTATGCTCAATGTTTCCAGTGCATCGCCTCTTTGCTGGCCACACACTATATAATTTTGGTTGTACAGATTTACCAAATCTACTGTATGTAGGGCCAACAGATTGAAACTACTATGAAAAGATTGTTTTGATAGGCTTTTATACTGCATTAAAGTGGTACGCTTGAACAACCAAAACTGTACGGTGTTTGGCTGATACATTGATCAATGCCTTTAGATGAACATAAACAGATCAGTCCTAATTTACCATAGTGCACCACTCAGTATAATGCTGGGTACACATGATGCAATTTCCTGTGAGATCGACAGGTAATCTGACAGGAAGTTGCATCGGTGTACATGCTACCAATCAATAACTTTTCAAAAAATATCCCGTTATCGATCAGTAGCCAATTGGACATGTCAGGGATAATCGGTGGCATCCCATCAGTCGGACAGGAAATTGCATTGTGTGTACCTAGCATTAGATCAGATGCCAGTAGAAATCTGTCCTAATATCAGTACCATCACTGCAAGGCACGTGCAGAGCCTCACAAGACGCTCAAGTGAGCGAAACGGTCGTCAGGCCATCCTCCGCTCCCACTTCACCCCACAGCACTACAGGACTGGGTAGGATTGATTTTTAGCACGGAATGTTATGTGTTGCTACACCACTTTGATTCAATAAAGTTGTTTTATACTTGCAAAGCCGCATGTGCCAACGTATCTCTACCTTATGTACCTATGGTACTGCTAGATGTAGTACAGATCTATGCAGCTGTCCAAAGTACCTCCCCCTTCAGCTAATAATTAATGATTTAATCAAATCTGATGTCTGTGGAAAATATTGCAGTGTATGGGCACTTTAATAACCCATACCTACCCCTGGATATGCTTACATCTTACCTATACCTCTTGTAAATGGCACTATGCTTTACCCTCTCCCTAATATTAACTACCCCTAACCTTACCCATAACTGTCCCATGGCAACAAAACGTTTGCCCTCAAAATATCAATTCATTCACCCAAGGTAACATTATTGCTGTAAAAAGACTTGTGCATCTCCACTATTTTTTTCTTCACAAATCAGCCTAGGTGTCTCGTTAGATACAAAATCTGATTTTTCGTCTAAAGCACAGCTCAGAAAAGTTACATTCCACATGCTACATTCAAACATATAGACTTTGCAACACAATGGAGTCCCTTACAAGTACAGGGTTTTGGTAAAAATACTTTAAAACCACATTAATATATTTAGAACTGACTTACCATCCAAACGAACACTATCCTGCCTTGGTGTCCCAGTGTCCCTTTGGCTGTGTCTTCTATTGCCTAGATGCTGTACCAGCTAGCTACCTCATGCCATCATGAGTGCTGCTGTGTAATGTATCCATGAGTAATATAGAGATATTAGCCTGTGTATCTTGTGCTGTTTGTCACACAGCAGCTCCCAGGTTCTATGTAGCTTTGTGAAGTATTGCTGCTAGCAGACTGTAGAGGGTAAACTGTGTGAGTACAGTGGATCCCTCCTCCTTCACTTCCCTCCCTCTGTCCAGATGTAATTTGTTTAGCCACAAACTTACTGCTCTGCTCACAGGAACTAAGTGAACACACAGCTCAGCCCACTGGCTAGCCAGCTAACCCTTTCCAACCCATTCATGCCAACAACTGCTCTCTTGTCAGGAACTGACCATTCTCCAGAAACCATTACTTTACAGCAGATGTCCTCACAGAGGAAAAACTATGCAGACATATTAAGAATACCACACAATATCCTCCAGCCTTCTTTCTTGATAGAAGAGTACCCCTGCTAATCATCTGCCTCTATTGCTACTGAAAAAAGAATCATTATATGCATATTGCTGAATAACCCATGAACATGATTATGGTTATTGATACAGTCACTTTAATTGATCGGAAACGATCAGACATGCACTGTAATGGATGAATTCCTGCTAACCAATTCGATCAGCTTAATAAAAATTTTCAGATCAATCCCATTGATCTGATCAGTGTGGTTAGCGAGAATTCGGCCATTAATTAGTTTCAGGTTGATTACGTTGTCAGTCGGAAACGATCGATTGGCCGCAGGATTGTATCATTATGGCCACCTTTACAAATGCAATTATCCTATCAAATTGATTACATGTTTCCATGATGATCTGTAGAATAAACTGATCATCTCCAAAGGTAAAGGGAACAAATTATAATATCTCCCTCTATAATTATAATATTTCCCTCTAGATTGTAAGCCTTTGGGCAGGGTCCTCCTCCTTTTGTGTCCTACCTGATCATGCACCTCCATTACTGTGAACCCATGCTATGCATTTGAGTGAACCTAACTTGCCTAATCTCCATGCTCCATCCAGTGACTGACTAAGCATTACGCCCGTCGCCCGTGAGTATGAGATGCAACACGGGCGCGCACCCCGAACCGTTGCTCATCGCTGCTGTTGCCAGGCGATTGGCACGGTCAATCACCTGGCAACAGTTTCCGCGCAACTTCGCCGCAACTGTCGCTAGTCCGCGTGTGTATGCGGACTAGCGACAGCAACCAGCAGGGAATACCCTGAGCTTCCGGCGGGGGGGAGGAACGTCAGCGACAGCTTCTGCCGCATCAGTTGCCAGGTCCCTCCGCCGTGTGTATGCGGAGGGACCTGGCGACAAGCTGTCGTCTATCTGTCGTGCACACGCTCCCGTGTGCTAGCGACAGCAACAATTGTAGCCCGTGAGTATGGGCCATAAGGTTCTAATCTTGACTTTATTTCCAAGTACAAAGAATCCCACATATATCTGAAACATGCATTAAATACATTTTGTTCTCTAAGAACAGTAATCATGCAGACTAATTGGCAGTTATATATTAGAAAATAGGCTGTAGGCTTCATAACAGTCTTATAAAATGCAAAATGTTAAATATGTATATTTAAAAAAAAATCCACTCAGTAGTTTGCTGGCATTTCTATGGTTAAATACTGTTCCTTATTCACTTGCAAAATCCCAGCTGCTGCCTCAGGGCATGAAAGTTTTCCAAGTTCAAAGTTCATTGTTTTGTTCTTCTGGCAAGAATTTTAGACAGCTCCCTCTTTTAATTAATATTTGGTATGTAATCATGACACAGAGCAGCTGTCAGCAAGCTACTTCTGTTTTGTGTCTGGCTAATCCACAATATAACCAATAGAGATAAGCTTTAGCACACACCTGGCTTATAGGGATATGTGCTTTACCTGCATTACCCTACACAGGTACATACGTTATAGGTAATTTTAATCAGTTAGTGTAGAGTGGCCGCTACTTGAAGTTATAAAATATAACAAGAAACTAAAGAGAAAGTAAGGAAGTTAAGGCCATAAGTAAATCTAGTATAAAACGTTGCATTTAATAAAATCCTAAAAACAACAGAACGACAGTTCCTGAGTCTTAAAAAAAATACAGTTACGGTATTTTATCATTATAACATACAACAGCCTGACATGTTTCTCGTCCTTCAAAAGGGTCGCTTCCTCAGAGGCTCAAAAGATCAAAGTTAATTTCCCTGACCATAAATCAAAAGTACAACATCGCATAGGACACCATACAGACGCCTGTGGTATGATGGAGTAATTGTAAACAGTAGGATTGTCCAGGAGTATACAAGAGTAATACAACTGGGACCCTGAAATGGGTACAGGGAATACTGTGTTCCGAAATGGAGTGAGAAGGCTGACATGACAAGACATTATATAGAACAATGATATCCCGCTTTTCTCCTGGCTGACTCAAAGCGCCAGAGCTGCAGCCACTAGAACGGGCTCTGTAGGCAGTAGCAATGTTGGGGAGTCTTGCCCAAGGACAGGTCTCCTCACTGAATAGCTGCTGACTTAAAGAACAGGAAGAGCTGAGGTTCCAACACTGGTCTCCTGTGTCAGAGGCAGAGCCCTTAACCAGTACACGATCCTCCCCTAAATGTTCGCATCCAGTCAAAAATGGCGCAGAGTAAAAAATGGCGCACCGTTCTGCCGATCATAAAACGCTATTTACCGTTTTAATGTAAATACATTAAAACGGTAAATAGCGTTTTATAAAACAGAACAGTGCGCCATTGAAAAAAAAAAGAGGCGGGGGTCGGGCTGGAGGAGAGGCAGCGGGCAGTAGGCTGGCAGCGGGGGTCGGGCTGGAGGAGGGGTAGCGGGCTGGCAGCGGGGGTCGGGCTGGAGGAGAGGCAGCGGGCAGTGGGCTGGCAGCGGGGGTCGGGCTGGAGAGGCAGCGGGGTGGAGGCAGTAGGATTAGGTAGCATGTGTATACATTACATTGTCCCGGCCCGGCGTTCGCTCCTCACTTCACAGCTTGCACGAGTCCTGCATCCAGCCAATCACCATGCGGCTTCAGTTTCCGCATGGTGATTGGCTGGATGCAGGACTCGTGCAAGCTGTGAAGTGAGGAGTGAACGCCGGGCCGGGACAATGTAATGTATACACATGCTACCTAATCCTACTGCCTCCACCCCGCTGCCTCTCCAGTCCAGCCCGACCCCCGCTGCCAGCCCACTGCCCGCTGCCTCTCCTCCAGCCCCGACCCCCGCTGCCAGCCCGCTACCTCTCCTCCAGCCCGACCCCCGCTGCCAGCCCACTGCCCGGCCGCTGCCTCTCCTCCAGCCCGATCCCTGCAAAAAAAAACATATAAAACGATAAATATCGTTTGAAGTGCAGCGCCATTCTGACACTATTGGCGCTGTGCGCCATTTTTGCCTGTCCCCAAATGTTCTCCCCGGGAAGGGCATCCAAGCTACAGGTTGCAGTGGCCATATAATAACAATATTGTGTGACCGAGGTAGCAGATCAGTCTATCTTGGATCTACACCCCTGTACGTAGCCAGCAGCCAATAGTGTTGAACAGATACTTGGCGTGGTGCATTAAAAACCGGCCTTCACTGCCTGTCATGAGAGTGTGAGGCAGATACTGGTCAGCCCACCTCTGAGTCTGTATCTGTTGCCATATGGTTAATGTTTTTATACCACGGTGAATCCCAGCTATACAGGCTGCAATAAAGCCAGAGTCAACACACACAGGGATGTAGAGAGTACAGGCACAGGGACAGGCTGGCCAGCATCTGCCTCAAGGGCTCGTGGCAGCCAGGCAGCCTGGGCCAGTTTTAAATGCACCACCCTGTATGTTAGTTTTCTGCTCTTCTGCTACTTACTAATGTATACCGGGTAGCATGTTGACTTAGTGGTTATGCCTCTGCCTAAGACACTGTCTGCATGGGGTTTATATGTTCTCCTCATGTTTGTGTGTTTTTTCTTCACGCATCGGCGCATCCCAAAACTACTCTGGTTAGATTTGGCCACTCTGGCCCCCAAGACCCTCTGGTCCATAGATTGTGGTAGGGATTTTAGACTATGAATACAAATGCCCACACCCCAACCTCACACGCTTATGTACACATAAAAAGTATCAGCTTTGCAGGACTCTCTCTAGTGTCACTGACAGATTCTGTGACTACTGCCACACCTCTAATTACTCCCCTAGTCACACATACCACAAAGAAGTCATAAGCAAAACAGCAATAGTTTAATAATTCAAACTACATTGGTGCTTTAAATCATCACTATTCTTCTTTCATATTAACATAGTCAACAAGGAATATAGCAATTTCAAAGAAAGGAATAAGGCTTAGCCTCAACTAAACACATTTTTCTGTTGAAAAATACACACACAAGTATATAGATCTGCATATCAGTCCTGAAAGAGGGATAATGAAGAAGAAAATGGGACAGAGGGCTCCGCTTACAAAAGATTGGCTGTCCCTCTAAAAAAACGGGACAGTTTAGAGCTATGCCTTAGCTCATATGCTCCTTTTAAAGTGTACTTGTAGCAAAAAAAAGTTTCCCAAAATGGGTACTCACCCCAACAGAGGGAAGAGCCTCTTTTTCTACTTCATTTGGCCATTTCATAGATGTGTCCTCATGAAAACTGTTGCGTCGATGACAAGCCCTTGTTGAATGCTACCGCCTGTGCATGACGGTGACCCTGATCGGGGTTGGCTGCACTCATTCTTTTACTGGAGGGCAGCCGCAAGCTTCCTGGGTCCCAGTGATGGAGGGATGTATGAAATAATACTTTCTGCACTGTGCAGGATTCTAATAGGTATTGTATTGGTGAAACACACAGGGAATTTTGGCAAGTCCTGCGCAGAACATAAACTGTTGCCGTGGCTTTCAGTAAGTTTACTTTGGTTTTGTGTTTAAGAATGTTATGGAAGCTACATGTTTAAATTGAATAATACTTAACACTATTTAGCTACAAAATGCAGTGTTAAAATCAGAGCTGGCACAAGGTCCTCCAGCACCCAAGGCTGAGACACCAAAGTGCGCCCCTCCATCCCTCCCACTCCGGCCATCACACACTGATTGCTATTAGACTAAGAGGGCCACAGGGCCCACAACCTCCCCAACACCTTAATATCTAGTTATCTGGCTTGCAGTCCCTGCTATGTGTCCCATTTTCTTATTTCTTTCTGCTTCATACATGATTAGGAATGACAGCTGAATGAATTGTGCGCCCCCTCCTACACTGCGCCCTGAGGCTGGAGCCTCTCCAGCCTATGCCTCGGGCCGGCCCTGGTTAAAATGTTTTAGTAAAGTTACACTTTAAATATTTTTTTATAATTCCTAGGCCTGCTGATATTGATCACCCCTCCTCCAAAAAAATGGCTAAGCATCTGGGGGCTCAATGTTTTGTTGTTGTATAAAGTGAAGTATTAGGAGAGGCTTAGCACTCTGGCCCTGCAGCATAAGGACACCCCAGTCGCATTCCAAAAACATACAGTTAACTGCTTACCCTTAAAACTGGCCTTAGATTACAATAGGGATATTGGCTAGCATAGATAGTGAACTCCTTCAGCTTTGAGGGACAGTTAGTGTCATGGCTATCTACTCTGTAAGGCACTGTGGAAGATGTCACAGCTAAATAAATACATAATTATAATGAATACTAAGCATCAGTTTTCAGGAAAAAGACCTAAAAGTCCTCTTGCTTAAAATGCAATGCGAAACAGAAATGTGCCTTCTTAAAACAGAAGGTATTTGCAATTATTCAGGCTGGAGTGAGCATATGATGTCTTCCACAATGCATCACTGCTGATGTTGAGGTCAGGTTAGGGTTATCAGTCAAAGTTAGGGGATAGTGTAAACAATTTATTTTCTATATTCTGGACAGGCTGTCGCCCTGGTGAATTCCTGAGGGTTCCAGCAATCTCATGTTTAATCCAAACCAGTGATAATTCATCAGTAGACCACTGTGTGCCCTGACTCTGAACTTTGCCCTCTGTAGATTTTAGTAAGGATGAGAAGAGCCGCAGTCCTATCAAGAGGTAAGACTGCTGTGTCTAGCTGTAATAATAGATATTTATTTCTTGATGTTTTTTTTATTCTGATTGAACATCACAAAGTTCTCCGACTCACTTTATAGCATTATCTTTTCCTTGATATATTTTATTGGTAGGTTGGAGTCTCCCTTTAGTAGTGTCTGTGTATTCCTTAGCAGCCAGACATTACAGCCAGCTTCCCGCATCTCCCTTGTTATCTCCTCTTCACTGACTTAAGCTGTTTTTGATCTTTATTGAACATAGTTTCTCCCTTTAAAGTGGGTAATGTTGTTTTCTACAGACAAGTTCTTTCCAAATCCTGTCTGTCCTCAAAATGCCAGTGAGGTCATCATGTTTACAAGGCGGCCAATAGACTACACCACATTACAAGCAATTGCATAAACTCCCCTATTTAGTAACATATACATTGTGCATATACACAACACAAATCGGGATGTACTGCGGTAAACCGGAAATATATACTATGCAAACCTGATGGTACAATGTCCTTATCTCTTTATATGTTGAAAAACATTGGTTTCATATGTCAGTGCAGTAATATTGTATCTCAATTCAAGTTCACACATGATGATGAAATATATAATAAAAATCTCTTAGCTTTGACTAAACCAGTATACTGTAGATAAAATAAAAGAAAGTGCACAAGCAGGATGTAACTACATGGGAGCAGCCCATGCAACTAAACAAAGGGTTTCATTCTCAAAGGATACCCGAGGTAACATGGGACAGGATGAGATAGACATGTGTATGTACAGAGCCTAGCACACAAATAACTATGGTGTGTTCCTTTTTTTCTTTCTCTGCCTGAAAGAGTTAAATATCAGGTTTGTAAGTGGCTGCCTCAATCCTGACTCAGACAAGAAGTGACTACAGTGTGACCCTCATTGATAGCAGAAAATGGCTTCTGAGAGCAGGAAAAAGATAAAAAGGGTCAATAGTTCATAGATTTTAGCTCTGGCATACTGCAATGAATGTGTCATTGAGCAAAAACAATAAAACAGTTAAAACTTAAAAACTAGATTTAAACATAAATATATACAGGATCTTCTCAAAAAATTAGCATATTGTGATAAAGTTCATTATTTTCTGTAATGTACTGACAAACATTAGACTTTCATATATTTTAGATTCACTACACTACAACTGAAGTAGTTCAAGCCTTTTATTGTTTTAATATTAATTATTTTGGCATACAGCTCATGAAAACGCAAAATTCCTATCTCAAAAATTAGCATATTTCATCCAACCAATAAAAGAAAAGTGTTTTTAAAACAAAAAAAGTCAACCTTCAAATAATTATGTTCAGTTATGCACTCAATACTTGGTCGGGAATCCTTTTGCAGAAATGACTGCTTCAATGCAGCGTGGCATGGAGGCAATCAGCCTGTGGCACTGCTCAGGTGTTATGGAGGCCCAGGATGCTTCGATAGCGGCCTTAAGCTTAAGCTTTTCTCTGTTAATTGCCTGATGAAACGGGACTATGCCCGCGAAACACGTTAAAAACTGGAGCTACAAATAAATGTTGTTTTTTGAATACTAAAAATTAAGAATTTAAGTCTGTTTTTTCTCCGAGGGAGGCAAGTCCACCAAATTCCCCCTTTAAGAAGTTTTTTTTCCTATTTTGGCGCCTCTGTACACACTTCTATATTCATGACACACATTTAGAGTGGAAGTCAGACTTTAATGCGATGGATCCCTTCTGCACTCTTCTGCGACACGCTGTTTTCAGTCCTACTATTATTATCCTTTGTTTATTAAGCGTCAGGATATTACTCAGCACTATAAAATAAATTAAAGGTGAGGATTATGCTGGATGCTATGGACATTCCACTGAGATGATCTCTTACTTGACCAGATCGCCGTACTGTATAGTCTGAGCTGTGTTTAACAACATTGCAAATAATAAATATGTCTGGACCAGTTGTGTTGCCATCTACAAGAAACAGGAATAAGGAAAGTTCAAAACTATATATTTCCTGGCTTTGTTACCTTCTTCTTTACAAGTTGGCTCTGCAGGGTAGGACTGGAATTATAGCAAGTCCTTGTGTCCCCCCTTAAAAAACAAAAAAGCACATCATTAGGAAACAAAGGGCCAATTTTACCAGTACTAACGCTAAGAAAGCAACACCCTTTACACTACGTTACCTGGGTGTCGCATGCTATGGTAATAGGAGGTGAAGAGGCGCCCAATAGGTATATAAAACACTTTAAAAACAATAAAATTCTTAACCTGACTCCACTCAGGTATACCAGCAGTCCTGGAGGCGGTCGCTCTCTTGGAAAAATCCCATACACTGTAGACCTATGAGGTGGTGGAATTCCCCCTTAGGTTAGGTGTGTGGGACTCCCCTCACTTTGGAGTGGAGGGAGTACAGTACAACAGGAGGTGAAGAGGCGCCCAATAGGTATATAAAACACTTTAAAAACAATAAAATTCAAAAATAAGAGGTGGCTTACCTCATAGACGACAAGTCACTTTAGAAAAAAAAATTTCATAGTAATTAAGCACTGGCAACGCGTTTCGTGTCGGGTCCCACGAAACGCGTTGCCAGTGCTTAATTACTATTAAAATTATTTTTCTAAAGTGACTTGTCGTCTATGAGGTAAGCCACCTCTTATTTTTGAATTTTATTGTTTTTAAAGTGTTTTATATACCTATTGGGCGCCTCTTCACCTCCTGTTGTACCGTACTCCCTCCACTCCAAAGTGAGGGGAGTCCCACACACCTAACCTAAGGGGGAATTCCACCACCTCATAGGTCTACAGTGTATGGGATTTTTCCAAGAGAGCGACCGCCTCCAGGACTGCTGGTATACCTGAGTGGAGTCAGGTTAAGATACTCCCCCTGCCTAAAGTGGTCGGTTGCCCCTCATGCAACCCACCTTTGTGAGTATTCCTTTGTCAAAACCCCCTTTTCGAATTTTCATCTTTTTGTGACATACTGCACCATTTGGGCTCCCGTTGTCTTTGTGTTTTTTCCCCAGTACTCCATGCTATGGTAATGTGCATTAGTATATACAGCCACACAACCCAGTGTGTTGGGTGCCAGGCGGTGCTAATAGTTCAAATATCAGTAATATAGTATTACCAGTATTTTACTATCAACTTATTTGGTGCCCTATACTCACACTAACCCTCCCTTGATAATGCCTAACACTATCCTAACGCCCTGCCCTCCCCCTCGTAATTACTAACACTATCCTCCTTCCAGCACTGTAACAGCAGCAGCAGTCGTTCACCTAGTGATAGCAAATCAGCTGTTATTGGGCACCCAACTCATTACCTCTGCGCTGTGTAACCACAATTTACATTGCGGCTTATTACATAGCTGCTGATCGCCGTGCCCGATTAACCTGATCCACCTTATCATAGCATGGTAACGTGTGTGGCAGTAATACTGTAACGGCTGCTGCGCTCCTGGCATTAGTGCCAGTGGAATTGCTGCACCCTACCTGCCACACATGGGCATTTAAATGTGTCAGCCGCAAAGCCTGGGTAAGTGGGTGACCATGATAGAACTCCAAAAACTCCAGAACAAACAACACAATCCTACAGACTACTGTGATTGAGTTGATTATCAACACCTTATTGAAAGGACTAGAAATGTATTGCAAAGCTTTTTAAAGCATCTCTCTGTTTATTAATACATGTTCTAAAAACAATGATCAAGAGGCACTTTTGAGATCTCAGAGATTCCAGGATATTGGACTAGACTTAATTTTATCTGGATTCTTGATTTGTTTTTTTTAGTTTAATTTTATAATGGTGCAATGGCTATTTTATAGATTTCTCCCCTTCTGTAAATACTTCTACACCATTTTTCTCCAATTCCTCACTAAACAAAATATTTTAAACTCATTAAGCTGAGTCTCTGAATGCTCTAAGTAGAATTTAAGGAACTGTATTGAAATTGTATTGTCCAAGTGTGAAAGTTAGAAATATAGATATTTCTTGAAAGTTAGACTAGCAATAATAGTTGCTTAATACAGTGTATGTTTCTGATAATAGATACATAGTGACTGCTACTGGCATGCGTGTTAAAGGGACTCCGAGCACCTCTCATGGGCATGCCTTTAAGACAGACGACTTCTAACAAAGTCGTGCTATGAACCCTCTGGAGGAGCCTCTTGCAATGGCCATGCATGTCACTTCCTCTTCCTGCTTCATTCAGTGATGCACTTTTCTAACAGAGAAGACAGGGGTGACCCAGAAGTTATAACATAGCCAAGATGGCAACCGCGATATTTAAATTGAAATCGAACGAAAACTGTTTGGTGTAGAATGGCGATTCAGGCATCAAATGAAAGAGGAGAGCACAAGCTACAACAAGGTATGCATCTTTAAGTACTTTGCAGTACCTCTCAGAGTCTTAAAGGCATGCCCATGAGAGGTGCTCGGAGTCCCTTTAAAGTGAACCCGAGGTGAAAATAAACTGATTACATAAACAGCTGAATTTTAACTTTTACTCTTTACTATTTTACTAAAATTTACATTATTTTTTTTTTTTTTTAGATATCTCATGGTTTTATTTTATATTTAAACATTTACAAAGTAGATTGTATGTTTTGTTGTCTCTGCTCAGTAGCCGTCTATTAAGTGTCCCAAGAGTTAAAATACATGAACTACAGACCTTTTTTTTTTTTACCTCCTTCTGCTCTCAGAAGTTGTATTCTGCCGGGAAAACTTTTATTGCTGTAATCTGCTTATCAGTGAGGTCTACTATATTCCCGACAAGGTACCAACAAGACAGAAGCTGTCACTTCCATGCCTAAAAATTAACTCTTTCAGGCAGAAAAATAAAACAAGTAAAACGGCCTGATTATTTACATGTTTTGCACTGTACATACACATGTTTATCTCATCATGTGACACATCGCCTTGGATACACTTTAAGGGTTAAATGCTCATATGACCCTTCCCCGATGATGGCTCCTCTTAGTGATGTATGAAGTCAGGATGAGTCTCCCTGCATCCACAGCAAGCAGCAGAACCCCTGTGTTAGCCAATCCTGGCAGCAGGAATCCATTATTAGTCTATGCAAAACATCAAGTACCTAGTGGCTGTTGGCATTTGGGGAACCGTAGCTACCTTTGTGACACCTGAATATCAGCAAGTTCAAAGAGCAAGGCAAAATTAGGCCAGGTGGATTTGGCTTGCAGTCAGGAGACAGCCCACAGTTAGAGAGAGGAGATCATGTTCGTGCATGATGAACCAACTTAATGTTGAGGATTTCAGTTTTATGCTTCCCTAGGTAAACTAAAACATCTGCAGTTAAAAAAAGAAGAAAATATTATTATAGCAGAGTATATAAGGGAGTGAGACCAGTCAACCTAAAAAAACGATATCTTTCCACCTAATAAAATTTGACCAACTTAAGCCATGGTCTGTGTTGTCTTTTCTCAAATCTGGTCCTGGGGCATGCTGATCAACTTCAAACATACGGACACTTGCCAAGGTCAATACAGAAGGGAGAACAGTCTAAAGGGACAAAATGCTGAGGATGAGGAACATGCCAAAGGCAGGCGCCAGAGACCACTCAGAAGACAAGTCAGAACATACGCAGTGCTAGAAGATGAGAGGTGTGTACTACTCAAGAAAGTATGAGCAGATTTTCATGCATTTACATGTAAATGGCTGTCAGACAGCTGTGTGAATTGTCTGTAGACCTTTCTCCCAACTATATGGTCATAGATCTAACTCTGACCTAAACAATGACATATGTTTCCCCATTGTCTCATGATATAATTTCTATATTACTAGTTAAATAACTGTTTAGTCATCAGGATTAGCTTTCGTTGCCTATTATTGCGAGGTTAGGTTTGAAGTCTTAATAAACTTCGGTGCTTAAAATGTCTTAAAATTGGGCCCTGATCAATAACAATATACTTGCTTTACTGAATGTCCCTCATTTGAAAATAGTGACAGGTCACATCTATTATTACAGCATAAGCTGTTACTCTGTACAGTAAATTAGCTGTAGTGTATGATTATCTATGCTTGAAAACTGTGCTCCAAATATGCTGATGTTGCAACAAGTCTTCCACTTGCTCTTAAAAATTCTGTCTCTCCACTCCTTATCATCTCTATGCACCTCTTATCAGCACTCCAGCATGTACTGAACATGAAGGACAGAGGAGTGAGCATGTGACTGATCAGTTTCAATTCATAACTGTCCTCTAAGATTTAACTGTAGGCCCTTACCATAGCAACACGCATGTTAACCCGGGTAACGCGTGTGGTGACAGTGGGTTAATGAGTGGAGTTCTCTCACACACAGTGGCGTAGCTAAGGAGCTGTGGGCCCCGATGCAAGTTTTACAATGGGCCCCCCCAAGCACTCTATACATAACAAATGATACGGCGCACCAAAACCTGCCAATGGCAACTACAGTGTCAGAGGTGCAAGAAGGGGATGGGGAACAGTTTGTTAGTGATTACCACTATTCAAAGTATCTATAGAAGTCATTATTATGAGCACAGCACCAAAAGAGAGCTAATAATGCAGTTGAGGGAGGGCCCTTTGGGGCCCCTCTGGCTCAAGGGCCCCGATGTGGTCGCAACCTCTGCAACCCCTATTGCTACGCCCCTGCTCACACATAGTTGCGGTAAAATTGCTGTGTGCTACCTGCGCACGCAAACTTTATGGGCCTATAGTGCGTAGCTACATGGGAAGTACCCAGTTGGCTTATTTTCAAACTCCACTGGGTACCGTACACCCCATGTAAACATTGTAATTAATGCAAGTTTGTGGTGAAAGATACATTTTTCAAGGGAAAATGTATACTTACCTTGGGCTTCCTCCAGCCCTCTGTAGTCCGCGGGCTCCCTCTGTGTCCTCCCAGGCCTCTCTGTTCTCCTGCTGTCAGCCCCTGTATTCAGAGACTACTGCGTATGTGCAGCCCTGGCTGCTTGTCTCCTTGGTTCCGCTCCTGTGGCTGAGAGCATTCTGCCCCTGCGCAGTTAGTAAAGGCTTGTAACTGTGCAGGTGTAGAATGCTCCTGGGCCATTGGAGCACGACCAAGGAGGTTTGAGGTCAGAGCCACGCATGTGCAATAGTTCCCAACGGCACAATGGGCAGGACCCAGACAGACACAGAGGAAGCCCACAGACTACAAAGTGCTGGAGGAAGCTCCAGGTAAATATAAATCTTTTTGCTTGAGTCGTCCCAGATACACTTTAATCATCTTTTTACAGGTAAACACAATTACTTGCAAGGGCAAGCCATTTGCTCCTACATCTCCGAATGTGATATTTACTTAAATGTTTGATTGCTTAATGGTAGTGCACTGTATAATGTCCCTGTTATTCATTTATTGGCAGATCAATGAGCTTCTGGAATAAAAGGTCAACTCCCCAGGTTAATTGGTTTTTCATAAAATTAGCCTTATACCTTAAAAGAGATTAGATTGTGTGAAGTACAGCAGGAAATGTCAGTGCACAATAATAGTACTCTGTAAGCCCTAAAGACCCATACACACGTTGGACTTTTGCGAACTACGGGATGTTTGAACGTCCCGTCGTTCAGTCGTCCGCACACCAAATCGGGCGTGTGTACAGACTGTTATTTGGGTGATAAGACTGGTCTTGAGCGATCTGCCGGGCAGATCGCTCAAAATCAGTCTTATCACCCGAACGACAGTCTGTACACATGCCCGATTTGGCGTGCGGACGACTGAACGACGGGACGTTCAAACATCCCGTAGTTCGCAAAAGTCCAACGTGTGTATGGGCCTTAAGGTTGTGTTCCCACATTTCCTGTCCGTTCTCCACTCATCGCAAAACCGACAGTGAGCGGCTCCTATTTTAAATAAAGGAGCTGTTCACACTTGTCAGCCTACAACAGATGTGTGGAATCCGTTGCGGTAAGTGGGCCGCACTTCTGTGCGGTCCTAGATAATCCTGGACAGGAGGATGCATTCTCCATATAGCCTGTGGGGGAAATGCGTCTGCCCCGGACGGACCCCAGCGGACCATCGGAAGAAGTCACTACACTGTGGGAACCGAGCCCTATACCCTAATACTCAGTTCACCAGGGTGCTGGAAGTGTGACACAGGCAATGTACAATAGCTATACACATTCAGGTGACATATTGACAATTGCTTAGGAGGCCTATTACATAAATTTTTTTCTCAAAATGTATCTTGCACAAGTATCCATGGATGTTTACACATGTTGTAGTGTTACTAGAGTCATCTTTGGCTGTAATCACAGCTACAAGTCTTTAGCGGCAAACCTCTTGTAGCGTTTCACATCTGAATCCTGCACATTTTTGGTCTTTCTTGACCCATTCTTGGTCCTTATCCCCATTCTTGTGCCAGGTGATACATGTAGAAAAATGGATGTATTCTTATGCATTATATCTCCTGGTCCAATGGCTGTGATTGAGAGGATAAATCTAGCTGGAAAAGAGAGTTTCTCAGCTGCCAGAGATAAGCTGGAAACATCAAACATTGATGTTTCCGAGAGTTACTAGGGTGATGTCTTCACCTTCCATGTTGCCAGGCCAGCTAATGGCCTGAGTATAAGCTGTTTCCACTGATGAGACAGTTGTGTGACATGAAAGGACATTTTTCCTCAGTGAAAAGAACACATTTCCCTTTCAGTGTGAAAGAAGAACCTGTGGAAATGAAAGAGGCACCACAGTGACATGAAGTAGAATTAGTAAATTGTTCAGGATACCCATTTATATGTTCACTTTTCTGGTTTCAGCATCAGAAAAACTTCCTTTATCTTTATATTGCTTTATATTGAATGTAGCCCCCTCTCCCCTGCTTAGCTTTAGCTGTTTAGCTATGCAGAATTCTGCCCACACAGCATTCTGGGAGACCAGGTAATATTTGTACTGGCTTGAGAACTCTCAGTAAACAAACATTCTGCACCTGACAGAACAAAAGATGTCATCACCTGTGATAAATATCAGAATGTAAATCAGAGTGAAGAAAGGGTTTACAATGAGCAAACACTGACTACATCCTACCTAATAATATACAAGTGTCCCTGCGTCCTGTCCCTGTGTCCGTGTTTTTGTGCTACTGCGCATGTCCTGCACTGACAACCGTTGTGACAGGACGCAGGACGGACCAGGAGGCGGGGCGGTCGGGCGGGTGTGCGCATGCGGCGGGCTGGGGCGCGCGTGGCGGTGACAGACCTAGAGCCCGGGCTTAGGTCACTACTAATTTTTAAAGTAATATTGTAAAAAGGTCTTCTTTAAAGAATAACTGAAATGACTGGGATATGGAGGCTGCCATATTTATTTCCTTTTAAGCAATACCAGTTGCCTGGCTGTCCTGCTGGCCATCTGCCTCTTACACCTTTAGCCATAGACTAAGCTCCATAAGCATGCAGCAGATCAGGCGTTTCTGACATTACTCTCAGATCAGAAAAGATTAGCTGCATGCTTGTTTCTGGTGCGACTCAGACACTACTGCAGCCAAATAGATCAGCACGGCTTTCAGGCAACTGGTATGGTTTAAAAGGAAATAAACACGGCAGCCTCCATATTCTTTTCACGTCGTTTCTCATTTAACCTCTAGGCAACTGCGTCACGTCGATGGGCGTGGATGCGGCGCAAGCCCCAGGACTGCCTAAAGCAGATCAGCGTAAAGTCATTGCGCACGCATCCCCGCTTCAATGACGGAGCTCCGCTCCGTCATCAGCCTCCCAGCGGCGAGGAAACTGTTAGACGGTGAAACCGCTGTCTATTTACTTAGTACAGCGCTGCGATCTACAGCAGCGATGTACTGGGGACAGCCGTGTGACACGGCTATCCTCCTGGGGGAGACAGGAGTGATCGGCTGTCATAGGCTGCTGCCTATAACAGATGATCACGGTGATTGGCTGGCGGGAGGAGGGAGGAAGGGACGGGTACAAAAATAAATAAAAATAGTAACATTTAATAGAAAAATAAATATTTACTAAAAAAATAAAATAAACATTGGAGGAGCAATCAGACCCCACCAACAGAGAGCTCTGTTGGTGGGGAGATAAGGGGGGGGGGGGGGTCACTTGTGTGCTGAGTTGAACGGCCCTGCAGCGAGCCCTTAAAGCTGCAGTGGCCAGATTTGAGAAAAATGGCCTGGTCTTTGGTGGGGGGGGGGGGGGGGATTCGGGGGTTAAACACTGCGGTCCTCAAGTGGTTAAAGTAAAAGTGACAAGTGGATTACGGGTAACAAAGGCTTTATTTCAGTTGTCCTTTAAAGTAACAGTGACAGATTACAGATAACAAAGGCACCATTGCCCATTACTATGTATTTTTTGAATTGTGCGCTTGAACTTGGAACTTGGACCTGACCAAACTTGCCTCCCTTTTCTCAGTCTGTGGACAAAGAGGCTGTCTCAGATACAGCGGTGTTTAAATTATCACCAAAAAGACTGTATAGCAGGTTAGTCTGAATAACACCAAATACATTGTTATATTAGGTGTGCAACAAAGGCAGAGCAACTCCTTGTAATAATAAGACAAAATCTGAAATAGACCGTTGCTCCTGTACTGAGGAGCAATTACAATGCTGCCATTTCAATTGAGTGGCAAAATATAAATGTAGGTTTTTATGTCATTAGTATTATTAATTTAAGTAGTTTTTATTTAAAATGCACCAGAATTTTTATTTATCAAGTCTGCCACTGCGTTGCTCCTGCCTGGCTTCCACGTAGCCGCTCCGGAGACTATCAACAAGTCTGGGACCAGCACAAGGGGACCTCCTCACCACCGCTGCTGAGATCAGGATCTGCGTCTGCCCTAGCAACAGGCACGGTAGGCTGCTGCTCTCCCCATCGGGGTCTCGCCTCCACTGCCGCCAGAGCCTTCACAGGCACAACATGGGCCCAGGCACTGCTCTGTGGGCCCTCCACAGAGGATCTTTGCCGAGGCCATCCTGGCTACCGGGGCCCTGCTCCAACAACCGAGTGCTGCCACCTCCCCCACGGGGTCTGCCAGGATCTGGCAGGGGCCCACCGAACTGGCACCTTGCCTGAGCAGCAGCTGCAGATCCGACGCGGCCTGCCAGGTGGGACATTTGATTTGTATGGACTGGGTTGCGCTGCAATCTTAGGGGGTCCTGCCTTTCACTGCTTTCTTCTCACTGTCTATCGCTCCTTTTCTTTTTCTCCTTCTCTCTCACACCTGCATTTTCCAAAACGTGCGGTGGGGTGTCTGTTATTGCTGCAGAGCAGTGAGCGCCACACAGAGTGCAGGCAGCTCCTCTCGACATAGCACTCAGACGGACCCATCTAGCTTAAAAAGAATCTGTATTGTTAAAATCGCACAAAAGTAAACATACCAGTGCGTTAGGGGACATCTCCTATTACCCTCTGTCACAATTTCGCTGCTCCCCGCCGCATTAAAAGTGGTTAAAAACAGTTTTAAAAAGTTTGTTTATAAACAAACAAAATGGCCACCAAAACAGGAAGTAGGTTGATGTACAGTATGTCCACACATAGAAAATACATTCATACACAAGCAAGCTGTATACACCCTTCCTTTTGAATCTCAAGAGATCATTTGTGTGTTTCTTTCCCCCTGCAGCTATCTTCCACTGAAGTGTCAGGCTGTTTCTTCCTGCAGAGTGCAGACAGCTCTGCCTGTATGTAATTCCTCAGTATGTGAAAGCCCAGCCAGCTCAGAGGAGGATTTATCCAGCTTGTAAAAGATAAGAGAGAAGAGAAAAGCTGCCCTAATCTAAATAATACACAGGCAGTGTGCAGAGAGGGGCCTGGAGGGGGGAGATGCATCACAGAACCACAACACTGAAGAACTTGGCAGCCTTCCAGACACAGGCTGACAAGTCTGACAAGAGAGAGATAAGTTGATTTATTACAGAGATGGTGATAGTAGAACGTGCTGCAGTAAGCCAGAACACATTAGAATAGCTTTTGGAACTTGTAGGATGATAAAAAACAGGATGCAATTTTTGTTACGGAGTCTCTTTAAGTTTTGTGCAATGTGCAACGTGTACATTTTTGTAACATGATGTCTGCTTGAATATCTCTGAAACGACTTTTTTTTTTTTTCTATGATTCTGCTGTTACCGTACCATCACCGACCCTGTATGTGACAAAAATAATTCCGGGTACAACAACCCCCAGTGTACTTGGCGAAATAAATTATTCTGATTCTGATTCTGAAAAATATAATACAAAGCTTTAGATTAAAGAAGTGTGGCTTACTAACCTGAAGTAAATGGTCAGAAAACGTTACACATACTGTTCCCATAAAGCACCCACATGTCAAACATACTGATGTTGCTGTACTTGAGGCTCCTCCTAAGGTTCCTGGTGATCTTGTGGGATACTAATTAGGTGCAAAGGAAAAAAATGAACATTTTGGAGGTGTGCAATGCAGGTTTTCAACTCCTTAACGATAACCACTTCAGTTCCAGGACCTTAGGGTCCATGCAGCTTTTGCCATTCAACTTACTCATGGTAATTTTTTTTTTACAGCCAATGACAGGACAGATTTACACTGGCACTTTCTGCGAAACGGATCCGTAAAGATGGAGCTGATTTCCATTCAAAACTGATCCATTTCCGTTCCATTTCCATTCCGTCGGTTCAGTTCCATTTCCCCATATACCCCCCACACCCCCATCACCAAAGTAGATTCTTGCTGGCTAGAATGATCCGTTTTCTAGCCAGTGTAATTAAAGGATCCGTTTTTATTGCCCCCAGTGTAGTGCTTCAGCATCCGTTCCTGTTCAGCTGGGCTCAGCGGTATGGAAACATTGCTGCAGCACCAAACTTGCGGTCCATTATGCGAAGCGTGCAGAATGGATCTGTTCGAACAGACCAATGCGAGCGGATCCATAGGTTAACAGTAGATCCGTTTGAAATTGTTACAATCCGTTCTGTTACAATCTGCGAATATACTGGTTTTTACAACCAATGTGACCCAGGCCTTAATGAGGCTTGGCTCAGTGGCATGTAATCTACTATGGAAAGGGAAAAGGAAGGAGAGCCAAGGGACACCTGGGGACAACAATCAGCCAAAAATGTCCAACCTGGCAATCTGCTTCTCATCTACATTAAGTTGGGTAGTGAAGATAGAGAATGCTTGTACAGACGTCCAACTGATAGAAGCACCATCATTCCGTTCATCAAATATCTGTCTGTAAGTACCTTTAGGATAGACAAAGACTTATGGGAATGAATAGATACACAAGCTCTGGCACGATACTAGGGCACTGAGGGCAGACTGCCACTGATTAAGCTTATCACTAATGGGTGGGATGGGGAAGGGCAAAAAGCGCATCCTGACTCTAGGGACATCAAGAAGAGTGATACTTCAGGAAAATAAAACTTGCTGGTCACCTTACCTCCATGAAATATTAATTCAAAAACTTTTGTATTGTCTATACAGACATCAGATATTTGAACTTGGGCTCAACTGTTTTACAGCCAGTAAAGAAGCATATTTGTCATTGCAGTATAATGTCTAAAAATAAGCTAATGGCTTATTAGCAGCCCCAGGTTTATTTTCTGTGTGTGCTACCAGGTCCACCCAGGCTAGCAGGAGTGATGAGGCTCACTGTAGAGCCAACTGATAACTCCCACACTGAGGCAGAATAGGAAAGCCACACACCATGATTTCACTGGACCTCCTCCAGCTACCCCTCACAATAGCATCATTAGTCTTTTTTGAGACTGTTCCCTTGGACATGCTCTCCTCAGTGTCCACAGCCATTGATTGCAGAAATAGAAGCAATAACTCTGGTCACAGAATCTTGGCTGTGGTGTTCAGAAGCTGTTTTAGGGATGCAAAAGAGACCCGTCTCCTCCTGATCCCTGATGATCACACATTAGAGTTATGAAAAAACAAACAAATTTCTTCTATAATGAACCTGCAAGTTAAGAAAAAAAAGGTGGTCATAAACAAACCATAAATATTGAAATTGTAAAAAGTTAGGGTGAAATCTAAAAACACCCTACTCCCTCCCTCCTCACCCACCTCCATATACATGCATAACAGACCCCCATGCACACATAATCCATTAAGTGCACAAAGAATTAGGCAATAATATTAGGGGCATCATCATTATAAAGCTAAATAGCAGGATTGACAAATCTCAAAGCCGGTTTACAATGCTGCATATTTTTTTATGGTTTTTTTTTAAATGCACAATTTACAATCTAGATTTATTAGTTATTTATTCTCTTGTTTAATTAATAGGTGTTTTGAAGGTTTTTCCTTGTTTGGGTGGAGCATCATCATTTTTTTAATGAAAATTGCTAAACATCTGCACAAATGTAGCAGGATGTAGATAATCAGTAATATGATTTAATTCTGTAGATCCTAGGCTATTCAAAATTATTTGGGGTAAAGGGGACTGTTCACAAATTTTTATGTGTGTAATTTGTATTTTATTCCTGTAAGTGAATAAATGCAGAAATCCACAGCAGCCAAGGGATTACACCCCAAATGCTATGTTAATGTGTACCAGTCATACATTACAGTGGTTAGACTGCATTATTTGCAGCCTTACCAACTCTCTTGAACAGTGGCGTAAAAATAGGGGCTGCAAGCCATGCAGCCGCGAGTGGGGGGGGGGTGCACTGGGGTGCGCTCAGGGCTGTTTTGGGGTGCAAGAGGGGTCGCAGCAAGAGGGGAGAGCATGGCCACCTACATCTGCGGGGAGGGGGGCTGCCCCCTTCCTCACCTCAGGCTCTCCCCTCAGTGCTCCCCCTCCAGTATTAATAGGAGGCAGCAGCAGTGTGCAGGAAAACAGGCATACCTCCATGTGTTCCTGCCACAGAGGTCCGATGTCTAATGGCCCATACTCACGAGGGACAATTGTCGCCACGTGTTGCGGCGACAGGTCGCCCGTGAGTATGGGCCGCGCGCACCCCGAACTGTCGCCCGGAACGGGCGCGCACCCCGAACTGTCGCCCGTCGCTGAAGTCGCCAGGTGATTGAAATGTTCAATCGCCTGGCGACAGTCGCCACCGCAACTCCGCCGCAGCTGTCGCTAGTCCGTGTGAGTACGCGGACTAGCGACAGCAACCTCCATTGAGGTACGCAGAGCTTCCGGCGAGCTTCCGGCGGGGGGAGGAGGAACGTCGGCGACAGCTTCCGTCGCGCCGCTGGTCCCTCTTCCGCGTGTGTACGCGGAGGGACCTGGCGAGGAGCTGTCGCCCACACGCTCACGTGTGCTGGCGACAGGCCACTTTTACCGCCCGTGAGTATGGGCCATAAGTGTCTGATGCTGCTTCCTGTTTATCAGGAAGTAGCATGTGGCACTTAGACATTGAACCTCCGCGGTGGGACACATGGAGTTATTCCTTTGTTCCTGCTCCCCGCTGCTGCCTCCTATTAATGCTGGAGGGGGATCACTGAGGGGAGAGCCTGAGGTGAGGGAGAAGGTGACAAACTAGTGACAAAAATTTTGTTTATGTTTTCTTAACTGTTTTTTGTTAACTGTTTTTCTATAGATAAAAAAAATGTGAGAACATTCTACAGTCATGTTTTGACGAGCACTTCAAAATAAGTGGCGAGTATTGTTGCTGGTATGTAGCAGAACTCATGGAGAAAATGAATACCTGAGGAAGGGTCAGTGCACCTGTAACATGTAGTGTGTTCAGTTGCTTCTACCATATTGGCCTCAATACCGGTAGGGTTTTCAAACAAATTACCTCATGTACGGTAATTTACCTCATAAGGTAATGACATTTAGCAATTCTAGTAGGTTTTAGTCATGTTTTACCTCATGTGGTAAATTTTAGTGATGAATTACCTCATGCGGTAAATTATGCGGCAATTTGTGCAGTAATTTGCATTAATTTTACTGAAAAATCACTATTCTCATGGAAATTAGGGGGCATGATAGCACATAATTTACCGATCAGTTTAAGACCTGCCTGTACCTTGCGGTAAAGTCAATTTGTGTACATTTTGCAGTTTTTAGTAGAGTTCCTATTGCTGTTTTAGTGGAGTTCCTATTCAGGCCGTGTAATAGAAAACAGTAGTGGAAATAAAACTCCAAACGTTTACTGGGTTTTTATTTATTTTTTATAGGGGATGCCTATAAATATACTTTTCATAGGTTGCTACATAATCAAATACACCTTCCTACCGCAAACAAAAAACATCTTTTAAAGACTATCCTAACTTATGGAAGACAATTAAAGACTACTATTATTTATTTACTGCCTGTTTACTGCTGAAATACTGCATGTTTTACCGCACTTTATGCATTTACCGCATGTTTTACCTCTTGTTCGGAAATGCAGAAAAATCTTTCAGAATTGCTAAAAAAAAAAAGAGGTAAATACCGCATGATGTATTTTACCTACAAAAAAAAAAATATTTACCTCACATACAGTAGCTACCAGAATTGTGAAGAAAAATGTAATCGGTTTGCTCAGGTGATACATTTGTAAGGGTCTGATTTAATAATTAGTTTACACAGAAACTAGATGTGACAAATGTTCATAACCCGCTAATCAGAGCTCTACAAATGTATCATCTAACCAAACTGCATGTATTCTGCTATCCACAAGTAACTCTAGTGGTAAGGTTGCATAATGTACATTTGTAACTTAATTTCGACAAAAAAAATTACTTTTTCGACCAGAGCATTTTTTTTTAGGATGGGCAAATGTGACAGATTGCCCAGTAATTTTTTCTTTTTAATCTATCTGCAAATTCTTGGTATTGATTTTTGGGGACAGATAGCTTTGTATTTGTATCATCCCAGTTTTCTTACACATCTGGCCAACACTCCTACTTATGGTGACTACCAAATACTGTTTATTGACATCATTTGGATCCGAGACAGATCAAAGTGAAATGGAACCCTAGGCACTATAGCAATCCCTGATGGCCATCTTGCTTTATGTATTTGGTGGGGGTTAGCATCAACCAGGCCACTGGTCTCTCTCCAGGCCCCAGGCACCTGCCTAAGTTGCCTTGTGGATAATACGTCTCCGATCAGCATTGAGGTGCAAAATGTAAGAACAGTCCAGTCTTTATTGGAGTTTCCCAAAAGGATTCTTGACAGATCTCACTTTTGTCTGACTTAAGACAAGTGAGACAAAATCATACCCAAAAGCAAAAGAAAGCTCCAACCAACAGAAATGAGAATTTGTTAGGCAGAACTGAAGTCAAAGGTCAATGATCCAAACACTCTTCTAGCCAGTAATGCCAATCTCATCACAAATGGAAAGCCTTGGGGGGAACAAATATGCCTGTTTCTTATAGCAACCATTCAAGTGTGTGGATGTCACATTTCTAGCGTAGATTACAAACAGAAAGGGGTTATCTTATTGTTTGCTTTGCGTAACACATGCTAGTTTCATTACTCCTGTTTATATACAGGGCCGAGGCAGAGGCGGAAGAGGCTCCAGCCTCAGGGCGCAGTGTATCGGAGGGGGCGCACAATTCATTCAGCTGTCATTCCCAATTGTGTTTGAAGCACAATGAAATAAGAAAAGGACATACATAGTAGTGACTGCAAGCCAGATAACTAGAGATTAAGGTGTTGGGGATGTTGGGGGCCCTTGGGCGCCTCTTAGTCTAATAGCAATCAGTGTTTGATGGCTGGGGTGGGAGGGATGGAGGGGCGCACTTTGCTGTCTCAGCCTTGGGGGCTGAAGGACCTTGTCCCGGGCTCTGTTTATATATATGGAGTTTCATTGTCTTGTCAAACACAAGTCTATTCTGCTATACAGAATCTTTTACTGGCTTTACAAAACCGCCTCAATCTTAGTACAAATCTGTCTTTGTTCAGACTTTTCCCATGAGATGTCAAAGCAATACATCCTCTGTCATATTTCTGCCGAATTATTTTTCCTACATTAAAGTCTAGCAAGCGTCCCTAAACCATCAGTCAGCTCCAAAATAACTCACAGGGTTAACGCCTTCTCCTCCTACACTGATCCTTCCTCCCAGATTACCAACATCCTGCCAGTTATGTAACCTTTTACTTACCAGTAAAGGCAAACCAACTTAAAACAGCATACACTGAAGAATTACCATGATTAAATAGGAAACATAACTGAGGGAAAATACGTTCCACATGTGCAGTAGCATTCTTTCTGCAGCTTTTTTTTTTTTTTTTATAAAGTACATAATCCTTCATATGCAGTCTATAGAATCTAAAAAGAGAAAACTAAAACAATCTACTAAAGCGCACTCATGGATTCCTGTCCTTCGGATGGCTGCAGTTAGCCCAGCACTTACAAATGATGCATCACTCGCTAAAAGAAATCTCTGACCTTCCTACTGGACAACACTAAACATGCTGGGTGACGCAAGCACTTTGGGTTACCATGGCCGGCTGGTCATTTGGGCACTGAATAGACCGCCATGTTAATTGTGGTTAAAACGTTGCCCAGTGTAAAATTTGGACAGCGGAAGTGCTGGAGTTCAGCTATTGTAGACAAAATGAGCAAGTGGCGCATGGAGTAGACAAACTCCAGATAGCGACATGCACAGAGCTCCAAATAGTTGTAAACATTTTTATTAATGGTGCCAGGGAATGGAATAGCTGAGCCCCTAATATCAAGGTAGTGAGTGAGAGAGGTAGTCAAACACCAAATATCGGCAGGGGTAAGTAACAGGGTGCTCATGGTTCAGTAATTGTGTAGCTGAAACCACATGGGCTAACTTCTAGTGTTAGGCGTAGTTGGGGGTGGGGATGGGGGAGGTTAGTGTTAGGAGTAGGTAGGTCCACAGAGGCTCTTATCAGGACCTTGAGACTATACGGTGTTAAACTCCTCCCTGTTATTGCCTGAAGAAGCGGGAATATACCTGAGAAACGCGTTGCACTGTATGTTGGAGTATATGAATACATTTTTCTGTGTGAATATTGACAGTTGTATGTCTACTTCGGGGAGGTAAGTCCAACACTACCTCCCCGGAAAATGTTAAAGTTTTTTAATACATTTTATCCTTTTGGCGCCTCTGTTCTCTTTTACAATACTTATATCCACACCTGGCGAGGGGTCGTACCCCTTTCTTCTTCCGATCTACAGAGAGCGACATCTTAATCCTGAGTGGGGACAGGTCTAATCTCCCCACCTGCCTTTACAGTGGTTGCTTATACGGTACCCGTGGTTTGTAAGTATACGGTTACTTACTTTTCATTTACCCATTTGCTTTACATATTACACTATATTGGGCTCTCTGTGTCCTTGTTTTTTCCCTAGGCATAGGTAGGGGTTAGCTCATTGTTACATAAAGACAGTAGGGCAGTTTGCAGTCCCTCAGCTTTGGATGTGGTGGATCCGGTCCAATAGGTATCCGGCTCATTTGAAATTAGTAGGTAAAGAGTACACATGCGCATCTACCTATTCTTCAGAATTTCCTGATGAGCCAGATAATCACATCTTTTATGCTGGGAATACACAATGAGATTTTTCAGCAGATTTACTGTCCGATCGATTTTCCAATCGATATTTCAATCGATTTCCATTCACTTCTATGAGAAATGGATCAGAAAAACGATCGAAAATCAGATCGGACATGTCGGAAATTATCTATCAAACCATCTATGTGACAAAAAATCTCATGGTGTATTCCCAGCATTATGGAATACATTTGCTGCACCCATGCATTGCAATGTCTGGGGGCTACCTACATTTTTCATTAAACTATGGGGGTGCCCTCCGGTGGCCGATTACTGGAAGCAAGTGATTGATTTTCTAAATGATAAAATGGGGTGTCTATGTCTAAATACCCTCTGCAGTGTGTGCTTTCACACAAAAGTGACAGTAATCTTATGCTGGGCACACATGTTATGATTTTCCCACCCAATAGTTTTTTCCGCTCGATTCTGCGCTTGATTCTCTTATCTTCGCTCGTTTTTCTTATCTTTTTCCATTCACTTCTATGAGAAATCGAGCGCAGAATTGATCGGGAGTAATATCGGACATGAGGGAATTTATCAATCGGATGCATCTACGTACGGAAAATCGTAACGTGTGTACCCAGCATTGGGAAATTCATGGCTGATACCGTGTCTACTGCCAGAGAGGGGTTGCTCTAAGGTGGCTGGCTGTGCATTGTCATTATCATGGTCTATAAATCATACAATATTGGCTTCTGTAACCTATTTGCCACAAATGGTTGATTGTTTTATGTCTGATGTTCTCAATACAAATCTTTAGTATGAAAGAAATACGATTGCATCACTTCTTGAATGCCATTATATTGTCCATTGTGCTGCAATGCAACGGACATAGCATGAAAGCAACCTAAATAGTCTAAGGAAGTTTTAAACAAGTTGTGCAAACGCTTCATGAAAATAGGTTCTTGTTGAAAGACATGAAACTCACTTTAAAACTGTGAGGATTTCAATGGTCATGAACTGCATTTTGTAATAGTTAATTTTTTTTGTCTAACTCCTAAAAATTGCATTATTAACACAAAACAGGTGGAGAGGTTTATAAAGACAAATTGAAAAAGGGGAAAGACTCCTGTGTGTCCACTGTGTGTGTCCTGAGACAGGTGACAGTCACTTAGGGACAAAAGGACTAGTGACAAAATTTGTCTGGCTCAGTAACAAGTCTAGGCTAGAAACAAAGAGCTAGTCACAGACACAGCAGGTGGCAGAGGTGACATCAAGACCTTATTAACCATTAGTAAACAAAATCTGTTACATAAAGGGTTCTGTCTTATATATAGTTCTCTAGGAGGGGGGGGGGGGGAAAGATGCAAGGGAAAGCAACAGTTTGGACGTGCATCTACAAAATATCATCACCTAAACATATTTTAGTATTGAATATTTTATAAATAATGTGGCTTTGCGTTCCCAAGCATTGCACAACACTGCATGTAAGATGCCCTTCCTGGGTCCTCTTTATGGCAAGCAGGGAGAAGATAGGCATAAAAGAGTCTAAAACTAAAAGCACAGAAGTGGGCTCTTTTATATGGTGAGGAGTGTTAAGCCCCATACGCATGCTCAAGAACTGTATCTTGTATGTAGCGATTAGCAAGCGATTTGGAAAAGTTGCACAACAAAACGTGCGTGTGGACGTGCAAACGGCAAAATGCAAAACAAAATAAGGAGTGTAAAACAACTGATAAGAAAAAGTTGCATCATTCCGCAGAACGGTTTGATTTTGGAAACTACAGGAAGATTTCTATGCAAGATAAATGTGTGTACAAACGATCACACTTCAACAAAGGTCGCTGAACGTGTCCGGAAGTGTTTATGGTCCGTAGCAGACGTGCTTACCTCTGGGCGAACTACAATAGGTGTGTACAGTTGTTGAAAGGGATGTGCAGATTACTCCTTGTAGCTAGTGATATGCAGATTGTGCGTCTTGTATCTAGTCGCTCGTTAAGTCGTGCAGTGTGTATGACAGTCATATGCACGTCAAGACGTATTTTCCTGCAGCTCAAAATTGTTCAATTTTCTCTAGTTGTTTGTGTTGAGATACTTTGGTTGAAGGTATGTATGGGGCTTTACAGCATAATGATTATCCTTCTGTGGGGTATGTCTAACCCTAACCATTAATTGCTACATAGCCTTCGGGATAAATGTCAATTTACACATGTAAAACTCACGGCCATAAAAGCATGCTCCTGATCTAGTTGCAGAACTACCCTACCTGCTCTGCCTGTGTATAACAATCTCCTTCCAATCTATAGGTAAGAGGCAGTCTGCAGATGTGTCAATCCACCCCAAACTAATATTTCAGCTTTTAGAAGATGCTGGTGTGGGAAATCAGTTTCTGAGATCTCAGTTCTTGTGTTTTTATATGCACACAAACTGTACCCATAACCTGGGAATTCCAGTGCAGCTATGGATATTTTGCTAATTTTACATTATTCATCAAGAGAAGTGGTGCATAGGAATATCAGTGGGAGCAGTGGTATAGCAATAGGGGATGCAGAGGCTGTACTGCACCAGGGCCCCTGGACCAGAGGGGCCCAATAGGGTCTTTCATCCATCTTATTAGCTTTTCATAGGAGCTATGCCAGTAATGAAAGCCTCCCTATGTGCATTTAATTGTAGTAATCCTTAAACAGTTTCCTTATTCCGATTACACCTCTTGGACACTGCAGCTGTCCTTGGTAGGTTTTAGGGCTACATATCAACACAGTGGTTGAGGCCCCATCAAGGGCGTAACTAGAAATCACTGGGCCCCCCTGCAAAACTTCTCCCTCCCTTTATGTGCAGGTATACTAAGAACCAATGTTATTTAATAGGCTAGTGCACACTAATGTGTTTTCCCCATGCAGGTAAAAACAGACAGCAGTGAAGCACTGCAGGCATTTTCTCTATCAATTACACTAGCTTATGTGATAAAACATGCATGTGGTCACACCTACAGACACACATGGTGTGCAGAAAATGCATACAGAAAACTCCAGTGTGCTCCCAGCCTCAGCTTATTACACTCACTCTGTCCATGTCTAATGGAGTAGAACTGGCTCTGAAGACTTTGCCAGCATTTGGGGAGGGGTAGAGAAGTTGGGGGCTGGGTGCTGTACACAAGAGCCTGCTGCGCATTGAATAGGAACTGTCTACAAAACTTTGTGTAATTCCTTATCAGTGGCTGAGCAGCTGCAGTCATTAGAACAATTGTGCCCTTAGTTGTCAGTCTCTCAGGAGCCAGGACAGGGAAAAGAAACTTCTCCCGCCACGGCTTCTGGGCCCCCCTGCAAAAAAAAAAAAAAAAACAGGTTTTTCATTTAAAATACAACATTTTATTTAATCTATGAAAGTAGCTATAATGTCAGCTTAAAATATTTAAAGAGTAATAAAATAAACCACTTAATGACCACTTACAATCAAGAATAGAAGATGCGGTACATGTTTGTGTGTCCTTAGTCAGACATTATACAATAAGGGAAAATGCACATTGCTCCCTGGGACATTACGTGTCTGACTGGCAGTAAAATTGTTAATTCAAGCAGCAAGAGAGGGCCTTTTGCTGTTAATGCGTCACAGTTCCAGACCTATTTCCTGCGTTCCTAATGCTAAACAGGCTTCTCATTCTTTAGCCAAAAGGAAAAAAAGTTCAGCTGGTTCCCTGGGCCTCAGCTCAGAAATAATGTATATTTAAAGCATGTGGCTGACAGATAGAAATAGGGGGATGGTGTGCTGGGGGAATGCACTACATTGCTGTATTCTTCCTTCCCACGATTTCTTCATTTTAAGTAAAAAAATAAAAATAAATAAATAAATAAACACAGCTAAGATTAAAGAACATAAGAGCACTTGCAGTTCTGAAGATGTGTAACTTCAGGCCATCAGCTTCTACAAGTTCAGCACAGTAAGCCCAAAGGAACACGATCTCTGGCTAAATATCGGCACTTTGTTGTAATCTGGAAGTCAAATACATAGCTGAAGAGCAGGAGTGCATGGCCAGGTAAAGGAATAGGCAACCTCTATATATAAAGCTGCAGTATTAAGGGGCCCATACACTCAGCCGATTTTCTGGCCGACCGATCGATCTCGATCGATCGATTGATCGTTTGCAAATCGGTTGGCCAATTGACCGATCGATGGCCGATTTCGATGGATTTCCATCGAACTGGCTGGGTGGAAAATTTAGGTCGATCTGATGAGATTGCTTATCAGTTTGCATTGGCCTTAATGGAAATCTGATGGCAAAAAAATGCCATCAGATCGAATTTCAATAGATTTCAAACTGAAATCTATTGGAATTCTATCCTGGTAAAAAATGTTCCAAAAAACGCATCAGATAGATCATCAGATGCATTTCTTATCTATCTGCTGCCAATCTGACGAGTGTATGGGCACCTTTAGACCATTTCAAACATGCAGTAACATAAAGGTGGCCTTACACTGGCCCGATTCGCTGCCGTTTCGACAGCAGATTGGATCACTGGGATCGAATCTGCTGCCAATCGTTCGTGCTACACGCCGAATTTCGATCCTTTTCGTCCGATCCAGTCGATCGCTCTGTGCGGAAAATTAGCGTCGATCGCCCGCGGGTAGGGAGCGCGTCGCTAGCGGCGTTCGAGTACCCTACGACCAACGCAATAGAGCCGCATACATTACCTGCTCCGCCGGCACGACTACCCCCGGTCACCGCTGCTCCGTGTCCGCGCTGGTCTCCGTCATGCTTCAGTTCCTCCTGCCCGGCAGGAAGTTTAAACAGTAGAGGACGCTCTACTGTTTAAACTTCCTGCCGGGCAGGAAGAAGTAAAGCATGCCGGGGCCGGAGACCAGAGCGGAGACGGAGCAGCGGTGACCTGGGGACTGGAGTCCGCGCCGGCGGAGCAGGTAATGTATGCGGGCATACGGGCAGGGGGAGCGGCGGCAGCAGCACCACCACAACAGATTGTGATCGGTTTCAGGCTGAAATCGGTTCACAATCTGTTTGCAGTAAAGGTAGCCATACGATCCCTCTCTGATCAGATTCGATCAGATAGGGATCTGTCAGTCGGTCGAATCTGATGGCAAATCGACCAGTGTATGGCTACCTTAAGTATTCTCTGTTATTGCATTGAGTGTGCCACTTTATAGGATAAGTGGAAACATAACAAATATATAAAACTGTAGTCTACTAAATGTTATATTATATACATCACTATACATGCAATTTGGTAATCTTGATAATTAGTATCCCTCTATTTAAAGAAGGATTGTATTGAAAATAACATAATGGATACATTACAATATTACCGTTTAGGGTACAATATTACCCTTTTATTTAGTCAGTGTTTGCCCACTCTAAAATCTTTCCTCACCCTGATTTACGTTCTTAAATTGATCACAGGTGGCGACATCTTTCGTTCAGTCAGGTGCAGCTCTGCAAAATGTTCATTTCTAAGAATTTTAAAGCCAGTAGAAAATATACCTGGTCTCCCAGAATGCTCTGGGAGAATTCTGCATAGATAAACAGCCTAGGCTTAGCATCAATAAGAGAGTGGGGCTATATACTAATATTCATCAAATGTATAAATATATAGGAAACCAGGAAAATTGCAATAAAAGTAAATATTTTAAAATTCCTGAATATTTTACTGCATTCTACTACATTTCACTACAGTGCCTTTTTAAGTCTGCAGTTGCATCGTGCTTGTTGCGCTATTAGATTGAATATTTAGATCCATGTCTACACGTGGGCATTTAGCTTCTGAGTCAGTGGTCCATTCACCAGATTTCCAGAGATGCAAGCCATTAGCTTCTCAACGAACACGGTCTATTCTTTGCCACCTAGCAGCTGCAGCAGTATGATGCTCATACCTGGGAACTCTCCAGCTTTCAGCCAGCAATTCCCACTTTTCAACTGAACTGAACTGACGGCCCTCCAGATGAGTTCCTATAATCTGGATTTCCTCCTAATTTCTGGCTCTTGACCCCATCTTGCAGTATTGGCAATCCAAGTACAGAAATTACACTTAAAACGGTGGAGGCGCCCAATGCTTAAAAGATAGGCTAATAAACTGTTAATCTTATAAACAATGTCGCACGGTGAGGCGCTAATGCTTTCTACACAGCCATAGCAGTTAAGGCATCTGTTTTTTCACTGACCTGAGGAAGCGGGCAAGCATCTGCGCAATGTGTTGTGAATGTTATGCACTCGAATAAAAGACCTTTTTTCAATAAACGGGTCCAAATTCTTCAAAAGAGTCAAGATTACATCTCTGTTTATAAGATTAACAGTTTATTAGCTTATCTTTTACACATTGGCGCCATCCACACCTGTTTTAAGTGTCTTGTCAAACCTCTTGGTGATAGCTTTTTAGTTATCCTAAAGAACTTCTGGAGTGCGACAACCCAGTTCCTGTCACAGACTTGGAAAACCAAGCAGGGATGGTTAATTTCCCACCAGCTCTGACAGTGGTTGCAAGGAGTTGCAACCCACCTTTGTGAGTATATACATCCTTAGCTATTTGCTTTTCTGAATTTTACACAATTCTGCACCACTGGGCTCCTGATCTCCTTTTTTATCTTTTAGATGAGCCTGGGCTTGTTATAATCACAGGAACCATCGACTTAAGCTATCAAGTAAAGAAGTTGAAGTCTTTAGCTAGAGAAGGCGTTCTGCTGATTATGAGAGCAAGGCCCAGATAATGAGCAGCTCAAGGTTGGTGGTGTTCTTGCTACAGGCAGCAAGCAGGTGACCACTGAAGCTCCAGGAGGAGACCAACAGCCACAGTGTATAGTGCAAGAGAGGTAACTGTCCTGCCAGGTGTCTTTGCATTGGTTAACTGTACACAATGGGCCGTACTAATGATTTTACGAACCAAGATCACTAGAATGAAGAGAAAACTAATGGGGGGTGGGGGGGGGGCACTGTACAGAATTCAGCACTAGTGTGTTCACAATAATGAAGGTAGGACTAAAGGGAAGCACTAAAAAGGAGAGAACATTAACCAGAGCAGTATAAAGAATAAGGTGCCAACTGAAGGCACCAATTAAAGAGGGCACTAATGTGGGTACTATATTGAAGGAGGGTGCTAATCGGGCCACAAAAGTAAGAGGTACACATTGGGGGCAATTGATGCATTAACGAGGGACACTATAAGGGAAATGCCCTAATGGTACCTTAAAGTGAGCCAAGCACAATTTTTAGCACCCAGGGCAGCTCAATAGCACATGAAAAATGCATGCCAACAATATGTCTCATTATTAAAATGAACCTCCATTTTACCTTTTATTTAAAATTCAAAATAGTTTTATTAGCCTACTTCAGCAGGCCCACCTGTCCGTCCCCAGCCACAGAGATTTCAGAAAGCTAATTGTCTTATTGAGGTAATTACTAAGAAGTAAACCATACCTTTTCTTCAACAGAGGGGGTGGGTAATTAGGGCAGTTTCTTCAAAGACATTGTGTGTGTCAGTGTGTCACGATAGCATCTCTGGCTTGTATAAATACGGACTGTGAGAAGGGGAGGGGGGAGCATGGCAGCTTCTATGCCTGGAGAAATTCCAGTAAGATAAAGGGTGGTTAGTTCCCTTTAAACTCAGGTACCATTAGGGCATCACACTTTGGGAATGTGTTAGATAGGATACTCCCCTTGTACCCCCCTTTTTGGAGTGTTATTGTGTGTACTTTAAAGAAGAGTAAGATAGTGAGGTGTATATTGATGTAGAACCAACCAGGAGATACACCAATGGAGCCTCTTACTTATTTGTTCATATGATCTGCTACAGTTCATGTGACCAGATTTGTAAAGGAAACCTGTAGTGAGTTAAATACAGTGCCTGCTACTATCTTCATCAACAAAAATGCTTAGCTGGTTGTTAAATTGAGCCTTTCCCCATAATGCTTTCTGAATCTATGGGCAAGAATGCGCATAAAGTCAAGTGGCCGCATATTTGTAACAAGTTGGTGACTGAAATTACTGGAGCCTGAAGGTCAGTCCCCAAATCTGTTTCATAGTCATCAACCTTTGAAGTCTTTTACTGTAGTGCATCCTCGAAATTCTCCTTGCTTTTAACACAACACCCTCAAGAACAGACTGTGCCCTTACTGCTTATTATATCCTACCCCTTGACAGGTGCCATTGTAATGGGATAATTACTGTTTAGATGTGTGTGTGCTCACAAGTGTGTTTGTTTTGTCTATATTGTTCTTGTTTGTAAAATGTTTAATTGCTCAGTGCCAAGAAAGATGTAGGTGTATTTTTGAAAGGAGATAGAATGATTGCCCTCATCATGCTTTCACTGCAGCGCTGCTTTCGATAAGGATTTTCTTTTCCTGCACAGGCCTCAGATAACAGATAAGCACTCTGCTACCAGAATGCCAGATCATTGTCGAGAAAGGAGATTTAAGATGGAACCACCATGCCCCTGAAAGTGAGGGATGAGGAAGGAAGAGGTATTTTTTTTGTACCTGTAGTTCTAATGCTGGGACAGACGGCGCAATTTCCCGCTCGATCCGTGGGAATCGAGCGATTATTTCTGACATGTCCGATCAAGAAAGGGATTGATTTTGCAAAGTTATCATTGGAAAATCGATCCCTTTATCGATTGGGAGCAGTTTGGGCATGTACACACAATACAACTTCCCGTCAGATTACCCATCAATCGGATAGGAAATTGCATCGTGTGTTCCCAGCATTAGGCTCAAAGCCTGTATGCAGTGAGTTTGCATAGCGCACTCTGTTACAATGCAGTAATGGGAACAGGCCCATAGAATTGTATGGGCAGCGAGTTGACATGCAGAGTTATTCTGCAACACAACGGATGTAGTGTTAAAGGAGCCGAAGGGCCTAATTCCATTGGGTGCCTCAACCGTTTCTGACTGCGAAGCCACATTTGGCCATAGAGGAAACAGGCCCTAACATATGCTCTTGTAAGATGTAACAAGCATGTAAAAGTGACGGAGCAGAGAGGTGATGTAGTGCAGTGTTTCTGAACATATTATATCCTGTATGTTTTTTAGTAATGACTGTGTTGGGTAGGTACCCCTACTATTGGTAACATGAGCACAAGTACCCCTTGACACATATATACCGTATATACTCGCAAGCAAGCTGACCCGCATATAAGCCGACCCCCAACTGTAACCTGAAAAAACAGGAAAAAATGATTGACCCTCATATAAGCCGGGGGGAGGAAATGCTGGCCACGTGATCCCCCCAGTGTGTCCCAGTATAGCTAGTATAGTGCCCAGTATAGCTAGTAAAGTGCCCAGTATGGGTAGGTAGTCCCCCAGTATAGCTAGTAAAGTGCCCAGTATAGCTAGTATAGTGTCCCAGTATAGCTAGTATAGTGCCCAGTATGGGTAGGTAGCGACCCAGTATAGCTAGTAAAGTGCCCAGTATGGGTAGGTAGTCCCCCAGTATAGCTAGTAAAGTGCCCAGTATAGCTAGTACAGTGTCCCAGTATAGCTAGTATAGTGCCCAGTATGGGTAGGTAGCACCCCAGTATAGCTAGTATAGTGCCCAGTATGGCTAGTATAGTGCCCAGTATGGCTAGTATAGTGCCCAGTATGGGTAGGTAGCGCCCCAGTATAGCTAACATAGTGCCCAGTATGGCTAGTATAGTACCCAGTATGGGTAGGTGGGTGGGTGGGTGGGTAGGTAGGTAGTGCCCCTCGAAGCCACCCCCCCCCACGGCCGCCGCTGCTATTTCCTTAGCCGGCGCCGCTTCCTCTATCCCAGTCCTGCTCGTACAGTAACTAATTCGGCGGCCGCTGTAATGAGGGAGGAAACCATAGAGAGCGGCTTCCTGTAGCGGCGATATGTATCGCCATTACTATGGTAACCGCTCTCTATGGTTTCCTCCCTTATCACAGCAGCCGCCGTGGGGCGCGATGCTGTGAATTAGTGAATTAGTTCCAATACGAGCAGGATGGGGATAGAGGAAGCGGCGTCGGCTAAGGTAATAGCAGCAGCGGCCGCGGGGGGGTGCACTACCTACCCACCCACCTACCCATACTGGCAGCGGGGGGGGGGGGGGGGAGAGAGACACATGACTCGCAAGCAAGCCCACCCCCCAACTTTTGGGCCACTTTTGGGGGGTAAAAAATTCGGCTTGCTTGCGAGTATATACGGTATATATTTGTTAGGAGTATTCTTTAATTGTGCATAAATACTTTTCATAAGCTCCTAAATATTTTTAGGTTACATTTTATGTTTATTTATTTAGTTAACAGTGGGACATTTTGTTATTTGTATAACAAGAACACAGCGGAACAAAAAAGTCGCACAGAACATTACGGCTGTGTTGCGTTGCATACAGTGAAGCATAAGTCAGTAAAAAGCATGCTTCACGCAGTGGCTGGATGGTGTACTGGTTAAGGGCTCTGCCTCTGACATGGGAGACCTGGGTTCGAATCTCGGCTCTGCCTGTTCAGTAAGCCAGTAATTCAGTAAGGAGTTCATTGGGCAAGACTCCCTAACACTGCTACTGCCTACTGAGTGCGCTCTAGTGGCTGCCTCGCAAGCGCTTTGAGTCCGACAGGAGAAAGGCGCTATACAAATACTGCCATTATTATTATTATTATTATTATTACCTGTTAAAATGTTTAGCAGTAACGCACTGTACGCAGTGTGTTACCATACCTCAACACTACTGCCACATTGTGAATGTTGCATAAGTGGGGCATTGCAGTGCGGTAAGTTGCATTACAAAGCGGGCATTAAAATTAACCTCAATGCACCACTGTGAAGAAGAACTAAATGATTTATGCTATTTTTTTTAATCTCAGAACTTACAGTAATGGCGTGACATTCACAAGTTCTAGCACCACTGTGTCCAACTAACATACCTCTGGTGGTCTGTTGAGAAACTAGGGTGTAGTGGATACCACTCTTGCTTTGCAGTGCTAGGTCCATGGTTTGAATGTGGACCAGGGCATGATCTGCATAGAGTGTGTATGTTCTCTCTATGTCTGTTTGAGTTTCTTCCCACATCCGGAAAAAAACATACAGAAAAGCTAATGGACTTCCCCAAAAATTGGCATAGCATCTGATTGTGATTATATTTTGAGCCCTTGTGAGGGTCAGCTAGTGACAATACAGCATTATGCTGTATAAATACATTTATTAATTTGTCCTGCATTGTGGAATGTTTCTATTGTTTATTTGAAAATCTTGGAAGTACATCTGAACAGAGAGGGATATGGAGGCTGTCATATCTATTTCCTTTTAAACAACACCAGTTCCCTGGCAGTTATGCAGAACTTTCTGGCGTCAGTAGAGTCTAAATCATACACTGGAAACAAGCATGCAGTTAATCCAGTCAGACTTCAGCCAAAGCATCTGACCTTCATACTTGTTCAGGGTCTATGGTTAAAGGTACTATGCTAGGCATACACGTCATGTTCATGCGCCGGAATCGAGCCAGCGGCTCAATGCCGGCGTGTCACCGCTCGTCCCCGCAGGCACTTCCTTCTCAGCGCTTCGTTTTTGCCTATTGTCTGCTCATGGGGATCGAGCCGGGAATCGATCCACGCGGTGATCGGACATGTCAGAAATGATCAATCCAGCCATCAGCGGCTCGTTTTGATAAGAAGAATCTGGGCCGTGTATGCCCAGCATTAGGGGCAGTGGTCCAGCAGGACTGCCAGGCAATCTGTATTGTTTCAAAGGATATAATTATGTCAGCCTCCATATCCCTCTCACCTCAGGTCAGGTGTCATTTAAAGCCAATGTAGAGGCGCTGTGGTGTAAATGCGCTGCAGCTGAAATATGCCATACTATAGTTGTGTTGTATTCATAATGTGATTGTAATGCAGTTGTGGTTTTCCCAAAGTCAACAGGTAACGCTGCGTTTGGAAAACAGCAACACAACCATGGTTCAAGTACGACCGCAGCAGCCGTGTACTCAGCCCTTACTGACCCTCCCTTCCCCCATTTTTCAGCTTGTATACTTCCTGGGAACTGCTGATCACACATTTTATTCCACCCCCTTCCTCTATTCTGTGTGAACTCTATTTCTGGCTTTTCAGCATCGCATAAAAGTTCCCCTGTAGCACACATCATGTTTCATTATTATTCTGGTCAACCTCCATTCCCCTCAGCCTGATTTTATCCGTAGATCAATCTGTTATTATTCGCTTATCTTATTTATGAGTGTGTTTATGCTTTATTCCTTGACTGGACTATTGCATGATTAACCCCGAATTTTTTTCTGCACTGGGTCACGATTCTACTCCCGAGCCTGCAAAAGATTTAGCAGCTTTTGAGCAGTCAAAGAGAAATGAGAAAAAAAATGTTTTGTGATAATCAAAAATGTGTTTACTCTACAGAGTCCAAGGGCTATGTCCAAAGCCTACTGAGCTCCCTTTCGGCTCAGCCTGGAATCCCCTGGCATTGTTCCACAAATTTAAAATATGCTGACAGCAGCAGAGTGTGGACTGCAAGCATTAACTCTCTAGGATCTATGTTTGCTGAATTGTGAAAAAAACAGACTGTTCCATCAATGGAGCGATAAACCGCCCATATGCCAACGGCAATACTGCCAGGGGCATAGCAATAGGGGTTGCAGAGGTTGCGACCGCATCGGGGCCCCGAAGGGCCCTCCCTTAACTACAGTATTAGCTCTCTATTGGTCCTGTGCTCATAATAATCACTTCTATAGATACTTTGAATAGTGGTAATCATTAACAAACTGTTCCCCATCCCTTGCATCTCTGACACTGTAGTTGCCATTGGCAGGTTTTGGTGCACCGTATCAATTGTTATGTATAGAGTGCTTGAGGGGCCCCATAGTAAAACTTGCATCGGGGCCCACAGCTCCTTAGCTACACCACGGAATACTGCATATGAAAAGCAGTCACATCAACCACATTACCCTGTTGTACATGCATTCCTTCATTTACCCGAGCATGAATTTTATGTTAGATCTAGAGAGGATTGTTTTTTTCTGGAGAAAGTGAAGTTACACTTTAAAGGTGCACTATGTTGAAAAACTGTGAAATTTAAAATATGTGCAAACAGACAAATAAGAAGTCAGTTTTTTCCAGATTAAAATGACTTTTCTCCTATGTTGCTGTCACTTGCAGTAGGTAGTAGAAATCTGACAGAAGCAACAGGTTTTGGCCCAGCCCATCTCTTCATAGGGGATTCTCAGCAAGGCTTTAATCGTTTATAAAGATATTCCCTAAAAAGGATTTAAATAATGATGCTGGCCAGCTTCCCTGCTCACTACACAGTTTTTGGCAGTTGGACAGAGCAACTGCCATTCACAAAGTGCTTTTGAAAATAAATAAATCCCTGAGAATCCCCCATGAAGAGATGGACTAGTCCAAAACCTGTCCCTTCTGTCATATTTCTACTACCTAGTGCTGACACATGGTAGTGTTACCTGGCGGCAGAGGACTGCGACATATCTGGCCGGTTCGGGAGAGCAGCCGACAGGCAGCAAATCTAATGTTTTTTAACTCTAACCTCACCCCTTAAGCCCCAACCTCTTCCAACTACATCGACCCATTCCTAGCACCTAACCACCCTCCTAATCTGATCCCCTTTCTTAAAGTCTAATAATCTCCTCCTCAACAGCTTCAAACATGAGTTTGTCGACTAGGTTTCTTGTGGCCATGCTCCTACTGTGCAAGCCACGTTACAAATCGGCCGTTATGCTGCACCACTGTAATAGTGGCCTTACTCTTTCACAGACAATGTCATCTCATTGCTAACGCCATGCAATTATACATATATAAATATATATTGCGCTAGCAATAGAACCTTTGGCAATAACGTGATGCATGCATTGTGTTACCGCATAACGTGCACTTTAACAGTTGCAGTGAAGAATACTTTCTATGTGAGCACTTCCAAACTCGATATGTGTGAGGGCTTGTTCACACTGTGAGTGTTTGTCGATTATTTTTAAGCGCTGGCAAATCCGATTTTAAAAATCGATTTAAAAGCGCTTCTGCAATGTTGCTCTATGTGAGTGTTCTCACATGAGCCATGACCTTTCTTTCCAATCGCAAATGTGGTTCCTGCACCATTTCCTGAGCGTTTGCGCTTCAATACAAAGTATAGGGAAATCGCAAAGCACTTGAAAAAGTACTTTGAAAAGCGATTTCCCCAGCGCTTTTAAGAATAAATACATTGTATTTAATTTTTTCCAATTCAAAGAGTTCACTTCCTAAGTGTCGTCAGGAAGGGAAAAAAAAATTGCTGCAGAAAATCTTGAAGCGCAGATTGCTCTAATAGCTCAGGGAAAAGCTCACAATAGCTTGCGATTTCACTGGCCATTTATAATGTGAACAAGGCCTAAAGCCCAATGTACACGATACGATTCTTTGTGCGATGCGATTACGATTCTATTTACGATCCGATTAAATCCGACATGTCCGATTGGGATTCGATCCAATTCGATTTGCCATCGTTTTGCAATGGCAAATTGAATCGAATCCTAATCGGACATGTTGGATTTAATCAGATCGTAAATAGAATCGTAATCGAATCGCACAAAGAATCGTATCGTGTAGATTGGGCTTAAGGGCGGTACTGCACTGCATGCATTGTGTTACCACTAGGGTTGCCGCAGTATCGGTATGACAGTATACCGCGGTTTGATTGTGCATGGTAATCAAACCAGGCACAATCACGTTTTACCGGTATTCTGGGGTGAGGCGACGCATCGGCGGGGATGCGATGTAGCGGCAGGCGCACAAACAACGGCGGGTATAAATACTCACTTGCCGGTGGGTCCTGCATGCGTGTACTGGCTTCTTCCTCCCTGTTCTTGCATCCCATTTCCCTGAAACAGCTTCCTGTTGCAACCCTGGTTACCATGCTACTCCCCAAAATACCGCTACGCACCCGCTGCACTGTGAACATCACATAGTTGCTGCATTGCAGCATAGCAAGCCACGTTACAAATCGGCCGTTATGCTGCTCCACTGTAATAGTGGCCTTTCTCTTTCACAGACAATGTCATCTCATTGCTAACGCCATGCAATTATATATATATAAATATATATTGCGCTAGCAATAGAACCTTTGGCAATAACGTGATGCATGCATTGTGTTACCGCATAACGTGCACTTTAACAGTTGCAGTGAAGAATACTTTCTATGTAGTGTATGCTTCTCTGTATGGAACACACTGCAGGCATCAGGTGTGATGTCAATTTCCACCTTTTGTTATTACAGGGAGCACAACGCAACCTCCCCACTGTGAACGTAGCCTAAATGAAAGAGTGTGATAATTTTACTGAGCAGAATTATCCATCTTCACAACCTTAGAGAAAGAAGGCCCATATGGACACCACAACTCAAATATACAAATAACTTTATTATAAAAAATTACTTTATTACAAAAGTTTTAGGACACTGTGGTCTTTTTAATTGGTTTTAACATTCTTATTGCATTTCAAATGTGTCCTATATAATATTTGAATTTTAGTTATTTGTATATTGGTGGTGGTGCTGTCCATATGGGCCTTCTTTCTCTAAGGTTGTGGATTACAATTTGTGGGCCTTAGCACACTCTATTTATATTGCCAGTGTTGTGGACACCCCTAACTTAAGAATTATCCATATTAAAAACAGATTGTGGCCCAGTGCACACCAAACACCTCTAGCAGATCTGCAAAACGCTACAGGTTTTTGAAGCAGATTTCAGAGCAATTATAGGCATGTTTAGAGAGGTTTTCTAAACAGGGCTAGCGGTTTTTGGAGTGTTTTTGTGCAGCAGATTTCATATATTGTTACAGTAAAGCTGTTACTGAACAGCTTCTGTAACAAAAATGCCTGCAAAACCGCTCTGATCTAGCGTTTTTCAGAGTGGTTTGAGCTTTTTCTATACTTTACATTGAGGCAGAAACGCATCTGCAAACCGCAAAAATGCTGCAGGAGCCACATTTGCGGTTTGCTAAAAACCCCAAACAGCTGGTACGCACCATCCCATTGAGATAAATTAGCCAAGCGTTTTCACAAGCGGCAGCGTTTTTGAAAACGCTACCAAATATGCTTGGTGCGCAACAGGCCAAAGATGTTGAAAACTACAGACGTCCACATTTATGGTATTTTTTCAATTTTCTTTGCTTTTGTCAAATAAAGAAAGAAGCCATTTCTTGGTGTCTATAGTCGCCTTGGTAAGAGGTGCTGATCTCACAGCAAATCTATTGATTCAGTACTATCTGCATGATGTTGCTGCGTGCTAAATGAGAACCATCAGTCACTGCCAGCTTTCCCCTCTGCCACTATGAAGGTGACATCAAAGGAAGCATCAAATAAATGGCACCAATAGAGGCCGTGTCTGCAGGGTCATCACTTTGAAGGAAAAATAAACACAAACCACCAGCTGTTAATGTCATCTGGATGTGGTGGTGTGGGTGATGCTGTGCTTATGTGCTCTTTCCTAAGAACATTAGATAAAAAGTACAGCGGATAACTCAGGGTATGGATCGCTCCACCAGATACCATGGAACAGTCAGCATTTTAAAGAGACACTGAAGCGCAAAAAAAATTATGATATAATGAATTGGTTGTGTAGCACGGATAAATACTAGAACATTAGTAGCAAAGTAAATATTCTCATATTTTTATTTTCAGTTATATAGATTTTTACATAACATTGCATCATTCTCTAATATTTGCAGTTTACACACTACTCAGCATTCTAAATGATTTTACAGTGCAGGCCAGTGATCTTTTGAACTGTCCTCTGCAGGAAAAAAAAATACAGTGACTGACACTTGAGATAATAAGCTTCAGAAGACAGAGCTCTCTGCGACTTTGAAAGTCATGGAGCTCAATGGCTCTTTTGCATAAATAACAACTGGAGTTTCTTTTTTTCTTTTTTTTTTTTTCTTCCAAATAAGTTTTTATTGAGAAAATTTAAAATTTAACAACAAAGAATAGTAACAAACGGGTAAGAGTTACAGATCATACAGTTGTTGCAAGTGGTCTTAAGGAGAGAGGGACAGGAAAAAAAAAAAGGAATATAGTCGTGGAGTCCAGACTAGATGTTATATATGAGAGTCCATCCAAAGCTGCCGAAATGTCCAATGCCTAGTGTGGCCTGTGGGTTGTCTTCTCCTAGGATATGGGTGTTATTTATGGCAAACAGCGATTAGGATTACTAGTCGTATATAGACTCCTTGTGCAAAGTGTAGTAGGGTCTCCTGAGGTGGCTCTCTTCCTTCCTGTACGATCTGTGAAAGGAAGGGTGAATAGAGAGAAAGATAGACGGGCAAAGGAGGGACAGTAGATCCAGGGGGGGATAGGTAAAGGGTAATAAAGAAAAGGGGGGGGGAGGGGGCCAGGGTCCAGGTCGCCACTGAGGTCAGTTGCATCTTAAGGTTTTTTAGCAGTACTGAGGTGGTTATCTGTCTCATTAATATTGGCGCTTTGAGTCCGCAAGGAGAAAAGCGCAATATAAATGTTATTTGTCTTGTCTTGTCTAATATTGCTCCAAAAGAGCAATCGCCTCCGCCGAGTCTCTGAAATCAACCCAGACGGCCCATTTTGCTACAAACGCCTCAGAGTTGTCCAGGACAGGGGTGTGTAGGTCCTCCATGCGCATAATAAGGTTAATTTCTTTGAAGAGTTCAATCATAGTGGGGGTAACATTTGATTTCCAGTGGCGGGCTATTAGAAGCCTGGCTGAGATTAGCAGTGGAGGCGTGATTGATTTTTTAATACTGGACGATCTACCCGGTAACAGCGTGAGGAGAGCTGTCGAGGCCTTCAAAGGCAGGGGCCTGCAGTATAGATATTGGTGGATCTCAAAGACTCGGCTCCAAAAGGGCTGTATCATGGGGCAATCCCACCAAATGTGGATGTAGGTACCCCGTGATTGGGAGCATCTCCAGCATAAGTCTGAAGTGTCTTTATTAAATTTGGCTACTTGAATTGGTGTGCGGTACCATCTGGCGTAAATTTTGAAATGTCTTTCTTGGAAAGTTAGGGATGGGGAGAATTTATGTGTCAGTTCAAATATTTTTTCCCAGTCATCAGAAGAGAGGGGTTGACCCAGGTCTCCATCCCAAGTATCAGTCAGTTTTAGTAGGTCCTTCTCGCTATTGGCACAGGCCAGGTGTGAGTATATTAGGGAGACTTTGTGTTCAATAGAGGAGGATGTGGCGCATAGGCGTTCAAACGGTGTCAAATTTCTGAGGATATTGGCTTTACTTGAGATGGATTTTTAGAACCATAAGAGTTGAGACCATGCTAGCCAGTCCAATGTGGGAGGGTTTTCTGGGTTACCTAGAAGTTCTCTTGCTAAGATGCCTCTATTTGAGGTAATATGTCTGATCTGGGGCCAAAAATCTCTATTCCACCCCAGAAGAGATTTCTGTCTTAGTCCTGACGCTAAGAGGGGATTATCAAGTAAAGGAGACAAGGGACTGTATAAAGTGGAAAATTTAAATTTTTCCCTAATCCTTCTCCATTTCTTGAGGACTATTTGAGCCCAGTACGCAACTGGGCCTAGGGCTAGTCGGACATTGTGGGGTAACCAGAGTAAAGCTCTTGGGTCTAGATGGGACGTAGCCGATTCAAGGATAACCCACTGTTTGCTTTTCCTGTCTTGGAACCAATTTAATATGTGTGTTAGGATTATCGCGTTATGGTAAGCTTTTACATCTGGGAGGCCCATACCTCCTTCTGATGTAGGCCTAGTCAGAAGCTTGAATTTAGTTCTATGGGTTTTATGTTTCCAAATGAATTGTAAGATCATGGATTGGATTTTTTTGAGAAATGTGGCAGGTAGGTCCACAGGTAGCGCCTGCATTGTGTACAAAATTTTTGGAAGAGTATCCATCTTGATAACATTAATGCGGCTCGACCAGGAAAGCTGAAGGTTAGTCCAGCTGTCAAGCTCTCTTTGAATTTTAAGCAGAAGAGGGGGGTAATTAATTTGGAAGAGTTTAGTAAGGTCGTTAGGGATCAATACTCCAAGGTACTTGATGTGGTTGGGTTGCCAGCGGAATGGGAAGGAGCTTTGGAGAGTGTTTACTGTGCTATCTGGGAGGTTAACGTTAAGGATTTCTGTTTTACTGATGTTGATTTTAAAGTTGCTAACATCTCCAAATTTCCCTAGTTCAGAGAGAATATTGGGAAAAGCTATATGTGGATTGGAAATATATAGTAGGAGATCATCGGCAAAGATGGATAATTTAAAATGTTGGTCTTTTGTGTGGATTCCTTGTATTGAGGAGTTTTGTCTTAATGCGACCGCCAAATGTTCCATGCATATTACATATAGCAAGGGGGAAAGGGGGCATCCCTGCCTGGTCCCGTTTGCTATCTTGAAGGCGTCCGACAGGGTCCCGTTAACCCTAATCCTTGCACCAGGGTTTTTATATAGAGCCATTATCCTATGAGTGAGGGTTGGTCCTAACCCTATCTGCTCTAATGAAAGTTCCAGGAAAAGCCAGTGGACCCTGTCGAACGCCTTCTCGGCGTCTACCGACATGATACAAAGTGGGGATCTATTTCTATTTACATGGTGTATTAGGGAGACCGTTTTAAGGGTGTTGTCTCTTGCCTCTCTGCCAGGGACAAACCCCGATTGATCAGTATGAATGATATTGGGTAGCATAGGCTTAAGTCTTTCGGCTATTTTGAGATAAAGAAGCAGTTCAGTGTGGCACTCCCTGAATGATGTGACCAGTATGCAGGAGAAAACAATGAAGCTGCTGACCTCTTTGCTACCAATACCCCTTTAAAAGGATCCGAGGAATGCTAAGACATGTGCTCCGCCAATATCCATAGAAGGAAGGGTATAACAACAATACACATAAAGAAGCAGAAGCGTGCACTAATGTCCTCAAGTGAATCTCGCTTTTTAATCCTCCAGGACAAATCCATACAAACGGGGTAACATCAGTGTACACATTAGTATAGTTGCATATACATACTGGTGCTGGTAGCAGTGGTCTGGTGGGTGCCTAGGGTGTGAAGGGATCGGCGACGGCCGTTTCGCGTCCAACAGGACGCTTGGTCACGCTGCGTTCCACAATTGTGGAACGCAGCGTGACCAAGCGTCCTGTTGGACGCGAAACGGCCGTCGCCGATGCCTTCACACCCTAGGCACCCACCAGACCACTGCTACCAGCACCAGTATGTATATGCAACTATACTAATGTGTACACTGATGTTACCCCGTTTGTATGGATTTGTCCTGGAGGATTAAAAAGCGAGATTCACTTGAGGACATTAGTGCACGCTTCTGCTTCTTTATGTGTATTAAGTCTTTCGGCTATCAACTTAGCGTAGAGTTTTAAGTCAATGTTAATCAGGGAAATGGGCCTATAGCTTGTGCAACAGTTGGGGTCCTTCCCTGGTTTGGGGATCACAGTGATATGGGCTGTTGAGGTTTGAGGGGCAAAGAAGTGGGTGTCGTCTATGGAGTTGAAGGTTTGTAATAAGAGTGGTGTCAGAAGGGATGAGTACTGTTTGTAAAATGATCCTGTGAAGCCGTCTGGGCCTGGGCGCTTTCCTTTTTGAGTGCTCCTACGCATGTAGCCAGCTCAATTTCAGAGAAGTTTGTCTCTAGCTCCTTTTGGCTTTTGGGGTCTATGGTGGGCAGGGGGGTGGAGTTGATGTAAGCCATTATTTTATCTTTCAATTTGCCAGGGTCCATGTCATGAAATTTGCCTTTGAGGTTGTAAAGGGATGTGTAGTAATTGCTAAATTCTTTGGCTATTTCAGAGGTTTTATATTTAAGTTGGCCTTTAGCATTTTTAATGGAGAGAATGTTGGTCTGGGGCGTGATAGGATGTAACATTTTTGCTAAGAGTGTTCCACATTTTCCCCCCTGATGGTGCAGAGTACTGCGATATCTCTCCCTGGCTGAGAGGGTCTTCTGATCTAGGATAGATAAGAGTGATTGCCTAGCATTAGATAGTTTGAGGTCACATTCTGTTGAATATGAATTCTTCAGAGTGCGCTCTAGTTCCTCAATCTCAAGGAGGAGTTTAGAGATCTGCGCGCTTCTTTCTTTTTTAAGGCGAGAGCCATGGGAGATGAAAATTCCCCTCAACACACATTTCAATGCCTCCCATTTTATTGCTGCTGGAGAGTCATTGTTTGCATGGTCTAGGTTAAAGTTCTCAAGTGCTTTTTTAATTTCCGCACTGCATAGAGGGTCTTTGAGAAGATTATCATTTAGTCTCCAGTGGCTCTGAAAACCTTTTGGTCCTTCTAGGGAGAAAGAGGAGTACACAGGGGCATGGTCGGACCATAATCTGTTGCCAATGCTGGCCTGGATATCCTGATCTAGGAGTCTCTGAGAGAAAAAAACATAGTCGATTCTACTGTGTGTGTGGTGGACCGTGGAGAAGAATGTATAATCACACTCTGTGGGGTAGAGTGTTCTCCAAACATCCACAAGACAAAGCGAGTTTAATTTGGATTTTAATTGGGAGAGGGTGGATTTTGGAAGGGATGGTCTGTGCGATGAGGAGTCCAAAAGGGGGTTGAGGCATAGATTAAAGTCTCCCCCCAGGATTATGGAACCCTCTGCAAATTTGGTAAGTTTGGAGAGGTATGAAAGGAAAGTGTGACCCTGATTTTGGTTGGGGAGGTAAAGATTCGCTAGGGTATATTTGGTGTTGTGCATCTGGACTATAAGGAAAATGTATCTACCTTGCGGGTCAGCGAGTTCCTTTATGACGCTTACATTTAGACTTTTATGGAACCCTATTGTGACCCCTTTGGACTTACCTAGGGAATTGGTGCTATGGAACCATTTGGTGTAGTATCTAGATTTGAGTACTGGGATTTCCTTAGTTTTAAAATGCGTTTCCTGTAGGAAAAGAATGGAGGCTCTCTGTTTGTGGAGATGGTATAGTGTCTGGGATCTTTTGCTAGGGGTATTGAACCCTTTTACATTATATGAGACAATATTACATCTTTCCATGATGCAGGAAATTTAAGTTAAGAAAGCTTGATCCTGGTCTCGTGTGGTGGACCCTGGCCTGTCCCCAGGGATGAGTAGGGAGAGGGGTAAGACAAATGGGTAATGAGAGTGGGGAGAGTAAGAAAGAGAAAATCAAAAACAAACTAAATATCAGGTAACAAGGATACCTGAGTGAAAAGTGCGTGGCACTGGAGGAACACCACTTAGGCTCTGTAGAAGACACCATCGTGGTGAACGATTTGGTGGGGAGTAGAGGCCTATAGCCTTGGTCAATGGCTCCCGACAGCCAAAACTTTAATGATCATAAGATGTGAAACGTTAACAGCGTAGTTTAGCTAGAACTCCACCTGAACCTGGGGAGTATAGAACTATTTAGGAAGATCTAGGTGTTCCTGTAGGGATATATATATAGCCCCTGATAGTTATCTTTTCAGATTGAACTGAGCGGACCACCGTCTCAGCTCAGCCTGGTAAACCTTGCGGGTTGTATAACAGTTAGGTGCATAATGTTATTTTTAACCTTCAAACTAAGGGTGCATGTCTATCCAAAACTTAAATCTAAATACAGCTCTGATTTTTTTAGCAGCCGAGTGGGGGACGACCTAGCCATCCAAAGACCTTGATAGCATGTATTTTTAAAGGGTACTTTACTGTCTTGAGCTGTGAGAGAGGATGGGTAGGTGTTAGTACTATAATTGAGCGTTATGGGGGTCTCAGTTAGAAATAAAGATTCCCCTGTTGCCCCCCCCCCCCCGGCCTTCGCGTAAATATAACTAGGTAAACATGTCTATTGTTAGGTTAACAAGGATGATTATACCATGTTTCAGACTATATAACTGTAAAACTGAAGGACATATATTAGCATAATATAGGGACTTTTGTCTTGTTTCATTTACAGCAGGATACCTATGATATTTGTTAATTCAGCATAAGTATCAGGATAATGAAATAATAAGTGGGCAGCAAAGATATAAAACATTACGTTAGACCTTGCATGTTCAGAGGTTTCTGGTTGTGCTTAATAAATGTCCAGTTCATGGACCTGAACGATTGTGCCTCTGGGGTCTGCCACGCAGAGGAACGTTCTTCCACCTTTCTCTCTGTGGCATGGCTAGGGTGGTTGTATGAATTGGCCACTCGCCAAAAGTGATATCAGGTAAGTCAAAGGTGTCTCTGACTAATTGCAAGTCCTTGGGAGAGTTAAAAACCACTGATTTGCCGTCTTTCGAAATGTTGACTGCAAAGGGATCTGTATAGGATGTCTCGTTCACGTAGAGCATCTAGTAGGGGTCGTGTAGCTCTTCGTAGTTGTAGGGTTAGGCTGGAGAGATCCGGCAGTAGGTGTATTTTTGCCCCGTCAAAGTCAATTTCCCCCTTCTTACGGGCAGCTATCATTAAGGCATCTTTCTCTTTATAGAAGTGGACCCTGCATATAATGTCTCGTGGTTTGTTTGGGTCATTAGTAGGTGGGCGAGCTGAGCGATGGGCCCTGTCTATCTCAATTTTGTTATCTCTCGGGGCGCCTAGGAACATGTTAAAGATCGCCTCAGTGGTGGCCATGATGTCAGAGGCTTTGGTGGTTTCCGGGACCCCTCTCACCCTGATGTTATTGCGCCTGTGGCGGTTCTCAAGATCATCGATTTTCATATAGAGGGCCCCAATGTGTCCTGAGTGAGCATTGACCGTACTTTGTTGAGCTTTAAGTGCTAAGTCAGTCTCATCCTGGCGTTTTTCAATCTCCTCAAGCCTGTGGGTTACATGGCTGAAATCTTGTTTAAATTCCACCATTTCCTGTTTGTAATTATCCATTATCCTAGTGACACAGTTCTCGAGGTCCTGTTTCGTTGGAAGGGATCTGATATATTCATGGAGGTCCACCTCTATATATGATTCTGCACCTTCGGATAAATTGGGAGAAGTGGGCCCTGTATATTGTCTGGGAGGAGAGGGAGAGCCCTGCATAGGTGATGAAGGGATGCTTCCGCCATTCTTTTTGGAGTGCGGGGAGCGCAGGGTGTATATAGGCTGACTCTGCGGGCCTTTGCTGGTGGTCTCGGGGGGTTGTTGTTGCAGACTCATCGTGTCTGCCTCATAGTGGGGATGGTTACGCGTGAGGCAAGCGAGGCGGCGGGAGAGCCGTTGGCGGGAGAGCCGATGGCTTGTTTACCTCTCGGACTGCGGGCACCTGTGGGGCCATGGCCGGAGAAGGGGCCGACACCACCTGCTGGAAGGGAGAGGGCGCAGAGTGTAGTTTTGGGACAAGGACATCGTCACTGTATCTGCTGCTGCTCGGGGACTGGGAGTCGGGCATACCTGGTGGTGGTTCTGGTGGTGATTTTGTGCCAGCTTGAGGAGACCGCTTTCTGGATTTCTTGTCCGGCGGGCTCTCGATCTGGTCCGATGGAGCGGAGTTACGTGGTTCCGGAGCCTTCAAGTCTGTGGGTGAGTCCTTGCCCCGTGCTCCCGGGTTGTTACTCGCTCCGCCACGTGTGGACTCCGCCATGTCCCCAGCCTCCTGGTCTTTCAGTCTTCCTTCTAAAGGGCGAAGAAATCGCTTGATTTGCGACTGAGAGGTCTTGTTTTTCTTAGCGCTGCCTCCCTTCTTTCTGCTGCTACCCATGGGTTGTTTTAGCTTCTGTTAGAGCTGTAACGTGCCGTTTTTCTGGTAAGGCTGCGGGAGCTCAGAGAAGGAACGTCCTCACACAGCCATTGGCAAGCCACGCCCCCCTCCAACTGGAGTTTCTTAACTCTTCCTGTACTGGAAACACTATTAGACTTATGTCTCTGCTCCTAATGTTTTATTTCTTATCTGTACTACACATACAAATCATCATAAAAAAAATTTTTCCGCTTCAGTGCCTCTTTAAGCAGCTGCACCAGGAAAACAATACCGTATTACAATTCTTTTTATGAATCTGTCTGTTAATCTTTTTTTGAATTGAATATTAAAAGTTACCCTGTATACTTATATGGACTATGTGCAATGTATGCAGACGATACACAACTGTACCTCTTGGCCCCAGACCTTAACTCCCTCCTCAAACGTGTTCCAGACTGCTTGACTGCTATATCCTCCTTCATGTCCTCTCGCTTCTTAAAACTTAATATGAGCAAAACAGAACTAATCATTGTTCCACCGTCTCTGTCCACCTCTCTGCCTGAAGTTACAATAAATGTTAATAACACTCCTATAACTTCAGTTACCAAAGAACGGTGCTTGGGGGTAATATTCAACTCATCTCTCTCTTTTATTCCTCATGTTCACACCATAACCAGCTCCTGCCATCTCCAACTCAAAAACATATCTCGCATCCGACCTTTTCTCACTGAAGACACAACTAAAATATTAATACATGCTCTTATAACATCTTGTCTGGACTACTGCAACATACTATTTTGTGGACTACCTTCTAACAGACTTGCCCCGATCCAGTCGCATCGGTACGGAACTCAGCTTCTCATCTCATTCATCTTTCTTAACCTTCCTCTGCTGCCCCTCTCTGTAAAGCTCTTCACTGGCTTCCAATTAACCAGACGATCCAGTTCAAATTCCTAACCCCAACCTACAAAGCTCTCCACAATCTCTCTCCCCGGTACATATCCTCACTAATTTCCAGATACAAACCCAATCGCAATCTCAGATATGCACATGATCTTCTGTTGTCCTCCTCTAGAATTACCTCCTCACATTCACATTTACAAGATTTTGCACGCGCTTCACCCCTCCTCTGGAGTGCCCTCCCACAACACATCCATCACTCACCAACCTTTGTTACCTTATGCTCTCTAAAAACTAATTTATTCTGACAAGCATATGCGCTACCTTAGACCACTTCCCTTTGTCCTAAGACCAAATTGCACTCCTACTAGGTATCCTAAAACACACTGCCTCTATATATTTGTTGTATACTACCCCACCTCTTGTCCCCCGTCCCCCCCCCTCCATTCCCTTTAGATTGTAAGCGCGCAAGGGCAGGGCTCTCTCCCCCTTTTGTGTCTTGGAAATCATTATACATTTTATTTATCATGTTACTTTTATCACTGTCAGTACTAATTCTGTATTTTGTATTCTGTATCATTTTTGTATTTGGTCACTAATTATGTATCTTGTATATTGGTGTACACCATTGTCTGTAATTATTATGTACCCCATGGTTGTTGCTTTACTTTTTACAGCGTCACGGAATATGTTGAGGCTTTATAAATCAATATAAATAATAATAATAATAATAATTTACACCCTCAATGGTTTGAAATAGATTGTATTAAATTAATATACTCCACCTGCACTGTATACATTGATCTATGTGCGGATGTTACCGCCATACACACTACCCATTATTAATAAGGCCTCTTTCAGACGGGCAGCTGACAGGCAGGGAATTTACAGCCTGTCAGATGCGCTCAAATTCTTGCAGGGGGGCCCGGGGACTTCTAGTTACGCCCCTGTGTGACCAAAGCCCAGGAGAAAAAAGTAAACTTAGCTTTAACCAACAATACTATATACACAATACAGTATATGTTATAACTGCAGTACAACTTTTCAAATTCAACTTGTCTAAATTCAGCAGAGACAGCCGACCGCTTCTGCTGAGAACCTAGCATGTATACAGCTGCCCTAGGGTGTACACCTCCTTACCCTGCCTACCGGAAGCCACTTTGTCATGAGTCGCACCATTGTTCCTCCTCCCACTCAATAATATAGCTGTTGTCCCCTAAGTGTGTGTATACATATCCAATTTTGATTGACCAATGATTGGCCAACTTCCATGTAGTATGAGGGCCAACAGGTTTTGAATATTATGATCAGATTATGTAGGTAAGCTTTAACCCTACATATAGGTGGCAAAATTGGCCAATCATAATTGAATGTAAGTACCAGGCTTAAAGAGACACTGAAGCGAAAAAAAAATGATGATATTATGATTTGTATGTGTAGCACAGCTAAGATATAAAACATTAAGATCAGATACATCAGTGTAATTGTTTCCAGTACAGGAAGAGTTGAGAAACTCCAGTTGTTATCTCTATGCAAACAAGCCATTAAGCTCTCCGACTAAGTTAGTCGTGGAGAGGGCTGTTATCTGACTTTTATTATCTCAACTGTTCCTGGGCTATTTACTTTTTCTCTGCTAGAGGAGAGGTCATTACTTCACAGACTGCTCTGAAAGACTCATTTTGAATGCTGAGTGTTGTGTAATCTGCACATATTAGAGAATGATGCAATGTTAGAAAAAACACTATATACCTGAAAATAAAAGTATGAGAATATTTTCTTTGCTGCTAATCTTCCAGTAATTATTCATAGTACACAACCAATTCACTATATCATATTTTTTTTTCGCTTCAGTGTCTCTTTAAGAGATTGAGTCCTTATCCTTGCAGATGGCAATTTTCGTGCAGGTGTATGCATCTGAAGACTTGAACTTTGCTGTGTCTCTCTAATAAACTAAACCCCCTGTACACACCTCTGTCACCCAGCAAGGATCAGTACACAATCCCTTGGGCCATAGAGCATTGAGAACACTGTACAGATGTGTCATCAGTCTCCAGGCTAGCAACGCATCTTGCTATGGAGGGGCGGAGGGAGCACGAGTGGTGTTCGATGGAGCGGATTCCCGCAGGTGGAGGAGATGGGAGAATAATGGGATCGGGCGGTGCTGGGGCGTTGGAGATCACTAAAGATCTTGCATACTTGATCTTTAGCAAACATTGTGCAGCCGCTGTACACACGCTGGTTTAACTCCCAAAATCTCGGTTGAGGGGGTCTTTATCATCAGCAACGGCCGTATTTAAAATGAACGTGTGTAAGTAGCTTAAAGCGGTATGAAACTCAGCATTTCTTCTCTGCTCTCAAAGATTATTTACAACATATGATATACTGTCACTTTTTTTTTTAAGCAGAACAGCATTCAAACAGTTAAACATAAGACTTACTTTTTCAATAGACAGTTCAGAACAGCTCACTAGAATATTTTAATACGTAATAAAAAGCAGTTTGAATAAAACGCAATGGAAGCTTTCAGAGCAAATAACCTGTACTTTAGGAACTTGTAATTTGCAAACAGACAATATTACGTGTGCACAAAAGCAACTATAATAACTGTATGAGTAATAAAAAGTAGGAAAACACATTTTTATTGAATGTTATGTCGAGAGTTTCAGACCACTTTAACTTTATAAGGCTTTGCTGAAGCTTGCTTGGCTGCAGGGGTTACACTACACAATCACTCCTAAAAATAAATTGGTGGCGCTTCTCTATATTAGCTCAGGAAAGTGGAACATGTGCCCAAAAATAATCATGTGGTTAACTTTGCTGTTGTGAAGCATTCTTGCTTTCCCGAAATAATGAGCAACTAATTCTCTCTTTTTATGAGCATTTTATATATGGGTACACACGTGACATTCTGTAAGTGAGGAAGGTTACCAAGAACCTCCACTGAGTTAGCTAAACGAATGTGTATAGGTCTGACAATTATTGTGGAATGAAACTTACTACATACAGTATGTAATCAATTTAGCTCAGTTTTTCAAAGATTAAATGCATTATTGTTACCTCAATAAACTCAGCTATAGATATTAAATACCCAACTTGCCTCGCTTAAACTGTACGTGAGCCGACAAACTAAGTTTGATACATAGCTGGGGCTTCCTCTAGCCCCAAGCGGCTGCCGGAGAGATACGTAGACAGCGCACTTCTCCTGCATAGACTGGCCGAAGTTACGGGACCCTGTACCGGCGATAAAGAAGGCAGAGGATGGCGGCGTGGGAGTGATCTGTGCGCATGGAACTGGAGGAAGTCCCAGGTATGTATAAAACTTTTAGTTTATGTCATCTCTGGTTTCCTTCAAGCAGGATCAGGTGACTGATTAGGACTAAACTCAGGCAAGAATCATGCATGTGTTCAAGAGTAGTGATGATCATGTCTAGGAGAACTCATGGAGAAGCATGTGATCAGTTTGGTCAGGTGATGAGATATGCAAGTCTCTGATTTGCTAGTCATGATCATGTGGTAAAGCAGGATGTGCTCACAGCAAATCAGAGCTTTGCAAATCTATCAGCTGATCAAACAAATAACATGCTTCCAGTGGCGTATTTATAGGGGTACAGGCATGGCTCGTGCTATGGACTCTATGCCTGCACCACCCACCTCCATAAGACTGTCACAAACATCAGATCAGCCACGACCAGAAGACAGGAGAGCAATGCACAGTCACCACGGAGGGCTTCAAATGTTGGACGTTACCAATGACGTCACTTCTGTATCTGAAGTGCACTGCATGGTGATGGTGCTGTGCATCGCTCTCCTGTCTTCTGGTCTAAGGTCTGTGACAATTGTTATCACTTGCGGCATCGATTTCTGGCAAATTCAATCACATCGGACGGATATCAATTAAAAAAAAAACATTCAGGCCAGAAACCCACTGGGAGCGCTTTGTAAGCGTGAGTGATTTGAAAAAGCTCTTGGTAATGCAATGCTATGGGGGATTTTTATAAAATCACATCACTCAAGTGGGATCACACCCATAGCATTACATTAGCAAGAGCTTTTCAAATCACAAAGCGCTCAGAAAAGCTCTCCTAGTGGGTTTCTAGCCTCAGAGTGTATGGCCACCTTTAGAAGTTCATAGCTGCAGATTGAAATGAAAAGATCATTTTTAAGAAACCTGATTCATTACATGTAGTATTATGTGTTATCAAAAAGTGTATACAGATCTAGTATCTACAGTGTAATAGCTTTACTTTTTTGTGGCCTGCAGGTTTGCCCTAATAGGTCACTTTGATAAAGAAAAGTAAGACTTATTTTCAAAGACTACTGACGGATCTCTGTTTTACATCCCAAGATACTGAACAATGACAGTGCAAATGATAATCCAGAAACCAACGCTGCTTCCCATTGCCAGGAGCCACACAACCACAGCATAGCTGTAACACATGGTTTTATGAATCAATGGTTAAGCTACCAGTTAAATGGTTCATGTTAGAAGTACTAAAAACTGATTAAAAGGCTTGCATACAGACAGAACCCAGACTTCACATTCCTTACACACAACATAAACATGTTACATACCAGTAAAGTTTCCAGCCATCTCTTGAGCAGATGAAGCTTAAACATAGATTATTTCTAAACTTCTCAGAATGTGCCTTCCTTCCAGGGCTTCCTGTTATGTGACTTTTAATAAATTGATAAGGGAGAATCATTTAGAATGGGAGCCAGTCTGCTTTTTTCCCAAGCAGCACACCAGTTACCAATTCCAATGCATTTTGCCACAATCCGAAAAATCGTGAATTACAAACGAAAACAGAGCTCTACAAACCACCAAAACACCAGCAAAATTGTGTCGGCAATTGTACGCCCAACCTTGAGCCCCTTTCACACTGGGTGCAATAATTTTACTACACGCCAGTGAAAGTCTATGCCGAGTGGTGCGGCACGATACGACAGAAGTGACATTTTCACCGCATCCCCGATGCAAGGCCAGATCAATATTACCGCGCAGTTCTGCGGTGACCTACAGTGACGTCCGGTGGACCGGAAGTCATGTTTATCTATGGCGAAACAGGGATTTAAAAAAAATGAACATGGGGGCGTTGTGGCGCTCATGTGCAGAAGCGTATTTTTACAATACGCTTCTGTGCACTTTCGCACTGCTACCGCCAGCCACTAGTCTGAAACCGGCCTAAAGGACAACCGTAGCACGAGGTATAGGGAAGCTGCCATATTTATTTCTTTTTAAACAATAACAGTTGCCTGACAGTCCTGCTGATCTTCTGCCTATAATACTTTCAGCCATAGACCCCGAACAAGCATATGCAGATCAGGTATTTCTGGTGTTAAACAAACACTACTGCAGCCAAATAGATCAGCAGGGCTGCCTGGTATTGTTTAAAAGCAAATAAATATGGCAGCCTCCATATTCATCCCACTTCAGTTGTCCCTTAAGCAAAAACTGGGGTATGCACTGAAAACTGGTTTGTGATGGCTGTATGGGAATTTATTAAACTGTGTTCCATACATCAAAAATGGTGCAGCAACCGCCTGCTCAGTAGTAGAGCTAATAGATTATATTTTTGTCATATTTTTTCTTTTCTTATAATGTTTAGAAAGCCATCAAGACCCCCCCCCCCACACACACACACCACACTCCTCACACAAACACTTCTGAAACCTTATTAACCCCTTGTCCCTCATACACGTAGGTATAGCCCAGGGAATGCAGAGCCCACTTATGTGGAGTTATTAACAATACCAACTTAACAATAACCATCTCAACAATGCCAACCTAAATGGTCTACAACTTTGAGTGCAGACTTCAAAAGAGAAATGACAAAGCCCCCTCTGTTTGTAGGTTGCCTTTGGTAAATGCCAAGGAACTTGTAATGATCGCTGCTGCAGCAGGTATTGCTGGAAGTAGTGCTGCAGCTCAGGCAGTTCTGATCTATTTCCATGCAAGCTGCATAGCTTTGTCTGTCTTTCCCTGCTGTCGGCTTGTGACTGATTATCATTCACCTGTGTGGGAATCTGCATGTCTGCTCCCATTGGATGACCTCAGTATAAAGATCTGCTTCCTGCAGGGTTTCCTTGGGTTTTCATAGCTTCAGTTTTCCAGCACGTTTTGGTAGTTTGCGCATACCGTGAACACCCGTGCTGAGCTAGTTATCCTGTTCCTGGTCCTGTTTGTGGATTGCGTTCATCTCTGCGAAGAGATAACGAATCCTTCTGAATCCTGTCCTGTTACCGTTTGTGGATTGAGTTCATCTCTGCGAAGAGATAACGAATCCTTCTGAATCCTGTTCTGTTACTGTTTGTGGATTGCGTTCATCTCTGCAAAGAGATAACGAATCCTTCTGAATCCTGTTCTGTTACCGTTTGTGGATTGCGTTCATCTCTGCGAAGAGATAGCGAATCCTTCTGAGTCCTGTTCCCTGTATTACTCCATTCCTAGTCAGCGTTCCTGCTTATGTCATATATCGGTTCATTGCCGATATATACATATGTTAGTCAGACGTTACAAATAGTTTCATTGATAGCTGTAATTGTAATACGCTAGGAAAACATACTTATTGTATATTTATCTGTGTTACGTTTATCTATCTTAATCCTGCTATTTTCTGACTGTCCTGTCCTGTCTTTGTGAGGCACGCCATCGCCGCAGCGCATTGGCTGCCTCATTCCAGTCTGTCTGGTTTTGGACGCTTGCTGTCGCTAAGTAGCCGCTTGCTAGCAAGCGTTCATTCTGTCTACCTGTCCTGATCTCCTCAGTTCTGGTTTGTGCGCTCATCGCTACTTTGCGCTGAGACGTTATTACGAAAGCATTGTTTGTGGCTGTTCAGATCTGCACCGGCTCTGTGCACCACAATCTCCTATTGGAGTCAGTCCTCCCCTCCACTATACTAGGGATAGCCTGTTTTCTGGTGCTAGTGTGTGTACCTCCTCCACGCCAGTTCATGCGTTGCATGCTGACTGTGGAGAATACACCACCAAGCCTTACATTATGAAAACCCCATTACCAATCCCCATTGTGGGGGGGATTCCCAGAAAGTATGACACTGTTAATTATGGTTCCTGTTCCTTTAAGAAATTTGAAGAACTTAGCTCTGAAACAGAAAATGAGTTTTTCTCTGAATGTGCCAGGTTCCTGACCAATCCTGATCTCCCAGCGACTCCTGTTTCAACCTGGGCACTCCAACTAAGTTATATTTTGTTTAAAGGGGAATTATTCCAGTGGGCATTTGATGTTCTCAATCATTCCGATTTGAAAGATAGACCGCTGGAATTTCTAGCGTTTGTGATCCATAACTGGTTGCGCATAGATCCATTGCCTTTTCCTCTTAATGAACTCCTGGCAGCAGGCCAATCAGCTGCTCCTTCAATTGCTTGCAAGAATGAGCAGCAAGCAGAAAGTGTTACTGATAATTTTCCTGCAGCTTTGAATAAATCACCAAAAACCGCAAGGTCAAAGGCAAAACGCAAACGTTCTAAGAAACGTGTCCAATCTGCAGAATTGTTATCCTTAGCGACTGAGACCTATAATGAGATTCTGCCATTAACAGATAATGAAATGCAATTGTCTTTCAGGGGAGTTAAATGGACTTATGAAACTACTAATGAACTTTCCTCCCTGGCTAGGGAAAATAAAGATTTTTGTTTAAAAGAATTATCTGAGTATGATTATGATGAGATATTACAGAGTATTGAACAAATCAACTTATTTGTGAACCAAGGGAAGTTTGCATACACTACAGTTCAACACTTGCTACAGGTATTGGAGATTCTTAAGAATAAGGAATCTGCCAATCACCTGCTAATTAACCCTATATATGTGCCTGCCACAATCATATCTGCAGACTGTGATCAGCCTAAATGTTTCGCTGTTAAGTATGCATGGGATCCTCCATTCGAGAGGGGAGAGATGGAAGCCCTGGTCTGTGAATGGAAGAATGATTCAAGTTCATTTTGTCAATTTTACAGTGCAAAAAGTGAAATGGTATTGAACGCATGCATTAAGTCAGCCTATAACCTAATAGAGGCTGGTGTGTGTAGGTATGACTGTGTGGCTCCCTTGATTGATGTGTGGGAACTGATTTTGGATGATTTTTATGTGACTCCGAATTCGCAAATTTGGCGTTCTGACCCGCCTGCTTCAGCACCTTTGGCTGATTCAGCAGGTGATTCGGAGCTCTTTTTGTGTGAAATTGAAGTTCCTGCAATTCCACCCTGTACCATGGATAACTCAGTGTTACTTCCCAGTAAAACAGAAGCCACTGATACATTCTTAACCTTGCCCTGCGCAAATTTCTCAGCAGAGAATCCAGAGGTCCTGCTGACTTCCGAGTCCAGCCTAGCCAGTACTCATGACTCTTTGTTTAGTGAAACAGACACCAGAAAAATCTTGCCTGTCTCTGCAAACACTTCTGCAGAAATTACCTGTGTTAAAGTTCAACTCCTGTCTGATCCAGCAGATGCCAATAGATGCACTACATCAGTTTCCGAGTCCCAGCAATCCTGTCTAGTAAACTCAGAATCCCAGCATCTGAATTTTCCAATTTTACAAATGAATGGTGATTCAGATGCGCAAACATTGTGTCTTGATCTTCCTGTTTCTACACCTCGCTCTAGTTTCGTGAATAGCTCAGAGCATCTGCTATGTGAACCTGAAATCGCAGAATTATTACCTTGTTCAGAAAATTTTCCAATAAATTTGCCCTGTACCATGAATTGTGCAGTAGATCTCTCCAATGAAACTCAGGTCACAGAATCATTATGCTGTCCAGCAGGTGCTTCCATGGTTTTGCCCTGCAATATGGACTGTTCAGTGATCCTGTCCAGTGAAGCTGTGGTCGCAGAGTCTTATGCTTCACCCAGTACTTTGGATACTTTAAACCCTCTAGCAGAGGAGGCTGAAGCACTGCTTACCTCAGTTGGTGTTGCAGTAATATTCACTTGTCTAGCAGCTGTTTTGGAATTACAGTCTGCTCTAATAAAACTTGATGAATTTCTGCCCAGCAAAGCAGAAGCCATTGAAATATTGTCCTCGTCAGCAAGTGTGTCAGATACCTTGTCCTGTACACAGTCTGATTTAACCAATGTTGTTGAGTCCCTCTCCAGTGTTGTAACAGCCGAGGAACTCCAGCCCTGTCCTCTGAATGTTTCAGAAGTCTTGCCCTGTAACATGGATAATTCTGATTCTCTGGTCAAAATAATAGAAATCTCAGAATTTCAGTCCGGTCTGATGAGTGTTCCTGAAACCCAGCCCTGTATCCTGAAAGATTCTGGTTCTCTGGCCGCTGTGGCAGAGGTTCCAGAGTTCCCTTCCTGTCCAGGGAATTCCTCAGTTTTGCCTAGTCCAGTGGGGGCTGCTGCAATACTGACTTGTTCTGCAGCGCCTCATGAGCTCCAATCCAGTGTATTAAATGAGTCTCTGTCCAGTCCAGAGGTAGTTGTGGAGTCCCTGTCTGGTTCAGTGCATACATCAGAAGATTTGTCCTGTCTTGTTAGTGCCCCTGAATCTGATTTGTTACTGACTTTGCTGGAATCAGCGACATCTAAGTCTGATCCAGCATTCTCGTGTAAAAGTCCAGTAGTTGCGAAGTTTAGTCATGATGATTTTTTTTTGGCCAGTCCTGGTTTTGGTCCTGTCTTGGCTGACCCTGAGGCTCACAGTTCCTTGACATGCCCAGAGGTTTCTCTTGTGCCGGTGTGCCCAGATGTTCTTTGTGTGCCAGAATGCCCAAGTGTGTCTAAGGTGTTAGCGTGCTCTGATGCTTCCTTAGTGGGAACACGTTCTGATATTGCCAGTCTGCCTGCATGCCCAGAGATGGTTCTGGTCCCTGAAAGTCCTGATATTGATGTTTGTCCTTGTGGCCCTGACTCGGGAATTGCCCTAGGTTCCATAGGGGTTCTTGATGGTTCTCCATGTGAGCCTAAGGGGCATTCTGACCTATGGGGATCTCTTTGGAGCTTCAAGGTGTTCTGGGAGGTCTCTGAGAAAACTTGTCCTGGTGCCTTGGACTGGTTCAACAGTGGGTTTTGTGTTGGTAAAGACAGTACCGGTGGGCATTGCAAAGGTTTTGGCGTTTCTGAACGGTTCCTGGAAGGCGGTGGGTATCGCTCAGGGAGTTTCGGAGGGCTTTCTTCTGGAAATCATGGTTCTGATGGGTGTCACACTGGGGCTTGTAGTACTGATGGGCATGGTTCTGTAGGTTCTGGTTCTGATGGGTCCAGTCTTGTGGGGACTGATTCTGGAATTCGGTCTTGCCGGGCTATCCCGGTCATCATGAATTATCTGTCAGACTGTTTTGTTGGAAATTTCAGTTTTGAAAAGCGTCTGGAATCCGCTTTTAAAGGCGGGGGTACTGTAATGATCGCTGCTGCAGCAGCTATTGCTGGAAGTAGTGCTGCAGCTCAGGCAGTTCTGATCTATTTCCATGCAAGCTGCATAGCTTTGTCTGTCTTTCCCTGCTGTCGGCTTGTGACTGATTATCATTCACCTGTGTGGGAATCTGCATGTCTGCTCCCATTGGATGACCTCAGTATAAAGATCTGCTTCCTGCAGGGTTTCCTTGGGTTTTCATAGCTTCAGCTTAAGCCTGCCTTGCTGTCGCTTCAGCCCCCGATCGTGTTTCTTGTTCTAAAGATACTTTGCTGGTTTTGCATCATATATTGGTTCATTGCCAATATATATGCATACCAGCACGTTTATTATTTTCCTTGTATTTGTGTTACGTGATACATCAGTGTCGCTGATGTATACGTACACGAACTGTTTATATCCTGTGTTCAGTTAGTCAGTTTTCCAGCACGTTTTGGTAGTTTGCGCGTACCGTGAACACCCGTGCTGAGCTAGTTATCCTGTTCCTGGTCCTGTTTGTGGATTGCGTTCATCTCTGCGAAGAGATAACGAATCCTTCTGAATCCTGTTCTGTTACTGTTTGTGGATTGCGTTCATCTCTGCGAAGAGATAACGAATCCTTCTGAATCCTGTTCTGTTACCGTTTGTGGATTGCGTTCATCTCTGCGAAGAGATAGCGAATCCTTCTGAGTCCTGTTCCCTGTATTACTCCATTCCTAGTCAGCGTTCCTGCTTATGTCATATATCGGTTCATTGCCGATATATACATATGTTAGTCAGACGTTACAAATAGTTTCATTGATAGCTGTAATTGTAATACGCTAGGAAAACATACTTATTGTATATTTATCTGTGTTACGTTTATCTATCTTAATCCTGCTATTTTCTGACTGTCCTGTCCTGTCTTTGTGAGGCACACCATCGCCGCAGCGCATTGGCTGCCTCATTCCAGTCTGTCTGGTTTTGGACGCTTGCTGTCGCTAAGTAGCCGCTAGCTAGCAAGCGTTCATTCTGTCTACCTGTCCTGATCTCCTCAGTTCTGGTTTGTGCGCTCAGCGCTACTTTGCGCTGAGACGTTATTACGAAAGCATTGTTTGTGGCTGTCAGATCTGCACCGGCTCTGTGCGCCACAATCTCCTATTGGAGTCAGTCCTCCCCTCCACTATACTAGGGATAGCCTGTTTTCTGGTGCTAGTGTGTGTACCTCCTCCACGCTAGTTCATGCGTTGCATGCTGACTGTGGAGAATACACCACCAAGCCTTACAGAACTATTGATATCCCACCTTGTACTCAGGGACAAGGGTTATCTACCCCCACATATGTGATAGTGGGAGCAAAGTGGATGTGGGGTACTTATGATGAAATTTAGGAGGTCCCTTTAATAAGGATGTCCCGGATCTCAATCCCCTTCCAGGTATGTAAGCAAAGGGGGGGTCATTTTTTAATCCTACATATTAAGGGCTGATTCACATATATGCATTGTGCATTGCACAATATGCATAGTGCATACATGCTTACATATATGTTAAAGGGAACCTGTACTGAGTAAAACATTTTAAAATAAACACATGTGGTAACTGCAAATGAACATTACATAGTTACTTTGCCATCAGTTCCTTTCAGAAGCTCACCATTTTCTTCTGACAATGATTCCTTCCATTTCTGATAACATTTTGTCAGAACTGAAATATATCAGTTGCTGTCAGTTATAGCTGAGAGGACAACTGATGTGCCCAGTAATGTCTATATTTCCCTATGGCTCAAGTGGACGATGTTACAGTTTAACAGTGTGATGACCAGGAAGCTGTTATGGGGTAATGGCCATTTTCAAAATGGAGGACGGAGAATTCCCTTGATCACAGTGGACAAACAGGACGCGGGAAAGGAGAAAGAGTTTGAGGAGTAGACTACACGGGGAGTAAGTATGACTTGCGTATATTTATTTTGACTTTTAATTTTCAGTTCAGGTTTTCTTTAAAGTGGATCCGAGATAAACTTTTACTCATTGCATAATTGTGTTTCTTTCATATAGTTTATAGAGCATTCCTCAAGCCATATACTTTTGTTTTGTTTTAATACTCTAATTCCCTATAAACTAAACAAGCCTCGCCCACAGCTTTTCAGAGAGCCTTGGCACTCAGTCCCAGGTAGCAGGGGCTTATGGGAGACCAGTCTGGGCAGGAGGAGGAGGTTACTAGCCATTGATTTCAGAGGCAGAGTGGAGGAGGGAGGAGGAGAGGGGACTGAATTTACACACAGGCAAGCTGATAGCATCTCCAGCCTTCAGTGACAATGTAGCATCTCCAGCCTTCAGGCCTGTGACAATGTGACAAACAGAACATGGCTGCCCTCATTGTATCACAGCAAAAAATAATCATAAACTTTTAAAGCTGTTTGCAGCTAGATTTACTGTGTAAACTAAATTTTAGATAAGATATATAGACAAGTTATTTGTTATAGTTACTTTTTCATCTCGGATCCGCTTTAAGCCGAATGCAAACATCTCAGCCATGCAGTCTTCTTAGCTCATTTCCTTTCATTAGCTTGATATGTGAGTCACAATAGCTCCTGAAATATTTCCACCTGTGAAGGGTCTGAGGGAGAAGCAGCATTCCAAACACTAGTTGCTGAAAACATAACCTAGGCATGCCAGCGTGATTTTCACTGCTTCCTTTTTTATGATGCTCATAAACTTGATGGATACTTAGTTTGGCTGAAATCGTCTGAGTAAACATCTGCAGCCCAATCTATTGCCACTGATTCCAATAAACTGTCATTCTAGGCGGAAAAACAATGACTCATTCATTGTTCTCTTGGGTAAGCTTTTCTTATTTGTGCAATGTGTCCCCAGTAGTGAATGCAGAAGCTTACTTTGCCACGGCATCATTGGACGATCTAACAAGGTTAGCTTGCTGAAATAGTGCAACTGGGCCCATTTTAGCTGACATATGTCTGCAATGTTTCTGGCATGTTGTACAGATGGTAAGCCATCTATTTAGTGATTTATTTTCTACCTACACCCTGTTTTTCGTTATAGATCACTCTACTTATGAATAAGTGTTAAAGTGAAATTAAAATGAGCATTTTTTTATGTACATTTTTGGTGCCAATTATGAAGTGTCTCGTTGCATTTTTGTCACATAATGGTTTTTCCACCTTTTACCTGAAAGGCAAATATTATCTAACTGTGACAACAAGCCCCTCCCACTCAGGGGACTGACAGTCAGTTGAACTACTCTCTGCTTATAACCATTTTCTCAATGACAAGAAGGAGAAATTATCCCACTCTCTTATTGCTCAGCCTGTTCACTTAATATTTTAAAGACCTTCCCTCCACGCAATCATCTAAACATGGCGCAGGGCAAAACCAAAAGAATTGACACTTGTACATGCCTTTTGTTTTGTTGTTGCAGCCGCAGTGCAGCCAGAAAAATTAGTCAGGCATGTACACACACCATAAAAATGATTATTCTTTTTGTTAGCAGCCTTAAAAATTCAGGAATCTACCTGGAGTGCTGGACACTGTTGGTGGTGGCAGAGATGCTGCGTGGGGACTGACTTAGTCTTCGGGCAGGCAGTAGCCCTCCGGGATCCATGCCTCATTTATTTTGATAAAGGTGAGGCACTGAACACTTTTTTGACCTAGGCGACTACTCTTCTCACTGACAATGCCTCCAACTGCACTGAAGATCCTTTCTAGGATACTTGAGGCAGGGAAAGCCAGAAGTTGGATGGCAAATTGAGATCGCTCTGGCCACAGGTCAAGCCTGCGCACCCAGTAGTCCAGGGGTTCATTACTGCTCAGACTGTCTATGGTTCTTTCTCTACCATTGTTAAAGCTTACATCCATTTTTTTTTTTTAAATTAATTACTTTTTCTGCTGTCTGTGCAGTTCCTTCAATGAGAATCTGTTATGGAGGGTAAGTCTGCCATTCATTCAACTGTGTGAAACTTTCCATGGTACTTTCTCAGTACCATGGTGACCACGGGTAACGGGCTGGAAATCAGGGTTAATTTCCGGTCCGGAGCGGGAGCCTGAGAAATGGCTACCACCAGACATCCAAGGAAGGCAGCAGGCACGGCACGCAAGTCCCGACTCAAGGAGGTAGTGACGAAAAATAACGATACAGGAGGACTCTTTCGAGGCCCTGCTGTATAATGATGAGACGAATACACTTGAAATCCTTTAACGAGAATCTGTTATGGAGGGCAAGTCTGCCATCCATTCAAGTGAAAGGTATGCACTGAATGCCAGGTATAATACAATGTGCAGTCACAGATGCAGTGAAAGGTATGCACTGACTGGACTAATACAGTGTGCAGTCACACAGATTCAAAAGTATACACTGACTGCTGGTATAATACAATGTGCAGTCACACAGATGCAGTGAAAGGAATGCAGTGACCAGGGATGCTCACAAATTTCGAATTCAGATGAAATTCGAATAGGGTTATTCAAATTTCATCCTGCTAATTGCTGGCAATTGTGGGCAGGCATTAGCCCTCCGGGATCATGGCCTCATTCATTTTAATAAAGGTGAGGTACTGAACACTTTTTTGACCTAGGCGACTTCTCTTCTCACTGACAATGCCTCCAGCTGCACTGAAGGTCCTTTCTGACAGGATGTTTAAGGCAGAGGAAGCCAGAAGTTGGATGGCAAATTGTGACAGCTCTGGCTACAGGTCAAGCCTGCTCACCCAGTAGTCCAGGGATTCATCGCTGCTCAGAGTGTCTATATCCACACTTAAGGCCAGGTAGTTGGTTACCTGCTAGTCGAGGCATTGGTGGAGGGTGGATCCGGAAGGGCTAAGGCGAGGCGTTGGACTAAAGAATGTCCTCATGTCCGACATCACCATGAGATCGCTAGAGCATCCTGTCCTTGCCTGTGTGGACATGGGAGGAAGCGTAAGATTACTAGCAGTGGCACCTTTATTCCGTTGTGCTGTGACCCTTAAAGGCACTGTAAAGCATACTTGCCAGCTTGTTGTGCAAGTGCTGCATCCTTTCTGCCTTCTGGTAATTTGGTAACATCTCCGCCACTTTGTGCTTATACCTAGGGTCTTGTAGCATTGCCACGCAGTACAGGTCATTCCCCTTGAGTTTTTTTATACAGGGGTCCCTCAACAGGATGGACAGCATGAAAGACCCCATCTGCACAAAGTCGGATGCCAACCTACTAGCCATCTCCTCTTGCTCTTCCTCAGTGATGTCAGGTAAGTTCTCCTCCTCCCCCAACCATGAACAATACCACGGGAAAAGTGAGCAGCACAAGCACCCCTTGATGCCTGCTGCGGTTGTTCTTCCGCCTCCTCCTAAAAAAAAACAAAAACAAAAAAAAAACACCTTCCACATCTGACTCCTCTTCCCCAAACGACGACTCCTCCTCCCCCTTCCTCTGTGCTGCTGCAGGTGTTGATGAAAAATCTGGTTCTGATCTTGATGTTTCCAACAATTTTTCCTCCTCTTCCTGTTCACGCTCCGCTACAGCTTGATCCATCACCCTACGCACGGCACGCTCCAGGAAGAAAGCATATGGGATCAAGTCGCTGATGGCGCCTTCACTGCGACTCACCAGGTTTTTTACCTCCTCAAACAGACGCATGAGCCTGCAGGCATTACGCATGAGTGTCCAGTACTTTGGCCAGAAAATACCCAGCTCCCCAGAGCATGACCTTTGAGCGTAGCTGTACAGATAGTCGTTGACGGCTTTCTCCGGTTGTAGCAGACGTCAAACATGAGGCGCGTTGAGTCAGGCTATCACAAATCAAGCGCCTCACCGGCAAGTTGTTTCTCTGCTGAATATCAGCCAAGCGCCATGGCCGTGAAGGACCACCTGAAATGCCCACACACCTTCCTAGACTGCTTCATGACCTCCTGTAAGCCTGGGTACTTACACACAAATCTTTGGATTATTAGATTCAGCACATGTTCCATGTAGGGTACGTGTAAACTTTCCCAAACTCAAAGCCGACAAGAGATTGCTGCCGCACACACCACGTTGCCGATCTCCAGTTGGTGCGGGGTCAGCCACTGATCTACCTGTTTGTTAAGAGCAGCCAGGAGAGCTGCTCCAGTGTGACTCTCGGGTTTTGAGGCAAGACATGTCCATGTCCATGATGCAAGACATGTACGCCGGCGCGTATGCCCATCCGGAAATCCCGTTCTGAACGGGATTTCCTTTAGGGCTTCCCTGTTGCCATGGCGATGATCGTCATCGGGAGTCCTGATCCACCCCTCAGCGCTGCCTGGCACTGATTGGCCAGGCTGCGCACGGAGTCTGCGGGGGGGGGGGGGGCCTTTCGCGTCGGGTAGCGGCGGATCAGCGGTGATCAACCCGAACACGCAGCACTGAAAAAAAAAATGATCAAAATCGGCCCAGCGGGGCCTGAGCGGCGCCCTCTGGTGGTCATTGACGAGCTGAGCTCGTCAATACCGCCAAGGGGGTTGATGGACACCTGGCTGCTGTGGGCAGAGAAGCAGGAACCGCTCAAGGTGAGAGGCAGAGTGGAGGAGGGTGGCTGTGAAGGTGCAAGGGATAAAGCGGCTGAAGATGCTGCACCTGAAGGAGGAAGAGGAGGCAGAAGGTGGCTTTGCGTTTGTGTGCTGCTTTTCCTCAGGTGTTCATCCCATTGCCGTTTGTGCTTTTTCATCATGTGCCTTCGTAAGGCAGTTGTCTCTACGCGGGTCTTGGTCTTTCCACGACTCAATTTTTAGTGGCAGAGAGTACAGATGGCATCGCTGTCATCTGAGGCAGACACACACAAAAAATGTCCACACCGCTGAGCCCTGGGATGATGGCACTGTGGTGGTGGCGGCAGCAGCTGACCTTGAAGGTAATGTTTGCTGGCTGTCCATAGGTGGCGATACATGCCGGACACTTCCACGAGCTGTTTCTGACAATGAGCACCCCCTGCTTCTTTCAGCAACTCATCTCCTACTCCTCTCTGACTCCCCCTCTAAACTGTCCCCCTGTTCATGTTGTCTATTGGGAACCCACGTGACATCCATGGCAGTCTCATCATAATCATCCTCCACAGCTTCGTTTGTATCAGACACCTCCAAAACTGCACCAACAACAGCTACTTCTTGATCCTTACACCTTACGTCCATACTGACGCCTAACTCAGACATATGAGGTGGTGTGACAAGCTTAGCGCCTTCATCTTGTAACACGAATGGCTGTGAATCAGTTAATTCCCCACCAAATAACTCCTGCGAACTGTCAAATGGAGCGGATGTGGTGCTAGTAGTAGCAGTGGAGGCTGCCGGCTGAATGTTAAGTGGGGTGCCAGAATCAGAGCAGGAGGAGGAAGATATGTCACAGTTCCGTGCGGAAGCTGAGGAAGATAAGGTGTTCTGTGTTAAATAGTCAACTACGTCCTGATAATCTTGGGGGTTGATGGCACGTGCCTTCTGAATACTGTACTTTGGTCGAGGGCTGCACAAAATCACGCCAGCATGACCTCAAACAGACCTGCCGGGTGGCCCGCTTCTGGCTCTTGCGCAAAAAAGTGGGATCAGCGCATTCTTCAATTTTACTTGGTGGCGCGCCCAGGCTATGCATGTGCACAGGTAGGATTTAGTTAGTGTTAGGTCCCCTCCCATGGAGGAAAGACTTCTTTGACAGTGGTAAGGAAAAGTACTTAACAAGTTGCATGCAAGCTGTTATAGGAAACTAACATCCTCCAAGTGGTAGACAGGTCATGTGTATGCTCAGTGTGTTTTTTATCCCATAAGTGGGGCTTGCACTCTTTTGCAGGTAAGCACTCATCTGTTTTTAAGTAGCGCTGTTCATTTCTGTGCTACACTTCTGGCTCTGCCTCTGCCTGTTTTGTCCATATTGGGGGGGGGGGGGGGGGGGGAGATGAAGTGAAAGGTATGCAGTGACTTGACTAATACAATGTGCAGTCACACAGATGCAGTAAAAGGTATACACTGACTGCTGGTATAATACAATGCGCAGTCACACAGACGCAGTGAAAGGGATACAGTGACTGGTGGTATAATACAATGTGCAGTCACACAGATGCAGTGAAAGGTATGCAGTGACTGGTGGTATAATACAATGTGCAGTCACACAGATGCAGTGAAAAGGTATGCACTGACTGGTGTATAAAACAGTGTGCAGTTACACAGATGCAGTGAAAGGCATGCAGTGACTGGTGGTATAATACAATGTGCAGTCACACAGATGCAGTGAAAGGAATTGACTGCTGATATAATACAATGTGCAGTCACAGAGATGCAGTAAAAAGGTATGCACTGACTGGTGGTATAATACAATGTGCAGTCACACAGATGCAGTGAAAGGTATGCACTGACTGCTCTATAATGATGAGACGAATACACTTGAAATCCTATAACGAGAATCTTTTATGGAGGGCATGTCTGCCATCCATTTAAATGAAAGGTATGCACGGATGCAGTAAAAGGTATACACTGACTGCTGGTATAATACAATGTGCAGTCACACAGATACAGTGAATGGTGTACACACTGACTGCTAGTATAATAAAATGTGCAGTCACACATATGCAGTAAAAAGGTACGGACTGTTGGTATAATACAATGTGCAGACACACAGATGCAGTGAAAGGTATGCAGTGACTGGTGGTATAATATGTGCAATCACATAGATGCAGTGAAAAGGTATGCACTGACTAGTATAATACAATGTGTAGTCACAGAGAAGTAGTGAAAGGTATGCACTGACTGCAGGTATAATACAATGTGCAGTCACACAGATTAAGTGAAAGGTATGCAGTGACTGGTGGTATAATACAATGTGCAATCATACAGATGCAGTGAAAAGGTATGCCCTGACTGGTATATAAAACAGTGTGCAGTCACACAGATGCAGTGAAAGGTATGCAGTGACTTGTGATTTAATACAATGTGCAGTCACAGATGCAGTACAAGGTATGCACTGACTGGTATAATACAATGTGCAGTCAGTAACACAGATGCAGTTAAAAAGGTATGCACTGAATGTGCTGGGCCTAGCACAGTATAGCAATTAGCAAGGGCCAGCTGTGACATACAGGGCTGTATATGCAGTGTCAGTGGCACACACACACACACACACACACACACACACACACACACACACACACACACACACAGCATCACAAAAACATTAGCTCTCAAAAGAGCATTTTTTGTGGTGCTCTTCAGCAACAAATATCAGCAAGGAGTAAGCTAACAAGACCGAACTAACACTTTCCCTTCTCTTACTAAAGCAGGCAGCAGACAGAGTGAGAAATTGGCAGAAACTGCTGCCTTATATAAGGGGGGGGGGGGGGGTCCAGGAGGGAGTGCAGCCTGATTGGCTGCCATGTGTCTGCTGACTGATGTAGAGGGTCAAAGCTTAGCCCAATGATGTAGAATAGGGGGCGGGTCGAACTCGCTATATGTTCATACAAGTTCGCCGGCGAACCGTTCGGGCCATCTATAATTATGAGGTACTGCAAGTGAGTGGCTTCTGATATGCAGATCAAGCTCTGCTTAGAGACGTTTTGCTCGGTTTGTGTCTCGTGTTGTTATTGAACATTGTAGGGATATAATCCCATTCTCAGCTATGTGTGGTATGTGTTGTTTTGGCTCTGGCTGAAAAATGAGTAAAGGAGAAAGCCAGATGTACAAATGAAGCTTAATTAATAATATATGTATATCCACTGAGACTGCAGGATTGTAGTATAACAGCAAGGACATTTAGCATGGGCCTGCAAGTGTTTTTTCCTCCGAAATAGTTTTTTTTAAAAAGTGTACCAGAGCTGTCACTATAAGATTCAAAACTTACCTGGGGCTTCATCCAGCCCCATAAGCACGTGCGAGTCCCATGCTGTCCTCCAATCAGCTCTGGTAACTGGTTCAGTTGTGTCAGTCATGGTCTTCTGCTCACGTGCAGAAGTCCCACGCATGCGCAGAAGACCATGACTGGCGCGACTGAGCCAGCTACTGGGGCTGATTGTGGCTGAACGGAAGACCGCGGGAGGACGCCGAGGGATTCACACATCCTTATGCAGCTGGAGAAAGTCCCGGGTAAGTATTGAATCTTAGCATCTAGTGAATTGTTGCTTGTTAGGCTGGCACTTAGGGGAATGCGCGATGTGCAGACAGGCTGCTCAGCTATGGCTGAACAGCATATGTTCAATGGAGAGGAGAGAAGGGATGACAGGCAAGCAGCGTCTTGCAGCAAGTAAACAAAGGATAATGTATTAATGCTATTAGGTGAACTGGCAGGTTGGATCATTAAATTATGTTGTGGGAAAGCTGTACACAGACTACCTTCTTTAATAGATAAGATTAATACATGTACAAGGCTCAACTCACATAAAAAGTCAACAACAGCCTTATATAAAAGAGGGTTGGTAGATGCAATCGCATTGGCTACATGAAATTATCTCCACAGACCACAGGCACTTAGATTCTCCATGGGATCTTATAAAGTCTGATCAAATCTACCACACCAGTCACTGATGAGTGTAGTCATAGTAACAAAAATCCACCATCTTTCTTTCCACAGCAACCAGTATCAGCACCTGAAAAACAAAAATACCTCTAGTTCAGGTTTTGATTTTTTTTAGGTAGGGAAATGGTACTCACTACCCATTGAGGAGATAGATGATCCTGCACCAAGTGGGAGAATGAAATCTGAAGCTCAATGTACTCCCAAATCCCTGATAATGTTTGAAATGTGTAAAAAATCCTATTGTTCATCTTCCTAAAGTTATGTACCCACGTCGCAATTTTACCGATGATCGGCGATTTTTTTGAGTGCCAAGCGGTCATTTCCACAATATCACAACGTTGGTACAGGTGCACGGCCGTGTGAACATCACTTAGCGATGCACTGTTATCTAGAGATGACCCGAACGGTTCGCCGGAGAACTTGTTCGCACGAACTTAGCTGGTTCGAGTTTGCAGTGAACCGCAAACACTTAACGAGTTCGACCCTCCCCCTATACTACATCATTGGGCTAAACTTTGACCCTCTACATCACAGTCAGCAGACACATGGCAGCCAAGCAGGCTGCACTCCCTCCTGGAGCTGTACTGTGCCAGGCTCAGCACATTAAGTGCATACCTTTCACTGCCTCTGTGTGACTGCACTTTGTATTATACAATACCACCACCAGTCAGTGCATACCTTTTCCCTGCACCTGTGTGACTGCACAATTGTTTTATAGCAGCAGTCACTGCATACCTTTTCCCTGCACCTGTGTGACTGCACAATTGTATTATAGCAGCAGTCACTGCATACCTTTTCCCTGCACCTGTGTGACTGCACAATTGTATTATAGCAGCAGTCACTGCATAACTTTTTCCTGCACCTGTGTGACTGACTGCACAATTGTATTATAGCAGCAGTCAGTGCATACCTTTTCACTGCACCTGTGTATAACTGCGCATTGTATTATACCACCAGCAGTCACTGCATACCTTTTCACTGCACCTGTGTGACTGCACATTGTATACCACCGGTCAGTGCATACCTTTCACTGCACCTGTGTAACTGCACATTGTATTATACAACCAACAGTCAGGTAAAAAATAAAAAAAAAGGGTTCAGTACCTCACCTTTATCAAAATGAATGAGGCATGAATCCCGGAAGGCTACTGCCTTCCCAAAGACTTATGCTACATACACACTTGAAAGATAAATGAAATATATCAGACCAATTTTACCCCCTTCCATGTAGTATGAGAGCCATACTTTACACAGTCTATTCTATTGAGCTGAACTCCCTTCATCAGATAAAAATCTTTGCAAGATGCTGCACACAAAGAGGCTGTACACATTCAAAAGATCAGTATCTGCAAAAGATCTGTTCCTGCAAAAGATCCGTTCCTGCAAAATGCATTCATAGTCTATGATATCTGCAGATCCTTATACACACCTTGTTTAACAGACATTCATCTGCAGATCATCTGCAAATCAGTTCCAACAGGATGGATTTTCAGATCTGCAGATGATTGTCAGATATGCAGATGAAGTCTGTTAAACAAGGTGTGTATGAGGATCTGCAGATATCATAGACTATGAATGCATTTTGCAGGAATGGATCTTTTGCAGAGACAGATCTTTTACAGATACTGATCTTTTGAATGTGTACAGCATCTTTGTGTGCAGCATCTTGCAAAGATTTTTATCTGATGGGGAGTTCAGCTCAATAGAATAGACTGTGTAGAGCAGCGGTGGCGAACCTATGGCACGCGTGCCGGGCCCGTCACGCGTAGCCTAATCTGCTGGCACGCCACCGCTGCTTATGAACTGGCCACAGCGTCTACTAGACGCCGCCGCACCAGTTCATAGCCCGCAGCCCCGCAGTCTCCCGGGAGGCAGACCAGGGCTACGGCAAGATGGCTGCCGAAGCCCTGTACTGGAGACTATTTGTGTCTCCAGTACAGGGCTTCGGGCGCCATCTTCCCGGGAGACTGCAGGAGGAACGTCCGGGGAAGATGCGCGCCAGAGCCCAGCCGAGAGAAGACTTCTGTCAGGTGAGTACATTACTTTTTTTGCAGGTAAAATGCGGCCCACTGTGTTATTTTCTGGTAAAACGTTTTGTCACATTGTGTTTATGTCCTGTGACATGATGCCCACTGTTTGTTTTCTGGTGAAATATGGCCCGCTGCGTTTGTTTTCTGGTGAAATGTGGCCCGCTGCGTTTGTTTTCTGGTGAAATGTGGCCCGCTGCGTTTGTTTTCTGGTGAAATGTGGCCCGCTGCGTTTGTTTTCTGGTGAAATGTGGCCCGCTGCGTTTGTTTTCTGGTGAAATGCGGCCCACTGCATTTGTTTTCTGGTGAAATGCTGCCCGCTGCGTTTGTTTTCTGGTGAAATGTGGCCCACTGTGTTTGTTTTTTTGGTGAAATGTGGCCCACTGCATTTATTTTCTGGTGCAATGTGGCCCACTGCATTTGTTTTCTGGTGAAATGCTGCCCACTGCGTTTGTTTTCTGGTGAAATGTGGCCCGCTGCGTTTGTTTTCTGGTGAAATGTGGCCCGCTGCGTTTGTTTTCTGGTGAAATGCTGCCCGCTGCGTTTGTTTTCTGGTGAAATGCTGCCCGCTGCGTTTGTTTTCTGGTGAAATGCGGCCCACTGCGTTTGTTTTCTGGTGAAATGTGGCCCGCTGCGTTTGTTTTCTGGTGAAATGTGGCCCACTGCATTTGTTTTCTGGTGAAATGCTGCCCGCTGCGTTTTTTTTCTGGTGAAATGTGGCCCACTGCGTGTTTTCTGGTGAAATGCGGCCCACTGCGTTTATTTTCTGGTGAAATGTGGCTCACTGTGTTTATTTTCTGGTGAAATGTGGCCCACTGCGTGTTTTCTGGTGAAATGCTGCCTGCTGCGTTTGTTTTCTGGTGAAATGTGGCCCACTGCGTTTATTTTCTGGTGCAATGTGGCCCACTGCGTTTGTTTTTTGGTGAAATGCTGCCAGCTGCGTTTGTTTTCTGGTGAAATGTGGCCCACTGCGTTTGTTTTTTTGGTGAAATGTGGCCCACTGCGTCTATTTTCTGGTGAAATGTGGCCCACTGCGTCTATTTTCTGGTGAAATGTGGCCCACTGTGTTTGTTTTCTGGTGAAATGTGGCCCACATTGCATGATTTTCTGCTGAAATGTTGCACACATTGCGTTTATTTTCTGGTGTCTGGGGTAACTTGCTGCATTTATTATTAAGGGCTCATTCACACTACAGAACGTATGCACGAATGCGATTTCATGCATGCTCTGCCAACGCACAGTGATCGCACGGAATGCATGTTGTGGTGCGCTAAAGCGTGGACGTCGGCAGCTGTACCCATCGGGGAAACGTATGCGTTATAATATTCCCAGATGCGTTACAACGTAACGCATGGGAACGCACACCTGTAGTGTGAATGGTAACATGGAAGTGTATTGACTTTCATGTTACCATATGAATCTTACATTATGTGCGTTGCGTCAAAACTGACAGCGCAGCAAATAGTGTGAATGAGCCCTTAATGGTCATAGTTGGCTATATTTGCTGCTTTGGGGTTACGGCGGGTATAAATAGCATCATACAGTTTCTGCACACCATGATGCGAATCCTCGTTTCACCACATCATGGCGGAAACACTGCTTTCTTATGCCTCGCTGTTACATCATTATGTTAGCTCCGCCCATACAATATCATGGCCATGCCCATTTTTCGCCCCCCCCCCCCATTGGCACTCGGAGATAAATAAGTCGATGTTAGGTCGCAGTTTGGGCACTCGGCCTCTGAAAGGTTAGCCATCACTGGTGTAGAGTATGGCTCTCATACTACATGGAAGGGGGTAAGATTGGTCTGTGATCTTGCCTTTTCCAAAGACTTTTATTTCAAGTGTGTATATAGCCTAAGTCAGTCCCCACACACAGCATTCTCTGCCTGCACGCCGCGTGACTGTCCACCCGAGACTTAAGGCTCATACACACATTAGACCATAGTCTTTTGAAAATGAAACATCACAGACCAATTTTACCCCCTTCCATGTAGTATGAGAGCCATACCTGCACAGTCTATTCTATGGAGCTGAACTCCCCATCAGACAGAAATCTTTGCAAGATGCTGCACACAAAGATGCTGTACACATTCAAAAGATCAGTATCTGCAAAAGATCTGTTCCTGCCAAAGATCTGTTCCTGAAAAATGCATTAATAGTCTATGAGATCTGCAGATCATCATACACACCTTGTTTAACAGACATTCATCTGCAGATCAGATCCACCAGGATGGATTTTCAGATCTGCAGATGATTGTCTGATCTGCAGATGAATGTCAGTTAAACAAGGTGTGTATGATGATCTGCAGATCTCATAGAATATGAATGCAATTTGCAGGAACAGATCTTTTGCAGATACTGATCTTTTGAGTCTGTACAGCATCTGTGTGTGCAGCATCTTGCAAAGATTTTTTTCTGATGGGGAGTTCAGCTCCATAGAAAAGACTGTGAAGGTATGGCTCTCATACTACATGGAGGGTGGTAAGATTGGTCTGTGATCTTTCATTTTCCAAAGACTATAGTCTGATGTGTGTATGAGCCTTTAGTCAGTTCCCACACAGCATCTCCGCCTGCAGCCCGCTTGACTGCCTTCTCCGCCACCTCCAATAGGGTGCAGGACTCCAGGTGGATTCCTGAATGTTTATGGCCGCTGCTGCTAGCAGCGGCTGCTACCAAACAATCATTTTTATGGTGCATGTACATGCCTAATTTTTCTGGCTGCACTGCGGCTGCAACAACAAAACAAAAGGCACGTACATGTGTCAATTCCCCTTCGTGATCGTTACCTTGCCACAGTGAAGGGGCTTGCGTATCACAATTAAGCAAGGACCAGCTATATGAGTGTGTTGGGGGGCACACCTGACCCAAGATAATAAGGTTGTTGCTTCATTGTGGACAGTTCTGTCATTGAGCTACCCCAGCCCGACCATATGGGCTTGAAAACTGCCATCGCCTGCACGCTCGCCATCGTGCACACCAGTTCAACACGGCCATCACTACACAAACAGCTGTTTGCGGTGCGTTACACAGAGAGTTTGATCTGTCAGTGTGAAGCAGTACACTACTTACACTAACTGCTGATCCATGGATACACACGCAACGTTTTCAAGCACTTTAGGCCTCCAATTTAGCAATGCAATGTGATTTCTGCCTTTTAGGGATTATAACCCCGCTGTGCGTCAAATCCATAATTTTCCCCGGGACTTTTGGCATGTATCCCACTCCATGCCCCCTCCAGGTGTTAGACCCCTTGAAACACCTTTTCCATCACTTTTGTGGCCAGAAACAGTGTTTTTAGTTTTTCAAGTTCACCTGCGCATTGAAGTCTATTGCGGTTCGAAAAGTTTGCAGGTTTGCAAACTTTTTCAGAAGTTCGAGTTTCGCAAAACGAAAATCGGAGGTTGGAGCCATCTCTACTGCTATAACGACTGTCTTGGAGGATCGGATCTTTAAGGTCCCCGATGACTCTGACACAAAGTACCACAATCGCTTGAAGTCTTGTTCGCACCCTTCATGTGACATCGTGCATACCACCAGGAAAAGGCATCATTGAACGACAGTTATCAAGGGGGCGTTGCTGGACCTGTCGGGTGGCGAGTACAAAGCTTTATAATTGCAGTTTGGCATGGAATGCAGCCGCTTGAAGGAATGTTAGCTTTACCGATGCGGTTAGCCACTAAGAATAAGGCTTCCAGTGCAGACATTTGATGATGGGGTGGCCTACAATAATTGCTCCTGTCTGTGTTCAATGTTTTTTCTTCTGGAAAACTCCAAAGGCGTATAATTCAGGGTGCTTGGTCTCCATGTGACTGACATTTTGGAGGTTTCATGGCTTAAATAGCCAGTCACCACATTATACAAAGCAGAAATAAAGAAGGTATAAAACCTGTTGCAACAAACCAGTAATTTAAATACAATTCTTGGCATTTTCTTTTAAATGTAGCTCTCTTTGTGTTGGCAGACTTGCAGTCTTCTGCTGTCATCATTGGGTCTTTCCCCTTTTTAAAAGGAGCAACAATGTGCATTTTTTTCACTCATTTGTACTAGGGTTAAAAAGAGAGAGAGAATAGAAATTTGCTGTAGGCTGCACAACATGCTTGAAGGGAAGTATTGGGGCGGAAGGAATAACTTTAAAATTCCGTCATTTAAAGTAGAGCTAAACTTAGAATTTTTATCTCTGCTCTAAAAGATTAGCCATATCTTTTATGGACAAAAAAACAAAACATTTCATTATAATTTACAGAAATCCTAGAAAAAAAAATCTGAAGTTTAGAAGTTGGTTTCACTTTGCATGGAGTACTGAAGGGTTGAAGCCTCAGTGTTTACTGTATGGGGAGAGCTGCCTCAGCAATGCTCCTGCAGTCTGTTCACAGCTGCTAAGAACTAATTAGACACTTTGGGTAAATCTGAATCTGGGTAAAGAAATACAGATAACAGAGCAGTGTATTTAACAACTACAGTGGAGGAAATAATTATTTGACCCCTCACTGATTTTGTAAGTTTGTCCAATGACAAAGAAATGAAAAGTCTCAGAACAGTATCATTTCAATGGTAGGTTTATTTTAACAGTGGCAGATAGCACATCAAAAGGAAAATCGAAAAAATAACCTTAAATAAAAGATAGCAACTGATTTGCATTTCATTGAGTGAAATAAGTTTTTGAACCCTCTAACAATAAAAGACTTAATACTTAGTGGAAAAACCCTTGTTTGCAAGCACAGAGGTCAAACGTTTCTTGTAATTGATGACCAAGTTTGCACACATTTTAGGAGGAATGTTGGTCCACTCCTCTTTGCAGATCATCTCTAAATCCCTAAGGTTTCGAGGCTGTCTCTGTGCAACTCTGAGCTTGAGCTCCCTCCATAGGTTTTCTATTGGATTAAGGTCCGGAGACTGACTAGGCCACTCCATGACCTTAATGTGCTTCTTCTTGAGCCACTCCTTTGTTGCCTTTGCTGTATGTTTTGGGTCATTGTCATGCTGGAACACCCATCCACGACCCATTTTCAGTTTCCTGGCAGAGGGAAGGAGGTTGTCGTTCAGGATTTTACGATACATGGCTCCGTCCATTTTCCCATTAATGCGATTAAGTTGTCCTGTGCCCTTAGCAGAAAAATACCCCCAAAGCAAAATGTTTCCACCCCCATGCTTGACGGTGGGGACGGTGTTTTGGGGGTCATAGGCAGCATTTTTCTTCCTCCAAACACAGCGAGTTGAGTTAATGCCAAAGAGCTCTATTTTGGTCTCATCAGACCACAGCACCTTCTCCCAGTCACTCACTGAATCATTCAGGTGTTCATTGGCAAACTTCAGACGGGCCTGCACATGTGCCTTCTTGAGCAGGGGGACCTTGCGAGCCCTGCAGGATTTTAATCCATTGCGGTGTAATGTGTCATTTTGTGCTCCTTCCATTTTCGAACAATCGCACCAACAGTTGTCACCTTCTCTCCCAGCTTCTTGCTAATGGTTTTGTAGCCCATTCCAGCCTTGTGCAGGTCTACAATTTTGTCTCTGACATCCTTGGACAGCTCTTTGGCCTTTCCTATGTTGGAGAGTTTGGAGTTTGCTTGATTGACTGATTCTGTGGACAGGTGTCTTTTATACAGGTGACTAGTTAAGACAGGTGTCCTTAATGAGGGTGACTAATTGAGTAGAAGTGTCTAACCACTCTGTGGGAGCCAGAACTCTTAATGGTTGGTAGGGGTTCAAAAACTTATTTCACTCAATGAAATGTAAATCAGTTGCTATCTTTTATCTAAGGTTATTTTTTCGATTTTCCTTTTGATGTGCTATCTGCCACTGTTAAAATAAACCTACCATTGAAATGATACTGTTCTGAGACTTTTCATTTCTTTGTCATTGGACAAACTTACAAAATCTGTGAGGGGTCAAATAATTATTTCTTTCACTGTATATGTGGAATAAATACTTTTCATGTGCGGTGCAAGAACTTGCTTCCACTTTAAATATGTAAATGCAGTTTTAGAGTGATCATTGTATAGACAAATTGTTCAGCTTTTGGCCACAGTATGAACTGCTATATTGGTGGGAGGCACTGTGCTGCAGAAACTTCATTTTAAATCCCTGCAGATCAAAAGAGGTACTGGGCAAGGCACTCTGGTTGGGCAGAACATGGAAGAGGCCAGCTTTGTCAAGGGACATCTGTCAATCAGCCCCATTCACTTCTACTTAATGACGCTGCACTGCTCTGTATTCCTTAACAGCGCTCTGGCCTGTTACCAGGGGCGTCGCTAGCCCTATTTTGGGGGGGCACATGCCCCCAATCTGTCCTGGGGTGGCACGGATCTCCGCCCGGCCACCCCCTCTAGCAGCGGCTCCCTCCAGCCGCCGCCGCTGTGTCACTCAGACCTCAGGATCAGGCGGTGAGCCGGCGACCCAGCGCCCGCACTGATATGCGGAAGTGACATCACTTCCGCATATCAAGCGGGTGCGTCCAGCGCTCGCTCTTACAGGTCGGGTCGCCGCTGATCCTGAGGTCTGCTACGAGGTAAGGGGGGGTGGGGGGAGCGGCGGCGGCGGCGGGGGGGCCTCCCTGGCACTCACTCCCTAAAGGGGCTCCCTGGCACTCACTCACTCCCTAAAGGGGCTCCCTGGCACTCACTCCCTAAAGAGGCTCCCTGGCACTCACTCTCTCCCTAAAGGGGCTCCCCCTGGCACTCACTCCCTAAAGGGGCTCCCTGGCACTCACTCCCTAAAGAGGCTCCCTGGCACTCACTCTCTCCCTAAAGGGGCTCCCCCTGGCACTCACTCCCTAAAGGGGCTCCCTGGCACTCACTCCCTAAAGGGGCTCCCTGGCACTCACTCACTCCCTAAAGGGGCTCCCTGGCACTCACTCCCTAAAGGGGCTCCCTGGCACTCACTCCCTAAAGGGGCTCCCCCTGGCACTCACTCACTCCCTAAAGGGCCTCCCTGTCACTCACTCACTCCCTAAAGGGGCTCCCTGGCACTCACTCACTCCCTAAAGGGGCTCTCCCTGGCACTCACTCACTCCCTAAAGGGGCTCTCCCTGGCACTCACTCACTCCCTAAAGGGGCTCCCTGGCACTCACTCCCTAAAGGGGCTCCCCCTGGCACTTACTCACTCCCTAAAGGGGCTCCCCCTGGCACTCACTCACTCCCTAAAGGGGCTCCCTGGCACTCACTCACTCCCTAAAGGGGCTCCCCCTGGCACTCACTCCCTAAAGGGGCTCCCCCTGGCACTCACTCCCTAAAGGGGCTCCCTGGCACTCACTCCCTAAAGGGGCTCCCTGGCACTCACTCCCTAAAGGGGCTCCCTGGCACTCACTCACTCCCTAAAGGGGCTCCCTCTGGCACTCACTCACTCCCTAAAGGGGCTCCCTGGCACTCACTCCCTAAAGGGGCTCCCTGGAACTCACTCACTCACTCCCTAAAGGGCCTCCCTGTCACTCACTCACTCCCTAAAGGGCCTCCCTGTCACTCACTCACTCCCTAAAGGGGCTCCCCCTGGCACTCACTCACTCCCTAAAGGGGCTCCCTGGCACTCACTCACTCCCTAAAGGGGCTCCCTGTCACTCACTCACTCCCTAAAGGGGCTCCCTGGCACTCACTCACTCACTCCCTAAAGGGGCTCCCTGGCACTCACTCACTCCCTAAAGGGCCTCCCTGTCACTCACTCACTCCCTAAAGGGCCTCCCTGTCACTCACTCACTCACTGCCTGAAGGGGCTCCCTGGCACTCACTCACTACCTAAAGGGGCTCCCTGGCACTCACTCACTCCCTAAAGGGGCTCCCTGGCACTCACTCACTCCCTAAAGGGGCTCCCCCTGGCACTCACTCACTCCCTAAAGGGGCTCCGTTACTCACTCACTCCCTAAAGGGCCTCCCTGTCACTCACTCACTCCCTAAAGGGGCTCCCTGGCACTCACTCACTCCCTAAAGGGGCTCCCTGGCACTCACTCACTCCCTAAAGGGGCTCCCCCTGGCACTCACTCACTCCCTAAAGGGGCTCCCCCTGGCACTCACTCACTCCCTAAAGGGGCTCTCCCTGGCACTCACTCACTCCCTAAAGGGGCTCTCCCTGGCACTCACTCACTCCCTAAAGGGGCTCCCTGGCACTCACTCCCTAAAGGGGCTCCCCCTGGCACTTACTCCCTAAAGGGGCTCCCCCTGGCACTCACTCACTCCCTAAAGGGGCTCCCTGGCACTCACTCACTCCCTAAAGAGGCTCCCTCGCACTCACTCACTCCCTAAAGGGGCTCCCTGGCACTCACTCCCTAAAGGGGCTCCCTGGCACTCACTCCCTAAAGGGGCTCCCTGGCACTCCCTAAAGGGGCTCCCCCTGGCACTCACTCCCTAAAGGGGCTCCCCCTGGCACTCACTCCCTAAAGGGGCTCCCCCTGGCACTCACTCCCTAAAGGGGCTCCCCCTGGCACTCACTCACTCCCTAAAGGGGCTCCCTGGCACTCACTCTCTAAAGGGGCTCCCTGGCACTCACTCACTCCCTAAAGGGGCTCTCCCTGGCACTCACTCACTCCCTAAAGGGGCTCTCCCTGGCACTCACTCACTCCCCAAAGGGGCTCCCCCTGGCACTCACTCCCTAAAGGGGCTCCCCCTGGCACTCACTCACTCCCTAAAGGGGCTCCCTGGCACTCACTCACTCCCTAAAGGGCCTCCCTGTCACTCACTCACTCCCTAAAGGGCCTCCCTGTCACTCACTCACTCCCTAAAGGGGCTCCCCCTGGCACTCACTCACTCCCTAAAGGGGCTCCCTGGCACTCACTCACTCCCTAAAGGGGCTCCCTGGCACTCACTCACTCACTCCCTAAAGGGGCTCCCTGGCACTCACTCACTCCCTAAAGGGCCTCCCTGTCACTCACTCACTCCCTAAAGGGCCTCCCTGGCACTCACTCACTACCTAAAGGGGCTCCCTGGCACTCACTCACTACCTAAAGGGGCTCCCTGGCACTCACTCACTACCTAAAGGGGCTCCCTGGCACTCACTCACTACCTAAAGGGGCTCCCTGGCACTCACTCACTACCTAAAGGGGCTCCCTGGCACTCACTATCGGGGTCCCTGTCACTCACTACCTAACTGGAGGCGCCTGTCACTCACTAGCTAACCTGGGGGTCCCTGTCACTCACTACCTAACTTGGGGGGCTACCATATTAAGGGGGCATTCTGCCTATTTATGTCAAATGCTGTCTATTTATGTGCCTCATGACTGCTGAATTTGTCTTGTTGGTGGCCTCATGATTTGTTGGGGGCCTCATGATTGCTGAATTTGTCTTGTTGGAGGCCTCATGATTTGTTGGAGGCCTCATGATTGCTGAATTTGTCTTGTTGGGGGCCTCATGATTTGTTGGGGGCCTCATGATTGCTGAATTTGTCTTGTTGGGGGTCACATGATTGCTAAATGCAAGACTATGGGAAAAGCTGAATCCTTATCATGAGACAATAGCATTAAACCTACTTTTTTTAGCTTTTTAAAACAGAAAATAAAACTGGGAGGTTCTAAAAAAAATGAATACATTTTTCAGGAGTAGGATGGATGAAATTGTTTATCTTCACAGTTTATTTTCAACTTGAATTTTCCATAATGTTCATGTATGAGTTAAAACATTTGTACAGTATTTAGTTTAAATTGCGGTTGCCACTTTGCGATAGATAAGTGACTTTTGGATTGCAGTTTGGGCACTCGACCTCCAAAAGGTTCGCCACCACTGTCATAATCTAATGTCCCACCATTGCTAGGTTCATGTAAATTTGTCTCCACCCGGCCGTTACCACACCTATATTCTGGTCCATGGCCCACCCATTTTTCGGTGCGGCACGATAAGCACGCTGCACAACGTGATCCTCATATTTTTGGCACGCTAGCTGCAGTGTGCTGAATTCTGCTGCCTACAGTATGTACAGTATACGCTGTTCTCTAGTGCCTGCACTGTGTGCTGATTTACCTCCAGTGTGTACAATGTAAGGTGTTACTCTGTGCCTTTACTGGTTGTAAACCAGCTATATTGTATGCTGATCCCTGCTACTTTCAGTATGTACAGTATTAGCTGTAAAGCCTGGTACACACATACAATTTTGATTAGCCAATTTTAGCTGTTCATAAAATTCATTGTCTGTTGGCCCACTTACTGCACGGGGGTGGTAAAACTGGGGGTCAGTGATTGACCAATCAAAATTGTATGTGCGTATACATCTTTGATCTATGCCTATACTGATTGTAAATTATCCAAATAAAGGACAGGGGGCTCCATCCAATATTTCGATGGGCAGCCCCGTTATCTGTAGCTTACACCGCTGCTAAGTTCATGTACATTTGGCCCCACCCATGGCCACGCCCACTCACTGCATGGCCACGCCCATTTTTGCCACGGCGCGCTGCGTGCGCCGCATATACCTCCCCGCCTGGTGCCCACAGGTGCCCCCGATCTCCAAGGACCCTAGAAACGCCCCTGCCTGTTACCGTGACTAGAAGCCCTTAAGGTACATGCATACATTAGATTTTCTAGTAGAAAACTATCCTAATCGATTTAGCCTGTAATTTCAAGTTTAGATTTCAGGCCAATTTCTTCAGGATCATTAGTTTCAGCTGTGAAAATGCTGATATTTATTACAATGCATTTGTTGCTGCCTCAAAGCACCATTGTCTGGGCTGCCACTTTCATTGACTGCACCGGTTTGGGAGGCGGAGCTCTGCCCCGCCTTCAGTCTCCGAGTGGCGATCGCCGCTCTGGGGAAACGGTTAGTCTTGTTACTAAGTACAGCACTGCGATCTGCAGCAGCGCTGTACTGGGGACAGGCGTGTGACACGGCTGTCCCCTGTGTGCTCAGAGATGATAGGCTGTCGTAGGCTGAAGACTAACAGCTGATCACAGGGATTTGCTGGCGGGGGGGGGGAGGGGGGAGAAGGTGGGAGGATAAAAATAAGACATTTAAAAAAACAAATATTGATTAAAAAAAAAAATCAAACACTGTGGGAGCAATGAGTCCCCGCCCGACCAACAGAGAGTTCTGTTGGTGGGGAGAAAAGGGGGGGGGGGAAATCGCCTGTGTGCTGCATTGTGCAGCCCTGCAGCTTGGCCTTAAAGCTGCAGTAGCCTATTTCACAACAAAATGGCCTGGTCTTGGGGAGGGGAGGGGGGGGGGGGGGGGAGTTGGGGAATGGTAAAGTGGTTAAATACAGACTAGTCAGCTGATTAACCAATCACCGGCTAGTTGCGCATGACATCATGCGCAGTAGTGCGGGAGAAGTAGCGGCGGCCATATTTGTGATGGGCCTCATAGGGAAAGTGAGGGGGTGAGGGACAGTGAATGTTTAAAACAAGTTGTGTCTCTGGACAGAAGGGGAGATGCATGTCCAGGACATAGCTGTGAAGAAGCAGCAGTGTGGACATCGTGGGGTCAGAAGTGCTGCGCTGTGCATTGTGCACATGTGGGATCATGGGCAGTACGGGCAGCCATATTAGAGAAGGGCTAATCAGGGGGACTGAGAGGAAACGTACTATAGGCATTTAGTAATGAAGTGTAAGGTGTTTATTAGATTTTACAAGGTGAGCAGGAAGGGGAGACTGGTTAGTGGCCTCATTTATTATAAAAGAAATGTAATGTAACTAGTAGCTAATTGTACATGCAGTTTATATAGTTACTATAGTAACAGTGCATGTTAGGTGTATTAGTGCCCTCTAGTGGCAAAGTTTCATATTGCATATAGACATGGTATAAAGTTAGGAAAACCATTAATATAACAGTGCTGTATGGTTTTATGAACATGGGGAAGCTTGGAATAACCGGCCAGATAGAAGCCAAATGGATGACATTATGCAACATTAAATTGTATCATTTAGAATGTATTTTGATAGACAAATGTCAGAGAATATTATGGTCAGAATAACAATATATAGGCAGTTGCATGTGGTCCGGTATTAGTCCTGGAGAGAATCCGACAACATAACAACAAAAGTTGTTTAGGTGATACCTTTATGACTAACTGTACAAGATTCCGTTGCAAGCTTTCGAAACATTAAAGAAGAAACTGAAGAAGAAACAAAGTTACGAAAGCTTGCAAAGGAATCTTGTACAGTTAGTCATAAAGGTATCACCTAAACAACTTTAGTTATGTTTTCAAATATATAGACACACATAGAAGATCAATAATATAATAATTAAAACCATGGTAAACGACATTTGTGAGCACATAGAGATAGGGGATTTTAAAAAAGCGGACTAAAAAAATAAAAAGTAATCAATAATAAACAGATAATGGATTTTTATATAACATAAGGAAATGTCGTATTTATGGTACACATGATGTACGACATATACGTACATATAAAGTAACAGAAATAAGACCATCTAAAACCATAGTAATCACATCAAATATATCAATAAAAAGAGTTTATAAAAGAGGACAGTGGTAAAATAAAATATTGTAATATGAGGAGCTTAGTAGATTTTTTCGAGTTGCTCATTGAAACCACTCGGTGTGAGTGTTTTAAGGATTTGGATCCTGTACATTTCTCTTTTTTTTTTTTACAATGTTTCGAAAGCGTCAAAGGGTGGGTGGGTGATTATCTTAATAAAGGTGATCCGAAATAGGTTGGGGTTACTGTTCTGAGTAGTGCTGAAGTGTTGTGACAAACTGTGCAGTTGGTATTTGAGGATGTTCCGTTTATGTTGGCCAATCCGGGTACCTGCTAGTTGTGTGGTATGACCGACATATTGTAAGTGGCAGGGGCATGAAATAACATAAATTAGATTTTTAGACTAGCAGTTAATTTGATAGGTAGTGTTAGTGGCCGTGGAAGTGAAGCTGTTGGTCTGGTGAACAAAAGTGCATGCCCAGCATCTAAGTCTATTGCAGGGGCCTGGCCCAGGTGTCTGAGTGGAGGGTGGAGGTTCTGTGGGTCGGGGCTTCCGCAGACGACTAGGGGCTAGGATATTTTGTCTAAAACTTGACCGTCTATGACCCACAGCTGCAGACTCCTGTCTTACTGCCTGATGAAGCAGGGTCACGCCCATGAAACGCGTTGCAAAAATTGTAGAGTATAAATAAACCTTGTGTTTTACTTTAACACGTCCCTTTTGTTGTGTACTTTGGAGTGGGTAAGTGTCCACCTCCACCACTTCCATGTTTTAAAAATATTATATCCTTTTGCCACCTCTGTCTACTTTGTTACAATAAATGTGTTCCGATTTAAAATGATTACTAAAATTCAGCCTTTGAGAAGAATGGCCCCAAAATTGAAAGCTTCATTGTTGCCCTCTTGTGGTTGTCTGCGAGACAACAGCTGTGAAACCTCTGAAAAGGTCAAGTGAGAATTTAGGCAGGGTTCACACTAGTCAGCGCAGAAAACACAAACTTTTCACATGCCTTTTTTTTCAAACACTATGGGCCCAATCCAATTCACAGTTTCTCCTATGTTTTTTCCTAGGAGATAATTTTTCATCTGTTGTTCAAAATACCTTTTCGGCACTTTGCAATTGAAAACGTAGCACAAAGAGGAGAAAAAGGTTCTATCAAAGTTATTCTGACTATTTTCTAGCTTGCGGCTAGCTTAAAAGACAATTTATTGATAAGATATGAAAATGACAGTGAAGGGGGGGCTTGGACCACCATCACCAGCACCAGACTCGCATACAAGCCGACCCCCCAACTTTTGACCCCCTTTTTGGGGGGTCAAAAATTCGGCTTGTATGCGAGTATATACGGTACACACTATCAGTAATTGTCATCAGGATCAGTCATTCTGGGGAAACATTCCAAGGAGAATGCAAATACATTGTCTGGGAGCCCGTTTTATCCTCTAAAGCCCCATCTACACTATGGGACATTGCAGCGATCCGGCGGCTCAATTAGCCGCCGGATCGCCTCTTCTGCGTGCCCGCCACGTCCCCGCTCGCCGGGCGTGCGCCGCATTCGATTCCCCGCTCGTGCCCACTTATCTTCCGCTTGATTCCCTGCCATTGGCCCCTCGCGGGGAGCGAGCAGGGAATCGGCGGTGCGGAGATCCGTCGTGTCGGATCTTATCAATCGAGCCACATCAGCGGCTCGATTGATAAGGAGCATCGCGGCCGCATCTACTCGTGTAGATGCGGCATAAAGGGGCAAAACCGCCGTGGTGCACTTTGGCTGAAGTGTTTCCAAATCTGTGGCCACCCCCAACTGTTGCCTCGGCCCACCCCCACAACCTAATAGAGCACAGCGTTTTCTCCCGATGCAAAGGCGGGTGGGTTACTTACCGATATAATAGCAGATTTCATCTTAAGTTAACATGAGGTGTAACTCTTGGTAGTCTTTAATCTAACAGTGACAACTACAGCTTATTTTACTCAGCCTATGCTATAGAATGCCTTTCTGTTGCACTTTTGTGCACTGTAACCTGCCACAACAGTGCACAGATATTAATGGATTGAACATGTTCTAGTGTGTCCCTGGTCCTACATTTACCTTCCATTATTTTTCAAAATGTTAACAGAACAGTGGTGCAGGGTGCAATTATTTCTATGCAGAAATTAACTGATCCCATCTTCTGGGCTAGCAGCAGGCATTACCATGGATTTCATGGCTTTTTGGCAGAAGGTGTTACACCAAACGGACTACAATCTGCCTCCTCACAGCCATGTCCATCAGTCTGGAGGTTGTTCCTATACTTGTGCCAAACCTACTGCACATGCACCAAAGAAAGAAAAAACAAACACAAAAATCATTCAACTTAACACAGAAGTGGTTAGAGGGGATGACAGCCGGGGTTCCCCCTCATAAGGCCAAACAGACAAAGAGCAGCACAAGCCGATAATAGCATTTTGAGCAGCTATGAATACAGAAATGTGAGGTAACATACAATGTTTACATGTCAGATCATTGATCATCAATTAAACATATTTCATGCTGGACCAACTTAAAATTTTAACTCTAGCTTTCCTCTTAAAAAACATTGCTTGTAAGTAATGGTTATAGTTTTACGGAGGTACGCAAACAAAAAGAAGCACATATACTACTAAGAACGTGCCCTAATAAAATTGCTTTCTTCCCACATAATGCCATAAGTATATGAACAAAGATGCATTCAATAAGCTGAAGTAGACATGCCAGCCACCAAAATTCAGAGCTCACCAAGAACCTCTGTACACTAAAGGGAATTACTGTATAGCTTAAATCTGAACACTGTACATATCCAGTATGTGAAATGCTCTCAACATTTTCTGTCAATATCGCTCATTATATGGCAACTTGAATAATCCTCACAGTGGAAAATAGAAGACTAACTGTACAAACGATCTATAGATAGTATTACTGAACAGAAATCTGCATATGGGGTTTGTTTTTACCAGCATCTGCACATTAATTTTCACTTGCTTCCAGGATTACTTAGAATGACGTGAAATTTTTTAGGACGTTTTATGAAACACAATGCGGTTACATGCAAAATGATGGTTAGGAGCAGTCAATGAGATCCTAAAAATTGTTAGGTGATGCGAATGTCCATATCTTTATGTGGTGTGGAATTGGACCAATAAGTAGCAGTAGCTGATCTTTAATGACTTAATACCAAGCTGCCTAAATTTTCATCAACACAAAATAATTAGGAGATCATTGACCATCTCTACCGATGGTCTTGAATGAACTCTTGCAGATCAGTTATTCCAGGACATGTTTACTGCAAGCACAGGAAGGTTTGTTTCTCTTTAACCAGCTCCTTAACGATCATATGACTTTGCCAAAACAAAAACAATGTAGGTCAGGACTGCAGACTTCACTGTTTGCCAGTTTCTTGCTTGTCAGTGACTAGCAATGCTGTATGAGGAGTACGAATGCCAGGAAATTAGCAGCTTCTGAAAAACAGCAATGGCAGCTGTCATATTTGTTTCACCACAGGTTCAGGCAGCAATAGCAGAACCCATATATTATCCCAGAACCCTCAATTTTCCATCTCAGCACCAAAATGGCGGTTTGCTAAGGGAGAAAATCTTACCCATCTCTCCATTTTGGATCCCTCCTCTGAGATAAAATGATAAGATCCAAAATTATTGGGGACAGACAGGAACTGGTAAGATTCTGTCACACACACAACCACAAGGTGTGTTTGAAGATTCACGCAAATGTATGGTCTATCTAACCTGTCTTCTTAAAACAGAAGGCATTTGCAATAATTCAGCTTTAAAGTGCACCTGGGGTGAAAATAAAGGGATGAGATAAACCATTATATTTATCCTCCTACTCCTAAAAATGACTTTATACAAGATAAAACCCTGGAGACACTTTTAAAAAGTAGGTTGAATGTTTTACTGTCTAAAGTGGCAGCCTTTTAAAGGGGTTCTTCCGCGAAATAGAAAAAAAATAAAAAGTGGTTTATTTATAAACTATTAAAAATCCTCTTCAAATAGTGCGAAAAGTGTTTTTAAAAAATGAATAGTTTCATCAAAGTAACACGTAATGTAATCAGTGACAGATGTCGGCCAGGGAGGCTAATCCATTTGTTAGGGGTTTTTTTTTTGTACTATAATATCACAAACATAACTGCTGCGTACCTAGTTGACAGTTCTGTAGTCCGTTGCTGTCAGGAATGGCTCTTACAATTAGAATAACGGCTGTTATCTCCCGGAGCTCTGCGCAGTTATTTATTTTAGTTTCAGGGAGGGAGAGAGAGAGGACCCCGGAGCAATGAATCAGGCAGAGGGAGAGCAGCTGATCAGTGAGAACGTAATTTGTTGACGTCATTGCCCGGCAACCAGACTACGGCGTGTATGCAGAATCCTCTTTATCTCCTGAAAGCGAGTGATCTCTTTGTCGCTGCAAGATTTATGGGTTTGTGTTTTCTTATTAACTTTTAGCTGCCTGGAGAACTCAACACAAACCAATAAATCTTGCAGCGACAAAGAGATCACTCGCTAGAGGATTCTGCATAGACACCCTACGTTCTCACTGATCAGCTGATCTCCCTCTGCCTGATTCATTGCTCCGGGGTCCTCTCTCTCCCTCCGTGAAACTAAAATAAATAACTGCGCAGAGCTCCGGGAGATAACAGCCGTTATTCTAATTGTAAGAGCCATTCCTGACAGCAACGGACTACAGAACTGTCAACTAGGTACGCAGCAGTTATGTTTGTGATATTATAGTACAAAAAAAAACACCCCTAACAAATGGATTAGCCTCCCTGGCGTCATCCGTCACTGATTACATTAGGTGTTACTTTGATGAAACTATTCATTTTTAAAAAACACTTTTCGCACTATTTGAAGAGGATTTTTAATAGTTTATAAATAAACCACTTTTTATTTTTTTCCTATTTCGCGGAAGAACCCCTTTAAGTGCCCCAGAGTTATGCTACGTACACACATGCGACAACGATCGTTCTTTGAGAACGACGAACGAACTTTTAATTGATGAAAGAACGACCTAAGTAAAGTTAGTTTTAAAAGGTGTGTAACGATCTGATCGTTAGAACGAACGTTACATCACGTAAAGCAACTATTGCGCCTGCGCATAAAAATGAAAAGTTTCACGGAGAAATTGTGAAATGCGCATGTGAAGCCTAGTACGAACGATCGTTTCCAACGATGTACTACTTTTGCAAACGATCGTCGTTGGTTAAAATCCGCCGAGACAGAACTTTCTTTTGTAGCGATTTGGCTCGTTCGTCGTTTGCCTTAATAGTCGGTGGTTCGTTTTTTGTAACGATCGTCGTTGGTAAAGATAGGGGAACGATAGTTACAAACGACTATAGTCGCATGTGTGTACGCACCTTTAGAAAGAGGTCAATAGATGATGTATTAAACCTGGCCTCAAAAGTTGTATTCTGCCAATAAAATTTTTATGGCTATAATTTGCTTATCAGTGATGTTTACTATATTCCCTACAAGACAGAAGCGGTCACTTCCATGCCTAAAAATTGTTTCAGGCAGCAAAATCAAGTAAAACAGCCGGATTATTAAGCTTTTGTACTGTACACACATACCAGTATTTATAACATGTTTGTCTCATGTCACATATCACCTGAGGTATACAAGTGAGCAACTGTGGTTTCCCACAATGCATCAATACTGAATATACAAATCATCCCTGTATGCTTCTGAATCCAGGCTTACATCCAGAACCGCTGGTGTATAGCAAGTCTATAACTTATATTTTTACAGAGCCATTTCAACCCAACATGAAGACAGCCTGTTTCAACAGCACTTTTGGTCTTCATCAGTGCATGGCAGGGATTGATAGGACTATGGCACAGGGCTTGGACCAGTACAGCTGAGTACCCAAGCAGCTTAGGGTGACCCAGAACCACTAAGGTAGGAAAGTATAAGGGACTGAAAGACCGAAAAGCCCGCCTACTAAAAAGCAACACTCAGTGTAATTTGTCTTAAGACATAAGGTATTTGCAATAATTCAGCTTTAATGAGCAACTGTGGTTTCCCACAATGCTTCACTACTGAATATGCAAATTATCTCTTTATACCCCTGAAGCCAGGTCAGAAACAGGCTGTCTGCATGTTGGGTTAATGTAAAATTATGAGCTATAGGCTTGCTATACACCAGCGGTTCTGGATGCAAGTCTGACTTTAGCGGCATAATGAAGTCATTTGCATATTCAGTAGTGATGCATTGTGGGAAACCACAGTTGCTCACTTAAAACCACGAACACTGGCAATCCAGCGCAGGAGAATTGAGTGCAGCCGGCACCACCATAGACCGTAATAGGAATAACGGCGATAGCAGCGCACAGTGAGTAGCTTCGGCACAGTCAGAAGGCGGAGCTGAAGTTACTTTTAAAACACTGTAATTCGGCCTCCAGCAATAGCTGGAAGCCTTATTACATCATTCCCACCATCCAAGTCGACCTTGAGGGGAAATAGTAATTAACGTCGCCGGGAACTTGTGCAGCAGCAGGGTAAGCCATACTGGCTGCCTCCCAGCGGCAATTTCTCTCGTACGCTTAAAAAAAGGCATTTGCGATAATTCAGCTTTAAGAGGGCAAATTATACTAAGTGTTGCTATTTAGTTAGGGGGATTTTCAGTCTTTTAGTCCCCTATACCAGTGATCTGCAAACTTGGCTCTCCAACTGTTAAGGAACTACAAGTCCCACAATGCTTTTGCCTTTATAAGTCATGATTGTGGCTGTCAGACTCCTGCAATGCATTGTGGCACTTGTAGTTCCTTAACAGCTGGAGAGCCAAGTTTGCAAATCACTTCCCTATACTTTCCTAGTAGTTCTGGGTCACCCTGAGCTGCTTGGGTTCTCTGTTACACAGGTATGGGTAATCTAACAAGGAAATCAGCGTACAGGTACAGTAGGCAAAGTATCTTAAAGTAGGTGACAATTATAGTCAAAAGGAGCTTAAAGGATAACCGAAGTGACATGATTTAGTCAGGGTTTGCCCTAAAGTACATTCTGGCATTTATCACATGGCAACATTTTCACTGCTAGCAGTTGATGTCCGTGAAAGGAGATACTGTTTTTTTTAGCAGTTGGAAACAGCGGTTATATCCCATAATGCAACAAGGCTCCCACAGTGTGATGTCAGCAAAATGGTGCCGAAATCACACTGTGGGAGGGGTTTCACAACAATATCGGCCCTACAGAGCCCCCTGATGATCCATTTGAGAAAAGAAGATTTCTCGTGGTAAAAGGGGGTATCAGCTACTGATTGGGATGAAGTTCAATCCTTGGTTATGGTTTCTCTTTACGCAAGTTTAGAGTACGTACAACCCAAACCTAGACTGTACAGGATGGATTCAAGTAAATCTGCCCTTATTGGCAGCAGGATGTCAAACAACAACAGGTACCTGTGCTTAGCTTTATTTTCTCTTTAGTAGCTTGGGAACTACCTGAATGACAGGATTTATTTGAGGGCTCAAACCCACTAGCAAACTTTTCTAAGCACAAGTGATTTGAAATAGCTCTTGCTAATGCAATGCTATGGGGGATTTTTATAAAATCACATTGCTCAAGTGGGATCACACCCATAGCATTACATTAGCATGGGCTTTTCAAATCACAAAGCGCTCAGGGGGGAAAAAAATAAAATAAAAAATAAAAATCGCACCTGGCGGGTTCCAGGCCTGAGATAAAGAAATGTAAGTCATTGTTGGCGGCCATCTTATTTAAAACAAATGAACACCTAGCCCCCCTGCTTACAATGATTTGCATTAGAAACATTTTATACAAAGTTGATTTCATGTCCAAAACGCACCATACATTATTTTTGTTATGTTACAGTATTTTATAAAGTGCTGTAAGCCATTTAAAGCACATGAAAAAAAACTTTTGCATATCCAAATCCAGAGTTGTCTGAAAGCAAATCATTTGTCCAAACATACCAGTATTTAGAACACAACTTAACTTACAAAATCCACTAACAGACACTTACCAGCATGGAACCTGTTTGGAAGTAGGGGACTGTCTGTAATTCAGATTTCTACATAAGTTAAATCTGTTGAGCTCAAGAATTTAAAGTGGAATTAACATTTATTGTTTCTACAATGCCAGTTCAGTTCCAGAATTGGGCACTGGTGCTGAAGGGTACTCTGTACATAAAGTGTACTTGCCTGCCAAAATATTCTGTTCTGCTAGGCCATCGCCCTTCATTTTCTGTGCCTGGTGTTTCAAGTCCTCATCACACTAAATGTTGTAACCCATACACTGATATAGAAGGTGAGAATGCACCGAAACAGCCTGACAGTTGTGAAAACACAAATATAGAGAGAGGGACATTCCAAGCATGTAAGATAGTAAAGAAATTCTACTTTATTTTCACTCATGCATCCCAACCCTTTATCTTTGAGTGCTCTGTTAAAACACCAATACCAACCCAACTGACATTTGTTTCAGAAATTGAAAGCAATTTCATGTATATACCATCATAGATTTTCGTTGCAGGTTTCATTGGTGATGGATGCAGTTAGATCTTGCCGTGAAAACCTGAAATTATATTTTAACACTGTATCGGCTGTAATAATTTATATCCTGCAGAACCCTCTAAAAGAATTTGGAGTCATTCTTCCAATGTGTTGCATACTGAAATTTTAGACAGATTAGACCATGTACAAAAGAGGAAGAAAATAAAAATGGTCCTGTCAACTGAAAGAGTCCAGCATTCATTAATTTCAACAATAGCTTAGCCCAAAAACATTATCAATAGTTATAGCCAGAACAGATTCTTTCCCTCAGTTTAGATAGCTCAAACTATTTTAATACCAAAGACCATAACACAAGCAAGGAAAGATTGTGGCAAGAAGTGGCATATTAAAAAAAAAAAAAACAAGGAATGGAAACAAGGAAGTAAATAAAGATCCCTCCTACATACACTATAATCTGTATAATAAACATATCAGCATACAGTAGGACATATTACTTAAGGTACCAATTTACCAAAACAAAGTGCATATAAAAGATGAGAAAAGTAGAAGAGCTGCCCAGAGCACCCAATAAACAGTAAACCAATGAAAATCTGTTTTCATTTTGTCTTTGTAAAGCAGTGCCCAATGTTCTTTGGGCCAAGTTATTCCATAAAGGCCATAGAGCAAGAGTAGTAAAACATTCATTCACATTAGTCTGGTCAAACTAGACTGCTGAAAGGAAACATTGGTAATCATAAGGATGTGCTTTACAACTGCTCTTGTTGCCTAATGGAGAACCCCACAGTTAATAAAAAAAATAGCAGCAAAACAATAATACAATTGGTAATTTTGCAAACATTTTGCATACGATTTTCTTCTGGGCGCCCCTCTCAGTGTGCTCTCTAAGCCACTCAGCTGCAGGGTGAGCACCTAAACACTTCATCATCGGTGGTTCATCAGGTGCTGCACAAGTGGTGTGGATCACACCTGTAAAGCACTCAATCTAAACAATGCTATGTGGTAAGGGCATCTGGAATCATAAGGCATTCATAGACAGTGTGCCCTTCAACAGTTCACTATCTTGGCAGGACATACATGAAAAGTAACAAAAGGGAGGACATTTAGGCTGCATTATTTTTCTGATCAATTTTGTATATAGGTGATCAGAAAGACGATCGGAAATCAGATTGGACCTGTTCGAACTCATCTATTTGACAGGAAATTGCAAGGTGTGTATCAGGGATAAGAGCTTGAGTGTAAGAGAGCTGATAGTTTACAAATGTCTTTCTTGAAAATTGTTTTTGATTGGTACACAGTAAGGTTAACATAGAAATGTTATTACCGCATTCTATATACAGATGATTATTCACACCGGTTTATATATATTAACAACAACTAAAAGCAGCACTAAATTCACATGGAGGGTGGCATTCGGTATGTTACACAACATAGAGGTACTACAGTGCATCCCTGTTCCACCACCAGAACAGCCACCCGATTGTGCCTTGCTGCCTCATCTATAATAAAACAAGGCTGCAGTGAAAAAAATCCAGACGTTGCAATTTATTTCTTTTTGTATAATGCCAGTCATGATGATCTTTGGATCCAGTAGGGAAACAGACAAGCGTGCAGCCAGAACATACCTGACTTACATCCTTGTTTTGATTCATTGGCTACATGCATAAGAAAGAGAAAAAGGCTAAATCCACACTTATAACAGATTTGTGCCATGCATGGTGACAACGAATTCACCTTCACTGTCCATGACACAGAACCCTAATTAAAGGGGTTCTTTTGCAAAAAAAGTAGGCAGTTAAAAAATGTGACAGATGTGGCTGGAAAGTGTACTAGTTAAGGGCTCTGCCTTTGACATGGGAGACCAGGGTTAGAATCCTGGCTAGGTCAAGTACCTATTCAGTAAGGAGTTCAAGGCAAGACTTCCTAGCACTGCAGGGTGGCCTCCTGAGCACGTCCCAGTGGCTGCAGCTCTTGAGCACTTTGAGTCAGACAGGAGAAAAGCGCTATATAAATGTTCAGATTATTATTATTATTATTATTATTATTATTATTATAGGTTTTGGGCCAGTCCATCTTTTTAAAGGGGAACTGAAGAGAGAGGTATATGGAGGCTGCCATGTTTATTTCCTTTTAAGCAATACCAGTTGCCTGGCAGCCCTGCTGATCCTCTGCCTCTAATACTATTAGCTATAGCCCCTGAACAAGCATGCAGGAGATCAGGTGTTTCAGACTTTAAAGTCAGATCTGACAAGACTAGCTGCATGCTTGTTTCTGGTGTTATTCAGATACTACTGCAGAGAAATAGACCAGCAGGGCTGCCAGGCAACTGGTATTGATTAAAAGGAAATAAATATGACAGCCTCCGTATACCTCTTACTTCAGTTCCCCTTTAAGGGGGATTCTCAGGGCTTTCTTTGTTTTCAACAGCATTTCCTGAACAGCAGTTTAACTACCAAAATAGCAAGATACCAGCCGGCCTCCCTAATCACTTGCACACTATTATGTCAGTTAGATTGTGCAACTGTTGTTCAGGAAATGCTGTTGAAAACAAAGAAAGCCCTGAGAATCCCCCTTAAAAAGATGGACTGGCCCAAAACCTGTCATCTGTCACATTTTTTAACTGCCTACTTTTTTCGCGAAAGAACCCCTTTAAAAGTCTCCACTGTCTGTTGCATTGGACAGCTCATACATAGCATGCCTTGAATTGCACTCTGACATCCAAAATTATGGTGTACAATACAACAAGGCAATGGAGACAATGGATTCATTTACAAAGGACATGCATGAACAGACCCTATATCTGCCATTGGAGCCAACATTTCCGTTAACCTGTTGCCTGCCAATGCAATAAATGGCCTGTTTTAGCTGCTGATGTGAACCAGGCCTTTATTTTTTTTAATAATCCAAGCATGGCTAAATCCATATCCCTTTCCCTATAGATTTCCTCTAACTCACTGCAATGTGTGAACACAACTCCATATGCAACTCCAGGTGCATATATTGGGCTTATTCATTAATATATGTAAATTATACGAAGACCATCAAAATCAATGGAATGCCTTATTGCCTAACCTACATGAATGCACCAAGATCAGCTCAGCATTCATAATTGCAGCGTGCTAAACGATGTTCCCCTGGAACTAGTAAGGAACATCAGAACAGCCATAAGGCAACAAAAAGCTAATGTGTTTATGTGGCTATGCATATTGACAAGCAACACCTTTTGGCTTTTTCAAGAGTGATCATACAAAATACAGCAGAAAATACCTCATCAGGGGTTCAGTCTGCTGCAGGCAAATTAGTCAAATATAAAATGGTTATTAACATGTTCTCACTGAACTGTTAATCTCTAAAATAGTCTATGGTTTTATGTTCTTAGTTTGCCGCTTTAACAGTTTTGCTTCAAATGTTGGCACTGTAAGTTCCAAAAGTAGGAATCCTACAGTGCATCTTATAACCGTACTGTCAAAGCACCTGTAAATCATTAGTATAGAGGTCATAACAGAAAGATGAGCGGGGGGCAGGATGACAATTTGTAGATGTAAAACTATGGGTTGTAGATGGTTGGGTGTATAGTAGAGTGGCTGCACACTGGAAGTATGTGGATGGAAGACATGTCAAGTGGTTGCACAGAAAAATATGTGCCGGAGAAAAAAAAAAAAAAAAAAAAAAAAAAAAAAAAAGGTGGCTGCACAGAGAGCAGAAGAGGCTTACAAATAATGTAAGCACTGTTATAATAAAAAATATTGGGTGTGGATGGATGCTAAGGAAAATATGTAGCTGGGGGATATGGTAAGTGAGTGCCTGTGTAAATAATTGTGTAAGGAAGGAATGTGTCAGGGAGAAAAGGCAAGGGGCAGCAAAAAATGTTGACTATTATAGCCAGATGACCAACACTGCAAATAGCATATTAGGAAAATTAGCAATGGCAACCTTCATATTTTTAAAATGACAGGTGTACTTCGAAGGACAATTAGGCAAACTTTACCTCCACAACAACACACACAAAACAAAAAACAAAAAAAACAAAAAAAAACTTTACTAAGAAAACAATGCTATTAAAATGTGAAAAAAGCATGAAATGGTTAATGAGCCTACTTTCATTTCCCCCTACAGTCTTATTACATAACTGAACCAACAAAAGGCTGGAGGCTAGCCCTACAGTATCGCTCAAGGAGAAGTAATCTAAAAAAAGAGGAGTAGAGCGCACCATAGTGTAAAACCAATAGAAAATTGAATAAGCACAAAGAGGACTTTCCAGACGAACGGACGCTTCGCTGCTGGCCACAGCCTGGTGGTGCCCACGCTGCTGAAGGGAGGACAGGATTCCTAATTGTACTATATGCGTCATTTTAACTTCAATCCTGTAAGTAGAAACTTACTTGCGCTTATTACATTTTCTATTGGTTTTACACTATGGAGCACTCTACTCATCTTTTTTAGATTACTTCTGCTTGTCACACCCGAAAAGGAGAGCGGCTCCATAATTTGTGTCACCAACTTGAGCGGTGTGGACTGTCTTTTGGGAAGCGCCAGACAATTTGTATTGTTTTTGTGATTATCGCTCAAGGGATTGAGTCTCCATCACTCATGGGCAACACACCTCATAACATGTGTACTAGGCTGTACCTGGATAAGGCATAACCATAAAATACAACTGTTTATAAGTAATTTGGGGGAAAACTGCAACATTTAACATAGTTTGCATTACTTGGGGAGAAATTAGGATCACTATATGGGCAGCAAGCAGTTAGAAGATGAGTGTTGTATGTTATGCCAGATTGTACTTTTGCCCTATGTATAACGGAACTTATGCATGCAATAAGTTTTAGGGCTGGTTCAGACGGACGCTTGCGGAGCGTTTACCGCCGGCATTCGGGGCTTGGCGTTAAACGCTCCCATTCAAGTAAATGGGAGCGTTTGAACCAAACTTTCACTCGCGTTTGCACGAACGCGGCGTTTGGGTCCCGATTTTCCCTGGCGTTCAAGGAGCCCCTGGAAGCTACATGTAGCTTCCAGGGGCGGTTAACCGCGACGGGTAATGTCCCCCTAGGGGAAGAAAAAACGCGACCACATCCGAACGCAACGCGAACGCGGCTGAAAGCCCGAACGCATTGCCGCCGCGACACCAATGAATGCGACGCCTCCAAACGTTCGTCTGAACCAGCCCTTACTCACACACGGCATAACAACAAAACAAAACAAAAACAAAACAAAAAAAAGAAACTGATCATACATCAACTGTCATGATACAGGGGTGTCTGCTGTAGCCTAGTGACCCCCAAATTAAATTCTAAAACAATTAGTGAAAATAGACACCCAGACACAGTTTCAAGATATGCTGGAAAGGGAGCAGGGAGTCAAATCCACAGAAGGCTTCCAAAATTACAACATAAGGAAGCAGAAGTCCCACTCCCAACTTGCCGAAGACTCACTCAATTTTAGCAAGTAGGACATTTATTTACAACTAAAAGAAGAGGATGGAAGGGGTTGCTCAGGGCATTAGATCAGTGTGTAGCAAAATCTCTGATCAGAACATCTTGAGAATCCTAAGAATTTTTGTATTAACAAATACACTATATCACAAAAATACAGAACAAAAAAAAAAAGATGCAAATATGGCCTTTATTTAATAACACGGCTCTAAGAGCAACTGTTAGCAGTAATATGACCAATCGCATCTCAGCACAATGAGAAGTGAGTGGATGTCATACGTTATAACGCGCTGTACACTATTCCTTTGCCTGGATGAACAGATGCAAGTATTTACAGGTAGATTCAAAGAGGCATATCTTTTAATCATCTTTGTAATTCAATGTCACAGTGTAACACAAAACAGTGAAAGTGCACCATTCTGTGCTTTGTAAAGGATCCTGGGGGATTTGGTATAAAAAAAAAAAAAAGCATTCTAATAAATAGGAAAAAACTGAGATCAAACATGGTAAAACACAGGTCAGATGACAGAACAGGGGATATGGGTTGTTATAAGCCTGATGGTTATAACACAGCTTATTCTTTCTACACAGATATTGCAATCCAGCAGATATTCAATATCAAATATATATCTCTATATAAGGATATATATTATATATATATTTATATATGTACACGATATCTAGGCTATGACTCCCGATCAGTCAGAAGGGGAACGATCTATGAACAAATAGCAAATAAAAGATAAATCTGTTGCACAGCAGACTCCTTCTAAATGCCGTGTGTCTCCACTCCGTGGAACTTGCTACAAAAAAGAGGTAGATTTAATGTCTATGTATAGAGCTATATATATGTATATTAAAAAGAAGCTGATAGGTAAAACAATGCAATTAAAAGGAAAGAGGGGATAACAAAAAAAATTAATGCTGCCGTGCCTTGTTTGCTATGCCTGCAGCTAAGGGCATCCAAATGTACATCCTGCTCAAAAATAAATGCTACATCAGCTCAAATTTATTTGTGCTGGAATTGTATTGCTATATGATAACAGAAAGGACACTATTAGGGCTTATGTGCAAAGCTATTTTTAGACAGGATCTTAGTAAAAGGGGTAAAAAACAAGAGTGGGATGGAGGGAAAAAAAAATAAAAATCTAGCACCATATAAACCTTTCACAGCTGAAAGGGGTTCCCCCACCCGCATGATTCAAGAAGCAATGACGCATTTAGGATTAGAATGAGTTAGTGGGAATTGGAGAGAGTCAAGTGAGGTGGAGAAAGGTATCGCTGAGCCAGTATAGCAGCGTCCAAAGGGCTCACTGGCTGAGCATCATACCCCAACCTTCTAATGGGTGGGAAACTGCCAAAGTGACGTTTTTGTTGGAAGTTCTTGGCTTCATGGATTGTGTTTTTTTCCTCTGCCAGAAGCAGCTGCTGTCGCATGTAGTTTTCAAACTCATATTGCGATGACTCTTCTGTCACCTTTGTCTGAAAAGAGAAACTGGTCAAGAAACAAGAAACAAGACAAAAAAAAACATGCACCTTGCATCTTAAAAGTTAAAGTGACCACTTAAAAATGTGTAGAAATTACAATACATGCAAAGTAGTATATTTACTCCAGAGTAACAAGAGCAATACATTACTGTCTTTTGGACTATAAGACTCACTTTTTCTCCCCCAAAAGGGGGAAAAAGTCACTGCATCTTATAGTCCAAATGCAGGGAGTTACTGACTTGTGAACACCTGCCAATACTAACCTCCATTTAATTTTGCACAGTGGGAGACATGGCAGCGCTTTCAAACAACCTCATACCTGAATGGTTTAACTGCAATGGTGAGCAGAGCTCCAGAAACTGGACTAAATTACACACCCAGCATACACTGCAGGCAAAGAGAGGGAGGGGGATTAGTGATTAAGCTGCATCAGTGGGCAGAGCTCCAGAAACTGGACTATATTACACACCCTGCATCACTATAGACCAAGGGGGGGTGTTAGCTTCAGTGATAATTAGTGCACAAATTATGACCTAATAGACTTCCCCACGGCGGTGACGTACCCCCTTGGGGAAGACCTACCTCTAACCTAGCAATAAAAACATAATTCCTCGTGCTGCTATTCATAAATGGTATACACATTTCATAAGACAAGCAAAACAGACAATGATAAGCGCTCAAGGATGCACCTGAATTGTGAGCCATCAGCGATGCACCTGAATACTAACCTCCAACCCACCGCAATGTCAGGTACTCCCTGTACTGTGCCCATGCAGAGGAGGACATAAGGGGGCGCAGAGGAGGACATAAGGGGGGCACAAAGGGGCATAGAGGACACAAGGAGGACAAAAGCGGATGCATGGGGACACAGGAGGACAGAAGATGACACAGGGAGACAAAAAGGTACGGGGGTGCATGAGGTACAAAGGAGGCATAATTCACAAGATAAAAATGGAGAAACCAAGAGCCCAATATAGTGTAGTATGTCAAAAGCAATTGGAAATAATGATTAGTGAGATAAGTATACTCACAAACATGGGTTACCACATAGGTAACCACTGTATAGGCAGGTGAGGCGATTAAACCTGTCCTCACTCAGGGTTAAAGGGAACCTAAACTGAGAAGGATATGGATTTTTCCTTTTAAAATAATACCAGTTGCCTGACTCTCCTGCTGATCCTGTGTCTCTAATGCTTTCAGCCACAGCCCCTGAACAAGCATGCAGATCAGGTGCTCTGACTGAAGTCAGACTGGATTAGCTGCATGCTTGTTTCAGGTCTGTGATTCGGCCACTACTGCAGTAAATAGATCAGCAGGATTGCCAGGCAACTGGTATTGTTTAAAAGGAAACCTCCATATCCCTCTCAGTTTAGGTTGCCTTTAAAGAGAACCCGAGGTGGGTTTGAAGAATATTATCTGCATACAGAGGCTGGATCTGCCTATACAGCCCAGCCTCTGTTGCTATCCCAAACCCCCCTAAGGTCCCCCTGCACTCTGCAATCCCTCATAAATCACAGCCACGCTGCTGACAAACAGCTTGTCAGAGCTGGCTGTGTTTATCTTTATAGTGTCAGTCTGTTGCTCTCCCCGCCTCCTGCAGAACTCCGGTCCCCGCCTGCATCCCTTCCCTCCCTGCTGATTGGAGGGAAGGGACGGGGGCAGGGACCGGAGCTATGCAGGAGGCGGGGAAGCAGCTGAGACTGACACTACAGATGTAAACACAGCCTCACAGCACGGCTGTGATTTATGAGGGATTGCAGAGTGCAGGGGGACATTAGGGGGTTTGGGATAGCAACAGAGGCTGGGCTGTATAGGCAGATCCAGCCTCTGTATGCAGATAACATTCTCTAAACACACTTCGGGTTCTCTTTAAGAAGTCGCTCTCTGTAGATCGGAAAGAAGGGGGTAGGTCAACCCTCCACCAAGGGTGGACACGGTATAGCAGTAGGAGAACAGAGGCGCCAGCAGGATAAAAGTAGATAAAATTCGGGAATATACTTTCTATTGCCGAATTTCTGTTTGTCCCCACCTTATTGCCTGATAAAGCGGGATGTGCCTGCGAAACATGTTGCATCTTTGGGGTACTTTTCAATAAATGTGTTTATAATTATTCAGACAGTCTTTCGTGTCTGCTTTCCGGAGGCAAGTCCACCGTTTCCTCCGAGCAAAATTTTAAAAATGTTATCTACTTTTATACTGCTGGCGCCTCTGTTCTCTTACTGCTGTAATTCACAAGATGCCGTGTGTGTTTTTTTATTTGCAATAGTGGTCCTTTAAATATTACAATATGCCACTGCAAAGTAGTTTAACAACTATCAAATAGAGAAGTTTCACTACCAGCATCCAATTCTGTATATCCTTACCTCTTGCAAGTTCTCTGGGCTGGTTACATGATCAATGTCTGGTACAACCTGCAGTGGGCCACTCAGTGAAGACATAGATTGCCTACAAAAGGGAGGTGCAAAGTGAGAATTATAGCAAATCGAGGGGGCAATACACACTCTAATAAAGGCCGTGACAATTTCCGGATGATTACCAGGCATCTTCCAGATGAAAAAAAGTGAAGTACTCCTGCTTTACTTTACTAGCCTAGAGACATCCATCCCTAACCTTAGCGCTGCGTAATATGTTGGCGCGTTATAAATAAACTAACCTGAGGAAGTGAGCAAGGCACACAAAATGCATTGTCTTGTGCACTATATAATAGGAATGGGTCTAATTTGGTGAAATCCATGTGTGACTTCATTGGAGAAACGATACATGCATTTATAAATGGCTTTTAACTATTACACAATGGACTTCTCCTGATCTTATTACAGTACATCTTTCCAGTGTCATTTTGAGCGTACTATTAGAAATAAATGCAGCATTGTATTTTAAAATTAAGGTTCTAAAGAAGTGGTCACATGTAAAGTGATACTTAAATAGTTTGAAGTATAAAACGACACACCCCTTCACCACTGTTCAGCTCTGATGAAAACTTGACTTTCCTATAGCCCAAAGGTCCTGTTCTAGAGCTGGAAGAAGGAGGTGGAGAAAATGTCCATAGACAGTCCAATCTCATTGCACACAGCACACAGCAATTCCAGGAAATAATTCTACTTTAGCTGTTGCCAGTGTAGTAAGTTGGCAGCTAGTTAGAATTTCACCAATATGTTGTGTCTGTATCTGTGAGACATTTCTCTACATCCTGTCCAAACAGTTCTCCAAAACAGATGGACCTTAGAAAGGGGGGGGGGGGGGGGGAGTTTATGGGTATGCCAGTGCTTTCATATTGAAGCCACAAAGCTCCCCTCCAACCCCAGTTTCTAACCCTTGTGAAATCCATTAAGAACTAAACATAACCGCTTCATTGTACATATCACAATCCCTCCTTGTCGCAGAAGCTAATAGAAGCAGCCATCAGCCTGAAACATCTTGCCATCCAATTACAAAAAAAATACAATAAAAAAAATTAAAATGAACAAACCATGACGATATGATGCCTCCAAGAGACTCCAAAACTTCAGATGCAGTGAGACGCTGCTGAGGATCCAAAACCAGCAACTTTCTTATGAGACAAACTGTGTTTTCTGACACTCTGCCATCCCTTGAAAGAGGAGGGGGAATAAATGGTCAGAAAACCCAACAATTTGAGCACATCATTACTAACTTCTAATAACCAACTTCTGTCAGATTTTATTACAGAACTTGCATGCACCCTACACAGCTGCAAAAGATATCTCCCAGTGCTCTGCTGTCAACTGCTGCAGCTGGCAATCCACATAACGCCTGGAACTACTGGCCTTTTTATACTTACCATAGTGATCTTGTTCCAGGAGTTGGATAGGTAATATCTGCTCATTACCCTGCTATTGCTTCTCACCTTATTCTACTACTCTGCTTTCACTCTTCCTAGGCCTTCCTTTGCTTTCAATATCCTCCCATCTTCACTCCTCACTTGCGACGCATTAAGCGATTAAGTTGTCTAAGGTTAGGCAAATAAGGAGCAGAAAAGCCATTTTGGGAACACAACTGGTGGTGGTGGGAGAGGGAATTATGCCTATGCAAAAGCTAAGCAACGGACCACCACAGCCATCAAATCCATAAGACAGGAACATACTATAGCCACAGTAGTCCAACACCCATTTAGATTCAGTACTAATGGATGAGAAACTGACTTCACTACATATGCAAAATGATTACTTTGATAACCTCAGGGAAATTTCCCTCAAGCGGACCCCCCCCCCCCCCAAAATAAAAAATTAACCCCCCCCCAGCCCAGAGCTTACTCAATATAATAGCCAGTGTGGGGTTGGGCTAAAGGCAGCAGATGAAAGCACATCTTTATTGCACAAATTTATAAGCCTGACCCTTCTGGTTTAACAAAATTGAATATCTATTCTCTGCTAGAAATAACACTATACTACAGGACACTTCTAATCCGCATACAGGCAGAGCAGATAGAAATGTGGGATTTCTGACATCAATGCCTACTCTAACTGTATGCTATAGCCGGAGGGGGGAGACAACTAAACAGATCCATTGCTGATTCCAGCACAGCTGACAGGTTATGAAAATTCATAAGAAAAAGTATATCTGCTAAACAAAACTATACTAAGCATTTTACTAGCCTACAAGAACAATTCTTTCTGTGGGATCTCAAAACATAAATTATGCAAAATAGGCAGAGTCTCAATTTCATACATCAAAAAATAGAAACACAGATACTGCTGTACACAGAGCACTTTTTTGTGATAGGACATTGGACATACAGAATATGCTAAATGGCTAGCCAATAAGATGATCCTCTGGCTACAGTCCTTTCCAAATCATTCACCCCAACCTAGCAATAGGAGGATTGGCAAAGGCAGTGCAGAGCACATGATCTGCAGGACTGTTCCAGGAATTTTGAATTTGGCATAATCCTTGTAAACTGCAATCCTGAAAAACAGCCTCAACTGACTGAATGACTTTTTACTTGTAAGTTAAACCAGAAAGTATCACTCACTCTGGTATAGAGTATTCTGCTGCCTTAATTTTGCGAAACAATTCCTGAGGTATGCTGTCATAGAAGGGGAACTGGCCATACAGCATGGTGAAAAGTACCACTCCTAGAGCCCACATGTCACTTGGCTTTCCTCGGTAAGGCCGACCTTCAAGTAAATAGGAAAAAAAAAAAAAGTTATTTTTTGTCCTGAATGAATGCATAAAGTTAAGCTCAAATAATACAATTTACTAATTAAATCAATCTAATGCAAGCTCTGGGCTTACACCCTTGTAAAATCTAGGTATGTTCTAAGAATGACTTTTGAAGCTTACTGAGCTGACCTACAAATGAAATGGCTGAATACTTTAGACTGCGTTGCATGTGATTATGAGCGCACACTGCAATTCACACTGAGCATTCTAAAGGCACATTATTTCAAAGGCTCGTCAATGTCTCTATGCAATGTGCACATAATTTTATATGTGTATTTAGAAATGCACTGTATAAACCGAGTTAGGGCCCTTTTACACTTAATCAGTTGCTCTCAGTTATAACTGAAAGAAAACCGATTTTCAAAGTAATGCCCATGTTTTCCTATAGCACCTTTCACACTTAAAGGGAACCTTAACTGCCGTGGAAAAATAAATTCACTTACCTGGGGGCTTTCCCAAGCCTCCTGCAGCCGTCCTGTGCCCGCGCCGGTCCTTCGGTGCCCTCCGGTCTCCCTCCGCCGCTAAGTTTCGTTTTCGGACGACTGCCAGTCGTCCTCGGGCCTCTTCCGCATTCCTCGTGGTAAACTGCAGTAAAGCGCGTCCGCATGACGCCAAGCGCGTCATGCGGACGCGCTTTACTGCAGTTTACGACGAGGAATGCGGAAGTGGCCCGAGGACGACTGGCAGTCGTCCGAAAACGAAACTTAGCGGCGGAGGGAGACCGGAGGGCACCGAAGGACCGGCGCGGGCACAGGACGGCTGCAGGAGGCTTGGGAAAGCCCCCAGGTAAGTGAATTTATTTTTCCACGGCAGTTAAGGTTCCCTTTAACACGTTTTAACTGAAATCTTCTTCCAATGCAATGCTATGGAAAAAAACGCGTACTAACGTGTATTAACGCATACTAACGCACACCAACTGATTAAGTGTAAACGGGGCCTTAGGATAACATGCTCTTTGTAAAGTGTGAACGTACACTTAAGCCTTGTACATACACTAGATGATTCTAGTTCTCTATCGACTTGTGTACATGCGTGTGTACAAAAGCCCCAAATCTCCCATCTCTACTTATGCATGTGTACTCCATCCACCAATCCCCAACAACCACCCCAGATCATCACTCTGAGGGCATTGTTCTTTCCCTTGCTTCTCCTGCTCTGTCGTGTGTAGTTTGTCAGCCCTCCTCCCTGTCTTGGAGTAGCAATACACTTCACTGGCAAACAGTGTTGCCAACCTTTTACGTTATTTTTTACTGACAAATACTTAAAAATGTACTGACAAAAGATTGTTTTTACTGACAAAATCCCCTGCGCAGCGCCGAAAAATGGGCATGGTCACGCAACAGAATGTGGGCGTGGGGCCAAATATACATGATTTTAGTAGTGCAGTAAGAGGTCTGCTGGGGACGTTTGAGCTCTGCCATAGTTCCCCCCCCCCCCCCTTCCCCCAAAATACATGTAATCTTACAGCATTTCACCAAAAATCCATGTAAAAATACGGATAATATGGCAGTGGTTCCCCAAAAATAGGTTGCTCCAGGTCTATGGGTGTCCCCAGAACAGGTGGCCAGCGGTATAGGTGTCCCCAGAACAGGTGGCCAGCGGTATAGGTGTCCCCAGAACAGGTGGCCAGCGGTATAGGTGTCCCCAGAACAGGTGGCCAGCGGTATAGGTGCCCCCAGAACAGGTGGCCAGGGGTGTATGTGCCCAGTATAGGTAGGCAGGGGTATATGTGCCCAGTATATGTAGGCAGGGGTATATGTAGGCAGGGGTATATGTGCCCAGTATATGTAGGCAGGGGTATATGTGCCCAGTATATGTAGGCAGGGGTATATGTGCCCAGTATATGTAGGCAGGGGTATATGTGCCCAGTATATGTAGGCAGGGGTATATGTGCCCAGTATATGTAGGCAGGGGTATATGTAGGCAGGGTTATATGTGTCCAGAATAGGTAGCCAGGTGTGCCCCCAGCAGGAGCAGCGCAGAGAAGAGTGAGAGCTGTGGGGACAGCGGGGAAGGCCCCCCTTTCCCTCACTCTCCCCTCCAGACCTAAGTGTTGTGCGGTGGCTGGCAGTGGGCGGAACTTACCTCGGTCTCGTTGCAGGCGCGGGATGGATTTGCCGCTGGTCTGGTCCAGACCCGCGGCACCAGAACTTCCGGCGCTTGGAGCGAGACAGAGGTAAGTGGCAGTGGGCGGAACTTACCTCCGCCTCGCTCCAAACGCCGGAAATTCTGGTGCCGCTGCTCTGGTCTGGACCAGACTAGCGGCAAATCCATCCCGTGCCTGCAACGAGACGCAGGTAAGTTCCGCCCGCTGCCAGCCACCGCACAACACTTAGGTCTGGAGGGGAGAGCCCTAAGGTGAGGGAAGGAGGGAGGAGATGGCCCCCCCCCCTTCCCCGCTGATCCCACAGCGCTCCCTCTTCTATGCGCTGCTCCCCTCCTGCTCACAGGGTGGCTGATTGGCCGCCCTTACGGACACTGCTGAATTCCTTACGGAATTCACGGGCAGCTAAATTTGTATCAAAATTTATGGAATGCCTGTAAATTTACAGGCGGTTGGCAACACTGCTGGCAAAGCGTCTGTGCAGCATTCAGCCCCTGAACTGTTACATGAAGTATCGAGTCCTAATGCCTGCTGGTAACGTTAAAGCATGCGTGTATGCATACCCTTAGTTTCCAAAATTTTGAGAGATCAAAACCCAATATAAAAAATCCAGGAAGCTCCTTGGCCTTGCTAAGGAGCTTGTGGTGACTTGCCTAACACAGATAACACTAAGGACTACTTACGGTAAATCACACTACTTCTGCCTTTCTTACTACACCTGAAATCAGGGGGAGGCACTAAAGAGTCCCACTATGGAAAATGTACCCTTCCGCCCCACACGCTTCCTCAATTGCTGTGCTGTAGTTGGGAGCATTCTCAACATGTGTGATTCTTGTAGCCATGCATGTGCAAAATGCCTCCAGCTACAGAGATCAAGGAGCCACGCATCTGGGACAACATATGCCGTAGTGCACGACCTAGCTGGGTTGGAGACTTTAGAGGCAACAGACAGAACAAGAGAACCCCGAGCACACTGGAGCCTCAAAGACAACGGGTCTGGAAGGAGTCCCAGGTAACTAAAAATCCACTGTTTTTCCCCCTGTTCAACCACGCTTTGAGAAGTCAAACATATTAAGAAACCATTGTAGTTCCTGTAGTGTTAGGAGAGGCACTTTAACTCAGCTCCGAGTCATAATCACAGGAAGTTGCATCTGGTGCCAAGAGCAGGTAAAGACCCAAACCAGGGCATAAAGTGTAAGTATACTCCCTCTTCAGGTACATTTCTAGGCTAATTAAACTACAACATTTAATAATTTCGTTGTTTGAGTCTGGGTTATCTTATTCAGAAAACTGGATAATGCTGTACACAGCAGTTCAGCAACATTACGATGGTTCCACATGGCTCTTTTTTTGCCTCCTTCCAGCTTGGAAAGAGGAAATATCGGAGTCACATGAAGTCAACTGTGACTCTCTCTTCACGTGAAGTCAACTCTGTGACTCTCTCTGGTCATAATGGTGCTGAAATGCTGTGCACAACATTATAAAGGTTTCCAAATAAGGAAACATGGTCTCATACAACATTATTTGCGCCCAAGGTTACTTACCACTAAGAACGTCAGGACTGATATATGCTGGGCTTCCTCTCTGATCTTTTAACAGATCATCTTCACTCACTAGGTGTTTACCAAGGCAGAAGTTGGTAATTGTTATTCTATGAGTCCTAAAAATAAATAATAAGCCTTATAAAGCTATGACCAAAAAGATACAATAGTTTAGCTGGCTCAAGAGATGAATCACAGTATGTACCAGAACCTATTCTTTACAACTAATGAGATCAAGGCCTTCTGTCATGTATTTTAAAATCGCTAGGGTTTGCTAAATAAAATAGGAAATGCGGTAGGTTATTTCCACTACCGCGATTCAATTTTACACAAACGCGATCGCGTGGCAGAGCGAGTATTGCCACGATTTTGCTATGCCCGGCAGAGCATAGCAAAATCGCAAACTATCGGCGGAAACAAAAAAAAAAAAAAAAAAAAACGCTAGCGATTTCAAGTGGAAACAAAACCATAGCCAAAAAGTATAAAAAGCACTAGTCTATGGGCCTGCACATAAAAGAAGTTGGAATGATTAATCTCAGTCTTTGAGGGCCTTTCCACACAGAGTCCATTGCGTCGCAACAGACAAGATCACTACAAAGTAATGCACGGATATTTCTATGGGGCTTCCACAGAGTGCAGTGGATCAGTCAAAACCAGCCCGATTAGCCTGCCAACAGACTGCACACACGGGGAAACTGTCGTCAGAACGGCTGCCCCGCGGGCAGGTCTGACAACCTGTTTGAAAAAAAAAAAAAAAATCAGGCGTGTGTACGCGCCTTTAGGCTGCCTAGCCAAAAGCATTTCATACGACAGTTTTGGCTGTCAAATATTTAGTATGTGCGTGGAGTGCACCTTGCATAATGGACCAGTGGCTCAAAATAAAGAAAGGAGTAGCATCATCTATCTTCTTAGCGGTTAAGAGGACTATTAGTTAATGTACAGGAGGACCCGGTTCTATAACCTAGACACAATGCTGTGGATACATTGCAGAGATGGTTTCTTGTCAATTAATCTTGAAGGGGGATCAGACAGAAGCTTTTAAAAACTGTACATTCCTGGATTTTTGTAACTGAAGCCAGCTGGCTATAAAATCCTCTAAATGCACTTTTAGTAAAGCATTCTGTGTTGCGTGGGTGTTGTACAAGGCAGCATGTTATACATGTATACTGGAAGCGCTATTATCCTAGACTGAACAGGCTGTACTCTACAAGATGAATCATCCTGATTAAGCCCGTAGTTTCATTCACAAGCCCCCGCTAATACAGGGAGAACACACACAGAAGTGCCATAAACAGCTCTTATTTCACTGCATTTCAAACATATAACACAAGTAGAAAACACAAATCATACATAAAAAGGACAACTTCACAGAGTTGGTTTATAAAGGAGGACAAAATAATTGCCTTTTGTTTACTGTATTTGGCCCTGTTTTGCACTTTTTTCAATGAAACAAATATTTGATAAATAATCATAGCAAGGTTTGAAAAAAAAAAAAAAAAAAAAAAACCATTGCATGCATGTGGACTGCAGCCAAACATACTGCACAAAGTCACTGAAGTATGTTAGGTCTATACTACAATGCATTGGTCATCTGCTAGCTGCAGTCAGCACTTTATGATGCCCATGGTGAATTATTTTGTCTCTTTCATGCAAGTACATAACTGCTTGAAAGACTCCAGAACTGGACAATAAACCACCCTAGATTATTTTCAGCAGTTAAAGGCTTTAAATGGAGAAGGTCACCTAATACCATAAGCTCGTGTGTTTAGAGACACCCATGCTGTATAGTTCTAAGGCCTTGTTCACATTGCTTTTGGCTCGCATGTCCATCCACGGTGGGCTTTTTTCCAACGATTTTCTGAGTGTTCGCTCGTTTTTGTGGGCATTTTTGTAAGCGCTTTTGCAGAGCACTTCCGTCTTTTGATCCGGGAAAAGTAAATGCAATGTATAAAAAAAAAAAAAAAAAAAAAAAAAAACCCTCACGCAATCGCTTGCCAAAGAGATTTTGTGAGCGTTTTTCCTATAACTTCCATTAAGTCAAATCGCCTCAAAAAATTGCCCAAGCACCGCTTTTCAAATCGGATAGCTAACGAACATGATGATATGAACTCTCTGAGAATAATTCCACAAGCGCGTTCAGGGCGATTTTGAAAGTCGCCCGCGCTTCAAATTTTACAAAAACACCTATATGTGAACAGGGCCTAAAGCCAGATTAAAAGTTGTTGGTCATCTTGGCGGATCTAGGTCCTCAAAACCAGAACCAATGACGATCTGCAAAATGCAGTAATCTAAAACATACTGAAATTATACTGCAAGTCCATGGCACTGAACAGAGTACAAAACCAGAGGTGTAGCTGGGGGTTACCAGCACCCAGGGACAAAGACAGTGTTATACATCCCCCCCACTGCTGGTGCACAAAAAAAAAAAAAAAAAAAAAAAAAAAAAGAGGCTATGCAACCATATGAAGACAAATTTCCTATAATACATAAAATAATGGTTATACAAAACAGGCAGCATGTCACATAGTTAGGTAGTGTCCACTAAACACAAAACTCTGACTGATAGTGGTACATAGAGGATGAGCAGTTGTACCTAGCGGATGGTGAGATGTGGTGCACAGCAGATAACACGTAGGGTACAAAGCAGAAGAAGAGTATGGAAAATGGCGGGTGGTGAGTAGTGGTACATAGCAGATGACGAGTACGGTATACAGCTGATGTCAAGTAACATTATACAGTGAGAAATGGTACATAGAGGATGGCAAGTAGCGTTAATTAGCGAATGTCAAGAAATGGTACAAGGCGGATGGTGAGTAACAGCACAGAGCAGATGGCGAGCTGCAGTGCATACCGAAAAGAGTAGAGCAGTAGAGAGTAGTGGTACACAATGGATGGCGATAGTGACAGGTAGCAGATGAGTGGAGACAGAGGTTGACAAGAGGTAACATGACAGGGGATTACAGACAAGCAGTCCCTGGTGCAAAGTGTGCTGATGTGTTCCAGCATTCATTATAGGGAGCTGGGTGGAGCCTCCCGTGTCCCCTCTGCACCACTCTCCTGAATCGAATAAGGGGGGGCAGATCCTCCTCCTCAGCTGTGTGGAAACAGGTCCCAGGCCTGCTCTATACACTCAGGAGGGTGTGCGGCCTATGCGGAGGGGAAGGGCTTTAGTCACATGCAGGAGGGGGGGCGGGGGGGGGAGAGTTTATAGTTGCTCAGCTGGTGGTAAAAATTGGCGGCTACTGCTGAGCACCCCTAAGTTAATCAGCTGGGGACACATCCACCAATACAGCTACACGATCATATGACAGAAAAAGTACAGCCGAAACACTATGAGAGGAGCCCTTCCCAACTTACAATCTATACTTAATATAAAACAAAACAAAGAAAAAAAAAAACCTGCAGAGGCAAAAAGTAGCACAGTGTGGAATTTAACTGGCATGTCATATTTCATGGTGCTCAATGTACAGCAATGTCTTCTTTAAAAGCATTTTCCTCTTACCTCTTGTTCAGCACCATATTACCCAACTTCAAGTCTCTATGAACAATATTTTTCTAGGGAGGAAAAAAAAAAATATGATAATCAGAGGAAGATTCCATCACACACTGCTGCCGTGCTAGGAGGTACTGTGCTGTTAAAGAATGAAACCAAAACATATCAAAAATATAAAACTTAAACTGTTTAATGAATGAGACTAACTTTTAGTAACATCTGAAAATAAAACCAAATTCTCTGATACCCCAAATGTTTCGAGCTGTATACAGTGATGTGAAAAACTATTTGCCCCCTTCCTGATTTCTTATTCTTTTGCATGTTTGTCACACTTAAATTTTTCTGCTCATCAAAAACCGTTAACTATTAGTCAAAGATAACATAATTGAACACAAAAAGCAGTTTTAAATGATGGTTTTTATTATTTAGTGAGAAACAAAAACTCAAAACCTACATGCTCCTGTGTGAAAAAGAAATTGCCCCCTGAACCTAATAACTGGTTGGGTCACCCTTAGCAGCAATAACTGCAATCAAGCGTTTGCAATAACTTGCAACGAGTCTTTTACAGCGCTCTGGAGGAATTTTGGCCCACTCATCTTTGCAGAATTGTTGTAATTCAGCTTTGAGGGTTTTCCAGCATGAACCGCCTTTTTAAGGTCATGCCACAACATCATCTCAATAGGATTCAGGTCAGGACTTTGACTAGGCCACTCCAAAGTCTTCATTTTTTTTTCCTTCAGCCATTCCGAGGTGGATTTGCTGGTGTGTTTTGGGTCATTGTCCTGCTGCAGCACCCAAGATCGCTTCAGCTTGAGTTGACGAACAGATGGCCGGACATTCTCCCTCAGGATTTTTTGGTAGACAGCAGAATTCATGGTTCCATCTATCACAGCAAGCCTTCCAGGTCCTGAAGCAGCAAAACAACCCCAGACCATCACACTACCACCACCATATTTTACTGTTGGTATGATGTTCTTTTGCTGAAATGCTGTGTTACTTCTACGCCAGATGTAACGGGACACGCACCTTCCAAAAAGTTCAACTTTAGTCTCGTCGGTCCACAAGCTATTTTCCCAAAAGTCTTGGCAATCATTGAGATGTTTTTTAGCAAAATTGAGACGAGTCTTAATGTTCGGTTTGCTTAAAAGTGGTTTGCGCCTTGGATATCTGCCATGCAGGCCGTTTTTGCCCAGTCTCTTTCTTATGGTGGAGTCGTGAACACTGACCTTAATTGAGGCAAGTGAGGCCTGCAGTTCTTTAGATGTTGTCCTGGGCTCTATTGTGGCCTCTCAGATGAGTTTTCTCTGCGCTCTTGGGGTAATTTTGGTCGGCCACTCCTGGGAAGGTTCATCACTGTTCCATGTTTTTGCCATTTGTGGATAATGACTCTCACTGTGGTTCGCTGGAGTCCCAAAGCTTTAGAAATGACTTTATAACCTTTACCAGACTGATAGATCTCAATTACTTTTGTTCTCATTTGTTCCTGAATTTCTTTGGATCTTGGCATGATGTCTAGCTTTTGAGGTGCTTTTGGTCTACTTCTCTGTGTCAGATAGCTCCTATTTAAGTGATTTCTTGATTGAAACAGGTGTGGCAGTAATCAGGCCTGGGGGTGACTACAGAAATTGAACTCAGGTGTGATAAACCACAGTTAAGTTATTTTTTAACAAGGGGGGCAATCACTTTTTCACACAGGGCCATGTAGATTTGGAGTTTTTTTTTCCTCACTAAATAATACAAACCATCATTTAAAACTGCATTTTGTGTTCAATTATGTTATCTTTGACTAATAGTTAATGGTTTTTGTTGAGCAGAAACATTTAAGTGTGACAAACATGCAAAAGAATAAGAAATCAGGAAGGGGGCAAATAGTTTTTCACATCACTGTATATCTATAGGCAGGATGGTGGTGTAGTGGGTGGCACTCTAGCAATACAGCGCTGGGTCTTGGTATTTATATGCCAACCAGGGCACTATCTGCATTGCTTTTGTATGTTTCCCCTTTTGTCTGTGTCCTCCCACATCCCAAAAACATACAAATTAGTTAATTGCCCCCACCCCCCTAAAAAAAAAAAACAAAAAAAAACAGACTGATAGACATGATTATGGTAGGGATTGGGTTGTGAGAAACTCTGAGGGACAGTCAAGGGACAAGACTATATACTATACATACTATGTACAGCGCTAAATAAATACTAGATTTTTCTGTACATAGCATTCCTGTTTGCTTCATGTATCCATTCATCTGAATTTCCTATATGGTGGGGAAAATTGCAAAACTCCCATAATCTTTCTATCCAACGATTTAATGTCTAGATATCCGTGCTTAACCTCAACTGGCTGCCCGATGCCACAAACATCCCTGTATGTATAAAAAAAGAAAGACAATACCAAAAAGTTCTTAGCATGATTTAATGAAAGTCGTACCTTATGAAGTGCTTCTACTACTCGCACAACATCATAGAAAATGACTACAGTTTCTCTTTCACCCAATCTCTTCTCCTTGATAACATAATGCTGTAAATTAATTAAGTCAGCAGTCTTGTCACTGAAATCGTGTGCACAAAGACAGTCTAGCACCAGGCATATTCGTTTTCGCATCTTCCTCACTAGCTTGTTGGCATCCAGATCTTCTGCAATTTCACACGTCCGGTCCTGACAAGGTGGGAGACAATCAGGGCATCATGATAAGCACTATGTAAATATTTTTACCTTGAAGCAGAGTAACAAATGCATAATTTGTACATGAACCGAGCATTCAGGAAGCAAAACAAAAATGCTAAAATGTTGTCAAAATACAGTATGATCAGGAAGCAATCAATCACTTTGCCCCATTGGATGACAATAAGTGTATGGCTACCTTTACTGTAATTTAATGTTTATGTTGTAGGGACACTGTAGAATTAAATAACTTTTCAAGAACTTATCTCTACAATCCTTTATGGTGCCTATACACTGAATAATTTCCTTTCGATGCTCCAATGTGAAACGCATTTTTAGTTGATTTATGGTCGAAATCTTACAAAAATTATCAAACACGCAGCATGGAATATTTTGATTGAAAGGGGGTGCTGGCATCTTCTGCACCAGTATGTGGGTTTCTGGAGAGTCTCAGAGCAGCTGTACTCCTAATAAAGCACAGACTCTACTGCTACAAACAGCAGTTTAAGCTGTTAGTTTAAGAAATTCTTAGCAGACTTAACATTGAAATGCAAATATATTTTTTATGCAAAAAAAATAAAAATTATGTACAGCACCTATGTTTCTGGCAATTTTCTTTTCCTTTTTAAAGCCCTGTAACACCCCTCCACCATTACAACCCGTCTTAGCCAGAGATCACACACACTCAGTGTCGCCCTCTCCAAAAACACCCCCACATAATCCCTCCCAAAAACAGCTGTGGGGGAGGAAGAGTTTTTTTACATAAGGTATGAAGGGCAAAGAGGTACACTTTAAGCAAACATTACCTAAGCATTCATAAACTGTAGGTACACTGTTGCATTACCTGGAAGAGACCATGGTGATGAACTACTCCATCCTGATTGTGTAGAAGAGATAATAAGGAGTACTCGGTATGCAACAGCATTTTGCCTTGCCGCTCCTCCTGCGTCTCCACAGATTTGTCAGGTCTTTCCTCCAGGCTCAAGATCTGACGCAGAAGAAAATAAAAATCAGGTTTGTTGACAAACTACATATAGATTTTCCAGGACACTTAATGTGGTCCTAGAGGTGCTACATAGGAATTGTATAAAATAAATTAAAAAAAAATAAAATAAATTTTTTTTTAGCTTTTCAGGGCTTCCAAGCGGGCACTTTAAACTTCTTTTCAGCTGTTACTACATATTTACCATTGCTTAGTATTCCCGAAATTGTGTTGGAGTTAGCAATGCCATGCATTGGCGCGGCAAAGGGGATTTGGATTAGAATTTTGGAGTTGTATGGATGCCAGGTACTCAGAGACTGACACGGCACTCTAGTAGAAACGGAGCCTAACTAAAAGGACGGATCAATGCAAACAACATGGACCAACTCGGAAAGAAAACACATTCATATAAAACATTAACGCTAACACGTGTAACGTGGGGACAAGCAAATGTATCAGACTTCTAAAATTTAGTTGATAGGTCATCTTTAGGCCTAGGATGCCCTGAATCAGTGAGGTATAGACAGTATTCAAATGCCAAGTTTACCTTATTATGATTAATCAGGAAGATTTAAAAGCACAAACAACCAAAAGCTCACCTTAAGCTGATAGAAGTCATCTGTGCCATCCTTGCGTGCCAAGCACTGTACAATACTCGGCACAGGAGAGTTCCCTAATCGAGGCCCTGCAGGAAGAAACATTATTCCTACTGGAAACTAGTTTCATATAATAAAAACAAAAAAAACATGCACGTAGTAACCTATAAAACAGAGTGGGTGCAAGGATGCAAGATATCCAGCACTGGACATTTGCTGCTGGTAAGACAGGACTGCAGTAAACACAAACCAGCTCCAGCAGTCCAAGTATGACAATTCTGATGGCTGCATCGCCCTGCCATTACTTTATAAACACTAGCTTTAAAATTACCTATGTACTTTACTGCGGGATAGTATGCTATACAGCAATATCTTTAGACAGCATCTGTATCTACGCTTTTGTAAAAACTTGCACTGCCATTTGAACCATAGTAGAAAAAAAGTATACCATCCATAATACACATTTGAATAAAGGGTAGGTTTGGAGGCCACAGACAGAAACAGTGCTTCTTTGCTGTTCGAAGAGGTGGTCCAAAGCATATTTAGTTTCTGCTTAATTCAAGCTGGGGCAAAGTGATAATGCAGGTAAATGGTCAACATCACGGTGTTCTGAATCTTTTACCTGATCTATCAAAAATGTAATATTTTATAGCTAGCTAGGGTTCACGGTTGAGGCTGCCTGCGCCAAGAATCTAATGTGTGTACAGTGGCCCCTGACCATCACGAGCCAGTGATCTATCTGGTATATTGTCTCAGTCTAGGGCACTATTCTCTCCACTTGCTCTGTCATTGTCGGGTGCTGCTCCAGTGGTCCTCCAACCCCTCCATAGCAACAGAACGCATCACTAACCTAGAGGCTAGCGAATCTCAATCCCTCCTGGGCGACACTCCTAGCATGTGTATACAAACTGCCTCTTGAGAAAATCAAAAACAAAGACCGAGACCCGACTAGTGGCACACAACAGTAAAACCAGCACTCTTTAGTTTCATAGAAACCCTTTTGACTAGCAGTTTCAGAACTATTTTCTCCCAACCAATCTTGGGGGCAAGATCACAATGGGTCATCTTTATAAAAGGTGAAAGCCGCATTTAACCTCTAGCCGGCCACAGCAGCAGCCCCAGGACCACCAAACGCCAATTGGCGTAAGGTCCTGTGGGCCGGTCTTGCAGGCGCTCGCACGAGGCGATGTGCACGCATCCCTGCTTGAATGACTGAGCTTCATCAGCCTCCCAGCGGCAATCGCGTGAAACCGCTGTCTAATTAGTCTGTACGATCCATGGCAGCACTGTACTGGGGACAGCCATGTGACATAGCTGTCCCCCTGGGAAGGACATAAGCGATCCGCTGTCATAGGCTGAGGAAGAGGGGGGGGGAGGGGGAATTAGTAAAAATTAATAATAATGATAAAAAGAAAAAAAAAAAAAGTATTGGAAAAAAAAAAAAATTATATACAGTGGTGTGAAAAACTATTTACCCCCTTCCTGATTTCTTTTTCTTTTGCATGTTTGTCACACTTAAATGTTTCTGCTCATCAAAAAACGTTAACTATTAGTCAAAGATAACATAATTGAACACAAAATGCAATTTTAAATGATGGTTTTTATTATTTAGTGAGTAAAAAAACCTCCAAACCTACATGGCCCTGTGTGAAAAAGTGATTGCCCCCCTTGTTAAAAAAAAATAAAAAAAAAATTACTTAACTGTGGTTTATCACACCTGAGTTGTCATGCCAAGATCCAAAGAAATTCAGGAACAAATGAGAACAAAAGTAACTGAGATCTATCAGTCTGGTAAAGGTTATAAAGCCATTTCTAAAGCTTTGGGACTCCAGCGAACCACAGTGAGAGCCATTATCCACAAATGGCAAAAACATGGAACAGTGATGAACCTTCCCAGGAGTGGTCGACCAAAATTACCCCAAGAGCGCAGAGAAAACTCATCCGAGAGGCCACAAAAGACCCCAGGACAACATCTAAAGAACTGCAGGCCTCACTCGTCTCAATTAAGGTCAGTGTTCACGACTCCACCATAAGAAAGAGACCGGGCAAAAACGGCCTGCATGGCAGATATCCAAGGCGCAAACCACTTTTAACCAAAAAGAACACTAAGGCTCGTCTCAATTTTGCTAAAAAAACATCTCAATGATTGCCAAGACTTTTGGGAAAATAACTTGTGGACCGACGAGACTAAAGTTGAACTTTTTGGAAGGTGCGTGTCCCGTTACATCTGGCGTAGAAGTAACACAGCATTTCAGCAAAAGAACATCATACCAACAGTAAAATATGGTGGTGGTAGTGTGATGGTCTGGGGTTGTTTTGCTGCTTCAGGACCTGGAAGGCTTGCTGTGATAGATGGAACCATGAATTCTACTGTCTACCAAAAACTCCTGAAGGAGAATGTCCAGCCATCTGTTCGTCAACTCAAGCAGAAGCGATCTTGGGTGCTGCAGCAGGACAATGACCCAAAACACACCAGCAAATCCACCTCTGAATGGCTGAAGAAAAACAAAATGAAGACTTTGGAGTGGCCTAGTCAACCTGACCTGAATCCTATTGAGATGTTGTGGCATGACCTTAAAAAGGTGGTTCATGCTAAAAAACCCTGAAATAAAGCTGAATTACAACAATTCTGCAAAGATGAGTGGGCCAAAATTCCTCCAGAGCGCTGTAAAAGACTCGTTGCAAGTTATTGCAAACGCTTGATTGCAGTTATTGCTGCTAAGGGTGGCCCAACCAGTTATTAGGTTCAGGGGGCAATTTCTTTTTCACACAGGGCCATGTAGGTTGAGGTTTTTTTTCCTCACTAAATAATAAAAACCATCATTTAAAACTGCATTTTGTGTTCAATTATGTTATCTTTGACTGCCCGGTTCACATTAGCGGTTGTTTGCCAAACGGACCGGATGACCTGAACCGTGCGGTTCTGATCCGGATCCGATCCGGTCAGGTTGCATCAGGTGGTAATCAGGATGCGATCCGGATCCGTTTGGCAAAATATACGTAAAAAAAAAAAAATATGTTGGGGTCTGGGAGGTCAGCAGAAGGGGGACCTGTGGAATCAGGCCCTCTGCTGTTTAGCACTCACCTCCACCTCCGACATGCTGCCAACATCCTGCCAACACCTCCAGCTCGTGCTGCTCCACTCCAAAATGCTTGCCCATGTGTCCCCAGCCAATATCGCCGCAAAAATCCGCATAGGAAGTGGGGTAGAAGATCCGGATTTCTCAGCCAGTGTGTTGTGCGGCCTCCGGTTCCCATTTGTTTGTATTGGCCGGATGGTGCAGTCCGGCTCCGCCCCGGATACGGCTGCCGGAGGGGCCGGATGAAAAAATAGCGCATGTTGGAACGGAGGCCGGAGTCCGGATCCGGCCCGGATCCGGTCCGGCTCCGGTTCTGCAGAACGGACCCATGTGAACGGACGCATAGGCTTTAATTGCTATGCCGTGCGTCCGTTCCGTCCGTTCTGCAGGCGGTGCGGCTCCGGCACGGCGATTCCGGAGGGCCACCGCAAGTGTGAACCGGGCCTAATAGTTTACGGTTTTTGATGAGCAGAAACATTTAAGTGTGACAAACATGCAAATGAATAAGAAATTAGGAAGGGGGCAAATCGTTTTTCACATCACTGTATATAAAAGTCATTCAGGTAGGCTTTATCTCAGGCAAGGTACTTTGAAAGAGACACACATTTTAAAATGCAATCAAATGGATGAATTGCAACCTACCTAGAATGAACGGTCCTGCCCTCTTAGCATTGCTTCCAGAGATAGTTGTGCAAAGTGCCTTGGATCTGGTGGAGGTCTCTCCAGAATCCCTTTCCGATGCTCTCCTCTTCATCCTCTATCTGGAAATAAAAGCAAAATGAGAAGGCTGCATGGGGTGAAATACTGCAGCTTATTCATTCACTCGCATATGTGCAGATTTCCTTTCAGCATGGCTTTCCACCTACAGATTTCAGTCTGTTCCTAAATAGACATTTCATCTGCTACTGCCAGCACAAACAGGATACTGTACAACGGTATAGACAGCTAATCACGTCATATGTGCAGTCCTTCTACAAAACCAGTCACTATTGAATTTTGTTTTCCATCTCTAAAGATTATTGCAAAGCAGCCCAAGGACACAGGTAGTCATCACTCCTTAAACCTCAGCCTTGCTTGTAAACACAAGTGAGCAGGGGATCATGGTTTCAGATAAGCAGCCAGGCAGGGAAATAAATGGAAGAGGAGGAATATATTATAGATAAAAAGAACCCCCAGCATGCATAAGCTGATCAAACTGATCACATGCTTCTCCACGAGTTCTCCTAAGCAGGGCTATCCCTAACTAACTAGCTAGAATGCTTTTTGCATGCAAGAAAAACAAGAGTTTACATTTTGATAAACTTACAAGTATTTGTACTGAGAAAAAAAAAAAAAAGTGTGAATGGGGAGGCAGGGGGAGGGGGGGCTGTTGGGGGTGGCCTGGTGTGTCGCGTTGGAGCTATTAAGTTCTGTTATGGAACATTAAAGTTTACCTAAAGGGAGGGGGAAGAAAAAAAAAAAAGTGTACTCACCTCGCCATTCCAGCACTGGGACCTCCAAAGCCTGTTGATGGAGCTTGGTAGCTCTGTGCAGGCAGCTCATATATCCGCCAGGTGAGGCGACTAGTAGAATATTTGCAATACTGCTATTATCCCACTAATGATTTACTCAAATTATTTTCCCAATCCCCCCCTCCCCTTAAAACGAATCCTCTTGCTACACTAAAGGCGCATACACACGCTGTACATTTTCAAACTACGGGTCCATCGGACCCTCCCGGTGGGCTGACAACAGTTGCATGTGAGTACAAGCTGTCGGCAGACTGATAAGACCGTGTTTGACTGATCCGCTCGGCAGCGTGTGTACGCACCTTAAGCCTAGACACAACCAGTCCCTTCCTGCATGTAATATCCTACCAGTTATAAGTCTGGTGCACAAATGATACAATGGGTGCCGCTATAGCCACAATTAATATTGTCAAAAATTAATTAACATTGGGGCCTATGGCAGAGTCCCAATTACCAGGTGCCGTATAAATTAACTTTCTCTGTACAGAATCCCACCTTCCCAGTGATGTCACAGCCTAGGCTATCATGCAGAGTTCTCCCGGAGCATTCTGGGTGACCAGGTATTATTTCTATGGACTTAGGAACAACTAAAAAAACTTTTCAAGGTCAGCACAGCAACAATAAAATCACCACATGCTAGCCACTATTATAGAATACTGGAAATATCCCCTTCAATTCAGGACATCGAGTTATGTACAGGGCTGTGGAGTCTGTACAAAAATCATCCGACTCAGTTTATAAAACTACCGACTCAGACTTCAGGTACCCAAAACTGCTCCAACTCCTTTGTCTAATTTTTTACAAAGGCTATGAATTTGGTTCAAAAATCATCCGACCCAGACGTTTATTGAAACCACTGACTCCAGGTACCCAAAATTGCTCAGACTCCACAGCCCTGGTTATGCATGTTGCATATTAAGCATATTGACTACAAGCATAAAATAAAGATCCAGTTTACAAACTAGGCACAAAGTAATTCACTGTATTTGAGAATAGCTAGTCACGCAGAAGTGCAAGACAACTACTAAAAATAGCTTGAACAAGTCTGCCTCTTGCCTCCCGTAATCCAGTAAAATTATTTAAATGAACAATTAAGTAACTTACAAAGTACAAAACAGAAAAAAAAAAAAAATCGAATAAGTCCCTAATCAAGTCTTGAACAGAACGAGACTTGTGTACACAAAGAAACATGACATTGTAGTTCCTGCTTCACAGCAGCCTGAAACATAGGATGTGATCATTTGTAACAGAAAGTGATGACATTATTGCATAACTAAGTTTGCATTATTATGCACTAAAATTAGTCAGCATGCGGCTTGTTATTAAGAGCATTTGCCACTGAGGATATGTTAACCTGCTCATTACAGACTGGAGTAGTGTACCGACACATGTTGCATCAGAGGAATGACTGTGGCATCATACCAGGGAACAGATCTATGGTACAATACAGCCTGACGTTCACAAAGTTATGGTTAAAGAGAACCTTAACTGAACGGGGGGTAAAGAGTTTCACTTACCTGGGGCTATTACCAGCCCCCTGCAGCAGTCCTGTGCCCTCAGAGCCGCTCTGGAATCCTCAGGTCCCCCGCTGTCACTTAGTTTCGTTTTTGACGACTCACCAGTCGGCCGGCCGCCATGCGTATTATTGAACGCATTCCCTACTGCAATTAGCGCTGTTGCTTTGCCGCATATCTACGAATGCGGAATGCAGCAATGCCTATTTTTGCACGCGTTGGTCCGCAACAGCGCTAATTGCAGTAGGGAATGCGTCCAATAATGCGCAAGGCGGCCGGCCGACTGGTGAGTTGTCAAAAATGAAACTAAGTGACAGCGGGGGATCGGAGGATTCCAGAGCGGTTCCAAGGGCACAGGACTGCTGCAGGGGGCTGGTAATAGCCCTAGGTAAATGAAACTCTTTACCCCCTATTCAGTTAAGGTTCCCTTTAAAGAAGGCCCAGCTTCTAAAAACTGCAAACGTGAGAGCCTGGCAAGACACGACAGGTATGATGATGACAAATCAGATTAAAAATACAGGCCAGAAAAAGTATGTTTGGACAACTATAGTAACGGAAAAAAACTAAACAAAACAAAAAAAAACATAATAAGCCTACCTCCCTATATAAAATACAACAGTTCATTTAAAACAGAACCGTACTTAAAAAAAAAAAAAAAAAAAACACACACATTCCAAAAAACATAAAAGCATAGCAATTATCCAGTTTTCAAAATTATATTGGTAGAAATGGAGATTCATTCTATGCTTTCTTCTGAAAGACAAGTAGCTGCAGCTTACACAGCAGGCCTGGCTATACTCATGCCGGCCCAGTATAGCCACATTGTATACAGTAGGGAGCGCGGACACGCAAACATCAAGCTCTTGTCGGATAAGGTCAGTGGGAACATGCGCAGCAATGATAGGGGCAAGGAGGAGATGGGACCAAGGTAAGTATCTAAACCTTCGCATTGCTAGGCTACAGCCTCATGATAGGTTTGTTGCTATGGAGGGAGCACAGTGCAGTACAAAAACTAGGTTCCAGCAGAAAGGTAACAATGCACTCAGCCAAGAGGAGCTGAACACAGTAAATTCCTGGTAGATGCAGCCCTGACCAGTTGCTTCAACAGAGAACACTAGCATGTGTAATGGCCTTTAGGCTTAGTTCACACTGCAAAACACAACAGCTAAGCGCCTAGCAAAAGAAGAAAAAAAAAAAAAAAAAAAGGGGGTACATGCAGCACAATTTTGAACTTCTAAAAATCGAAATGGTGCTGTGATAACACCCTCATAGGATGACACTGTATTAGCACTTTGACAATCACTGGATATCGGCAAGTGGAGCGCAATCGCCCTAGGGCCTGGAACCCAGAACACAAAAATCGCCAGTGTTTTTAATTGGCATTTTGTAAGCGATTTCATGAGCGTTTTCTGGCGATTTTGGTAGCGATTTTAAAAAGTGTAAGCTTTTTGCCAGCGATTGTGTAGCAATTTTAATTCTGATTGGTCCTTTCAAGTTATTTTAAATTTTCTTTTACAGTGTGCAGTAATTTAAAAATCACACACATCGCTATGTGTAGCAATTTATGAGTGATTTGCCAGAGCTTCAATACTTTACATTGAAGCACAAACGCTCCCAAAATGCTGCATGTCCTGCGATTGCGATTTTGCTAATGGCAACTGTGGAATTTGTTACATTTATTTACATTGGCAGAGCATATAGGGAATCGCTAGCGATTTTAAGCGCTCCCTAAAGGTTCTTCCACATCAGAGCTTGCGTTTGGAAAAGCTAAAAGCATGCGTTTTGCGGCGTCTTTTATGAGTTTTCAATCCGTTACAGCACAGGGGAAGTTATTGTTTTTTTTTTTACTTTGAACTGTAACTGAGTGCATTGAAACATTTTACGAACAAAACGCATGCTCTTCTTGGAGCTGTTTGATTTACATGGTAACGCAAACATCGGATGATTAAAAGCTCCGAGGAGCGTAGAAACACAATGTACAAAAACACAGCGTTAGATGTGAAAGGTAAAACGAAAGTCTATGGACTTTCATTTTATCTTGGAAAACGCAAACTATCGGCATTGCGTCAAAACCAGCTCAGATGTGAAAGCAGGGCTGTGGAATCGGTACAAAAATCTTCCAACTCCGACTACAACTCTGACTCTAGGGACCCAGAATTGCTCCGACTCAGAGTCCTCGACTCCACAGCCCTGGTGGCAGGGATATATAGAGAGGGAGAAAGGAACATGTGGGACATCATGGGAAAAGCAATAGAAAATCCCACAAGAACAGTAGCAGTCAGTCAGTGGCGTAGGGGGATCACCATAGGAGCTGCTATGGGGCCCTATCCAAGGGGGGGTCCCATGGTCTATGCCAGTGAAAAGGGGATCTGCTGCGGTCCTCATGGAGACCTGCCGCGGGCCCCCTGAAGTCCAGAGTAAGCAAGCAGAGCAGTTGGGAGAAGCAGCATACCTCTCCAGGCCCCACCAACTATCTACCTTCCTTCTAACAACCTCCTATCCATGACTAAAGCACCCTCTCTCATCACATGGTGAGGGTGTTATTCTGGCTACCTATAATGTGGTACCTTATAATTTTGGGGGATCCCAATCAAAACTTTGCTATGGGGCACCATGATTTGCAGCTACACCCCTGCAGTCAGTAGTTAGTGTTGCCACACAATGGATTACCAACAACCTCACAATTGCCATTTCTACTCCTGATAAACACTACCAATGGTGCCTGCCTGTGGTCCAAGCTTCTCTCTTCAGAAAGCACAAAAGAACATTTGAGCCAAATAAAGTCAACTTTGTGGAACTGCTACTGTATAACAAAATGCCCAGCTGGCAATTAATACAAGCCAGCAGTTCAGGTAACATCACAACTCTGTGGTCTTTCCCATTGCGCTCCACTAACCAGCAATCTGTCAGTACTCTACTATTCACCACCACTAATGTTTCCATATAGAAACACATACATCCAGCTCTTGTGAAAAACTATGCTTTAAAACTTTATTTGGATTGCTGTAAAGCATAAATAGGTTAATGACTCAGAACTGCTGTCAGTCTACTCTTGAGAAACACTGACAAAAAGGAACAGGCTTAACACCCACAGACTGTACAACAAAACTGAAACTGACTGCTATATTTAGGTAGCAGACGAGTTAAATAAATTGAGACCGTCACCACTCAATCACCAAACAGATGGTCTACAATAATAAAAAAAAAAAAAAATACTGTACTGTTATAATCTAATGCTCAGTCTACACGTGCCGATTTGTCTTATCAATCGAGCCGCTGTTGAATAATATATACAGTGGTTTGCTAAAGTATTCAGCCCCCTTGACGGTTTCCACATTTTGTCATATTACTGCCAAACATGAATCAATTTTATTGGATTTCCACGTGAAAAACCAATACAAAGTGGTGTACATGTGAGAAGTGGAACGAAAATCATACAGGATTCAAAACATTTTTTTTATTATTATTATTTTTTATTTTTTTTACAAATAAATCACTGCAAAGGTTGTCTAAGAGAATATTGGGAGCAACAACACCATGAAGTCCAAAGAACACACTAGACAGGTCAGGGATCAAGTTGAGAAATTTAAAGCAGACTAAAGGTGCGTACACATATGCGACTATAGTCGTTTGAAACGATCGTTCCGATCGTTTCAAACGACGATCGTTTAAAAAAAAGCAACCAACGATCATTAAGTCTAACGACGGGCGAGCTAGATCGTTAAAAACTAACGATCTAGCTTGGCGGATTTTTACCAACGACGATCGTTTGCAAAAGTAGTACATCGTTGGAAACGATCGTTCGTACTAGGCTTGACATGCGCATTTCGCTATTTCTCCATGAAACTTCTCATTTTTATGCGCAAGCGCAATAGTTGCTTTACGTGATGTAACGTTCGTTCTAACGATCAGATCGTTACACACATTTTAAAACTAACTTTACTCAGGTCGTTCTTTCATCAATTAAAAGTTCGTTCGTCGTTTACAACGAACGATCGTTGTTGCATGTGTGTACTTAGCATTAGGCTACAAAAAGATTTCCAAAGCCTTGAACATCCCACGGAGCACTGTTCAAGCGATCATTCAGAAATGGAAGGAGTATGGCACAACTGTAAACCTACCAAGAAAAGGCCGTCCACCTAAACTCACAGACTGAACAAGGAGAGCGCTGATCAGAAATGCAGTCAAGAGGCCCATGGCGAATCTCTGGACAAGCTGCAGAGATCTACAGCTCAGGTAATGGGGAATCTGTCCATAGGACAACTATTAGTCGTGCACTGCACAAAGTTTGCCTTTATGGAAGAGTGGCAAGAAGAAAGCCATTGTTAACAGAAAAGCATAAGAAGTCCCGTTTGCAGTTTGCCACAAGCCACGTGGGGGACACAGGAAACATGTGGAAGAAGGTGCTCTGGTCAGATGAAACCAAAATGGAACTTTTTGGCCAAAATGCAAAACGCTATGTGTGGTGGAAAACTAACACTGCACATCACTCTAAATACACCATCCCCACTGTCAATTATGGTGGTGGCAGCATCATGCTCTGGGGGTGCTTCTCTTCAGCAGGGACAGGAAAGCTGGTCAGAGTTGATGGGAAGATGGATGGAGCCAAATACAGGGCAGTCTTGGAAGAAAACCTCTTGGAATCTGCAAGACTTGGGCGGAGGTTCACCTTCCAGCAGGACAACGACCCTAAACATAAAGCCAGGGCAACAATGTAATGGTTTAAAACAAACCATATCTATGTGTTAGAATGGCCCAGTCAAAGTCCAGATCTAAATCCATTCGTGAATCTGTGGCAAGATCTGAAAACTGCTGTTCACAAACGCTGTCCATCTAATCTAACTGAGCTGGAGCTGTTGTGCAAAGAAGAATGGGCAAGGATTTCAGTCTCTAGATGTGCAAAGCTGGTAGAGACATACCCTAAAGCCCAATCTACACTATGAATCTACGATTCTATGTACGGTTCGATTAAATCTGACATGTCCGATCAGGATTCGATTCAATTTGATTTGCCATTGTTTTGCAATGGCAAATTGAATTGAATCTAATCGAATCCCGATCGGACATGTCGGATTTAATTAAATCGTAAATAGAATCGTAATTGAATCGTACAAAGAATCGTATCGTGTAGATTGGGCTTTAAAGACTAGCAGCTGTAATTGCAGAAAAAAGGTGGTTCTACAAAGTATTGACTCAGGGGAGTGAATAATTACGCACACCCCACTTTGCAGTTTTTTTTTCAAAAATGTTTGGAATCACGTACGATTTTCGTTCCACTTCTGACGTGTACTCCACTTTGTGTTGGTCTTTCACATGGAATTCCAAAAAAATTGATTCATGTTTGTGGCAGTAATATGACAAAATGTGGAAAACTTCAAGGGGGCCGAACACCTTTGCATGCATGCATACAAACATACAGTGGAGGAAATCATTATTTGACCCCTCACTGATTTTGTAAGTTTGTCCAATGACAAAGAAATGAAAAGTCTCAGAACAGTATCATTTCAATGGTAGGTTTATTTTAACAGTGGCAGATAGCACATCAAAAGGAAAATCGAAAAAATAGCCTTAAATAAAAGATAGCAACTGATTTGCATTTCATTGAGTGAAATACGTTTTTGAACCCTCTAACAATAAAAGACTTAATACTTAGTGGAAAAACCCTTGTTTGCAAGCACAGAGGTCAAACGTTTCTTGTAATTGATGACCAAGTTTGCACACATTTTAGGAGGAATGTTGGTCCACTCCTCTTTGCAGATCATCTCTAAATCCCTAAGGTTTCGAGGCTGTCTCTGTGCAACTCTGAGCTTGAGCTCCCTCCATAGGTTTTCTATTGGATTAAGGTCTGGAGACTGACTAGGCCACTCCATGACCTTAATGTGCTTCTTCTTGAGCCACTCCTTTGTTGCCTTTGCTGTATGTTTTGGGTCATTGTCGTGCTGGAACACCCATCCACGACCCATTTTCAGTTTCCTGGCAGAGGGAAGGAGGTTGTCGTTCAGGATTTCATGATACATGGCTTCGTCCATTTTCCCGTTAATGCGATTAAGTTGTCCTGTGCCCTTAGCAGAAAAACACCCCCAAAGCAAAATGTTTCCACCCCCATGCTTGACGGTGGGGACGGTGTTTTGGGGGTCATAGGCAGCATTTTTCTTCCTCCAAACACAGCGAGTTGAGTTAATGCCAAAGAGCTCTATTTTGGTCTCATCAGACCACAGCACCTTCTCCCAGTCACTCACAGAATCATTCAGGTGTTCATTGGCAAACTTCAGACGGGCCTGCACATGTGCCTTCTTGAGCAGGGGGACCTTGCGAGCCCTGCAGGATTTTAATCCATTGCTGTGTAATGTGTTTCCAATGGTTTTCTTGGTGACTGTGGTCCCTGCTAATTTGAGGTCATTCACTAACTCATCCCGTGTAGTTCTAGGATGCTTTTTCCCCTTTCTCAGAACCATTGACACCCCAATGAGGTGAGATCTTGCGTGGAGCCCCAGAGCGAGGTCGATTGATGGTCATTTTGTGCTCCTTCCATTTTCGAACAATCGCACCAACAGTTGTCACCTTCTCTCCCAGCTTCTTGCTAATGGTTTTGTAGCCCATTCCAGCCTTGTGCAGGTCTACAATTTTGTCTCTGACATCCTTGGACAGCTCTTTGGTCTTTCCCATGTTGGAGAGTTTGGAGTCTGCTTGATTGATTGATTCTGTGGACAGTGGTCTTTTATACAGGTGACTAGTTAAGACAGGTGCCCTTAATGAGGGTGACTAATTGAGTAGAAGTGTCTAACCACTCTGTGGGAGCCAGAACTCCTAATGGTTGGTAGGGGTTCAAAAACTTATTTCACTCAATGAAATGCAAATCAGTTGCTATCTTTTATTTAAGGTTATTTATTCGATTTTCCTTTTGATGTGCTATCTGCCACTGTTAAAATAAACCTACCATTGAAATGAAACTGTTCTGAAACTTTTCATTTCTTTGTCATTGGACAAACTTACAAAATCAGTGAGGGGTCAAATAATTATTTCCTCCACTGTACATACATTTCTCAATAACAACAAAAAAAAAAACACATCAAAGTCTAAGCTATCATACACCTATGGAAAGGACCAACTAGGAACGCTTTTGCCGATCACCAGCAATTAGCAACACCCTACTGCAGTAGATCCCTATGGGGGTGGTCCCGCTAGCAGAGTTGCGAATGTGGAGTGATCACAAAACGCTGCTTGCAGCAATTTAGAAGCAATCACATCAGTAGCAACAGTAGCCAAATCGCAGTGAAACCGTGGCAATTCTGCGATTTGCTAATTTGTAGGTGCTTTGCAATTGCCGCAAAGTGCCAGTAGTGGGTCCAGCCCCTAGAAATTTGCATGTCACTCCACTGGAACAGTACATTATAACAGGTGGCCAGTGAAGACAGTAGACATGGATTATTAACACATACATTTAAAACTACAGTCACCTGAAAATTATAATTTGAGCTCCTTTGGCAAGCTTGAGTAGGATCTCTACCAACCACCAAAAAAAAAACAAAAAAAAAAAACACCAGACTGCTGTTATGTCAGGAGTTTAGCAGTGTGCTTGCACAACGATTGTTCCAAATTTAATGTTGGTTACACACGTTTCAATTTCCGGTCTAAATGACAGGAAATTGTATTGTGTGTTCATGTCCAAACTGCTCCTGATCAATAGCGGGATCGATTTTCCCATAACAACTTAGAAAAAGCAATCCTGTTTAAAAAAAGAGCAGATGGGACACGGCAGAAATTATCATCCAATTCCCGTCAATTAGATGGGAAATTGCATTGTGTATATTTAGCACAAAAGTTTTGAGCAACAGCAGTTTAGAAAAAAAGTGTTTCTCCACTTTTCTGTCAGATTACCTGTAAACAAATTTGCTGGCAATGTATGAATTGCCATTTTCCCGATTTACAGTCCATTTTGGAACACAACAGTCTGCAGCAGCTGAACCCTCTCCCAACCCTGGACTATCTGTAGCCTCACTGTACTCCCTCCAAAAGCACAGTATATAAACCAGCATATTGGCTGTCAAATGACAGCAATGTACTGTTAACATACAGCAACAGATACTAATGCTTGGTACACACCATGCAATTTCCCGTCAGATCATTTGCGACACGTCTGATCTGATTTGTGCAGAAGTGATTGGAAAATCAAGATTCATTTTGGTCTAATGGGTGTCAATTTTGAATTTGCATGAAACAAACTTTCAGGGCTGTGGAGTCGGAGTCAGAGAAATTTTGGATACCTGGAGTCAGAGGTTTCATGAACTAAGGAGTTGGACGATTTTTGTACAAAATCCATAGCCATGGTAAGTATTATGGTGGGCATACACGGCCCAGACTCTTCTTATAAATCGAGCCGCTGATGGTTTGATTGATAATTTCCGACATATCCGATCACGCGGAGGATCGAT